>NC_063213.1:48060434-48758768 GCF_020740725.1 Corvus hawaiiensis
TACCACCTTATCTGGGTACTGTCAAAGAACATGGGAAAAAAAGTATATCTTTTATCCTCAGGAAATGTAGGGTGTTATATTATCAAAGCTATCTATGAAAGCAAACTGTAAAAAACCCTACAGTAACATTTTAAGAACTGTGAAGATATAGCCATTAACTAAAAGCAGGAGACAAACTTAGCTATAATCTCTCGGAAAAGCTAACAAAGGTAACTACCTAGCTCACGTTCACTTTGGATTCTGCTTCAAATAAGTGAGATTTTTGTTACATATACTGTCCTATTAAAGAATACTTATTTTCCCATTAACAGTGTTCCCTGTTAAAAGCATTTCATAGCACTATAATTTAATTTCACTTAAGTCTTAAAATGTTCAGTCTCTAACTGATTGCTTTGAGAGGACAGAATAAGCATCACAGTAAAAGCCCAGAAGCTCAGAAGCATAATCATGAAGATACATCACTCAGTTCTCTGTATCTGTCTTAAAGCAGGGTGAAATATGCCTAAGCTTTTCTTAAAAACTGTGGTAATTGCACATTTTTCTTCAGTGATCTGCAGTTGCAGTGCTATCAGTACAGTTAGAGCATGCCTGTAAGAAATATGGGAACAAACTTTTTACTAAGGCCTGTAGCAATAGGGCAAAGCATAATGGTTTACAGTAAAAGAGTGTGATTGAGACTAGATATAAGGATGAAATTTCTTATAATGGGGGTGGTTAAGCACTGGAACTGATTGCCCAGAGAGGTGGTGGACACCCCATCCCTGGAAACATTCAAGGTCAGGTTGGAGGGGATTCTGAGCAACCTGTTGAAGATGTCCCTGGTCATTGCAGGGATGTTGGACAAGATGACCTTTAAAGGTCCCTTCCAACCCAAACTGTTCTATGATTCTGTGATTTCCTAATGCCAACCTTCTGTCTCTCTTGCAGCTTAGCTTGTAATTTGTCATCCTATCTGCTTTACAATAAACATTAATCTCTCTCAGGATTATGAAACTTAGCAATGTAATTGAAGCCTTAACTTTTGCTGGGGTAATTGCTTGAAATGTGAGTCTCTAAGCCAGTTCTGGTTCTTGTGCACTGGAAGAGCTCCAGCTGAGAGTAGGATGCGGCCATGGCAGTGGAGTCGGGTCAGACCAAAAAGATGTTTCTATACAGACACACTGGTGCTGATTTTCCGGGCTGCTTCCACAGTTCTGTGTGGAGCCAACCACAGTACATGTGATGAGGACTTCCCAACACTGGCTGGGTGTCAGGGTGTCCAGGCTGCTTCTCTGGGTTAGCAGAGGACACATGAACTTTGTAGGCTTGGCTCTAGCACCCTGACTTTGGGGCCAATAGGGTTACATCAGAAGGGAGAGCTTCCTATATAAAAAGTTGTGCATGTGTTTCTAGCCCTTGGGATTCAAAGGCAAAGCTGCCAAGCGTGACCCAAGAGTAAGCAGTAGTGAAATGTCAGCTGCTAGCGCTGAACACAAGCACAGCCCCTTCACGAGCTCCCCACACGCCGAGGGAGGAAGTGGTGAGCGCAGCCGGGCAGCCTCGCACAGCCCCGCACCGCCCCGCCCCGCCCCGCTCCGGCCCCGGGCGCTGCCCCAGGCGGACACGGCTTCTCCTGGGCACCTCCGGGCCCCTCGGGGGGCACGGTGGGACACGGCTTGGCTTGCTCACTGGGGAACAGCCCATCACTGTGAGATTCTCACGAAAAGGATATGCAGCTGGCCAGGGTGTCTGACGGCCCTTGTAAACCGAGCTGTTAATTTTCTGTAGTCCAGCAGCAAGACAATAAATACACACACTCAGAATACTGTCAACGTGCCCAGGCACAGAGGGGGCGGGAGAGGAATTTTCTGTAGGAGTAATAATTAGCAAGCATGTGAAGAACCATGAAAACGTAAAAATCCTTGGATTGCTTTGCAACATTTTTCCTCATCTCTCTCACTCTCACAGCATCCTCACCAGCCCTCCCCGCTCCTCCTTGTGTATACAGCAAGGAGCAGCCCCCAGTCAGGCACTACAAACAGTTGTGGTTATAAGGAGAAGAAACCCAGCTCAGCCATGATAATTAAGATAGCTGTGATACTTTAACTGAGCTGCTAATACCAAAGCAGAGGTGTTGCATAGAAGGCCAGTGGGTAGCAGCTTTTCTTTCAGTACTTTTCTGAGCAGGAAGAACTGTAGTGCTGCGTGGGGAGTGTGTCACAGGACTCGCAGGAGATGCTTTGCTGTAGTGGATCCTTATCTCCTCCTTCTAGCTTCCCCGTCCCAAATAAAGCCTCTCCCACTGTCAGTTCTGTCATGATGCTGTATGTTTGACTGTACTTCTCATAACAGCAATCTCCACGTTGTTCCTCTGTTCCCCTCCCTGACCTTGAGGGCTCATTTCTAACATTTTGGACTACACCGGCTTTGATGCAATGCTTGTGTCTTTCCACTCAAACAATTAATCTTGTCAACTGCTGTGCTTACAAACCTACCTACATGCTTTTAACCTCTGCTTTGTAAGTGTGAGGAAGAAAAAGTAATGGATATCCTAGCTCTTGTGTAGTGAGGATAGATTATATATTATTTATGTTTATGATGATTTGGTTGCTATGTTTTTTAAGTATTGCCTTATGTTAGTGGTACAGTAAGAGAAAGCTTTTTCTGTTATCAAATCCTTATAGTAGTTTCCCCTTAAAATTTAATCAAAATCAGAACCTAGTATCTTGTATTTTCAGGTATTGTAAGCATCATCCCTTAGTACAAAATATTGATACGGAACATACTGTTCAGATAACTGACCTCCAACAGCAAGTCAGACGAAGTTTTAAATTTGAGTTATGTGAATTTAAATTTTTGGAAAGCCTTTGCATAGTAAAATAAAGTAACTATTTTGTTTTTAATTCTACTGTAGTGGTTTTATAATAAATATTTATTTGCAGTCTTAGCAAATCAAGCCATAGTAGCGGTATGCCTGTGTGTAAGCACTGTCATGAAAAGCTAAGTAAGAACTCCAGGTTGCCAGGAGAACTCCCAACTGGTAAGAGCTGTAAGATAAAAACTATCTTTATTTAGACTATATGAAACTTTGTTGCAGTGTGAGTGGCTGCAGCCACAATGACCCCAGAGGAAACAACAAAATCCAAACGCTGGTGGTCAGGCACTGATGGCTAAAGACAACCTCCATGGTGAGGGCAATTCCCCACAAGCCTTTGTCTCTCTGACTTGCCTGCTGTAAGTTGATTAGTTTCTGTTGTCCCCTCCCAGTTCTATGTATAAGTTCATAAATATTTATCCCCTTAGTTGATAATGTATTAGTTCTGGAAAGTTCTGTGTTACTCAATGCCCAATTGGTTGTTCTCTGTTATCCGCCTACAAGTGTTCCCCATTGGTTAATTCCCTGTAGACGCCTCTCCTCTTGCCCTTCCCTACTGGCTATCTCCCCTTTCTCCACCCCGTTTTCTCCGAGTATAAAATCCCTGGACACTACGTTCAGACCTGCTTTTCATCTCTGATCTTTCACCTTAGGTAAGCGTGCTTGTGGAACCCATACGGAGAGTCCCTCCTTCTTCTTTGCCTCCGCCCGCACGCCCGTACAGCTTAGCTTGGGACTAGCTCCCTTGGGTGAGGAGCTCGCTCTTTGCACCTACAGAGTCGCTATCGGTGAGGGCACAGCCAGACCTCCCGGCTTTCCCCTGGCTCAGGGTGCCCTCAAAACTTACCATAAATGATGAAGTAAAGGGTACTTCTATATAGTTCTATGCTAATATACATTTTTTTATTTTTAATTTGAAGTTCTAGTAAAAGGACTTTATTTAAATTGACCAACAAAATGCTTATAGAATCCTTCCTTCTTGAACAGTTTCCTTTAAAATGTTTTGTGATAGTAAGAGAAATCTGAGACCATGAGATATTCAGTGTTTCAAAGTCAAACAGATATTAGTGATTTTTCGCTTTCTGGAGCAATTTTCTGTCTAAACATGGATTTGATAATATGTAACATTTTGTAGGAAGATACTGATTTCTTTAATGTTTTCAAGAGAAAGCTATTGAAATACTTTATTTATGGTTGAAACGAGAATACAAGGAAGAAAACCGTAAGTCAAAACTGAACATCTGTCACTGTCAAAACGTCATAGTCAGTTGTTTCAGAGGTCCTAAAATAAAAATTGCAGAATTTGTCTTTTTTTTTACAGAAAGTGCTGTCATCTTATTTCTATTACAAATGAAATTTCAGAATATCTGTCTTTTCTTCCTAGGTCAGCATGATTTTCTTACTTCTTTTCTTCCTGACTTTTTACATGCTTTGGTTACTGAAACTGTTCTCATGGAGAATGTTGGACGAGGGCCTTTTGCATTTGATACAAAGCTCTTGGACCTTTGCTGATTTGAAGAACGACTCGATGCTTCCTTGTAGACCCAATTAGGGGAGTTAATCAAAGGCTCTCTAGGACAGCAATGTGAGTTCTGGGCATCTTTGAAAATCTTAGCTGAATTTCTAATCAAGCGTACAGACTGCTCTTAATTCTGCAGCGAGTGTTGCTCCATCCTAATCAAAACAGAAGGGCTGCTCCACAATGGTGCTCCCATCCATGGAACAGCACGTGCTGTTACTGTGGTCACAGCCAGCCTGGCCTAGGCTACAGATTTGGTCTGAGATCAGATGACTAGAAATAACTGCTATTTTTTTCCCATGGTCCAGATGCATTATCTTTTTAAAATGGTCTCTGTGTTGATTTGAGCTTTAAGAACATGGTCATATGACAGAGATTAAGGTTGTTAAGTATTTATTTACCAAGGATTTCTATTTTTAAAGAAGCTTACAACTCCATTATATATCTAAATATAAGAACTTGTAATGAATAGGCAGAGATTGAAAATTATGAAGCAGGCAGAAGCTCTAGATTCCAAACTATATTTCTGAGAAATTAGAATGTTTTATGAAATCTGAAGAGATCCTCCTGGAAATACTGTTTGTGAAACAGCACTGAGCAGTTCTGACTGCTCTGAAAGTGGAACAAAAGTTCTGATTCTTTGTGGTCCTCCTCTGAGAGGGCAGTTTGAAATGGATAACTAATGGCAAAAAAACTCTGCCCTAAACATAAGACTAAACTGCAGTAAGTGATGTGTACGTATCTGCACAAAAATCTAAACACATTAAAAAGAAAATTTATTGCATACTTTTTTTGTGCATCTAGAATATTGAGGCTAATGTGCTAAGAATGCCTGAAACACTAAAATAATTTAGGAGTTAAAAAAATAAAATCTGTGGAAGTAATACAAGCTGAACTATTTTCTTTTGATAATGTGACCTGGCATTGAAGAACAGTTAGCTGCTGCATGAGAATAATTTGCCTGCCTTTTGTTTGCAGATGATTCATTACTTCTGGTAATCATTACAGTTACAACACATTAATAACAGTAAAATTAATAACTAATGATAGTGTGATCTCAGTACCTCTGTTTGCAATTATCAGGGTCACTCAGTATGTCACAAGCCACATCAGCACTCAGTCCCCCTCCTGACACTGGGTCTGAGCATGCAGGCTAATAAACTGCTCCTGCACTGCTGTGTCTTTGCTTCCGTTGCTTGTTCTTTGGTCCACGCTGCTCTCAGAACTGCAGAACTGAGCAGTAAACCAGCTCAGGGGACAGAATCATGTTTAGAAATGTGGATTTTTTTTACTTGGTTCTCTTCAGACTTAATTGACTTGGCCTTTTTTTGGTAACTGTTGGGTCAGAAAAACCAGGAGGGTCTCTGGAATAGCTACAGGCAGCAGGTGGGCAAGACATTGTGATGGAAGCTGTGTATGCCTGCAATGTTGTTGGCAGAAATCGTGGTAGGAATGCAGAGAAAGTCAGTCAGGCAAAGGTCTTTAAAAAAACAAAATCCCCAAACTGTTAAGTGTTCTGGCTGTGATAAGATGTATATTCTTTCGAAGGTAGAAGTTTATTATCTCCCTTTAAAAGTTCCATTTGGTTGTTCCTAAGATTATGTCATTCAATTGTCTCTCTTCATCTTAGTGAAATAATATAGCTTTTTTAAACCTTTGTTGGAACTAGTATCTATCTTTTCAGGAAAACAGACCTATTTTATCCAGTGTCATAGAAACTGATGACAGATTGAATTTAGACCATAGCACAGTGGGAGTATTCTAAAGACAAATGGCTTAGTAAGACATTTATATTCTAAAAGCAATTTTTATGTATTATGGTTTATGTTATAAAAGGTCCTTGAGAGCAACACATTTTATTGTCAACAAATTAATATGCTACATACCTATGGAAATGAATGGTACAATAGCACAAGTCTAGAAACAGCTCAGACAGAATGATATTGATGTCCATGTGCAGGATGGCCAAGAAAAACTTGAGGAAGTGCATTGAACCTGGTATTTTCTCAGGTTCAAGGCTCCAAGGAAGTTAATAAACTTGGGTGTGAACACATTATCTACCTGTACAGAGTAACTGAAGAAATGAACATGGGCAAGGCATAGAAGACCATGGCTTTAAAATGAGTAATCATATGGGACAGCACTTTGTGACAGTGTTGGTGGTGTTAATTCAGGCTCTGTCATTACATGGTATTTGACACAGGCCAAATCACAGCCTCTTTGCCTTGATTTCACCGCAGAGCAATTAGATTACTGATTAATTTAATCTTTATTAATCCAGAAGATTACCAGAAGTGCGTGCTTCTGAGGAATAAAACATCCTGAAAGCATACTTACAAAGAAATTCCGGTGGCAACAAAAAGATGTAAAAATCAAAAGTAGCTATTTGTGGGGCATGCAGTTTTATTTCAAGATTGTTCTTCAGAGCAGTCCAAGGATGAACTCAGTAGAAAAAATACGGGGGGAGGAAAAATAGTACTTTTAATTGAAAAGGCCTTGGAGTGCTGTGGAATGAGACTTGCCCACAATTGCTTCACTTGGGGAAGGCTGATAAGAATTCAGTATCTAAATAATGATTAAAACACGCCTGATGGAAATTAAGAGGCATTCAATTCTGTGGCATTCCCATCAGGGTGCCTGGAAACATCTCCTGTGGAGCTGTCAGCCGTACCTTTGTTGGGCTGGGACAGTCAGACGTCACTCCGCCTCCCCCTGCTCCTGCCTCCAGCTCTGTTTTAATTTAAAAGTGTCAGGCCGGGGGGAATGCGTGATTTGGGACGGCGGCAGAACCCATGCAGCTCTGGAGCCACTCTCTCGAACCCATCCCAAGCGCTGCCGCCTATGTTTTGTTCCAGTGCCCGCTGCCACCCGCGCTCGCAGGGCAGTTTCGGGAGCGGGCGCTGGCCCGGGGGGCGCATCTCCCCGCGGGGCACGACCCTGCTTAGCGCTCCGGACCCCGCCAGAGCTTCGGCCAGGACCACGCTCCCGACCCACCCGCGACGGGGAGCCGATGCCTTCTCCTCCGGCTTCCGTGCCCGCCCCCGGGGCGCCCTCACAGCGCGCCCACCGCTGCCACCCGGCCCCGCCGCCGCCGCCCGCCCTCGGAGCGGGCGGGCCCCGCCCATTGGGGAGCGGGGCGCGCGCACGGTCCGCTCTGCCGCGCTATTGGCTGGCGTGACCGCGCTGCGCGCTGCGGTTGGCTGCGGCCGCCGCCAGGCAGCGGTGGGGCCGGGCGGTGCCCGCCCGCCGCCGCCGCTCCCGGCGGGAGGGTGAGTTTGAGTCGCGGCCGCGGCGGAGCCGCCGGGCGGCAGGGTGAGTTCGATTCCCGACCGCTCCCGCGGGGACAACTTTTTTTCCCGCGCGGGGCTGACGCATCCCGACGGGGCGGCCGTGGCCGTCGGGGAACTCGCGGCCGACTGAGCGGAGACCCTCTGGCTCCGGGTCCCGCGCCCCACCCTGGGGCAGCCGGCGGCGCGCGGCTGGAGCGGCCGTGACTCGCCGGGGCGGCGGTGGGTGAAGGGCGCGGGGAGGGAGGCCGGGAGGGGGCGGCGGAGTTGCCGGGGGCAGGGCGGGTCCTTGTCCCTGGTGCGGGGCTGTGGGGCGCCGCTCCGGTACCGGCTGCGATCTTCCCCCCCTTCCCGAGGGTCCTCCCGGGGCCCCGCCGGCATCCCGGCCGTGTCTGGCCGCCCGCTCGCCGCGCACCGCCCGCGCACGGTCCGGCTCCGGCAGGGCAGAGCGGGCAAGCGGCGGCATCGCCGGGGCGTCTGGGGCCGGCGAGGCAGCGGCGCCTTCTGCCGCCGGGAGAAGGCGGCCGGGGCTGCGGGAGAGACAAAGGAGCTGCTCCCGCGGTGTCCCCGGAGCAGGGCAGGCAGCGCGGTGCCTAGCAGCGGGCTTCCCGGCTCCACTGCAGACCTTCGTGGGGAGGTTTGGGGCAGGGTTCGGCGGCGTGCTGTGAAACGCCTTCATCCTAACCCGTCCTGTGGGCACGTTTGGTGCTCTCCTCGGCGCGGGGAGTTGGGTGCCCGCCGCGGGGATGCGGGAGGTGGCAGCAACAGTTAGAACCGCGGAGTTGGCGGCTCCCGAGCCAGCCGCAGGCTGCAGGGCTTGTGCCTCCGTGGGCTTCGTGATTTCACGTGGCGCACATTAAATTGAAGTGACCTTCTATGTGCTTTCTGTTTCAAAGGTGACGATGAAAGCAGAGATAGTGCCCCTGGACTTGTCTTGTCCCATGTAATCCCGACAGCCGTCATGTTTGTTTCCCGTACAATTGAATTCCAGCTCTATGCCGAAAAAGCTCCCGAGCCTTAGGTTCACAGGGGGAAGGTTTGTGTACTTGAGGATTATGAAGGCTTGCTAGTATCGACCTTTCAGAAGTTTTAGCGTACACTGCCAGTGCGTGAGGAGATGACTGTAGAAGAACAGAGTATGAAAGTTTCTGTTACACGATTGGGGTTAGGGTTGTTAGCTGCAAATTCAGATTTAGTGACTTTTTTTTAAGGCAACTTGAGTAAATTGCACTGCAAAGAGGCAAAAATCAGTATTATGAAGCAAAGTGTAGAGTGATGGCTGCATTTCATGGCATTTAAAAGGCTTTTCTGCAGTTTTTCCCTCCAATAATGGACTTGGACGCTACAGTGTTTTTTCAGAAGTTTGTGCTTTCCACAATGTCTTTGAAAGGTTTTAGTTAGAAGGGACCTTAAAGATCATACAGTTTCACCCCTCCAAGGGTGATTTACTTTTATTCCCTCCACATTTCAACAAGTTCTTTTGTTACAAGAAGTAAGTAGTGTTGTATGATGTGGTCAAATTCATTTGCAATCTATTGGAGTTTCATCAGTGAAATAGTTTTGGTAAAAGTAATACACTTTGAAGTTGAATTTTAGATCCTTCTGGCAGTGTTTTTGGATGTATTTTTTCCTCCATAGTAGGAAAAAAAAGTAAAAATGCAAATTTTGAAATACAGAACCCATCTGCTTCTCTTCTGTGTAATCTCTTTCTGAGGCAAGGCACTTCTTGTTGGCCTTTTATCAGAGGGATGATAATTTTGAGGAAGTTCAGTACTACTTGGGATAATTTATTAACTGTAACAATTCACTTCCTTGCAGCGGTGAGCTGTTTTAAAGGGACATATTAAATTTAATCAGAAAGCTTCTTCCAAGGAGAAAGGCTGTCAGGGACAGAATCATGTTGAAATTCTGCTGTAGTCTCCTGAATGGGCGGGTTTGCTTTCACTTGAGAGTCCATGGGAGACAAGTTCTCAGGCATAGCTGGGTAGTTAAGTCACTTGGATTCTAATTTGGTGAGGACTTGTATCACAAACATGTGTGTGAGATATTGCAAGGCTGGGCACTACAAGTGGTATGTGTCATCTGTGTTTTACTTAGCACAGTGGGGCTGACTCTAAGCTGGGAGAAGAGCCTGTTGGCTGATGCATGTGGCTGGGTCAAACCTAGTAGTAAGTCACTGAGTTCAAGTCTGTTTCATAGTACACATTCCTCTAAAACCCCAGTATCTTGAACCATCTGCATGTTCATGTCAGGAAATTACTTGTCGTCAAAGTGAACCTTAAATTAAATGTTAGGTTGTCTTCGTAATGTGTTACTGACTTCAATGCATGCAATGTGAAAATGACCTTTTCATTCTTGAGGTTTAAATTTTTAGTTATCAAATGTTGGCTAATGTCTGGTTATTTTAATTAGAAAATAAATATATATTTCATGGCCTGATATAACACCGTGTTTTTTGAGGTTGTATGGAAAATGCACAGTTTGCAAAATCTGCATGATTTCTTAGAGAAAAGTCGCAGTTCCCAGACTTTCCTTTGGGACTAAGAGCTGGTGGAGTATTTGAGGCTTTCAGATGAGGCATAAATGTTTATGTTGATGAGAATATTAAAATGCAGTAGCTCTTGGGCTCCTAACAAAGATCACCTGTGCACTCAGCAAACATACAAAGCCTCTATTGGGAAGAGCTTAGACTTAAATCCTTTAGGTGAATTGCCAGGCCAGGTTTCATTCCCAGCCCTTCCCTTTGACAAATGTGCTCTCTGCATAACCTGGCATGCTTGCTCTCTCGCAAATGGAAGATTGGGTACAAAGTTTATGCTTAGGTCTCTCATGGGACTGTGCAGGTAGTTTTGTTGGCAGAAGTGGAGGTTACACCTGTGAATCACTGCATTGCGTGTGTTACTTCAGTGTTACCAAGCAGTCAGTCTTCCAGGAGCAACGTGCATGAAATTTAAGCAGGAGATCTGATCTTGCTGTATAGGAAATGAAAACCCTGACACTGTGACCTTCCTTGTGTGCATACTCTTGTTCTCCTTGAAGTTAAGAGAACTAGAGTCCAAACTGCATATGCTTCAAAGTGCAAAACTGAAGACTGCCCATCTGTAATTATCTTCTCAGGTTAGATAGTTTGACTGGAGTGACTCTGTCTAATCTCTGAGACTTCCATGGGATTATGAAAATACAGCATGCTTAAAACCTGCAGTTCATGGGCAGCGTCTTTCAGTGTGTTGGTACCTACTTGGTAGGATGTACTTGAGTTTGTTGGTTTACTGGAATTTTGTAGTTTCCCTGCTTAGGAGAATTACAGCTTTTGTTTTGTTTGTGCTGTTCTGTTTAATTGTGCAAGTGTGTGTGTATATATATATATATATATACACATAAAAGACCACTTAAATTAGAATTGTAGGCATGAGATCTTTTCTTTCAATCTGTGTTTTCTTTCTGTTCCAGGAAAAGTAGCCCTTTTGGCATTGGCTGTCCTCAGTTGCTAGAATTGAAATGGTGATGTATGAAATGCACATTTGGAAGGGGAGAATATGTTGGAATTAAAGCATTTTTTTATTAGCATCAGTTATTTAGAAACTTAAATTGGATTAGTTTATTTGAAATGCTTTGTGAGATAATCTTGGAAGGCAGCAACAAGGTGTCAGGATAAGGACAGAACTCTGTGTCAGTGTTGTTGAAAACAAGGAGTACTAAAGTATGAAAATGTTTTTAGTGTGTAGCAACTGCATATTGCTGCTGAGCTGTGTTTAAAGCTGCTGCTCAAGCTCTGCATGCCATTAAAATGTTTATTCCTGCAATGACCAGACTCTTTCCTCTACTCTACAACTTGTAAGTGTATGCACACACTTTTTAGATGAAGTACTTCTGCATGAACTTGAGATTTTCTCTATAAATAACTGACACTTGAATTATTTAGTTACTTGAAAACATTTGAAATTTAAAAAGTTTTCCACAAGGCTGACAGGTGAAATGCTTCTGCATTTGTTCTTTCTGTAGATCAGATTTCGATCAGAATTTGTGTTGAAACTTCACTTGCTTGAAAACTCAAATACTCTTGAATTAAATATTAAAAAAAACCCCAAACACCAAACCTACATCTGAAAGATCTAACAACTGTAATAGTTTTCAGTTTATAGCATTTCTAAATTAGTGCTGGATATGAGGTATTTTCTTGTACTTCTGGTGAAACTGTTTTGAAGCCTTTGCCCTAATCAGGACCATGTTCAAGAGGAGCAGAATAAAAATAGCATCTTGGCCGAGTCTGTGAGGGCAACTGTTATTTATGGCAATTTCTTTAGTAACATCCCCACATGAACTTACATGCTTTGCTAACAACTGGAAAGATAGTGAATGAAAGCAGTATGACTTACGGCCAAGTGAGTCCTGAAATTGTCTGAATGTGACCCTGTTTTGTCCTGTAGTGCCAGAAAGGAGAGGATGTTGGTGTAGTTGTTTGTGTGATGAATTAAGGGTTCTGTTTGGAAGGCTTCAGTGTAACTTACAAATGGTATACAAATGTAAAACAGACGGGTTCAATAAACAGTTGTTATTAGGAGCATTATTTATTAGAACTGGAATCAATAAAGGACATGGAATTTGGACACATATTTAATTATCATCACTCTTGTATACAGAGAATGCCATGCAAAGTGAGGGCATGCATGAAACACTTCTTAATTTATAAATGACCAGCAATGCTGAAGAATCATCTGATTGTTGAGATGAAGTCTTGGAAATGGGTTATCTCTTCAAAACAGATGTATGTTTTTGTTTTTCCATCTCTAACCTCTGATTATATGAAATGCTGTGTAGCAACCAAAGCATAGTGAAGAAATTTAGGTAAAAGTAGTGCTAGTAAAACGTGCTTATTGCTGATGCAAAAGTTGCTAAGTACCTGTTTTCCATCCTGATTGGCACAAGAGCTCTCATTCTAAACTTTGTGCCAAAAAAAAAAAGTATATTTGGGTCACTTTTGATAGCTATTAAAGACAGCTTTCTTAGGCTATCTTATCTTTTACCTTTACATTTTCTTACTTCCCTCTATTTGGAAGCTAAGCTTTATTTAAAAATAGCATAGCATGCTCTGAAACTGCACTGGGTACTAATTAACACACTTCAGTGCTTAAAGCCATGCTGTCTCCTAAGGTTTCCTGCTGTTTGCACTGGATAAATATTTATGCTTCAGCAAGGCATTAATTTCAACCTGACGAACAGTGCATACAACTTTAATATTTTGCTAATACTAAACATCGTGATTCACTACTTTTGCTATATTTTATTGCAGTTCATTTTTTTAGGAAGGGGGGCAGAATCCCGTTACACTTTAAATATGTGGTAGAGAATTATATCTAATACTCAAAAATTAAGCTGTCTAGTAGTCTGAGTATTGTACAGGAGCTAGTGCTGGGTAATATAAGGTCTCCATGAGCATCTGGTTAATGGACAAGGCTGTACTATGTCACTGTGATTTGTTTTCAAGCAGTTGAATCCTGTTCTCATAAGTAACAGCAATTATTTTCTATTTTTAATTCTTTTCACTCCTTTAATACTATTTGCTATATTAAAGGAGATGACTGGAATATGTGTAAAAGCGTTAAGTTGACCTAGTAAATTTAAAAAAATTGCATTTGACAGGTTTTTAACGCCAGCCACCTTCTCTGTCAGGATACTGTGAATATTTTCACTCTGCTGTGTAAGACACATCAGGTATGCTACAGTAACATCTCTACCTGAGGAAGTAGACTAAAGGATCTTCAGGTATAAAAATAATTTTTTTTTCCCCCTGGTTAATACTCCTTTGCAGTATTTGCTGGCTGAAGGAAATTGTGTTTCTTCCAGATTTGAAGTAGGTAGACAGCAGCATCATGTATTCTGTGATGAAGGGGAGAAAAGTGTAATCAAAGTGTGGGAAGGAGCAGTGTTTGGGAGTTCCTTAGCTCTTGGTACTTGTGCTAAAGCAACAATTTTATGTTCCTTACAGTCAATTTAGACTCGATTTGCCAGTGAAATGCTGAGTATTATCGTACGGTTTGTGGTTAGTAGCACATCTGGTTAAACCAATTACTATATACTCAGTTAAAAGAATATATTTCTTATTGACTTTGTTTAGGATGTGCTGAAAGACCTGCCTGCTTCATGTCACATGCTGCAGACGTGCTACTGTTTTTACTCAGTTATAGCTTTTAGGCTCAATAAGCTGCAGTCTTTCCGCTCACATCTCTCATGTTCCTAATTATATTGACTCTGTATGTCAGGTCTAGAAAGACTAATAGGCTCCTGCATTTTTTCCCCTGCTTTGAACTAAATTCCCAATGCAGCAGCCAAAGGAGCAGGTGAGAGACTTGACAGTAATTCTGCACATCTGCTTACACATGCATCTGTAGCTTTGTGAGTGCTGGTATAATATTTACCAATTTCTGCCTGTCTTAAGAGAATGTGATTTATATTTGATTGTAAAGCTGAGGAAAAAAATCTGAGTTTCTTTACCCCCCTTCCTGTTTTCTCAGCAGCATAATGTGTCAGTACTGTAAATGAGGGGTATTTTTGCAACAGTTGTGTTGTGATGAGACACTTCAGACAATCAAATTTGTTCTGTTACTCAGTGAAACACAACAAAGGAAACATCTGTTCTGCGAAGTCTGCAATGATACAGCTTGAAGTAACAGGATTCTGTTGTCTCAGCTGGAATTGGTTGAAGTTTTGTTGAATTTTCAGTAATGTGTACAAATATAGCAGAACTCTTCCAGCACTTCTGCATCATGCTAGGGATTGGCTGAGTAAATTTGCAGTCTCTGCTACTTCGTTCGCTGCCTTACTGACTTTAGTTTTGTATATGTATTTTCAATATTATTCTCTTTGTTCTTAGGCTAAAATGTAAGAGTCTCTAAAGCATTTGCATTGGTTACCAAGGGTTTTTACTAGAATTGAGTGGTTATATGTGCAGTGATATTTTCTCCCAGACTGTTAGTGGCAAACTGTAGCTGCACAGGGAAAAATGATAATGATTTTCCACCCAAAACAACATAATCAGAGGAGATCTCTAAACTGTGAAGTTGCCTTGCATACATGATGCACACATTCATTCATTCCTTAAGAAAGTAATGGAAATCTTTGGTTCATTCCTATTTTAGTGGTATTCAGAAGTGGCTTAGAGATTTTGTCCTGTTTTGATAAAGAAGTGGATGCTAGTTCACCTACGCTCACAAAGCTGCAGCAATCCAGTGAAACAGTGGCAGGGACTAATTTAACCATTTACAGCTGCTTCTTGGTGTGGTAGAGTAAAAGTCCTGTATAAATTCAGTAGGAGTAGGATGTGGATACACTTGATGTCATGGGAAGAAGGAAACCTAGATGAACGTCCTGCTTGTACAGTAAATAGAGGATCGGACAAAAGTGGGAATAGGAAGTTAACTGAGTGATGAAGCAGGAACCAAGTGATGCCACACTTACCCTTGAAGAAGTTCTTTAAATGCGTCTATTGATGTTAAATGATGGGTGCGTGATCTTTTTGTTCTGTGCAATCAACCCCCACCCCTCAA
Organism: Corvus hawaiiensis; assembly: GCF_020740725.1. Classification (NCBI taxonomy): domain Eukaryota; kingdom Metazoa; phylum Chordata; class Aves; order Passeriformes; family Corvidae; genus Corvus; species Corvus hawaiiensis. Next base: position 48,075,639 of record NC_063213.1, read on the forward strand.
ATGTGATATTCTTTGAAAAGTGGCCATCCACTTAGATTATATTTGTTTTTTTCCTCCAGTGTGATGGGGGTTGCTTTGCTCTTGGTTCATTGCAACACTTCTTTCATAAGCTTATGACAGTTTTTACAAGCAGAACATGTTGTGTCCAAGGGTTGTTAGGCTGTTTTGGTGTCCTTCGGCTCTGGTTCATCTGAGTCCACTGCGCCCCAAATACAAGTGCAATCAATGACCAGTTTCCATGTATTGGCACAACTGTGTGCCATTCAAGTGGCTTCTTAGTTGCCTCTCGTAAGCACAATACACTCAATCAAGTTCCCAAGTTCACAAACTCGAGATTATTGTAGAAACAAATTTTGACCACTTTGTAGTTAGGCTATAGAAATATTTTCCTGGATGTAAATCATTAATTCTGTGCTCTAAGCCAGGACTCTGAATTGATAATTAATTATAGAAACACCGCTCACTTCTAGCACTACAAGATATGTAGGTCTCAAAGAATACTCTTAAAAGTCAGACCTGTCTTGAGCAGAAGACATTGTGTGATTTAATGAGAATGCAGATAAACAGGAAAAGAAGATGAATGTATGCTCTGTTATTTTTAATCTTAAACTGTGTTCTGCTACCCAAGTGATAACAATACAAATTCCTTAGAAACTTTCTGTTGTTGTGGCTTTGGAGTAATGGCAGACTATTTGGTACTATACCCTGGTCTGAACTCAGAGAGTCCTTCCAGAACCTGTATACTTTGAGTTTTATTAGCGTTCTTGGAGTAATTAATATTCTGAGCTTTAAATGCTTTCATAAAATGGGAACTTTTTGTTTTAAAAGCTTTTTCATCTAACATGAATTCAATCTAAATTAATACATCTCTTAACATAAGACAATTATAATCCTTTTCTGCTTTGACACTATTACGCTTTTGGGATTTGACTTTTTTTTTTTAAATTACAATGCAGAGCAAGGCACACATACTAGTAAATTGTCTTGTGACTCAGTTGCATATATTTTGTCTGTGCTACAGCGTTTATATGTGACAATAGAGCATTTAATGTATTGGATGTATCTTCTGAATGAGACAGAAGCGTGGGTCTGCTCTTCTTAAAAATTTTAGTTGAGAAGTCATGTTTTTCTGTAGCTTGTAAAGTATGTAAAAACCCACAAAATTGTTCTTAGTTGCTCTGAAATGTTTTTCAAATGAGTGTGTCCAGTCTTGTGAGTATATGTGGATGGGCTGTTATGGGGGTGGGGGAAAGGGAAGGGATGAGGAAGAATAAGAGAACTGTCATGAAGAGATAAAGCATATTTTTCTTGAAACTGTTTAACACAGCTAAATACATGCATTACATGCATATATTGATGGATAATTTTAATTCTCTAATTTAACAGGGAGCAGTTATCAACCACTAAACCTAAGTCCTAAGGTTATTTGCAGTATTGATGCACCCCTCTTCTGGAAAACACACCTTTGTATGTTTTTTTTTTTTTTCTGTGAAAATGAGCTACTAAAACACCTGTCAGTAGACTACCATAAACCTCTTCTTGCTATAAAATCTGGGATGTATTCCTAATAGCAAGGTTCCTACTTTTCTCTCATGGTCTTTGTGGAAATGGTAGAATGGTATATGGAGATAATATTTTGCAGATAGAAAGCTATCAGGAATGATGGAGATAATATTTTTCAGATAGAAAGCCATCAGGAATGCTAATGCTGCTGCATTGGTAGGGTTAGGGTGATGGGATATGTCATAGCACTCATTTAAAATAAAGGTTCTGGAGTCAAAATCAAACCTTTCCATTGCAGTTGTATTTGATCATGTCTGATATTATGCTATGTTGTAGATCTACCCTAGGTAGCCCAGTGCGGTGACACAGCTGATCTGGAGAAGCCAATGGGAGCCCTGGGGAGAGTTCTCTTTTCTTTATGAAGGGCTGGGTGCCCTGGAACGGATTTGGCCTGAAAGCAGGGCCTGCACTTTATCAAATAAGGCTGTCCTGGCATAGGAATGGTATTCCCCAATTTAGCATTCCCACCGAAACCTTCCAAACCACAGCATCTCTGTCAGTCCCCCTTTTCCCTGCCCCCTCCCCTGCGTAAGGATGGAGAGGAGAATTAGGGGCACAAAAAGTAAAGATTATAGGTTGAAATAAGAACAATTTACTGGAAACAGCAGTGGAATAAGAAAGCAAACAGTAACAGCTACACTATCAATAACAAAGTGTACAAAATAGGCAAACACCGCTCACCATGCAGAACTGGCTAACCCAGTGCTTCCCCGAAGTGATGAGGTGGTACAGAATAGCCTCTGGGTCCTGGCCATGCCCCTCTTGGCTACTGCAAAAATTAACCCCATCCTGGCCTGAACCTGACATAAATAACTTCTGAAGCACCTGTGACTTCTGCAGCCCAGTTCTCAGTTTGTGGAGTTCCTCACGTTTTTTGGAGGCAGAAGGAAGATTCAGTTGAAATGGAAGTCCCAAGAGCTGCTGCAAAACGTCTTCCTCGTGTGGCTTGTGTAGTATTTTCTACAGTCAGTGTCTGGCTTGCAGGTAGACATCTCTGCTTTCCAAACCAAAAGAGGTGCAGATACCTACAGCAGGGTTGGAAATAGGCAGTGTCTCCTAAAATCTCATTCTCAGCCAGCAGAGTTGGGATGTTTTGGTCAAAAGTCTTGTATTCTTAATGTTGCTGCTAAAGAGTACGTGAAGAGTCTCTCAGACTCCTGCCCCTGCTTTGTCAGCTGAGTGTTTTTCCTTCTGATAGGTCCCTGTTAAACTACTTGCCAGATGAATGCTTCTGGACTTGTATTAGCTGAAACTATGTGCTGTAATGGTAGAAGGCGTTGTAATTGTGTCTTTTACAGTTCATACTCAGAGATGAAGTACAGCCCCTGCTCAGTTCTCCACATGCTTTTTAGTCATACTCAAGCTATTGTGCAGCATCTGCCTGTGCATGCTTTACACTGAGTGTCTTTCAGCAGCTGAATTACACAACATCTTTCTTTTCATATGTGACTGACTGTTCTGAACAAACTCTAACTTGAGATGGCTTGCAATTTTCATTTAGAAATCATAACTTGGTTTTTAAAATTAGCTTGCAGCAAATCGACTTCACAAATAGTTAAAGTGAATAACTGCCTGTAAAAGGTAATGCTGTGGTAGCATTGAAGGTTGAGAAGGCAAGGAACTACATGTCACAGCACTGCTTATTAAATAATGCTCCATGCTTTTGAAAAGACCATTGGTTGGTTCAAGACTTACATGCAATACTAAAATTAAAGCTGCAACACAATTATTCTCTCTAAAGCTTATTATATTTCACTGTTTTAAATTTGCCTTTGGGTTTTGAGAAAGCTTCCTGACTTCATCGGGATGTAGTGTACTTTGGGCTTAGGGAACGAAGGTACAAAAGAACAGTAAGTTTGTTTGGGGTTCTGTACAGAGTGTTCCTTGCAAGTGGTGAACTTGTGCAGCACTGCTGTCTGTTACAGAAGTGATAAGAGCACTGTGTCGTGTTACTGTGGAATTGCCAATGCACTGATGTTCTCAACACAAGTTATGGAAGTCTTGATACATAGAAAACAGACAAAATTTCTAAAGCTTTCTAGTTCATTCATTTGGTTAAACTTGTGCTTGTACTCATTTTAATGTTACTTAATTTAAATTCTCTTTCTTTATGATGCATATAGTTATTATCTTGATTTTTCTTTGTATGTGTTGAACAGTTAACTATATTAATCCAGAATAAGCAAGGACTTAAATTAAGACAAGATTTTTCAATTATGTGTGTTTTATTCTATCTAAGATTATGCTGTTTATATCTGTTCTTTCTTAAAGAGTCAATAAGATGTAAACAGTAATGTGCATGAAGTAAAAGAGGAAGCAAGTATATTTTAGGTCCTAAGAAAAACTGCTTTGAAAGTAATAGCTCTTACTTTATTTCCCTGTAATGAAACTATTGATATATTACGGGTGATAGAAAAGCTAACATTTGAGGATATACTCCAGATTAAATAGCTTGAAAGAGTAGGGATTCTGCATGCCAGAGAATGGGGTGTAAGCTGACTGGACTAAGTTGTCTTACAGGTGGTCAGTTTTGACTGACTATGGTTATCAATATGCAGATGTACTTAGAGTGTGCTTTGGTGCAGTAGGCAACAGGGAAGAAATAGTAAAATAGGATTAAAAAAGGCAGCAAGGAGGAAGTAGTTAAGGAAGATGAAAAAATAAGATTCAAGTGGAAGTTATTTTCTCTCACTTCATTTTGGCACTGTACTGTTAGGGCTGCTTTTGTCCTGCTTAAACAAAATAGATCTGATTTACTATGGCTTGTATAAATTCAAGTGAATATATCAATGATTGTAGTCTCATATCTCTGTCCTGGTGACTTGTTTTGCTGGCATGAGTCATTTGGTTGTCTTGGGAGAGATTTCCCCTTGGTAGTAAAGGGTAAATACAAGGTTAGTTGAGCACAAATGTGGTTTGTAATTGATTGCTAATCTGAAATTAAGCAAATAAATTTGCCAGGAGTCAAAGACCAGGATTAAAAACTTCAAAAGCCTGTGCTATTGGGAATCTTACCTTCTGCTTGAGACTTTTTAGAAAGCTTTCCTCATGAATGTTTTGGGTCATGTGTGCCCATGTGACTATTTGCCAGCATTGTAAATGGCCTTGCAACCTCATGACTTCAGCCATAGGTGGTTTGTTGTTTTTTATTTTTCCCCCTCTTGACAGAATTCAAAGGTTATAGAAGACTGGGTTATACTCTGATATGTGAAGTATTTGATGCTTTACAGCCCAGAAACCTCCACGCAGTATTCTGTGGTACTGGATACTTTGCAGAAGAGACAACTGCATTTAAGACAGTTATTTATAGTTTCTGTATGGTCTAGTTGATATATGCTTGCTTTCTATAGACTATGTTTTTCCTTAATTGCTGGCATCAAAACTGAATTGAGGTCTCTCATCTGTGGCTGAATATTAGTAGATCTTTTCAAAAAAACTGTAATGGCTATCATTCAGAAGGACTTCTCTATTTGATGGGCAAGTATATCACTTCGTCGTATTCCAAGTGGAAATTGTTTGAGAAGCATATGTGCACAGGATCAGGAAGTCTTATTTAAATCTATATCATGGAAAAGTCTGTTGACTCCTGACTCTTTAAGGCTGATGTTCCACATTGTGGTATAAAGTGTAAGCTCTAAATAAGAGCTTCTATCTAAGGCTGCTTCTGTCACTGACAGATGGGAGGGGAAAATGGGAAGCAAAACTGAATAACGCCCTTGGCAAGATGAAATTAAAATTGACTGCAGTTTCAGTTCCTAAGGTCCAGTAATCTTTACAAACCACTGGAAACAAATGTTCAGAACACTTATCTTTGTGTGTTGACTACTGTATTATGCAGAAGACTGCAGAATGACCATAGTGAATCAGACCAGAATTTCTGAAACCTTATTGTCTAACAGTGGCTGTTAATAGAGGCCAAGAAAGGAACTGAGAGAAAACTGGAAGAGTGTGCTGGGGAGCAACCTCTGACTCCAGCTTTCTGAACTAGAAGTGCTTATATATTTAGTGGCTCTGAGTAGATCCTTCCATGCGTATGTCCAAGTGCTTTTTTTTTCCTGTGCATTTATATAAAGTTAATGTACTCAGACCTGTATGCATACTTCCTTCCTACATTGTTTTTGGTAACTCCTGTTTGTTTGGAGCCTGTCACTTATAGTATCACCTAAAACTTGTTATTTCTCTTGTTAGAAGGTGCTGAATAACCATCTCTCATTCTAGGAATTTGCTTGAGCCTGAGTCAGTGATGCTTGGTGCACCGTGGCTGTCGTCGTCTTTTAAACTGAAGATGGCAATTATCAGAGAATATTTGATACCAAGTCTTTGAGCACTGTTTACAGTTGTATATCTGAATAGAGCATCTGACTGTTTCAGGCTTAGCACAATGGGGTTTTTGTTGGGGTTTTGTCGAAGTCAAGAAGTCAGACCTCACTTTTGTGGTTTCTGAAACCTGTCAGAGTGGCTTTTGGAGTCCACACTAGCATCTGTTTCTTTTCTCAAGAGACTTCAAATGTTTTGCTACCCATTACTGCACCTACAAGTATCTGAACAGAACAGCTTGACCATATTCAAAACTGTATAGTAAATGAACAGATCACTGTATCACTAGAATGAGTTGTGCATTGACAGGAAAATACATTCTCCTCTTTGTCAGTCGAATCAAGAATACACTTGTCTGAGTGCTCTTTCCTGTTCTGTGCTTTACCAGGGATTGTGTCTTTGTCTCTGAAACAAGGAGAGAAAAGTGTTCAGCAATGTGAATTTTAAGTGTAGACTGTAGTCCTTAAGTGAACTTGATAAATCAAGTAGAGCTGACTAAAAGGTTTCTAATACTACTTGTACTACTTCTAAAGGTAAGAAAAATTGAGTCCTAATTGGCCCATCCCTACTTCTGTGTGCAAACTACTACAGAGGAGAAGATGAGCATTTACTAGGGACTTAAGGGTCTCTTGTGGGTCTGCTGCATCCTAATGGAATGCTCACAAGTTTACTTTGTCCCTATTCTGGGGTGAGTTGACACATTTGGCTGATGGTTCATAAATAGCTTAACTTTCTGTTCCATGTTTCCCTTAAGCTAATTTTTAAATTTTTTTTAAGCAAACAATACAGACTTCCAAGCAGATACTTTACAGATTAGGTAAGGATGCAGTATATGCTTTCTCTTCTCTTCCAGCAATTCCCAGAGGGTGGGACTTGAGCAGTTTTTGGCTCCTGGTTTTGTTCTTTCCAGCTCGTGACTTTCCCTAGCAAATACCTAATACTGCGGTTTCAGAAGGTCAATTCTGCAGAACTCAAGAGTTTGTTTTTATCCAAGTCCAGCCTCCTTGTACTTAATCCAGATGCACATGCATTCTGTGGATGAATTCTGCAAACACTGGATAGCTGTAAAGAGCAAGAAAGCCACCTATTGTGAGAATTTATTTTTAAAGAAAAACCTGTGCATGTGTTGTCTGTGATGTCATTCAAATGCATGATTTGATATTATTATATTAAAGTCTTGAGTGATGTGTATGAAAATCCAAAGCCATTTAAGTAGATGGATGCATTAGTAAGTTTGCAAGAGAATATGTCTTAATTTGTCTTGGCTGGCCCTCCACCAGCTCAGTGCCTAGTAACTTTTTCTCCCTCCTCTATTAAAAAACAGGAAATTCAGTAAGTTCCTGATGTATTTGTGCTGTAATGGGTGAGGGGGGGAAAATTACCTTCTTAGGGACTTTGCAGAAATCTCTTCTAAATGAGACTTGGCTTTTGTCAGATAAATTTCCTTGGTATCTTATTTGAGTTGTACTACTCACCTTGAAACAAACCAAAAATTGGTTCTATAAGGAGATTATAAGACTTATATTATTGTATTAGAGCAAGACCAATTGACAGCTCTCAGAGGCTGCTTAGGACTTGGGCATTGTTAATTATTATGTATTATAAATCCTTTCTTTGGCTGCTAATCCAAGTTGAGAGTCTTGCGGAAAATACTCCAAAGTACTTTTAACTCAGAAGGCGCAAGCATACAGGTTGTATTAGCCATATAAATATAAACAATTAGCCATGTGTTAGCTAGACTGCATAAGCTATGCCTGCTTTCATGTGGCAGTTATGAAGATAAGACCTGCAGTGAGAGAGTATCACCTAAAGTGGCTTTACTTCATGTGTGAGACAAGTTAATAATATATATGTGTCTAACAAAAATTCAACAGAGATGAACCACCTGGCTGTTACTGAGTTGCATCACAAGTGGTTGTGTGGTATTTAAATAATTGAGACTTCTTGATCTTTCCAGTAACAATCTTCATCAGGGCATCCAAATGAACAAGGAGCATGGGGACATTTGAAGCGGCTTGTCACGTTTAATCAAAGTGGTGTTTGATTTATGGTGACAAAAGCAAGTTGTTTTTAAAGAAATTCTCAAACTCCACTCATTTGAAATCTTTGCAGGGACTTAGTAGGAAGAGACCAAGGAAAAAATACTCATTTAAAGAGAATAACATGCTGATCTTAAAACAAGACTTCTATTGGAAAAATGCTGTGTAGTAGTTGAATTTTCATTACAGTTTTGGCATATATAAAGTATATTCTTAATACAATTTTACTTTTTTTTTTTTTTTAATAATCCCCAAAGTAGCAGGTATTTATTTTATCCACTTTATGTTGCTTTAATTCTGTAGTGACTGGGACATCTCATGCTTAACAGTGGCCTATATCTTGCAGTTATATCCCCTGAAACAAAGCTGTAATTAAGGCATGCTTTTTTAATCCTCTGGGTCTTTTTTTTTTTTTTTCTGTAAAAGGTTATTTTGGTCCACTTAGTGTTAGAAATCCCATTTTAGACTTACTTTTTGTAAACTTTTTGTGGGCTTCAGCAAAAAATTGTGTTATTAAGTGAAATTTGTTAATCCTCCTTTTGGAACAGTCTTCGTTTTTCCAACTCTGTCCAAATATTGTGCTGGTCCAACTTGATCTGTTATTTAACTAGGACAAATGAGGCAGTCTTCAGCAAAGCAGTAGATTGTCTGCCTGTTTAAATAGATCCCACACAGCTGATGTGTGAAATTGAGGCTTTTTTTTTCCTTCTAGGGGACATCAATCTAACACATAATCTTTATTTTCATGGAAAATATTTTTAAAGTTAGAGTTCTTATTTGTGATACTCAAATGTGTGTTGCTGTGGGCTAAACAGGTATATATGGATTTTTTAGTGCATAAAGGTAAAATATGGACAGTCTATCTCCTGTGTGTTTCAACTGCCTTAACTCTCAATGGAATGCCTCTGCTCCTTTAAAAATAAATATAAAAGATCTGATCAGCAAAAACTTTGCCCTGTTTCTTTTTTATAGATGTCATTTCAAAAGTTCGTGCTTTTGCAAAAAAAAAAAAAAAAAGGTCACCTTTAAATAGTTAGTCATAAAATTAGTCATAAAAACTTATTATTCTTACTCCAATGGCTAATGCCAGCCAAGGATGCTCTTACTGTTTTTACTGGTCAAATGAAACCTCTCTGCTCTGGGAACCTTTAATCTGAAAATAATGCTTGATGAATCACTAGAGATAGGTGAGAAAAAAATGCATCTCTTAGATAAATGTGATATCAGCTATGGACTTGGTGTATCCAGGACTCCTCTTGACTCCAAATATGGGATTTTTGCTTTGAACAATCAATATTAGGACAGGTGTTTGTGGTGTTAGTAGGGCTCAGTAGGGAATGGTTACGATTGTCAGCTGTGCTGAAGCATGAGACGCTGCAAAAACCTTTGTCCACCTTCATAGGAATGAAAGTAGGGCTAGTAGATTGTGGGCTTCTGTAGGAACTGGTAAGGTGTTTGCTTCAGTAACTGTAGTAGGACTAGCCTTTGTGTTTGTTAGCACATGGTATTATCCTTAAAAGTTTCCCTTCACAGCAGAGTCTCTCACACAACCTATGCCGAGTATTCAGAGGTTGCTCCTCTGTATTTTCATTGTTACATCTTCAGAGACTGTCAGTGCTGATCAGAAAGACTTGGTATTTAGCTAGATGACTATTCTTCATGGCAATCCTTCCTATTTCTTTGTTGATAAAGGGTGATAGGATGGGTGAGGTTTGAATGGATCTTTGGTGATTCTGAAGTCCAGCCACCTTAGCTCAAAGTAGTGAAAATTGAAACAGGTGTCTGGCTGCTCAGGATCTTATCAAACTGGGTTTTCAATGTCTCCAGGGATGGAGACTGCTCAGCCACTGTGCCACTTGAGGCAATTTTCTGTGCTCTGAGATCCAGGGCTCCCGGGGGCTGCTCTTGCTGGTAACAACAGAAGCAAAGGTGGCAGTGAATACCTTGGCCTTTTCTGTATCTTCTCTCAGCAGATCCCTTGCCAATTCAGTCATGGAGCCCTAGTTTTCCTGTTGCTGATGATATTTTTGCAAAAGCCCATGAACCATTCTAGAACATTGCTGATCCTCCTTCTTGCATTGATCCTTCTTACTGGGATCCTGTGATCTCCTTTGTCATGGTCATTGCAGCTGTGTCTGCCCTGACCTTGATTGACATCACTGGCCAGTTTTTCCATGTTTGTAATTATGATGTTCAGCAGAGGGCCTGCCCTTGGCTCCTCAGTCACCTGTTTCAGGAAGTGATAATCAATGCAGTCCAAAAACCACTTGGGTTGCTTGTTTCCTCTTCTGCTACCTTTCCAAGAGATAAGAGGGTAGTTCATGCTCCATGTGAGGACCAGGTGCCTGTAAATGTGAGGCTTCTTCAGCTGTATGAAGAGGGCTTCCTATGTTTTGTCTTGCTCAGGTGATGAGTAGCAAACACCTGCCATAATGTCACCCATGTTTGTTCTGCCCTCTCATCTGTGACCTGTAAGCTCCCAGCTGTCTCATCGTCCACAGCAGGGCCAAGCTCCATGTGTCCCTGCTGCTCTCCCAAATAAAGGATGGTTTTCCTGCCTCACAATCCTTAAAGAGCCCATATCCAGCCATGGCAGTAGTCTGGTCTCCAAAAATCAAGTGCTTACGCTTCCTTGCCCTTCCCTATTGTCCTTTCATCCTCCAAAGGCAGTGTTCTTGTAAGCTTTGTGCACACTCGTGTATCTTTCTAGGGTGGTGAGAGGCTGTTGCCACAGCTGATTTCACCTGTCCAGGTCTGTTATTTGATGATCATGCAAGTGAGGAGAAGGGGGCATAGAAGTCTCTGGTTGCCTTATGGTATTATTGTGTATTAAAATGATTCTTAAAATGAAATTGCTGAACAGCCTGTTCGATTCCTTTTGCCATTCATGTCTGAATAGTCATTTCCACAACCCTGTCTGTGCATTGAAAGCTTTTGGCCACTACTTAAAACCTTATTTAAGTTCGTGCTTCCCCACTCCTCTTGCTTTGGAGTGTTATAGTGAGCTCTTGCTATTATCATATCTGGTTCTTGTCCCTTTAGGATTCTTAAAATATACTGTATATAGTCTGTATATGCTCTACTACAGTCTGGATTTCAGAACAAAATATTTGTATTTGTGTTATAAAAGGCAGTTCTTCCCTCTCATCTTTTCCTTGCGTGTCATTCATGGACAAGCCCATACTTGGATATCAGTACTTCAAAACTAGTTTTAAACTGGCAAAGTAAAACTGGACTGATGCCTTAAGAGGCCTCCTAGAAACAGAGACTAGACAGGAGTAAGGGAATAAAAGAGGTATTTATTTGAAAGGCCTTCAAAGGTGCACCCTGGGGAGCCTGAAGCTATTCTCAAAATGGACCCCAAGATGGACCCCAGGTCACGAGTTCTTCACTCTTTTATAGGTTTGGTTCATTTGCATAGCAGGGTTAATTCTCCAGTTAAAGCTTCAGTTTCCCCCACAGCTTAGCCCCCCTTTAGAGGCTCTTTGGTTTATACTTTTTTGCCTAGGACAGTCTTGGTGTCCTTGGAAAGCAGGGCCGGAGAGGCTTTGTTATGTCTACCTAGCATGAGAGAGCAGAAATTAACAGGCTACAAGAAACTACACCAAGCAATACAGAATTTGAAAAATACAAAGGTTAAAACCTAAGGCATCAGGACGGGATATCTGCCATGACTGAACATTTCACCAAGGCAGTGTTTATTTTTTTCTCAGATGAGTATTTAATTTTGTCTCTAGTTGAAATCCATGGGCACAGTTTGGATAAGCTAACAGCATGCTCTTTTAGTAGTTTTGTATCTTAATGCTATATTGGTCTTTTGTGTCAGAATAAGCTGCTCCAAGGGACAATTGTTTTTAAGTGATTTCTCAAAATTGAAGAGAAATCAGAAATTAGTTTCTGAAGCCACTCTGCATCTCCTGTGTTCAAGTCCTACTGCTGATGACCTCCCTCTGTCTGAGATTGGGTAGAGTGTTGGGCTGGGGAGTCCGTCTTAGGCTCCATGCTGAGGCAGCAGGCTCATTGTCTTGCAGTTGCCATGGTGGGGGAGGACTGAAAGGTTTCCATCCGCCTTTATTTCAGTGACCTTTTCCACGTAGGAATAGCAGTTGACTAGGAAAAACCTAAATAGTTATTTCTCTTCAGTCCATACAGTTTCCTCTCAAGTTCTGTAAGCTGAAAAATAAATTGAAATTGAGGAGGTAATATTTTTTGTTTTCAGAGTGCCATTTCTGCAAATCTTTGACTTACTGAGCTTCCTACACAGTACATAGTTGGAATTTATTAAACTGCTGTATGTGAAAACTCTTGTGTTTAATGCTTCCACCAGCGTGCATAAGTGAGGTACAATAAAAGTTCAAAGTAATGTCAGCATGTAAAATGTTAAAAAGTAAAAGCATGATAAGATTCTTTAAATATTCACAGAGACTTAATTTTCATCATCTGCTTAATGCAGTGACTGGAGTATTCACAACTGTGTTTGCTTACTCTTTCAGGCTGAAGGTTTTGAAGCAGATGTTGGAAGATGTTAGCTGTGGATACTGGGGTTGTGGAGGAGTGGTTATCAGAGTTCAAGGTAATACACTCTCGGGTCTTTGGCCAGAAGTGTTTGTATCACTGCTAGTGAAGTATGCAGGAGTACTTGCATCCTGTAGAAAATGAAAAATAGTAACCTTGGTGTCTCGGTTTTGGAGACAAAACTTCAGGAGGAAACACTCCGGAGTGAGTGTCTCCTCCAAAGGGAAAAGGGCCTTCCCTTTTCCTCCACCAATAAGACAAGTGGGTCACAGCAGATGAAAGTGGAAAAAAACCAAACTGTTTATTAACACCAAACAAAACCAGGGTGGGACAGGGAAAAAAAACCCTCAAAATACAGCAAATGCCCAGAGAGGGAACGGACACCCGGGCTCAGACCAGCCAGGGCCACCCTATGGGCCCGCCGGAGCCACCTGCAGGCTCCCCGGACCAGCGAGGACGGAAGGGAGGCAGTGAGGCAAGGGGGGCAAGGGAAGGGAAGAAGAACAAGACAAACCAACAGAACCTTTCTCCCGGTAGCCAGAACATAAAAGAAACCCAAAGAGCAGCACAGCACTCCCAGCGCACTCCCTCCCGAGCCCCAGAGACCCCCGAGCCGTTGGGCTGAACCGTTCAATGCCCCCTCGGGTCCATGGCTCTGACCCCGGCCCCGGGTCCATCCAGCGTCCTTGGGCATTGAGCGGACGGTTAAGGAATAAAGCGGCTTCATAACATCACCCCAGAACGTTCCACCCCTTGTTCCATACCGTCTGCTCAATGCCCAAATTAATACAATTCAGCTTTAAACACACACGTTTATACATATATATACAGCTAGGAATTGGATCTCTCGGGCAGGTCCCTTGACTTTGTTCTTTTGATGGCAAAGCTGGCTTCCAGGAGAATCTGGATGATCTTCTCTCCCAAATACCTCCAATGCTGTGTTCCCCCATACAGTGATATCATCAATGTACTGCAGATGTTCTGGAGCCTCACCCTTTTCCAGTGCAGTCTGGATCAGTCCATGGCAGATGGTGCACTGTGCTTCCACCCCTGGGGCAGCCGGTTCCAGGTGTACTGCACACCCCTCCAGCTGAAAGCAAACTGAGGCCTGCACTCTGCTGCCAGAGGAATGGAGAAAAACACATTTGCAATATAAGTGGTGGCAGACCATTTCGCTGCTTTGGACTCCAGCTCATATTGGAGCTCCAACATGTCTGGCATGGCAGGGCTCAGCAGTGGAGTTACTTCATTCAAGCCACAATAGTCCACAGTCAATCTCCATTCCCCTTCTGACCTGCATACAGGCCAAACGGGGCCTTGCGTGAGTGAAGTGGGCCTTGCTGACCACCCCTTGGCTCTCCAGCTCACCAATCATTGTGTGGATGGGAATCACAGCATCTCTATTTGTCCGGTACTGCCGTCAATGCACTGTCAAGGTGGCAATTGGCACTCACTTCACTACCTTCAGGAGCCCAACTGCAGAAGGATTCTCGGTCAGCCCAGGCAAGGTGTTCAATTGCCGAATGCCCTCTGCCTCCACAGCAGCTATTCCAAAGGCCCACGTGAGTCCCTTTGGGTCTTTGAAATACCCACTCTGGAGAAAGTCTATGCCCAGAATACACGGGGCCTCTGGGCCAGTCACAATAGGATGTTTCTTTCACTCTTGTCCAGTTAGGCTCACATCGGCTTCAAGCAGTGACAACTGCTGCAATCCCCCTGTCACTCCAGAAATAGAAACCGGTTCTGCCCCCACGCGTCTCGATGGAATCAAAGTGCACTGCGTGCCCGTGTCAACCAAGGCTTCGTATTTCTGTGGTTCTGATGTGCCAGGCCATCGGACCCACACTGTCCAAAAGACACGATTTTCCCTGGCCTCTGCCTGGCTAGAGTCAGGGACCCTCTAGTCCTGGTTATCATTTGAACCTTGAGCTGTTTCCCTTCTGGTGGAGCTCCCTCTCTCAGCATTACCATCCTTCAATTCACATACCCATGCTGCCAGGACAGAAGTTGGTTTTCCATCCCACCTCCTCATGTCTTCCCCACTGTCGCACAGGAAGAACCACAGTTCAGCTCTCGGGGTGTACCCTCTCTCCCTAGCCGTGGGACGTCTGCTTCTGGTAACAGGGCCTCTGGTCTGCACGGATGCGATTTGGAGAAGGCCCTCTTTCAGCTCCTTCCTGAGTTTCTGATGAGTCTTGTCCATCCTATCTTCCACCCTCTGTATGGTCTCTGACAGACTCTTTTCCACAGCTGCGATTCTTGCTTGTGTTGGGCCGTGCACAGTGTCTGCATGCACCCGGAGCCTCCTCACCGTAGAACTCACTGTCTCATCCCCATATCACTGGTGTACATTTTACCATGTCAGGGCTCCTAATTGCTTGGTCACCTGAGAATATGATCTCTATCACTGCCAGTTCTCTCAGGCATTGAATCCCTTGTTCCATGGTTTTCCAGGGGTTTAGCTGCAGCTGGAGATCTTTCCAGCACGGGTATCTTTCCTTCACACTTAAGAGCCGTGTCCAGAGACTGAGAGCTTCAGGGCCCCTTGTCATCCCTTGGTCAATACTTAGGTCACGTGACAGGGATCCCAGATGCCTCACTTCAGTGCCATCCAGAACTGTACCATTGCCTGCAGCATCCCAGATTTGGACCATCCAACTTAATATAGTTTCATCAGGCCATGGAGTGTAATCTTTCCTCAGGGTACAAAGGCTCTCTATGGACAGGGACTCAGTGATGATTTCAGGTTCCAATTCCTCTGCTGGCTGTGAAGGTCCTGGCTGCCCTTCATTATCCACTGAGCAAATGGATTTGGCTTTGTGTTTCTTTCGCTGGGCAGGGGCAATCGTTATTGGTTTAGGCTCCCCATCTGCTTTAGCTGCAGCCGGAGTGATTGGGGTGTCTGCCGGCTTATTCTCCTGCTCCTCTGGCTGTATCTTCTGCCCTACAGTATCTAGCAGGATGCGGTAAGCGTTAGCCAGGACCCAGCACATGGCAATGAGCTTTTTCTTTTCATCAGTGTTGTTATTGCAGCTTTCCTTCAGATACTTCCTCACCTCAGCTGGATTCTGAATTCATTCAGGGGGAAAATTCCAGGCTACTGGGTCAGAAAACTGCTTCAGGGTCTGGCCTATGTCCTCCCATACCCCACACCACTTAGGATTTTCCACAACTGGGTAGGTGTCTGGGCAACCCCTCTGGAAATCTCAGCCCTTATTTTAGACAAGCTGGAGACCACATAGAGAAACCCTGCTAGATAACATCATTAAAAAGTGGTATCTTTAACATCCAGGGGAAACTGGACACTTTCAAAAGGTGACGTGCCAGATCTGAAAGGGAAGAAGGAGATGAAGGGCTGGGAATTATCATCCCCTGCTTTACCCCTAACAAACTGGGTGTAATTGCTAATACATTCCAAAAGGAAACTACCAGGGCCAGGATGGAAAAACAACATAACATACACATTCTCAATGGTTTCCATTACTTCAGACAAACTTCGAGAGATCACTAACACCAAGCATGTTAAAATGGCAGTCCTGATTCTTATTCCTGACTTACAAAAGGTGTAAGCCAGGGACCTGACTGCCCATAGCTGTGGACATGTACTTATGGTTAGGTTCCACAGAAAAACTATTAAATCAAACAGTGTGGTTTTACTGATGTGAACTCACTACAAAAGTTATTCAAACCAAAATGTTTTTTTCCGCTTTCACGTGCCCCGTAAGTTGGGCACCAGATTTATTTCTCGGTTTTGGAGACAGAACTTAAGGAGGAAACACTCTGGAGTGAGTGTCTCCTCCAAAGGGAAAAGGGCCTCTCCCCTTTTCCTCTACCAATAAGACAAGTGGGTCACAGCAGGTGAAAGTGGAAAAAAACCAAACTGTTTATTAACACCAAACAAAACAAGGTAGAACAGGGGAAAAAAACCCCTCAAAATACAACAAATTCCGGGAGAGGGAACAGAGACACAGTCTCGGACCAGCCGGGGCCACCCACAGGCTCCCCGGACCGGTGAGGACGGAAGGGAGGCAAGGGGGGAAGGGAAGGGAAAAAGAACAAGACAAACCAACAGAACCTTTCTCCTGGTAGCCAGAACACAAACCCAAAGAGCAGCACAGCGCTCCCAGCACTCCCTCCCGAGCCCCAGAGCCCCCGAGCCATGGGGCTGAACCGTTCAATGCCCCCTCGGGTCCATGGCTCTGACCCTGGCCCTGGGTCCATCCAGTGTCCTTGGGCATTGAGCGGACGGTTAAGGAATAAAGCGGCTTCATAACATCACTTGGGTTTTGCTGAGATCATGTGATAAATACAAATGTCTGCTTTGAAAGGATTTTTTTCCTTGCCTCTTTGGGGTGACTTACTTCCTGGCAGAGAGCAGTGAAACTGTATATCATAGGTGAATGCTTTTACTGGTTTGAGTATCAGACTTGACTGTAGGTTTTGCTCCTGGTCTGCTTAGATACGCTAGAAATACATTCTCCTGTCTGTGGAGTGGAGTCCTTTGAAGGACTGGAGTTAAAAAGTACTGTAAGACTTATGTACATTTAAATGTACATCTTCTAAAGAGTTAAAAAGATTAGATTTTACCTTCTTAAGTACTGGCAGAAAATATGTTTAGTGTTAGAGAGGAGCTGGAATTTGCGTCAACTGGAATTTGTGTTTTTCCAGAGTAATATTGTATCTGGTAATAATGTTCACTACCTGTGTACAGTTGGTCTTGAGAACTCCTTGAAGTATGGATCTAAAAACTGTAAAAGTTTCACAGGACTGACATCTCACTGTGAAATTTTAGTGGGGGTTGCATTTTTGCAACTTGTTTTTTATCCATTTCCCATCCGCTGTCATTACATTCTGTATGAAACTGCAAAATGATAGGATGCAGTGTGTCTTCTGGCAATGGTCTGAAAATGTGAGGATTTCTTTGTGAAACAAAGTTTAGTTTATAGTAAACTCTGATAAATAGTAACTTGTGATGGAAAATAGTTGTTGAAATAGCTGTCATACTTTAATGATAGAAATTGCTTATAATATTTTTATTTCAGACACTGCCAGAAGCATCCATATCCAGCTATGCTACCAGCTTGAAAGACAAGACTGCTTTGATTTCGTCTCTTTACAAAGTAATTCAGGAGCCACAGAGTGAAGTGAGTATTTTGGATCTCTCACCCAAAATGTCTGACATAACACTAGTAGAATGAAACCAAGACCTTGCATGCTAGTTAATTGATGAATAGTCGCCTTCAAAAAGTTTGTTCTTAGCAATGACATACTATCATGCGAAAAAAAATTGTAAGTTTTGTAACCTGCTGATCGTAGGTAATCCTGTAGGTCACACTCATGGGCTTCAGGACTTGGATATAGAATAGAGAAATACATTAAGGAATTGAAAAGATGTTTGTGTCTGACAGAATTCTTTCTGTAATTATCACTTGAATGTGGATCTCTGGGTGTCAGAAGCTTGTCTATTACAGTGGAAGAGAAAAAAGTTAGGTTAGCTATCCTTTTTAAATTGTTCCTTAGGTTTTAGGTTCTTTATTGTTTGAAATACATACAATATAAAGACAAGGATTTATACAGTGGATGTACCCTTACTGAAATGATGGCAAGATACGAAAAAAATGGTGGGGAAAGGGGCAGCTTTTCTCGGTACCGGTACCAAGAAGGTTCCACATCCCATGACTGCCCTTGTTTTAAAGTGTCCAGGTGTGTTCAGAACATCCTGAGCTGAGTTTAGTTGTGTGTTGTTAACTGCTTTCTACCATCCAGAAATCCTTTTGTGCATTATTTTAAAATTGCACCAAATCCTTGATTCCTCTTCTGAAAAGACCCAAGGCATCTTTCCAAAGTTTGAGATTATGCAAATACTAAAGGTCAGAGGATAAAATGCTTTCAGTTAATGCTTTTAGAGAGAATGCTGATAGTGAAACTCCCAGGTTGTCCAGCAAAGAACAAATGTAATTTTAATTTGCTGCTCAGAAAGGCATTCTGAGTCATTCCAACTACTGAGTCAAGCCTGTCTGGTCTTCAGAATGTGTATCAAAATGTAAATTAATCAGATGAGTCTCCCTATTGATAGCCTAATTAATACTTTCATATGTTCTTTGATTTCTTACTAGTTCTGGCTATCACTAGGTTTCTCAGGGGCCTTAGCAGCAGGATTCTGCTGCTAATTCTGCTTGAAAAGGTTCTTGGGATAATTCCAGGGGCAAGGTATTTCTCTGTTAGTGAGACTTTGAATTGAAATGAAAAGCCGGTGCTGACACTGAGTGTTGGGCTGTCTTGGGAAGAAGTCCTAACATCTTTTTTGGGCCGTTCTCCAAGTAGCTGGTATTTTGTGGAAGAGGCGACTTGGATCTTTCCACATTGTGAAAATAATTACAAACTAGCAGTTAAAAAGAAGAGTAATATCTTCTAACTGTTCTTTGAGATCTGTTTGCTGCATTGTGTAATGTCAGCTTGCTGGCCTCTCTTATCTCATGGATGTGTGCTGCAAAGGGGAAGGATTAATGCCTCAACACTACAAATACTGCTGGGTTTAAAAGTGGACAAACAACCCCATTTGTACACCTTCGAATATATGTACTTATAATAATTATCAGTACTGTAAAATTGTCATTCATCTTGTTTTGCAGGATGGATGTGTTCTTTTTTTTAAGCATTTGAAAAGTAATCATGTGTATTTGCATCTGTAACTGCATTTTCCTGCTAGTTCATATTTTCTTTTCATATGGGTTGTTTTGGCTTGCTTTTCCAAAAAATTAATTACCCATTTGTAAGATAAATGTACTACTTGTTTAACATCCACTGCATAGTAGCTGCATAGACTATGTTAGTTACTTTTGAGGTTCCTGGGCCAATACTAGGTGAAAAAGGTAGTTCAATGAAGGGAGAGTCTTCAGAAGATGAGAAGATTTAAAGGACTTATAACTGACTAAAAACTCCCAACAGTAAAAAATAATTAAATAAATATGTGACAGGTTTTTCTTCAAACATTGAAGATTTTCTGCTTTTTACTTAAAACACTCTTGCTGTCTTTTTAGATAGGAGCCATGCAGGCATTTGCATTAGGAAACAGCAAGCGTTTGGAGTGTCTAACACACTTGGGTGCAGCTTAAAAGGACGAGGGATGAAATTGCTTGGACATTCTTCTGTTCCAGCATTAAAAAATGTCTCATACCTTTTAGAACTTTGCAGTTCAAAATGGTATCTTGAAACAGCAACAGTCATTAGTGTGTTTTGATATTAGGTTGTAGCATGTGGTGGCATTTTGAGGAAGAAAACCTGGTTTTGTACTGATTACGCATTAAATGTGCTGATACAAAGCTGTCTCAAGTGAGATAACGATGTAAACATGAATACCTTTCACAGCTATTTATGTGCCTTTTAAAGTTCAAACACATCATTCAGAGCTGATACTTCATTACGGGAAGGATGCAAATTGTGTGAAAAATGTAAGCTGAAGATGGAATGCAGATCTGCTGGTAAAGTTTTCTAGAAGGATCGTTGCTGTACTGCTCTTAAAACTGGTGACTAATTTAGCTCAGTGTGGCTTTTTTGCCTTTACTGTAGATTTTTCAGAGATGGTTTTTCCCTAAGTGAAGCTATATCTCTCAGAAGCTAAAAGTTCCTCTTTTTTTAGAATGGATCAGATTGTCCCAGATTACTTCTTAAAAAAGAACTCAAATCTGCTAAGATCTTTAAGTTTCAGAAGTAACTTTGGGAGTTAAGAAATGTTGACTTGACTTTTTTTTTGTGTTCAGGAGGAAAAGCTTAAGAAAGCAAGCAGGTATTTTTCTAGCACGGTCTTCTGGTCATTTTACCTCCTTTGCTTCAATAAAGGGATGAATATAGAATTTGCTTCCTTATTTTTCTACAAACTTACTATACTAAAACTAAAGTTGTGACCTAGACAAATAGCAGAACTGAGTTTAGTAGTTCAGCTGGCTTTGAAAGTACCTGCTGATTTGACAATATTTTCTTACTGGAGAAAATTAGGGAATCTCCTAATTTCCATACATAGACATGTGGTGGTTAACACAGTGCTTCATCCTTATAGCAGAGGTAGGTGGTAGCACAAGAAGGCACGTTAAATCCAGGGACACAGTGCAGGCTGATAGCATCATTGTTTTAAAATCTTTTTTTAACTTGATCTAGCTCAGTGCATTACTTCCAGTTCAGTGTTTTATATCCATTTGTATCTTAGCTTAACAAATTTGATTCTAAAATTACTCTTGAGCTTCCCATTTCTGTCTCAAATGTATAAATACATTGAAGCTTCTAGAAGATTTTAATGAGAGTGGGAAAATAAACTAATTCTGTTGTGTAGTAAGTTTTTGTAATACTTGGAATTTAAGTGTTATATGGCTCTTGTCACTAGGTGGGTAAAGCTTCTAGCAATTTTTGTGTATTTTTTGACCTTGTGACCTTTTGTTCAGGTATTTTTCCTGTATATTAGAGAAATTGAGTGCATGGTATGAGGTGTGTGATAACTATCCTCTATTTGTGCCTTTGAGGCTGGAGGAAGTGAGTCAAAAATGAGGCAAAGCAGCCACTGGAATTTTTTATTCACATGGGATGAACGGCTTTACGTTTATCATCCAAAAGTACGCTATGAGCATGAAGGTTTGTAAGGTGACTTGAGCAGTTATTGTATCAGTCACTCCCTAATAAATAAAATGTCATTTTTATCAGTTTACAGTTTTGGCTAAAGGATTGATCCAGACAAAGTTGCAGATTTTTGTAATGTTTTATTCATTCGCAATTGTAACTTGTATTTCAGCTTCTGGAGCCAGTTTGCCATCAGCTCTTTGAGTTCTATCGCAGTGGTGAGGAACAATTGCTACGGTTTACGCTGCAGTTTCTGCCAGAATTGATGTGGTGCTATCTTGCTGTCTCAGCCAGCAGAGATTTGCAGAGCAGTGGATGCATAGAGGCTCTTCTCCTAGGAGTTTATAACTTGGTTTGTATTTCAAGATTTTGTTTCAGAATTGAAATGAAGTGATTATTTCAGTCTCAACTCTTCAAATTAGTGTCCGTCAGAAATCTACAACATGAACTTTCATTCTTTGGTCAATATTTTCTCTGCTCCTTCTGTGGTTCTTAAATTTTTTATTACTTATTTCTTGGTATGGTGATTAAACTCACATTCTGCTTGAGAACTTTTCGAGGCACTGCTTTTGAAATTGTTGCCTGTATTTTCTGGGATATTTTGACTATCTAGACTAAAACCACAAGAAAATTACATTCAACTAATACTTGACTGCTGAACAGATTGCTTAGCTTTGAGAAATTAAAGGTCTCCATTTTGAAATAACCTTGACATTTAAAAAATATTTTACATGAAAATATCGTGTTTGTTGCTATATCTGTGCTTTGAAGAACAGAATTAATAAGGAACCCTTAAAAGCACCATATTTTAGTCTTTTTATGGTTATTTTAAAATACTTAGTGTTTTATTATGTCTGTTGGAGTTCTTGTTAGTGTAGTTTCTTCTGGTGGTTTTAGGAAGGCTTTTTGTGAAGTGAAATAGTGATGAACTTCAAGTCTCCTCATTCTGAAAATGTGGAGAAGGCAGCTGCTATCCATCTTCTAGAAATAATTACAGGTGTCTTCACCAAGCAAGTGAAAACGTTTTTTTCACCCAGGAGTCTAATTTGAAAGACGTGAGCCCTGTTCCACTCCTCTTGAGGCAGAGTACAGGCTTCCTGCCTGTTTCTGTATGCTTAGTTGTATCTGACAAGAAGAACGTTCCTGAAAAGCTTTTGATCTTATCTTGTGCCTTAAGGCGATTCACTCCTTTATATCCATGATGAAGTCATGGAATAATAAGATGGTTCATGGATGTGGCTGTAATCACTTGTTTTTCTCCCAGAAGAGATTACATTTACAGTTAAGCTTGAAACCAGTCTGGTAACATCCTCTCTTAGCTGTGAACAGTTTCTTTCTCAATTAGTAACTCAGCTTTCCATCTCCAGCTGCCCCGGGTCATAAGAATTCCACAGCAAGCTTCTCTAGGAAGCTGTAGATCAGTGTGACTTTTGGGAACTTTTTTCCACATTCTGCTTTAAGACATAATGAAAGCTTCTGGTAGAACAGTGCCACAGTACTCACGCTGACTTCTTCCCTGCTGTTGATGTCGTATAAAATTTATAACAGAAACAATCATGATGGTATTGTTCTTTAGTATACAGGTTGAAAAGGTAGTAGGTGACCTGCTTAGATACTTATTTTCTCTTTAACCAACTACTTTTATGTTTTCAAAAACGAGGAAATACGAAGCCTAATATAAATAATAATTCCTATGTAAATACGTACGGTGGACTCTTGGAAACTTAACATGTTCAGTTGGAGTCCTGCAGTTTCTTACTGAAGGAAAACAAAAAATGAAAAATACTGCTTAGAATAATTTTAAATTGGTTACATCGTGAGGGGCATGGAATTATTGTGGCTGAACCTTGAGATCATGAACTGGTTTGTTCTACCTTCAGCTTAGGGACTGTGGTAGTGCATGCAGTTGAAATTTTTTGCTTTCGTAGCTGTAGTTTTCAGGGCTTTTTTTAATACACTTCAGATCTTGAAATGCACTCCTGAAACTTAATTACAAATCTGATTAGAATGAAGAATACAAATATTAATATTTTTAGAATTTAGAAATTTGGATGTAGCCATTTTCTTTTCCTTTCTCCTATATTTTGAGGAACATCTTTTCCACATTGATGCAGGAACAATATTAAAAACTAAAGTATTAGTGGTTTATGTGGAAAGTGGAGGAGCTGTGCAGCTTTTCAGAAGAAACAGCTCTTTGTGCCTTTTTGATCCTTTTCAGTCTTCCTTTACCACTTCATATTTTCTTTTAAGACAGGAGATTTAATAATTACTATGTGAAGCTAGACCTCCAGCCTTCCCAAGGCATGGGCGTTAGGAGACACTGAAACTTCTCTCTAATTATTGCTTCTGGATATATGAAATCAGCTGCTGAAAATTAGAGAAGAGAAAAGTAAAATCTAGCGTGTGGTGTTTGTTACTGGTCAAGTCTGCTTTGGATCTTTGGAAGTTTTTAATTTGAAATACTCCAGTGCTCTTCTGTGGTGCAAAACCACATCTTGTTTTGCCTTACCCTTTAGTCTACTACTGTGGTGGTATCTTTCAGGAAAGTAGCTTCTCTAAAGCTTTGCGTCCATGCTTCTTTTAATTCCATAGAGAGTTACCAGACTTGGGCTTTTGCAAATGCTGTGGTCTGCTGCTGTCAAACCATATGAGGCTGCCATCATTCCAGAGCTGTAATATTTCTAAAACAAATTACTCGTAGAGTGATTACTTGATGGTTAATAGTTTTCAGAACAGAACTATTGATTGTTAACCTTCACAATTAGTAAATAGTGTATAATTAAAGAAAGATAATGCTGTTTAAACATGATGTTTACTGTTATTGTTTTTAAGGTGGATTATGCATGCAAATGGATGTGCCCCTTGGCTAGTTATTTGAAGAGTTTTCATAAACAAACAAAATGTGCTGTGATAGAAAGCAAATAGAGAGATAATTTCCAGTTTGCAGCTTGGATTGTTACAGTATCCCTATCAGTCCTTATAATAGCATTTAACATTTTTGGATGTCTGTTTTCTGTAGTACAGTGTAACCATTGGTATCTTCTGTATTTTTCAGGAGATAGTTGACAAAGAGGGACATAGCAAAGTGCTGAGTTTCACAATTCCATCTTTGTCCAAACCTTCTGTCTATCATGAAGTAAGTAACACCTACAAAGTGAAATTCCTGATTGAGAAGGGCAGTATGCTTTGGAGGCCTGTTTGTTAAGAGCAAAAGTGAAAAGTAGTTTTAACATGTTGTATGATGACATAGGAACATGTTTGTCAGATTTCTGAGTACTGCTGACTGGTCTCTGAGGCCTTTCCAAGATTGAATAGTCATAATTCCAATACTCGTGCAGCAAGTATGTTTTTGGTTTTTTTTTCTGAAGCCATATACCTTATCTGGTGTAAAACGACTTCTCTAAACAGTCAGATAACCTTAAACCTGTTGAAAATTTATACATAAATATGGTGATGCTTATTATTGTCTATTTTCACTTGCATTATAGCAAGATTTAAGGTGGACGTGCTCTGAATGACCCTTTTTTCCTTTAGCCTTCCAGCATTGGCTCCATGGCTCTCACTGAAGGAGCTTTGTCACAGCATGGCTTGTCCAGGGTTGTGTACAGTGGACCTCATCCTCAGAGGGAGATGCTGACAGCCCAGAACAGGTGAAATTGTATCACAAGATTTTGTTTGAGGGTCCGTAATGGATCTGAGCTTCTAATTTTTAGTATAGTTGTAGACTGAAGGAGAATAGGTATATGTTGTGTTTTGTCATGTGCTTTTTTGTTTCTAAACACGTGTAAATGTAGATGCAGAAAGATCAGCAGGGCATGTAGAGGAAAAGCTTACGCAGTTTTTGATTTTATTGAAATGCAATGCCAAATCTGTTCAAATAACTCTTAAAAATTCCATGTAAACTTGTTTTCTTTTAAAGAATAAAACTGGTAATGGAATTCCAATGTTTCTTTCAAATCCCAGGTTTGAAGTGCTGACTTTCCTTCTGCTCTGTTACAATGCTGCCTTAAGCTACATGCCTGCAATGTCTCTTCAGTCATTGTGTCAGATTTGTTCAAGGTAATTTCTGTAGGTTGTTTACACTTAAAATGGCATTTCCAACTTGAAAGGCCATCTGTTTGGACTTTTTCTATAAAAACAAGCTTCAAGTTCCCAAAGGCTGCTTTTAAACTTGGCTTCTTTTCATAAGTGTTTACAGCTGCATTATTTGCTATTGAAGTATCTCTTATGTAACTTTGGGTTGAGATCTCAAAATGGGGAAACAATAACCTGGTTTATATGCAGGTTAAGCTTCTTCCTTAAGAGGAGAAGTCAAAGGGAACTGGTTTTTTTTCTAATAACAGCAGTTGTAGTTCTGTTAACTAAAGAAAACCAGAAACATTTTTTAAAATTGTGGTGTATTTTGCATTGCAAGTTTGCTAAATAAATTTGGATGCTGTGCAGGTTGAAACTTTCTTGAAATTATAGTAGGTGTTAAAACTAAAAATACATTAATTTTTATGGATACGTTGAGCATTTCCAAAATCAGCTGTTGCTTCAAAAAACCAAAATAACAACGCCAACACCCCCCCACCCCGACCTCAAAACAAAACAGCTCAGCTTTAATTACAGTGCCTATTTTTTGATCAATTTCTTTTTTCAAATAAGAGAAACGGGTAGTAAACATGTTTGTCTCTAGATTTTCAAAAGTGGACTGTAGGTTAAGGGAAAAATTAGAATGCTCTCCTTAACCCAGGAAACCCAAGAGACCCAGAAGTCAACTGCAGCAACTTTCTTCTAGTTGTAGTTCGTAGTTCTCTCACAACTAAAGCGTGATAATGTTTTGCCTGCAAGATTTCCTTCTCTTCAAAGGAGGCAAGAGACCTTGGAGTGTTTGGCAATATTTACAAGAGTCTTTACAAGATCTCTGTTAGATAAACTGCTCTAAAATATGAGGTAAAACATGTTTAGAAGCTAAGGATTGAGGAAAGGAGGCTGATGTTGCTTATTCTGCTTGATTAAGTTTTGATTGTATTTGGAATAAATAATTTCTAAAGCATCCAAAAAAACCACAAGCAAGTTATCAGTAGATGCAAGCAAGTCTTTCTACTTCAAAATGCTGAATGTTTGGGTACTGAATTATTTAATGCTATACAATTTAACTTCTTTCATAGTTCTTCATTCCTGACTGGTTTTGTCATTCTTGTTTCTCTGCTTACTGAAAATCTTACCCTGACAGCATATTAGAATAGACAGCATGTTAGAATATGGGGAATATGTGTCAGAAGTCCAGAATATTTTTAAGTGTCTTGTTTGGATGTGGTGGAATTTATATTCTGCTATTTAAAGATAAAGAATAACTCTGTTAATTGGTTTGAGTAATGTGGAATTTAGGGATTTTTCTTTAAGATCTACAATGAATGTGCTTTCTTCTAGTAAGTCTAATTCAATTTTTATCACTTTCCTAAATTACAAACATGGATTGTCAATATGAAAACTACAGCACAAAGTATTTTGTGCTGATCTCAAGTAGTAAATCCAAATTTATTTGCATTGGGGCAGTTACTAAGTTTCTCTTCATAAGAATGTTATCTTACTTGTATGTCATTCTTGCATTTTTAGAAGAAGTAACTCAAGGCTTCTAAAAACTAATCAACACTGGTGAAGTATTGAAAGTACATAAACCACAAAGGTGGTTCCACAGTACTTACTAATGACAACTGTATGATTTCTTCAGAATTTGTGTCTGTGGATATCCTCGCCAACAAGTGAGAAAGTACAAGGGAGTCAACAGCAGGATTCCAGTTTCATCTGAATTCATGGTGCAAATGCTAACAGGGATCTATTATGCCTTGTAAGTTGTTTTTTTTTTTTTCTAATATGCATACAAGATAGAGAAATGCCAGCCTAATTTGTGTACTTGTTCAGACATGCTACCTTGGGGCCATTTCATTTTCTAGTGGGCAGATGTTGTGTCTAGTGGTAAGGTCCTTGGGAAGAGACAGTAGCTGGATGAAGTTACCTGTGTCGTGCTGGGAAAGATGGTTAGAGCAGCACTTGATAGGTGTAACTGCTGATGGGAAGAAAATACTGTAAAAAGCCTTTTCCAGCCATTGTCTGCTGTCCACATCTTTGCATGGTTAGTTTTGACGTCAGTCTAGTTATAGAAAAGGGGTTTTATTTTTTTTTTAATGAAATGCTGATGTCATCTACCATTTGATAGTCATGTTAATATGTGAAATTGGTTTCTTTCTTAATTACTTTCTTAGTAACTGAAATAATTGGAGACTAGTAATACAGGAATACTCAAAAGGTGGAGTAATATTAAAAATTCCTGTTTGTTTTTCAGAATATTTCATGAGTAGCTGATCAACAGCTAATAATACAATTCTTAAACTGCTTGGAATGGCCAGTGAAAATAAAACTTCAAAGTTTGAAGTTTTGAAGATGCTACTTCAAAGTTCTCTAAATAGCAAGCTTATTGCTAACAAACACAAGTAGTTCCAATCCTCTAAACTGAACTCTCAAGGAACAGCAGATATGTGAGGGCTTTGTGACCAAGAAGGTTGATCTGTTGATGCTTATTATTATGTATAATTTTACCTTTGCAGTTATAATGGAGAATGGGATCTGGCTCGTAAAGCTATGGATGACGTTTTGTATAGAGCACAGCTTGAACTGTATCCAGAACCTCTGCTGGTAGGTATTTTATTTCAGCAGTTTGTTGAGTAAAATTTTTAGCTTGGGAAATGCTTCCTGTGAACATGCATGATACAAGATGATACCAGGAACCTAAATCTGTGCTTGTGCACACAGCTCGATCTGTAAGTGCACACACTACACAGGGCTTTTCACTCCACTTAATTACGGTGTCATGTTTCCTAGTGACCAAGCTGTTTTCAGTAGAACACTTCTGAGCCTTCAGAACTAAGATAATAGTGCAGCAGAACTCTGAAGGAGTAGCCACATCTGGAAACTAGAAACTTTGTTTTAAGAAAGTGGGAAGTATTAGTTCTGAGAGCTAATTGCAGTCAGCATTCTTTATAGGCCATGCGAAAGGGGGGCGTGCTTTTTGACCATAAATTGGAATTGTACAGAGTATTCTTCTTGAAATAGTAAGAATCTCCAACAGAATTCTTGGACCTTTGTGATAAGAACTTAAGTGCATCTCTTCTGTTCTAGGTTGCTAATGCAATAAAAGCTTCACTGCCTCAGGGTGCCATGAAATCTAGTAAAGAAGGTACAAGATGTATTCAGGTTGAAATTACACCTACTTCATCCAGAATATCAAGAAATGCAGTGACTAGCATGTCTATAAGAGGGCATAGATGGAAAAGGCATGGTAAGAAACACATTTTGCAATGAATTCTTTTCCCATGGTTTTAAAAGAATATTGAGAATTTTATTATTTCACATATTTATTGCTTATAGGCAAGCAGCAACTTGGAGAATTTTATTTTCTTGACTGGTGAATGGGAATCTCAATACAGTTCAGATGAAGTATATTGTTTATTTACTTACCCATGGTTAAAAAAAAATGCAGCACACACAAACCCTTTTTGTTAAAGGGAGGTGTACACAATTACTGCTCTCTTTGAAAATGATGTTCCTGCTTTCTTCTGGAAAGTAGTTTCTAGTACTTGAAGCAAAGTAAATATTTAACAGCTTTATCACAGAACATCATCTGTCTTAAAGTACTTAAATAAAAATTGGAATTAAGGGTAGAGGGATAAATTACAATGTTTTGGTGTTGTGGTTTAACCCCACACAACAACTAAGCTGCATACAGCCACTTACTCACTCCTACAGTGGGATGGGGGAGAGAACTGGAAGAGTAAAAGTGAGAAATCTTGTTGAAACAAAGCCAGTTAATGAGATAAAGTGCTGTGCCTGCAAGCACAGCACTTTGCTGTGCCTGCAAGCAAAACAAAATGGGGAATTAATTCACCACTTCCCATGGGCAGGCAGGAGTTCAGCCATGCCCAGGGAAGCAGAGCTCCATCATGCCTAACAGTTACTTGGGAGGACAAACACCAAATATCCCCCCCTCTTCCTTCTTCCTCCCCTAGCTTTATACACTGAGTATGATGTCACATGGTCTGGAATACCCCTTGGGTCAGTTGGGGGCAGCTGTCCCAGCTGTGTCCCTTCCCACCTTTTTATGCACCCCCAGCCTGCTCATTGGTGGGGTGGGATGAGGAGCAGAAAAGGCCTTGGATGTGTGCAAGTGCAAGTGCAGCTCAGCAATAACAAAAATATCCCTGCATCAACAAAATATCAACACAATTTCCATCCCAGATCCAAAACACAGCCTCATACCAGCTACTGTGAAGAAAATTCACTCCGTTCCAGCCAAAACTTATGTATTTGGGCAAACTAGTGTAAGGGCTTCCACAAAGCAGAACACAAGTCTGGGCTGAAAAGCAGGAAAAAGTGGTGCCGAATGTACTGCAGAAGCAGCAGTACCAGCAAGAGATGCTGTGAGTCTAAATGTTGTATTTCACTACCCTTGCCACCTTCAGGTGAAGGAAGAGCTGCTGGACCAGCGATCAGAATTGGCAATGGCCTGTTCTCTTGGGATTGTAATCCTAGTAATAGGCTAAGTGTGTGAGTGTAGATAAGACTGCTTTTCTAATAGGTTCACTGAAGATTTTTTAGTACCATTAAAATTTCTGTAGGATGTGTAGTCTGTGAGCTTTTGTAGCATATGGACAGTTCAGTTAGAAAAATGTTGCCAAGTTACTTGTCATAAATTGGCCAAGAGGTAATTCAGGTAAGGGTTGAGAAATGCTTGGTGGTAGAACACATTTGTGGTGGTAGTACCAATAGTAAGCTGCCAGAGGGGGGGAAGGACAAAGAAGAAAGGTAAAATAACCAAATTTTATTTCAATTAATCAAAAACTGCTTAAAACTATCAGACAGACCAGAGGAGCAAAACACTAGTGTCTTTAGTGAGTTGGAGTAGCAGGTCATTACTGACATCTCAAGGCTGCTAAGGACCATTTTATTTTTCTTTCTTCAGCCTTAAATTTATTAAGCACGGACTATTGACCAGATGTGAGAGAACTGTATGCTATCTTAGCTTTTAAATGGACAAACGTCATCTGAAGCTTGGCAATTTTGTTAGGTATTATTTTTGAGTGGTTTTGATGCTTGTTCAAATGAGATGGTGGAGGGTAACACAGAGCAGAGATACTGAGTGCTAGCTCATCCAGAGAAATTGAAAGTGTATTAAAATAAACGTTCCCTTTGTGTTTACAGGAGACCAAAATGTTACAAAATGAGTATTGGAGACATCCTTATAAGAATGCAAAATTTTCAGCAAATACAGAAATAGAGAAGTTTTTACAGTTACTGCCTCCTTGCAGGGAGTGTGGCTTGGTGAAGTTCAAGGAAAAAAGTGTGGGACAAGTGTGCCCTGCAGGAAATAACAGTAAGGTGAAAGGGAAATGAGAATGCCAGTTGAACTCAGAAGTGGGGTGGAATGCTGTGTTTTATAAGAGTCTTATAAAGTAGGACAAGTTGAGAGAAACAGCAATAATCTAGTTAGGGTGATCCAAGCAAGGAGTAGTCAATGTTCAGGGATGAAGATTGAAGGACTTTCTCAAAACAGCTCGTGTGAACATTTTGTTTGGGTTTCTGGGAAAATGCTAGATTTGTCTCAACAGTGGAGGATTTAATGAAGAGGAAGAAAATCACTTGGTGTTAGGGTGGGTTGGAGTGGAATGTGTGGCAGGTTGTGGGAGTAGTGGTAAATTTGAAGCCTATGCAAATATTAGGCTAATTTAGAGTCCAAAGCTGAATCTGTGGTATCTAGCTAAGTGACTGCCAATTGTGTTGTTTCAAATGGTAAATGTTCCATGCGTAAATCACTTTGGCTAATCTCCTCAAAATTTTCATTATAAAATCTTAACAAAACTTTGGTTTGTGATTTAGAAGGCCTTTTTAAAGTCCGAGTGGATGGTAACCCATTTTCAAAATTCCGAATTCAGTGCCACACAATTCCTGAGGAAAGAAGGATACGAAATACATCTTCAGGGTCGGTGTGCAGAAAGAATAACAAGGCTTGTGCTTAGAGATCCTTGCTTGAATTAAAATGAATACTGGAATTGGTAGAAATTAGATGACACACCTTGCACCTCCTGACCATTATTCTCTCTCTCTCTCTCTCTCACAGTGTAAGGGGAAAAATGTATTTGGGGGGTTATTCCTATTTTTAAAATAATAAAAATGAGTCTAAATGGATTAGGAAGTCAGAGGAGACAGCTGAGAGGTATTTGTTGTTATACATTATGTGGACTCGGAGATCTGATGAAGCAAATTATCTCTTGGGGAAGCAAGGGCAGCAATTTTCAGTCACTAATTTTGTGTAAAATAAAATAGAAGAATCCCAGTGAATCACATTTCCAGCTGAGAAGCATGGGCTTTTTTTTATCTTTTAAATAATTGATTTTACTATAAAAGTTTTCAGACATTAGATCTTGCTAGCCTTTGCTAGAACTCTAGATTGAAGTAAGTTTTGAATAAAGCTTGACTCCTCTTGTGATACTTAACCCTGTAATTTGTTCATTAAGAGCAAGTTACTTAAAAGGACTTTTTAAATTTAATTAGTATTGTGAATTCAGACTTTACAGATAGGTAGGTAGGTACCTTAGAGGTACTAAAGGTGAGGGTGATTTGCAAAATGGATCCATCTAATCACAAATGGGTAGCATTTATAGAGTGAGCTGATACTAGCCACTACTTAGCAACAAATTATTTAGTGCTGTTGGATTGCCTGTAAATTATCACAGCGGAAGGGGAGCATTAGCTCTTGCGTGTAGAGGTGTGTGTAACAGAAACACTCTGATGTAACAGGCTGAGAAGAGCTAACCAGATGTTGGTAAGATAGTAACACAAGAACAAAGACGTCAACTAGCAAAGAAGGACAAGAAGTTACTTTTTTCTTCATTGCAGAAATTGACTTCCATGTAGCACACAGGGTTTAGAAATACTAGTCTTTGAATTCTCTCTGTGGAATTTTCTTACTTTTTTTTTTTTTTTAACAGTATTAATTCCTGAAATAATTGTAACTTGCAAGAATCTGAAATTAATGCTAATCTTGGGGTATAAGCCTGATGCTTTTATGCTAATTAAATATGCTAACACAGTTGTGCAGGACATGCAGCTTGAGCTTGTGGGAGTTAAAATTGAATTACAATCTGAATGGGCAGTTTGCCTTTGCAGACTGAGGTAAATAATCTAGGCAAGTGTAGTAAAAAGGTAGACTGTAATTTTGAATTAAGTTTTAGCAGTTAGCAAACATGAAATGCATTTATCAGAGTTGATTGTACTACTCAAAGCGTTCTGAAATGTGGCACCAAATTCATTTTCCTTCAACTGCTATGGGTGTATTTATGTTAACATTCAAACTGACATAATTACTCAGTTTTGTCTCTACACTATCCAGCAATGTCCTTGGTTTTCTCTTTTGCTACATTACCTTGTGCACTGGGTATTAATATCTCTCTCTCCAAGGCTAGACCCCCAGAGCTGTCCAGCTTGAAAGCAGTGTTATCTTCGCAACCAAGCACTATGAAGCTGAGAGTTTGGTTTGGATGGTTTTAAGAGCTGTAAAATAAAGAGAGTTTGCTGCTCTAAAGGGCATGGATTGTGTAGTCTTATCCCTGCCCAGAGACTGTAGGTGCTATGGTAGACAGTGTTAATGGGAGCTGAGATACCCAGCATCCCATTTTTTCCATTAGTTTCCTCCTGTAGTCAGTTAAACTTGGAGAAAGGTGTATTTCCTTTAGATGTAATGATAATGAGTAAAACTTAATTTTTTGGGGTTTTTTTCCTCAGTTCATTGTAGCAATGGTTACACAGCTGTGGGAATGCAGCAATGGTGGGTAAAGTGCTGATACCACAGCAAGATGTTTCATTTAGAAATGCACACCACCAAATAACAATAATTGTGTTTGCTTTTATACAGAATCTTTTACAAAACAAAACCAATCTTCTTGTTTTTCTGATTTCTGCTGTGTGCTCTGAGTCTTCTTTCTTTGGAGTTGGATAATTGGTGCTTCTCTGCCCTTGGTGGGGAAGGGACTGGCAGTTAAACTCTGTTCCGTCCTTCTCTCTCTCTGGGGCAGCAGGAAGGAGTTCTGAAAATTGCCATAGGCAAGGCACATGTTCTTCACCCTGGTGAATTTAGAGCACTGAGGCCAGTCAGAGCATTGGTCTTCTCTCCTCACTAACCTTTCTGCTCCTGTGTTTTTAGGAAAAAAAGGCTATATTTGATGGCGGTATCGTTATCACAATTGTTTATTCACATCATTACTATTGCAGTTCATGGTGCTCCTTGTTACCTTTGCTACTAACAATAGAAGACTTTTGCAGAAAGTGCTGTTAGGAGTAAATGGATTTATTTTGAGTTTCCTCCCAAATACCAGGAATTTAGTGGCAAATAGCATCAGTTGTTAATGTAATTTCCTTTGGATAGTGCAGCTTGTTAAATAGATGCTTTCATTGGTCATTGATTAGTTAGAAAGACTTAGGATTATTAGAATTTTCAGGTAAAATAAGGGATAGCTCTTACACCAGGGGACACTGATGTCCATCCCTGCCAGAATAATGTTCTGGCTCAGTTGTGATCAGTGCAGACAGCACAAAGGTAGTGAAAAGCCCAGTGCTGGAGCCCATCTGACCTAGAAGTACACTGTGCCTACACAAGAGTCTTCAGTGAGGGGACAGGAGGAAGAGGGGATCCCCTCGACTTAAAAGCATTAGAGCTGCCACTGTGAAAAATCATCTCATTGTAAATTCCTCTGGTTTTGGACTTCATACTGTCAGTTCAATGTGCTGCCAGCTTCTGTCATGTGCAGTAGCAGACTGGAAGTGTAGTCTGGGTGGTCCTTACTTAATCCTCTGGTCTGAAAGAGCTGCATTACAAATAAAACAGAGATTCAGCTGAGCTTTATTCTGAGCTGTGCATTTTTAGTCTTGTCAAGTTCTGTGCCACAGCGTTCTTCTCCACTAGTTTTTCTGGGGTATCCAGAAATATCTTTCTGGTTGAATATAGTTTTTTGAAATGTAGGAAGAAAATGGAAGTCAAAGTGTGCTTGAGTTGGCTTAGTTGTTTTACTGTTAGTTTTGAGGCTGACCGTGGTGCAGCATCGTGACATTGTACGTGTAGAATTTCTAGTCTTGAATGGTAATACATGAAGTTGATATGCCATTTCATTGTAAAAGCAAGTTTCACTCTAGCATGGTGATACAGAGAATATAGTCATAAAAGGGAATTATGAACTGTTCTTTGGTTTCTGTTAATCTGATTCATGACCCTCAGAAATTTCAGTTTTGAAAGACCAAGTGTGGGCCTTTCCAGTATGTGGTGCAGGCTAGTAACTGGAAGATTGAAGACTGCAACTTTAGAAATAAAGCAAAATTCCATACTTGCTAATGTTGCTAATTAACAAGAGGTTAATATGTGTACATCTGCTTTAATTTATAATGCTTAAGTCATCTGTATCTATTGGCTTTTGTTTCATGTTTTGTTTCAGACATCTTTTGTTTGTTTTTTTTTCTTATCCATCTTTAATTCTAGAACAACCAGAGAATGGTAATGATGCTACTGAATTGGGCAACTTTATCATACCTGAGATTAGTGTCACAAGTGTGGCTGGAGAAAGGACCGGGAATGGGGAAAAGAGCAGAGCTCTAGCAGAGAATGATGTTCAGCATTTACAGGGAGTACAGGAAACAGCTACAGATCCTAGAACTGACAGCAAAAGCATGCCAGAAATCAGGAGGCAAAAATCTGTAAGAAAAATGATGGAGGATGGAATAAACTCATCTGGCAGAGTGCAGTTTTAGCAGAGCACTTGTAGCTGCACTCTAAGGTACTGCTGTTGATTGAAAGGGTCACTGCTGCATGTTTCAAGAATTAAAGTATGCAGTTAATATATTTGCATGCGTAATAACACAGTTGCATGTATTGCACACAGCTTTGTCTGTGCCACAGACGATAACGACATACTTACAAGTAGATCTATTTAATCTGGAGAGAATACACCAAGACTCAACATACCTTTGAGTTTATTAAGCGTATTTATTTGAGTTTACAAAATCCAGTGATCAATGGTATGAAAAATCCATCAAAATGGATGTAAAAGGTATCTTGCTATGTAACTCAGATTTCCCAAATTCTACCTTTCACGGTGTACTGGAGATCTCATGTGGTGCTTGAGTTTCCAGCTGGTACCACCAGACCTGTGATGCAGAGAGTGACCTTTCAGTCCTAAAGCATTCTTGGGGTTGCTAAACATGCAGGTGCCATATTGGGTGTCCTGGGGCATTGATCACATACCTCTGTAATTAACAAGCTTTGCCAAACTGTGTAGTGGATCACTTGCTCAAAATGAGATTTACACTTTTTTTTTGTTGTGTATGGTACTTTCTAATCTCTAAGTTTCTAATTTCCTGCATGAATTAACAAGACTGCATTTCTTTTTTTTTTCCCTTTCAAAATCACAACAAAATGAGATTGGGGGCATGCTTTTTGATGTAGTTAATGCAGCATTACGTGCTGTAACTCTGTATCCTAATGAACCTTAATTCCAATATGTCATGGAATAGGTAAGTGTTGTCTTCTGTTCTCTGTTCTATTGCTTTATGGCTTCATGCTTATAAATACCAAAATTGAGCAATATGTAAAATCGATGCTTGTGAGACAGTCAATTGCTAATTTTTTATTTCCGTTTCTATCATACAGATAACTCTGAGTTAGCAATTGAAGAAGAACTGATAGAAGTATCTGAAACCGATGAAGGGTTTTACTCCAGGGCTACTTCCAGTACAAGTCAGTCTGCCCTATCTAACAGCAGCACCATGAGCAGCAAGAACCTCTTAGGGAAGAGTCAGAGAAGGTCTGGAGGAAGCAAACCTGGAGGAAAAGAAAAAGAAGGGGAAACCTGCAGAGAGCACTTATCACGAAAACAAACTCAGAGAGCCATGAGTGAGAATCTAGAGCTTGTCTCTCTGAAGAGACTGACACTGACAACCAGCCAGTCCCTGCCTAAGCCTGGCAGCCATAGCCTGGCCAGAACGACCACTACTGTGTTTAGTAAATCCTTTGAACAGGTCAGTGGTGTCACAGTTCCAAATAATCGTGGTGGTGTCTCTGGTACAGAGGCAAACAGGTTTTCAGCTTGCAGTCTTCAGGAGGAAAATTTGATATACGGAACAGAAAGAACAGATCTTCCTATTTTAAGCAAACAACCTAATCAGCAGCGACCTCCTAGTATTAGCATAACTTTGTCAACAGATTGATAATAAATTGGCCAGTATGAAAAATAAATTACTGAGACTTTATCCTGATATTGGTACATTAAGCTTTTTAATATGCCATACATTACTTCCTTAAATCTCAAACCCATAAATTCTCACTTGGCTCATGTTTGACAGTAATAGTGAATAGACAACAGTTATAATTATTTTGAGTCAATTTCTGATAGCTTTACAGCTTCATGAAAAGTTTATACCTTCACCAACTGAACAACCATTAATTGGTTGGTTGTCACTGACCAAGGTGTGTGGCTTCTTACAGATGTACAATGAGGGAACAAATAGAGCCTCTCTCCCAGATTCTGCTTTTTGTCTAACACTTGGCATAGGCAAAACTGCAAGTACTTAGGGTTCTTTTTAGGAGGAGTCTTGCAGGATTGTCACGCAGTTTTGGAAGAGCATTGTAAGAACAAACATTGTCATACTTTAGCCATGAGCAAGCTGTGCTTACATGTAAGGTTAAACTAGAGGCATCACTTCAGTGTTTGATGTTCTGGTGGCTTTTGTATTGGTAGTTAGTACATGTTGCAATGTGCATACGTCTTTATTCCTGTATAAGTCCAATTTTAGATGCATTTTGGTTTACCTGTGTGTCTTCAAAACTGGGCCTAAAATAATACAGCAGCAGTGCTTGTGGCTGGGAGTTATTATCAATTGCTATAGTAGTCACTCTTTAGATTAAAAATTATGCAACAGACTCTTGCTTTAGGATTCTTAAGTATCAGTTCCAAAACTACCCCCTGAAAAGTTGGTCATCAGTATTTTTATTGTCTGTGGGGAAGAGATGTGCTTATGTACCAATGTTAGGTAGAAATATGAGCCCTTTGCACTGACTCAAGCAAATCAGGAGTGTGAATGTGCTTAACATGAGTTTCGTGCTTGAGACTAAGAGAATACTACCAAAGGATGTTTACTTTCAGTAACTTGCAAGCACAAAGGGAAATGACAATGTAAATATAACTAGCACTGTAATTCGTAGGGTTTTTTATATCTATTATTTTTCTAGTTTAAAATTCTAAACCAGCAACCTGTTCAAGGTTAGGTAAAACCTTTAACCTTCAGTGAATTTGACAATAACTTTTATAATGTTGAGATTTTAATTAAAAATGGACATTAAAAACTTCTTATGCAAAAATCTGAAGCAGCAGTAGCTGACAAAACCACTCCGGTAGCAGTTATTAGCTGATGAACAGACAATATATTATTATGAATGGAGAAACAGGATGAAGAGCTAAGGCATAGTTGCTCCCAACTGTCCAGATTTCTGCAGCTGTTAATCCATTATTGTCAAGAACATTGTAAGAAAAACAAACACTAAAATCCTGGTAGACTTTCCCATTTGCCTGGAGATAAGTTTAGATGTTTCTTTTTGACTTAAACTGAAGCACAAGTAACTTAAACAGCTAATGTTATTCAGGTTTATAGCAATTAATAAGTTGGTTAATTAATGAAAGAGTAAGTAAGCTGTATAATTGTTCTAATAAGACCAGAGACAGGAGGTGTACACTCGTGAGAATTCACCAAAGTATGCAGAACAACCCCATCAGCCTGTAGGTGTTGGTATTTACCTGAGAGCCTGAGTTCAAAGGAATGTGCCACAATTTCTCGTTCTTCATTTCGTTGTGTGACACTGTTCTATTCCAGTAATGCAGTACTTCACCTTTTTACAGTGAAGTCTTTTCCTAATTTTACATGAAAACTTGTATTCCTAATGGATAAACTACAAATTGCCCTGTTTAGTTTTTAATACTTTGGCCAGTGAGAAAAACTGGTTCTTCGAGGTTGTTTTTGTAAATACTTTCTACAGCAGAAAATTTAGCCTTTTTTAATAGGTTTTTCTGCGATACACATTAGACAGAGCATTTGTTTCACATTGACTCATGCATCTGGCTGCTGGACATGCTTAACCACGAGCAGCAGCAGGGTGTTAGGCAGCTGATAGTAGGCACTGGCTGTCTCTACACACACTGAATGTAGAGCTCTTCCTTCTCTTGAAATTGGATCTAGATGTTGGAAAGAAACAACCTGCAGAACTTACAGCAGTTTCCTAATCCTTTGCAGGGTCTAAGAGTACACTGGAAAAAAATTGCAGTAATTTAAATTGACGTAAACTAGAATAGATAAATAAAATTGCAGTAGAGAAATATTTGTTATGGTATTAGTTGTGAGGTAGTGTTGAGGGGCTAGAATTTTTGAGAATTCTGCTGGTTTTGGTTTGTTTCATTTAATTCATAATTGTTTGTTACCTCCATGGTAGACACTCTTTCAGGCTGGGTATTGGTATAAAAGATATTTATTATACTAGGAAGATTTAGCTCTAAATAATTAGGATTTCACATTAGGATCTAAAATGCCATAAAGTGTAGATATGCAACATAATGTTTCCAGTACTCTTGACTACAAGCCAAATGGTGTTGAAATGAAGTTAGTTTATCCTTTTATTTTATCCAGCTGGTCTGGCTTGAACCCAAGACATAGGCTTGTATTGCTACAACTGAAATAACATAAATCTTCATGCTTTTTTGAGAAAATGATGAAAGGTTCTTGGTACTAAAGACTATTCTGTCCATACATATGTGGCTTCATATAAACTCATATGTATTGGTCTCTGGAGCACATTACCCAGTGAGTGTGTTTTTGTGAGCTGACATCACACCTTCCTACTGATCCAGTCTAAAGAATTTCTTTCCTGAGTACCAAAACTTTTGAGTTGTGCTTCTTTCTTTTCTCAAAAATTGAAAAGTTCACAATGAAAACAAAAAAAAAGGCACAGTAAGGGAGAGTGAGGGCAGAATTATTTGTTGTCCAAATATCCATGGTGCAGGATTAGGAGAGGGGTGGGGAGAGGGAAGTAGGGCAGGAAGCAGATACTTCTAAAATTGTCAGACTCTGGGGGTTTGAGCATTATACAATCACTTCAGACTGTCAAATGGAAAATCTTTGTTAAAGAAGTAGATGTCTTCTAACAGTGTAAAGGAAACCTATTAAGACACCACATATTACAGCCTGCTTGGGAGTGGGTAGTTCTGATGAATACCTTCCAAACGTACACAGCTGCACCATTCTGCAGGGAAAATGTTATGTAGGAGTGAATCATCTCACATTGTAACAAGAGAAGTTGTTTCAATGCTGGCGTTTAGAACTGACCTTACTGTTCCAAATCAGAGGGCACTGTTTCCAAGGATGGCTTTGAACAGCAACACTTGCAAAACCCATTGAAGCTAAGAATTATTTTTGTTGTGAGAATATGTAACATTTGTGCAAAAAGTGTATGGCCTCTAACCACTTGCTGTAGAGCTGCAATGACTTTTCTGAATGGATTTAAATGTCTTGAATTGCCTTGATTACCTAACAAATTTGAAAGGTACAGAAATACAGAGCTATTTTAGCCACACTTTTCTCTAAGGAGGTTTTCTATGAGAAATTCTAGAAATTTCTAATGTAATTGTCCAAATACCTTTTGCCAGTGTTTGAGGCTTACAGTGCTGTAAATAGATGTGTAATATATTGCCTTTTGTATTTGTATAATTCTACTTCTAAGACTAGATGTGCACATTTCTTGATATTCCCTGAAGTCTGTGGAATATCTGCATCAGTCTATAGATGTCGATCTTCACATGAGAACCTGGATTTAAGCAACTGCCACACTTTCATTCTTCAGCTCATTATGTGACACTGTTTTAGTAGCACAGTTTTTCACCTTTTTTGCAGTGAAGTGTTCTCTTAATTGTACATGAAAACTTACATTCCTAATGTATAGGCTACAAGATTTGTCTTTTTAGTGTTTAATAATTTTGGCAGTAAAATAAATTGGGTTTTTTTGAAGTTGTGTACTTTTGTAAATACTTTGTACAGCAGAAAATTTTGCATCTTTACAGACTTTGTTGAAATACACGACATAGCAACGTATTTGTTCAGTTTTCATTCTACACATCCAGAAGTCACATTAAGGTTGACTGCATTACTTAAAATGTGCTGAATACCCATTTTATACAATGGATGCAAATGCAGATGCAGCCCTGTCAGGAAGGACACCATGGCTGAGAAGCACTGATAGGTGAAATTGAAGCAGGTGAGTTGGCAGAAGCACATGGGGGTCCTGTCAGTAGTGCAGCACTACTTGGGCAGCTTGGTAGGTGTGAGTATTAACAGTGGTTTGATACACAGCCATTATCTGCAGCATGTCCAGGGCTCCTGGGGGCTGCTCATGCTGCTGACAACAGAAGCAAAAGTGGCAGTGAGTACCTTGGCCTTCTCTGTATCTTCTCTCAGCAGGTCCTCTGCCCCACTCAGCTGTGGTGCATATTTTTCCCTAGTCTTCCTGTTGCTGATGATCTCTGCTAAATCTTTTTTTGTTTCCCTTCACCTTCCTTGCCACATTCCACTTCATTTGGGCTTTGCCTTTCCAAACCCTACCTGTGTGTGCTTGGATGTTGCATCTCCCCAGGTGGCCTGCTCTTGCTTCCACCTGTTGTATGCTGCTTTTTCATGTCCAGTCAGGAGCTCCTTGTTCATGCTTCCATGCCTTCTGTCACCTCTGCTTGCTTTTCTGTGTGTAGCCATAGACCATTCTTAAACCTGGAAGAGATGGTTCTTGAACATCCTCCAGCTCTCTTGGGCCTTTCTATGGTCTCCCATAGGCAACCGCAGGGAGATGCCTGTG
The DNA here is from genome assembly GCF_020740725.1 of Corvus hawaiiensis. Taxonomy (NCBI): domain Eukaryota; kingdom Metazoa; phylum Chordata; class Aves; order Passeriformes; family Corvidae; genus Corvus; species Corvus hawaiiensis. Next base: position 48,116,646 of record NC_063213.1, read on the forward strand.
CAAGGCAAGCTCTGTTCTGTAGGTCCAGGGTTGGGATCCTGCATTCAGTTCAGGGTTTTTTTTCCTTTCCCCTTACAAATGTAGTGTCTGGCGCAATGCTGTAGAGAAACCTGGATGACTGAAAGAGCTGTAGTAGAGGGCAGCAGCAGGAGATCTCACTGTGTAGTTTCCTTTTATTCAGATGTCAGTCTTTGACTGTGTCTTTTGAATGGGCAAAACTCAATTTCCCTTCATTTAAATAGGTGAGAAAGGAAATGTGATTCCAAACATCAGAATAGGTAAAAAGTTTTCCTTTGCAAAAGGTACAAATTAAGACTTGATGCTGTGATTGTCCTGTAAGTGTTTAGGATTTGCAATTTCAGTTAACAGTGAATGAAAGGCAGGGCTTAAAATGGGTTCTTAACATCGTTTCAGGGTGGAATAGCTGTTGATTAGTGAAAGACAACATGAATTTCAACACCTTTTCTCTTCTCAAAACGTGGTACTCGAAAATACTGCCTGTATTTGAAGGATGAGAGTAGCCAAGAGCCTGCTGGACAATTCACAGGGAAAGGGATGTGTGGAAATATTACAGGCAATTAGTAACCAGTTACAGAAATTACATTTGTTCCTACAGACTTCACAGCTGGTTGCTTGCACTGAGCTTGTAATAGTTGTTTTTCATGTTAATTTGGCTCTGTATTAAAGATGACTTCAGTATGGGGGTTTTCTCCCAGCCCACAGCTGCCAGGTAATAAATACACCTGCTAAGTCAGGGCAGTGGGAAGAATGTCACTGTGAGACTGCAGAAACCTTTGTGAAACAAGCCTTCACGTTGCACGGCGCTCGCTTCGTTAACTTGATTCCTAAAATAAGGTTGTGTTTAATCATCTGTTACTCTACATGTGCAGGGACAATACAGACATTTAATGGCGCAGAAGGACTTGTGGAAGTCAGTCTGAGTCACACAGCACTTCTGACAAGCTGCCTGCTTGTTTTTCTCATCAGTAGTGCTGACTAATACTGGCTGTCCTCCACACAGACTTGCTTGGTCTGGAGTATGATGGTAGGTTTTGGTACTGTGAGAGGGCACTTCTCAGAGGTGAGAAGAAATGTCAGCTTCTGCCTCCACAACACACAACAAATAAATGAAGGTGGGTCACATGTTGGCATAAGAAGTCCTTGATGTGGATACCATTTCTGCAGTACAAATAGTCAACCAGAATAATGAATATTCAGTGCTTTCTCTGGAAAGATACTTTCTTTGTGCATGAAATCTTAGAATCACAGAATGGTTTGGGTTGGAAAGGACGTGAAAGATCATCTGGTTTCAGTTCCCTTGCCATGGGCAGGAATGCCACCCACTAAACCAGGTTGCTCAGAGCCCCATCCAACCTGGCTTTGGAGACTTCCAGGGATGAGGCATCCACAACTTCTCTGGGCAACCTGTTCCAGTGCCTCACCACCCTCTCAGTAAGGAAGTTTTTCCTAATATCTAATGTAAACTTACTCTCAGTTTGAATCCATTAACCCTTATCTCATTATGTGCTCTTGTCAGTCATCTTAGATTTCACTGAATCACTGAATATCACTCATTTAAAATTACATACAAAACATATGTGTGTATATACACATTTTACACATCACATTTTACACATAATGTGTTCAGCTATCAAGGTATGGAGATTGTAGAACTGTCATGGAGACTGCTGGAGCTGGCAAAGGCTTGGACCAGCACTGGTGTTGATGACCTAGGATACTATCTAAAGTAGGTGTAGCTGTGCACTGAAAGGTTGTATTGTCACTGGTATATTTTCCTCATAGTTTTATCTGCCAAGAGTAAATTGATGCAAGTTTAAATTGTAAAGGCTCTTGAAAGAATTCCTTGAAGATGTTTCATTTTTTTAAAAAATCACAATACTCCTCTATTTTTTCCTTTTGCTTTTTTAGTTGTGAAAATGCATTGTGCTTTCATTATTGTTAATAACCTGCAGTTCAGACTTCACTAATAATTGGGAGGGAATCAGGGTAGTATTATATATGGTAACATTTTGTGAACCAACTGTCATACCAAATGTCATCTTTCAGCAGACTGTCTTGCCCCTAAAATTTTGGTGTTTAAGAAATCTACTATAATGAATCAGTAGAAATACATTCACAAAGTAATAGCATTGATGTTTCCTAGGAAATTGTTTACTTGTTAGTTCACTGGGATTTATATTCCTCATTTCAGCTGTTAGAAAATACCAATCCAGCTGCTCTTTAGTGAAACTACTGATTCCATCGCTCCCTGTATTGACTGGAGAAAGATACAGGCACTGTCAAACCGATTCAGAACATCCTGAGCTAGGAAAATCCTTTCTGACACCCCTGAGGTGTTTATCCCATCTCTTCCTCCCTTCTCACCCTGAACAACTGGCTTAGCATTGCTGCCTTCCTACTGATTCTGACTGAATTGAATCCCTATGTTCCCTTTCTTGCTGAATTAAGCCAAAAGAAGCTTTAGCACAGCATCAGTGGTTTCAGAAGAGCTCTGAATGTCAGCAGCTGTCCCCTTTGCTAAAGGCCTTACAAGCAGGCAGATGTCTAGGAAGAATAGATCTGGTTTAGTGGTTCTCTGGCCAGGCTGTAAAAATCAGCTTGAAATTATGTGGACAGGTGCTGGGATTTAAGATTCAAACTGCATCTGTTCAGATTATGTGACTAATCACAAAGTAGTTGCATTTTCAACCATTTTCAAATGTCTAAAGTAGGGAAGGAGGAAAGAAATAGAGCACAAATCTCTCTATATCATTCTCATTTCTGCTATTCTTGTTTTATGATCCCACTTAAAAGTATGTAATACCTTTACTAGCTTTTGAATTTTAAGGTAGAATAACATCAAGGCTGTTAAAGCTTCCTTACAACTGGATGATACATATTCAGCTCTAGCTGAGTCTTCTGACAAATCTTGATTCTTAAGTATTTGGGTTGGGAAAGAACTCCTTGACTCCCTTGCATGCTGTATCAAATTCATAACTTTAAGCTGTCTTGGTTATCCATGAGAAATTGCTTTTTTGTGCTGCCAGCATAGGAAGCCATGCTACAAAAACATTGAACAATTTCTGCTAGTTCCCTGCTTTGGCATTACTACACAAAATAAAACGTGCTTATGGATGAATAGGAAATTACTGAGCAATGGATTTCTCCAAGATCCACACTGTATGACCCACCTTTTTCATAAAACCTGGCATGTGTGATACGTACTGCAGCACGGTATGTGTGCCCCATTCTCGATGAATGTCAGGGTGTTACTGTACCTTAGGAGCAGTACTGGGTAAAAAAGGGTGATGGTTTGGAGCACAAAGAGTTTTGACGCATTCTGGTAATGGTGAGATGAGCAACTTCTTAAATACACCAACAAAATTAGTTACTAGGTAGATCTACTTATAAGGTACTCGATGCCGTAATTCAATTTCAGGCAGAAAAGCAGCCCCTTGGAAGAATCTTGATTTGCTCTTGAGATATTGAACAGTTTTAATAAGCCTTGACATTCAGTACCACGTTCATAATCCCTGTAATTATTCCTTCCTACTCCAATAAGAGTAGGCAGTGTACAGCACAAGTGCTGAGGGATAGTTCTGTTTCATGCTTGAAAGGAGGAATGTGTCATACAAAGCACACTTTGTACTGAGCTGTGGGAAAAGAGGTGAATGGGAGGCGAAACCAGAAGCTTTAAGAGCAGTTCAAAATGTCGCTTCCTCTCTGCCTGTCTCTGGGGGCACTTCTGAATGAATGAAGAAACTGCACAAAATGAGACACACACAAAGCTGGGAGAGCTTTTGGAAGAAATCTCTTCTCCTGTGGCTCCCACCTCACTGCAAGGGCAGGTATCTTCCCATCAGGCAGAGCTTGTGCTAGGCATTCTGCCCCTTCCCTGCCTCTGCTTCCTTCTTGGAGAGGAAGCGAAGTGCTGGAACTACCACAGTAACAAATACAGGGAATTTAGTCCTGAAAACAACCTACCACAGGACTAGGAGAACATTTGTGGGCAGCACTGGTGGCTGCACTCTTCTACATAGGTGTAAGTGCTGATGATTTTCTTCTTGTGCTTTGCTGTCAAGAAATGCGTAACTGGTACCTTTTGGAAAGCAAAAAATGAAATGCTCAAAGAAAAAGGACACAGTCTGTAGCATTTGCCACCTTAAGAAGGAGAGGAATCTTGTATGGAAAGTTGGCACTGAACATAAAATTAATTTAAGGAATATACTTGAGCACCCGTAAGGAACTGAATGAAGAGGGAGCAGAAGAGAAGGTCCAGTCTAGTGGGGTCAGAAAGTCTTTGTGGTGAACTACTGCTAGAAGAAAAAGCGGAATTCAACTTCTGTAAAGGAAATTAAAACGTAAGTACAGACTCCTTCACTATAATAAGAGAACAAGGGAAAAAACACGAAGTGGGAGGAGCAGGAAGCAAATGTAAGAAAGTATTTTCCAGAAGATTGACATTGCCACCCCGTGGCCTGTCAGTACAAGGATGGAGTGATGCACATCCAAAGGCCAAAGGTGTTCCTGCGGTCAGTGTCACTCACCGCTGCCTCTCGGAAATGCCAGTGGGAGGTTGGGCAGCCCGGGCAGTGCCCAGCCTGAGCTGTGCATCATTCCCTCCGCAGGCACCACGGTGACCCCACAGCTTCCCTTACGTGGCACCACGCTCTGAACAGAGGGGACTCCTTATGCCAGGAAGAACAATCTGGTGACTCACAAGGTCAGTGCTGGTCTGCTCTCAGTTATCACAGCACATAACATTTCCTTGAGGTTTAAGCAAATGTAATAGAAATCTCTATGTGGTTTGTGGGACTGTGCTACACAAAGTACTTGCATTAACCTTTTTCTGTGTGGCTTTCATTGCCTGAATGGATGACATGAAGCTCAGCAGGGTTACAGTCCTGAAGGCACTTTGTGGGTCCTTTTGTCAGAAGCCTGATCTGACTTGACCACTTTTGCTTTAGTTTCAGTATCTGCTCAGTAGGCAAATTAATAGCTAGCATAAACTCCTCTCCAGCCTTGCCAGTCACCTCCTCTAACCTCTACACTATTCTGGCAGCCAAATCAAAATGCAAGTCAAAAAAACCACCCTATTAGGGAATGTGAGCAGACCACCATATGGAAAACAGAAGAAAGTAAAAAAGGAGGTTCAGGGTGCCTTGGCATATATATGCAGTGCAAAGAAAAGGAAACAGCATGAGAGAAAATACTGACTTGTTCAACAGCAAATGTGAGACACCTGGATCATTTTTCACACAGGTACACATCTTCGTAGGTGTGCACATGACTGTCATCAACTGAACTCATCCCAACCATATTTCTTGGGAAAATTTTCTGCAGAGAAAGTTATCTAAAAGTTGACTGAATTATCTGAAAAACTACATGGAATTCTATGAGAACATGTGATAGAAGAGAAATACTGGTTAGCTAAATAATAAAACAGATAAACCCTAACTTTTTATAAGCTACTGCATTGTATAGATGAAATGAGAGTTTTGCTGTCATAGTTGATCTGTGCTAATTACAGCAATTATAATACTTGCAGAGAAGGAAATTTGTGAAAAGTATATTAAATGTTCAGCACTCAGCTGCTTGTCAGCTGAAAGGAAGGCAAGTTAATTGGATGTAACAGTCAATCCTCTTTCTGTTGTTAATCAGTGGTTAATTATAATGTGCAGCTACATGGCCATATGTCACTTGCTGTGGCACAAGAGTAATGTGTCACATTATTGATCACTGCACTGGAGGAGCTGAGAGCTGCTATACCCCTGTGCTAAATGCCTTACAGAGAGGTGAGTGCTTTCAATGTTGCATAAAATCAATCTTCATTCAAAGTGTAGGAATTAAAATTAGGCCATATATCCTACCAGAATCTAACATACATTCAGTACATTGTATTAGTCTGATTTTTGAATGGTAAATAGTTGTAAAAAAGTCATTTTTTTATCATTGAGGTTGGAAAGAACCTTTCAGATCATCGAATCCAACCACTGACCTAACACTGCCAAGCCCATCACCGAACCGCGTTCCCAGGTGCCACATCTACGTGTCTTAAGTACTTCCAGGGATAGTGACTCCAGCCCTTCCCTGGACAGCCTGTTCCAATGCTTGACAACCCTTTCAGGGAAGAAATTTTTTCTAATATCTGATCTAAACCTCCCCTGACACAACTTGAGGCCATTTCCTCTTGTCTTGTCACTTGTCACCTGAGAGAAGAGACTGGCCTCCACCTTTGCTCTGGAGAGCAATGAAGTTCCCTCTGAGCTTCATTTTCTCCAGGCTAAACACCCCAATGTTGCTCAGCTGCCCCTTCTAAGATTTGTGTTTTAGACCTCTTACCAGCTTCATTACCCTTCTTTGGACTGAAAACCAAAATAAAATAGATGAAGTGGCAGAAAGATCTAGGAGTAGGCACAATTACTGAGAAGAGAGCTATTGCCAAGTGCAATTTTTCTGTAGGCTTCTTGAAACTAGCACAGCTGTCCCAAACTGATTTAATGTTCCTGGGTATCTGGAAATTGACTACTTTTAATCTGTAACAGCTTTGTCCACTAAAAAATGCAGAGTTGTCTGAAGGACTGCTTTTCTTAAAAGTTTGTTGTCCATTTGATAGTTTACTTGTGCCTGCTCTAAAATACCGCTTAGAAACCAAGCATGGTTTTCAAATTAGCGTCCCATAGAAATCGATCCTCTGTCTCTCCTGTCCTGATGGATTTTCAGGCTCCAGGGCTGGCCTGTGTAGGTGCAGATACCACAAATGAGCGTGGGAATGAAGACAAAGCCTTAAACCTCAGAGGCCGAGTGTTGGGTACAGCAGAGTCCAAAACCATAACCTGCAGCTCCTGGAACTGGAGATAACGGCATAGTTATCACAATTAAAAAAAGATAGTAAGGAATATGCACTAGAATATACTGCCAGATATTACTCTAACTTTCCCCTGAGTAAGCACTTTTAATCTGTGAGGATCAAGCAGAATCCAACAATGTGTATGAGGTAAGAAGAGCAGTACAGCATGGGAGAGAAGGTGGCTTACTGAAGCTGGTCAGGCTAACAGTGAAAGGGAGGCACTTTCCAACACAGATCCATTATGTCTTCCATTCTGCTTCAGGTAGCTCAGTGCTGGACATGGGATGCAAAAATGTCATGTTTTCTGATGGCAGGAAAACCATTATTAGTCCAGTTCACTAGACCGTGCAGACTGTAGCCAGTGTGTTTAATCTTTCTCCTGTAATAACTAAATAAAAAAGTGAGAAACATGGTGAAAAGGGGAGTTGAGTATTTACAACATTTAATTGTTTGAAGGTGAGGAAGTATCCACCTACCCTTATTTATAGGAGAAAGGATGCTACTTAAACATTTATCTATCCACCTGTGTCTGGAAAACAGGGAGTTGGGTATCTACCTGAATATCTGCATGCACTTACACTGAGGACTCCGAAGCAGGGATAAAAAATTAAAGGAAGATTAAAGGGTAATTATTGCTTTGCCCATTTAGACTAGAGCCTTTGATGTCACATCCTCCTCATGACAGCTGCAGCCAGAAAGGCTTGCTCCAAAAGGAGAGCACAGCATTGTTCTGATTTCAATAGATCAGATACAGTGTTGCTTTCTTCTATCACTATTCACAGCACTTCATGGGAGGCTCCAGCATCCTTTCAAAATATTTCCACTTGCCTGGAATGAAGGTGGATGTTCTGTATTCTATCAGCAAACATCTTGACTTCTGAATTCAGTAAGAGTGGCAGTGTTGATGCCAGTGAGAGCAGAATGTCCTCCTTCATCTTAGACTGTTTTTTTATTGCACCCACTTTAAACTTCCTTTTTTAGGTCCACAGTTTCCTAAAAGAACATCACTTGCATGCAGATTATTATTTGAAAGTCAATGTCTTCCAAATTTGTTTTTTTCAGGCCAACATTGAGCTACCTCATGGAACCAGAGCTTTCGACACACAAGCTCTGAGCTTCTGTAGTGGCCTGCTGTTTGGTCCTACATCTTTAGTGCTGTGGCTCTGGTTTTGGAGCATCTCTGGAGGTCACCTTTCAGCCATATGATGTCTGCTCAAAAGGTGTATCAGTCATGTGTGCCTCTATGGTGTAAGAGCCCTCTCTAATTTGACTGAACTTTAGGTTGCTCCCCCTCACCTTGGGCCTCTTAGGAACACACGAGCAGAAAAGCAGAAAATTCTGGGCCTCTCTGCTCCAAACGGCCAAGGTGAATGGCATTTCTGAGAGGCACTTTTACTTCTCAAAGTGCAGAAATCTCTCCAAGAGCTGGGATTTACTCAAACACCAGACTGTCTGGGGCAGCATGCCCAGAAATGTTGGCATTTGAGTTGAAAATGTAAGTGTTTATACATCCCACTTCCTGCATTTGTCTGTGTAGTTATGGTATGGATCTGCTTTTTCAGGCAGAAACAAAAATACCATTCCACCTTTTCCCTTTTACTCAGATGGTGTTCTGCAATGTACGAAATAAGGAGTCCCTCTGCATAAGGAACCATAAACTACCATTTATGATGCCTGTGAAGGAGGGAAATGGAATATCTCTGTAGAAGAGTCAAAAAAGACACGACAGCACTGATACCACTGGCAGCCAACACAGACATCACAGTGTTACAGCTTGAGGTAAATGGAATTTGTCCTCTTTGCATGATGCACTGCATCTTTTCAGATAAGAGAGTCTTCTAACAGTGTTTATCAGACTTTTCACCTTTCCTCTGTCTTAACAGAAACTCAGCTGCCCTGAGGTGAGTGAGAACAAACCAGAGTTTCTGACAGTAGTGCAAACCTGCCTCTGGAGGAAGGGAACCTATCCCACTAATTAAAGGTATTCCATAGTTCAGGTGTCAAGGCATTTATTCCATAATTTCAGTTTCTTCTCACTGGGTTGGTCAGGGCAGATAGTGTTGCTTACTGAACAGCATTGTGTTTTTTCTAATGGTTTGTATTTCACCTGCCAGACCTAATCATGACCTTGCAATCAGAGAAACACTTGCCATCTATACAGGGCTGGGAGGAAGCATGATGTTTTCTTACACAGAAATGCCAGAATTTTAAAATGATCTGTTCCTAAATGGGACTCCTACAAGGAAAGCATGTCAGAAACCCTAGTATGTGCCTTTTTCATTGTTTGTCTATGTGTTGTATATAAAATATATAGAAGGAAATTATCTCAGGTTGGATGGGACTTTGAGGAGCCTGGTCTAGTGGAAGGTGTCCCTGCCTATGGCAGAGGGGTTGGAACTAGGAAATCTATAAAGTTCCTTCCAACCCAAACCGTTCTATGATTCTATGATCCTATTCCATCTCCTGTCCACTCCTGACAGCTTCCAAAGACTGTGCATGCACCTGCATTCTGCCCTCATGGTCAAAGATCTGCCCATGACTGTTTTTGTATCACCGTCACACAAACTTCACAAGACAGCTGTTAGAGGTGCCAGTCTCTTTCAGTCAGCTCCCTTCAGATTCCTCTCTTGCAATTAGTCAACAAAAGCAGTATTTAACATGTACCTATATCAGCAGATGATAGAGCACCCTTTCCCTCCATAGCCAGAATAACACACCAAACCTTTTCCTTGGCTTGTGCCTTATCTGGGAGATTTGATAGTCTGAGCTTCACTTGCAAGTGATGCCTGGGCCAGCCTCTTTGCATCGTACTTCTATGCAGGCAGGTTCACGGGGCTTTTTTTTAGGGTTTTCCAATGAGCTTCCTTATTTTTTAATGAAAATGTTTATGTGATGGCTTCAAAACAGCTGTTACACAGCTGAATGAGAGCTCAGTACATTTTGGCAGTGGCTCATGCACCTCTTTTTTCGAGCTCCTGGTTATTGCCTTGCTGCCTACTATGGAGCTGCAGCAGAACTGAGACTGAGCACTTGTGGTGTGGCTGAATTACTGTCAGTACCCAGTGCCCGGCTGCTTTCACTTATGAAACTTCTTAATCTTCACTTATGAAACAGCTTAATGAAACTTCAGCAGTGTAATTTTGAAGCTCTGTAATTTAGTAATGCCTGCATTAAGACTCTTTATCCTTGAAGATGATCTAGAAAGTGGATAATTCATTTGTGCTGGGTTCCTGTGACCTGTCTTGCCTGGCAAGTCAGAAGTTGATGTTGTTGGCTATGAGCATGGAAGTCCTGAGCACCTCCAGTGGAGCAGCTTTTGTTGTCACCACAGGCTAGGCTGGACATCTTCCAGTCAGGTCATTTCCTTCCTCCAGCAGGTCTTGGTAGTCAACATGACTGAGAGTATCCCTCAGGTCACCTACCCTGGTCCAGCTGTGTGAGGGAGCAAATTGGGTTTAAACCTATTTTTGCACATCACTTTTTTTACGCCCCAAATACATAACTTATTGCCTGGCAGATAAAATTCTTAGCAAACCAGGCTTTCCCCCTCTCCAGTGCTCATTTTTTGATTTGAGTGCCAAATATACATGAAGGCAGAAGCTTGGCAAGCCTTCTAGCATTGATTGTAAGAGAAAAAAAATACAGAGCGAATTTCTGTTCTTGAGCTCTATAAATCTAGAGGCACTCCAGAGAAGACACTTATGAGATTGTGCTGGATTGAAGACATTTTAGATAGAAAATCCAGTTCGTGATGTCAAAAATGATAAAACATTTGCATGTTTGGACACAAACTTAGTGTCTCAAAGACTTCACACTAATCAGGCCTTTGGTTAGCATTGCCAGGCACTGATCTCTAAGTACCATCAATTCCTTACAGCACCTGCTCTCTTTCCCTTCAGTTGCTGGGAGGGAGCAGCTCTGTTATTCAGTGCTGAGCATGTCACCAGTCCCTGCTAAATTAGCAAGTGTAACATTCTCAAGACATTTAGAAAGACTGGCTCAAGGTTACAGCAGAGGCCAACTGGTTGGGGAGCTACCAGTAGACATTCTGCAAAAGTCTGATCTGAATTTGAAAGAATAAATATATAATTGTGTCAGAACAAATGTGATACATGTCTAAGATTAAATACAGCCAGCTCCCAGGTAACATCTGATTAGAAAAGGCTTTTGCAGTACTTAACACAAGGACTTTGAGCCTCACTGGCATCTGTCTGACAAGGTAAATGGACATACATATTACAGCTTATTTTAGTGTTACTATGGTGAGGGAGAAGGACAAAGATATTTATTTCTCCATGAGGTTTTTACTGGGAAGTGCAAAGGGCCATACAGTCTGCTGCCCTAATCTCATCATTAATAGAAGTTGATATGTGAACCCTATCAAAGCTTGTGAAAGAAAACACATCCAAATCTCCCTTTCTGCATGCTACAGCCCAGCCTCATTGTAACTGAGCCCTTCTAGAAGTCTCCTTCTCTGGCACTACAGATCCAGAATAGTGCGGGGTGTTGGAAGGCATTATTCAAGTGTCCCACCAACTCTGACTCATACTGTGACTCTGGCTAAGTCCATATTGTCCTTGTATCAGGCTGACACATAATTTCCTCATTTTTATTGTTCCAGGACTTACAGCAGACTTTTTCAGCCTTCCTCCTTAATTTTCTTTCCAACCCTTTGTTTTTCATGTGGCTTTCCATGGAGTAATTTCTTTCTTATCAATAACTAATCAACTATGATTCGATAATTGCTTTAGTGCATGGGTTTCCTCAAAGATGTTTAAATTCCATGTCAAGAAATGCTGTACAAACTCCCTCTGTGTTGGGCAAACCAGCCATTTGGAAAAGCTATAGGAGGAAATGATCATCTATATACTCGTAGATAAATTGCCACAGAGTTTGTTACTACGCCACATCTAGGAAGGAATGCAAGAGTTAGAGCAAGTCATGAGCATCTCTGTCCCTCTGTCTGTGGGGGAGTTAAGATATGGTCCTCAACAAGAATGACTGTTCATTTGTGTAACAGTGGGAAATTGATGTAACAGAGGAATCAGGGTGAGAAAGCTCAGTGTGAGATCTTATGAAAGGGGAGAAGGTATTTATTTACAGAATCTTTAAGCAACTTGATTTCATGCACTCACACTCATTTTGCTGTAGTTAATTCTCTGACACTCGTATATTCTTAATCACCAAATTGTAGAGTTCCAGAGGCCTGACCAGGATTCCTTGAGCTTGACAGAAAGGAACAGGGATGCTGCTGCCACGCCCTCACTACAAGCCCTTGACTAGGGACAACAAAATGGTTTCTGGACCAATCTGTCATTTCCCTTAGGAGGCATCAGCTGGTATGTGGTCACCTTTTACCACAGAATCCTGTTTACTTTGTTCTCCATATACGATTGGAGAATGCTGCCCATTGCTTGTTTTTCCCTGTTTTCAACACATGTGTTTTCCAGGCAGGATAACAGGAAAGGCAAGGCATGCCTGACGCTGCAGCCTTGGTACCATCCTCCTGGGATCAGGATCCTGGGTCTGTTGCTGACAGGTCATCTGTGTCATGGCTGTTTTCAAAGTGCAGATCTTTGGCCTTGACATAAGCAGAGCAATTCCTTAATTTTTCCGCTGGGAATGGTTTTCTGTGTTAACAAGTGTCCATCCTGTTAACCCTCTGTTCTGCTGTTCCTGCTGGTGCTTTCACACATTTTCATTCATTCTTAATTCACATCATCCTTCGCTTTGCTGTTACAAATCTCTACAACTGCTGTAGACATTCCTGATGCCCTTTTATTAGAATTCATAATCTCTCTAAAATACCTAATTTAATGCCCCTCCCCAGTCTTTGACAGCACACAGATGAATGCTCTGCTGAAATGTAAATGGAGCTTGTAAATGTAATATATCATACTTGGTGAAAGAAACTCTAAAATTTGGGGACACACACACTATATGTGCTGAAGCACAGACTTCTTGAAATGCTGAAATATGTGTGAAATAATGAAAACACTGAGGTGGCCAATATAAACAGCTTTAAAAATAACAAAATTATGCCTGCCAAAATAGTAATGGAAAACTGATAGTCTGTATTTCCCATGACATGCTGGAAGATTTGAACACACTGCTCCCACTGATGTCATGAAGTTACTGCTCTAAATTTACTGTTAGTAGGAGAAAACCAAGCTGTTCCTGGTTTAATACCTTTTCGCTTGTTCCCAGCAATAGAAGGGTTATTGCTGACAGGAGGCAAAATGCTGACTCTACTTAAAACCTTGAAGCTGAGGTTTGCTACTCCTGACCAGTGCTGCGTATGAAGTTGAGTTAGCAGTCAGTGTTTGGCGTGCATGAGACCTTTTGAAATGTGGGATAGCACAGTGAAGTCACTAATTAGTCTTTTGCAGGTGGTTATTAAAAGCCAGTGCTAATCAACTGCAAACTGACCAGTAGGAGCTTGCATGCTCCTGGCTTTCAGCATTTTTTTAGCTACTCACTATTATTTGAAAGTAGAATCTTAAAGCCCGTTCTGTTAGTAACCTTGTTCTTCTTTCGTAACTCATTTAATTTGTGACACCGAGGCTAAAATGTGTTTCTGGTGTCAGTGACTTGTGACACGGATGCAGGTAAATGGGACAGCCTGAGAACTCCAGCTGCATTAAGGGGAGAACAAAATTGCAGATGTATGATACCGTACCTTAGAGAGAACAGAACTTTACTGATCTAGCAGTTTACTCTATGAGTTCTAATGCAGAGGAATGTTTTCTAGGGACAGGTATTTGGTCACCCGAGAGCACTGGAAGTTGCAATGCTGGATTTATTAGAGTTGGAGATAAACCAAATTTTGCACAAGCTGGAACTTGCAGGTTTTTTCCTAACGCTGCGATCCAATAAAAAAATGGAAGTTAAATGTCGTTAAGATGCCACAGAAGAATGCAGTAAGAGATGCCACACACTGTCCTATGTACAATCTTAATGCAGAATCCTTGTTCTTGATTTAGCATGCAAACATACAGCCACGGTCTGTGTCAGTTTTTGTAACCACACACTTTCTGTCTTTTTCAGAGCTTGGACTGGACTCTGGTACAGCACTCACCACAACTGTACATTGTACAGAATTACATAAAAACCATTTTTAAAAAAAATTTGTTGGGGAAATCGGAATCAGAAAATTCAGGACTATCTGTTCCTGCCTCTACTATAGAACTCCTATGTATCAACCTAATTACTCCAATCAAAGTGCTCCTAATTTTCTAATGTCAAATATTTGCTAGGTCATTCTAGGGAGCTGAAACACTGAGGACTTCCATGTGGCAGCTGAAGTTTGACTATATGTGTCTATACGTACTTCCTCAGAAATGGTGCTGGTATTGACATCCAAGCTGGCTCATTTTCAACTGATTCTGATAAACCTGCAGTGTTATGTACATTTATGTACAAATAATGTGTAAGTGTCTATACACATGTACATTGAATCATAGAATTGCCTGGGTAGAAAGGAACCTTAAAAGACCATCTCGTTCCAACCCCCTGCCATGTGCAGGGACACTTTTCACTAAACCAGGTTACTCAGAGCCCCATCCAACCTGGCCTTGAACACTTCCAGGGATGGGGCATCCACAACTTCTCTGGGCAAACTACTCCAGTGCCTCACCACCCTCACAGCAAAGAATTTTTTCCTAATATCTGATATATGCTGTCAGTTTGAATCCATTCCCTCTTGTTCTGTCACTACATGCTCATGTATTAAGTCCCTCTCCATCTTTCCTGTAGGCTCCCTTCAGGTGCTGAAAGGCCACCATTAGGTCACCCTGAAGCTTTCTCTTCTCCAGGCTGAACAATCCCAATTCTCTCAATCTTTCCTTGTAAGAGATGTGTTATATCCCTCTAAATTATCTTGGTGGACTCCCCTGGACTTGCTCCAACAGGTTCATGTCCTTCCTGCACTGATGACCCCAGAGCTGGATGCTGTACACATATGTGTGTGAGCTGCAGGATTTTCAGAATGAAAACAAGCTAGTTTGGGTACCAATAGCATTCCTGTGGTAAGCACAATCTTCCTTGTCAGTTATAAACCAATTCTTTCATGACAGGGGCACTAGAACTTGCCAGGTAGCTAGTGAGAAATATTTATGCCTTAGTGTTTTCTTCAGCCTTCAGAAGTGCTGGTTACTATGCAAGTGCTGAAGGCTTCCTCTGTCAACTGAGTATGACCTACTGAGAAGGAAGAATACAACCTTATCAGAAAATTGATTAAATGTGTTTGCCTAGGACTCCTATGTTACAGTAAGATGCCCATGAAATGACCATGGAAAAACAGTTTTATTCAGTGCACTTAAAGTGAAACAAACAGTAGTTTAGAAAAGGCACTGTAGCCATTGGGCCATTACACAGCAAACATGGCAAGTACTGAATTTAGTATAAAAGCATCCACCAACCAGAGAAGCAGAAAGAAGAAAAATATGAACAGCCCTCCCCACCAGCCCCCAGTGTGAACAAGGTTAAGAAGCATTTGTGCAAATGGATATATTTCTGGCTTGGAGCCAACTGGGGAGAGAAAGCAATTGCTATAGATAGAATCCCAGAAAGTGTAACAGAAGTTGCAGCAGGCTGTTGGAGGCTGAAGTATGTCAAGAATGAGATTAGCAATTAGTAATTCCAGGGACCTTTAAGTGCAGTCTGCTCACAGGTAGCAGACTTCACAGAATTCTAAACATGGAAGCAATTGCTGGTGTTCTTCTACTACTTGTAAGTAAGTAAGTATAAACATTTTTGATTTATTAAGAGAAGGATACTTCAACACACATTTAAGGGTCCTGGCCACTTGAGAGCAGCAGGCTTTAAATTCCACAGATGTAGAAGTATCTTTTCCCTGTCATTAGAACTCTTGCCTCTGAAGGAACATTACCAGAGGAACTGATCTTGATCAAATACAAATTTTATACATGGCATATTCCAATTTTTTTAATCCAGAACTAAGTTCACTTTTCCAATAAAATACTATTGTATTTTTTTTTTTTTTTTGCACAGGCACACAACAGCATCATGTTCTCTATTCAGACAGTACATACATCTATCTCTTTGTTTCCATGTAAAGAAATATAGGGACAGGCTTTTGGCCAATCTGCCTATAGCAACAGCTGCTGCTCTAATACAGTTATTTTGCGTTATCTGTAACGCCCTCTGTAACTCAGTTGGGCCTGCTCAGCACAACAAACACAACTGTACATAACAATGATGTGTTTCTGAGGTAGTAATATCTTCACTGCTCTTAAATCACTAATTTTTTGAACATTTCACACATCTATTACAAATAAAAGGGGAAGTTGGGTACAAACAAAATATACACCATCTAGGATTAGTTAAAGAGAAGATCATTACGGAGGTAGAGGTGTAAATCTGTGAAGCTAACAGGAGGCCAAACCTATCATACCCCCAAACCTCAGATTTATTTGCCCCTAATAATGGTTAACAGTTTTCAGCAATGTATAATTAGGGATGAATAAAATAAGTTTGACACTGGAAACCACATTTCTCAAAGCAGCAGTTTCAGTTAATTGAATCGTTATCTTTCTTGCTTCGTCTTGAGCTAAGGCTATAGTGGTTTACTATAAAATGAGCCTGTATACGAATGCCTTCAATTAGTGGAGAGGAGAGTTAATGTTCTGCAAAAAAGCAAATAACCCTTTTCCCTTTTGAGATAATTGCATATTCAGGCCTCTGTGAATTATGAAAAGTGATGACTATTTGGAAGTGACAACTTTTTGTGAGGTGTACAATTACACGAGGTATAAAGAGAAATCACCAAGAAGCTTCAAGTGGCCTTTTGTATAATATATTCTTACAAACCTTCACGCTGCACTTAAAAATGTGTGAAGACAACACATTACACATAACAAGAGTCAGACACAGGCTATCACAAAGGTTTTGGAAAGACTACAACCTAACTTAATGACTAACAAGTGTACCTAAAACTGCAGAGTACTTGTTTTAATAATCAAAAACTTTAATAATCAAAAATAATCAAAAATCAATAATCAAAAATTAAAAATCAAAAATTAAAGCAGATCTTCAGGCATTTGATCTGACTGCCACTCATCTTCTTGGGAAGAATATTCTTCTAAAGATCTACAACCTGACTGTCATGTTGCCAGCTATTTCATCAGTGTAAGCTCCTCAGTCTCCACAATTTGGGCCGCTAGCAATCATTTCCATAATGTTTGCAAGAGTTCAAATAGTTTATGTGTGCAAAGCACTGGATTAGATCTCAGAAATCTGGATTTTGTTTCTGTAAATCACCCAGATGGGTAGTCTGCAAGGTTACCACTTTATTCCTCAGTTTCTTCATCTGTAAAATGGGGATAATTATATTCCCTAGCTTTCAAAAAACATTTCAAGATATACATGGTTAATGATTAAGCAGTGTGGATAATCCCTGATGAGTAACACACAGCTGCTCATACACACTTATTCACTTTCGTATTAACGTCTTTATTTAAATTTTCGCAAAACACTCATTTTGTCAAACAGTAACTGCAAAGAAGCTTTTATCCAGCACAAGTGTAATTAGAATAGTAAAGTAGTGATGAGACTTTGAGCTCAAGGGACTATCTGGTATTTTAAGTTCAAGTAACTGCAGTAGCAAAAAGGGTTTCCAATTCAAGTCTGCCCTCTGCTGGCTTTAGCAGAACACTCCTAATAAATTTTGGATCAATAGTGTCTTTCTGTAATGAAGTGAAGGAACTAAATTAATAGAGGCTGAAACATTTATTAATTGACACCCTTATTCAGCATTTATAAAATTTTTGTAATAGTAGTTGAATGATTTGTAATTTTTTTTTTAAGTCCCACCTAGGCTCCCTGTCAGATTCATGTTCTTCAGGATTTCAGAAGTCCATCACCATATCATCCATGTTAGAGTTGCTGGAACTAAAATACAACATGGGAAGTAACATCCTGCATGTGGCTTTAAAGAAATTTAATAAAAAAACTGCAGAAAAAATATTTTGCTTGATACAATTAATGACTCTAATAGATAGTGCTGTATGTATTAGTCAAGTACTAATGCCCTAAAAGAGACCAGGATCAGTCCAGTCTAGTACTCCGTCACTAAAAGCAACCTGTCCCCTTAAAATATGAGAGGAAAAAAGCAGACCATTTACTACTGTGTTTATTTTAGAAAGAATCTTCCATCACAAATACCACACACAAACAACTCATGTCTTAACTCAGGACGACTCATTTTCCTTTCTATTTTTAAAATAGGAAGGTAATTGGGGTGTGGGGAGCTATCTTACTCATACTTACTCACACAGATTCATCTAGAGTGATTTCAACCCCAAGGTGACACTGGTGTCTGAAATACAAAATCTGCATCATTACATGCTGGATGATGTGATGGAGCTGAAAAGCCCCAGGTTTATGTATCTTGTCATCTTCATGCTTTGTTACACGTAACGGCATTTAATCTCTTGTGACTGCTACCTAAATCTAAAATAAAGGAGTACAATATTGCTTCCTCAGATGTGTACTTAATATACACTTGAAAAAAAGGGAAAAAATAAAATTATTACAGAATGGCATTTTATTTGGACCCTTTAAATGCTTGGAAATCAGGGTTAGATTCACAGCCTGTGCCAAATTTGCCTAACAGACTTTATAAAGCAGAACATAAGGAACTTTCACAAGTTCCTTGAATGTCCTCTGCATCTGCTAAAATTCTTGCTTAGATGGTTCTCATTCAAAAACGAAACCTTTAGGAGGCCATTAACATTTTACAAGAAGCAGTGAAAGGCACACAACTAATCTGCCATTATGGGTTTGAAGTCGGTTTGTTTGTTTGTTGATTTTTCTTTCTTTTTTTTTTTTTTCTCCCTCTAGGCAGGAAGCTATGGAAAAAACTACTGAAATCTCATTAATCACTCTAGTACCTACTGCTACAAATCACCCTCTTAAACTGGACTCCAAAAAAACCAGCATCTAAAATGCAGTTGTTCTGCAGTTCTAGGAGATTAAGGTTTGAGATTTTTAATAATCCTAACTGAAAAGCAGCAGCATTGATTGAAACACTGATAGGTATTTCCCTGAAAGGTCATTTCTTTTCTGTGCAATAGTGGAAAGAGTCTTAGATGAACTTAGAGGCATGTGAATCAGGCTGTCAATATATAGAGAAGACACACTTGTGTGTCTACTTGACAATGTTTTGAAGTTAGTAAAATCTAAAAACATTTGTCTGGGCTAAATATGGCATACGAATACACTAAAATAGACAAAGTATGGACAGAAATTATGCATGAAAGGCAAAAGGGAAGCATTTTAAGAGACTAAATTTTATTTTAATAGAAGAGTAAAAACTTCATTAACCATGAGTTGCACTTCATTTAATCTTGATAGCACCAGATGAGACTTGGAAAGGAAGAAAAGAGCTTTGCTTGATCGCCTTCTGGTATCTAGGAAAGGCCTTAATTACTCCTCGTTATAATACTAAATTACTGATTCTAATCTTCCATGTGCTGAAGATCTCAAAGAATTTTCAGTGAAATCTGAACTACTGAAATGCAAAAACTAAAGACAGACATAAATGTTAATACTTTTGTCCATACTGGCTGAATTTCCAAATTCTGAAAGGCAGCTCTTGCTGCAGTGTCACCTTCAGCAGGAACCTCAGGCAGCACAGCCTGAAGGGGCTTGGCCGGAGGAGGTGTGAACTGCTCCTCACCTTGTTGGTCGTGGTTAGGCCGTGCTGAATTAGGAACGTGACAAAGGTTTGTCCTTAAGTTTCTGAAGTCAGTTCACCCAAAGTGAACAATGAAGATAAATTCATACCTATGTCCAGTTAAACTAAATAATTAGTTCTACGTTTAGATATACTACGAATTATTCAGTTTGTACATATACACGACACATTTCCTTTGTTGACTGGGCAATCCTATTCAAGATCTGAAAATACACATATTTTTACCTTTCCTTTTATGCTCTGGACTCTATAGTTTGTATTACAAATTGTTAAGAACTATTATAATTACAACACTAAAACCTAGACTATGCTATGCTTCAAATTCTATTGAAATGAAAGCTATACTAAATTAAAATTTATTTTACACGTTGAAAAAAATCTTAAGTTTCAACAAACACACTTCTTGTTTTGGAAGGTACAACAAAAAAGAATACTTAAGGATATACACAATAACTGAAACTACATATAATTTATTTAACTGGGACTGAAGTCAAAACTGGCAAACTGGCAAAAAACCCACATAGACCTGTTTCACATCCACCTGGCATATTTCAGCTCAGAGGTTCTTCTTTTTGCTTTACTACATGTTTTCTCTTAGCTTATAACCAGAGTTAATTAGTAACTTGTTGTATACATTTATCTTGCAAAATCTGAGAGTGCATCCAAAAGCTCAATTGTAAATCAGTGAAGCGAGTACTGTGCATCAATCAGTTCTATTTTCAAGTATTTCATTGTCAGAAAAAATTGTTTCAGCAGCATGTTTATTTTTTGTAGTTGGATGCTAAGGAAGACTATTACAACACTCATTGAAGAGAGAAAGAGGAATATGACTTATAGTTACAATTATAATTTTTCAAATGCTGCAATTCTATGTTCTGTATCAGAGAGAAGTATTTCATTTTCACATGCAATGCTGTCAACTGATTGCAAATACTTACATTATCAGTTTCACAGTTGTTTCACCACAATATAATTTACTAAGGTCAGAATTGGTATAAAGGCAAGTATACAAGCTTTTGAAAATTCAGAACATATTGTTTTCCTCATCTTGTTTAAATCATAGTAAAAATTTGCCTAAAATAAGCATCTTTTAAGTCCTTTAAAATCTTTATAGATGTGTGCTGTTAAAACAACATATTCTTCAGCAACAAAAATCTGAGATCTGTTGACAAAGGAAAGGTTTACATTAAAATATATTTAGAGGAATATCCTCCTAGAGTTACCAAAACTTTTGCTGCTCAGCTGCTAAAAAAAGAGCTTAATTTAAAAACAACAAATGAGTAAATATGGGTATTAGTTTTGGCCTCAGAAAATCCTTTTATCCATCAGATTTTTGCGTATCACTGAAAGTTTGTAAGGAATCAGATTATTGTTTTCATCCTTGGCCAAGTACTGCAATCATAAAAACATGAAGAACTGTTGTGTCTGTAGAAAAACTATCTAAGGTAAAAAGTAGCAGTATCTCTAAGTGTAGCACTTAATTTTCATTATTAAGTAAAGATGGGTAGAATGGGAAAGTCATGCTTCAAACAACACTACAGTTGTGAAGCAGGTAATATTCAATTTTTAAGCATCTCAACAGTTCTTCTCAGAGGTCTCTAAAAGCATTTAATGAGGTTCTTTCAATGCTGTCTCACCTCAGACTGCTGTTCCTCCTCCCCTGGCCTCAGAAGCTGTAATGAAAAATAATGAGATTATAACTTCATGTTACCACTCAGTTTTGGTTTATTTTAAAATAAATTGTACAGTTACTGTATTGAATATACAAAATTACTACACTTTGCTTTTTGTTCCTGCCACTCTGATCATTCCACTAATTTTCTAGACAGGCATCTGTTGTGGTTTAACCCCGGCCAGCACTCAAACCCCACACAGCTGCCTGCTCACTATGCCTCACAAACACTGGGATCAGGGAGAGAATCGGAAAGGTAAAAGCCAGAAAACTCGAGGGTTGAGATAAAGACAGTTTAATAGGGAAAGTAAAAGCTGTGCATGCAAGCAAAGCCAAACAAGGAATTCATTCACTGCTGCCCATGGGCAGGCAGGTGTTCAGCCACTTCCAGGAGAGCAGAGCCCCATCACATCTAACAGTTACTTGGGAAGACAAATACCATCACTCCATACATCCCTCCCTTCCTGCTTCTTCCCCCCACTTTATATACTGAGCATGATGCCACATGGTCTGGAATATCCCTTTGGTCAGTTGGGGTCACCTGTCCTGGCTG
The DNA here is from genome assembly GCF_020740725.1 of Corvus hawaiiensis. Lineage (NCBI taxonomy): Eukaryota > Metazoa > Chordata > Aves > Passeriformes > Corvidae > Corvus > Corvus hawaiiensis. The sequence continues at coordinate 48,138,439 of NC_063213.1, forward strand.
TGTCTCCTCCCAGCCTCTCATGCACCCCCAGTCCCCTCACCAGCGTTACAGTATGAAAAGCAGAAAAGGCCTGGGCCCTGTGCAAGCTCTGCTCAGCAATAACAAACACATCTCTGTGTCCTCAACCCTGTGTTCAGCACAAATCCAAAACACAGCCCCATACCAGCCACTGGGAAGAAAATTACTATTACCGCAGGCCTGGGCCCTAGGGTCTATCACCGTGTCCCGCAGCCATAGGGAGGAGGAGAGAGGATCCAGCAGGCAGGAATTGTGCAGCAAGATTGATCTATTTAATTATTTTACAAACTCTTTTATAGACTTTTTTCTTCATAGTCTAATTGGACAAAGGATCAGCCACCCCTTGGGGGTGATTGGCTAAAATCCTGAAACATCCATTGTCAAAATATTTTTCTACTATACCATAAACAAGACTTTTCAAGGTTGCAGGTATTTGGTTGTTTACATAACTCTGCTACCTCTTCTGTGAGAGAGAAAAGTCTCTCACGGACTTAGAAAATAGCAAGAAAATCCTTGCTAGCAGCATTTTTGTATCTACAAATTACCTCAGCTGAAACAAGCACAGCATCTGGCAATATCACTTTTCTTGGAAATATCCCGTATCAGACAGTGACCAGAATACATCCAACAAGTATCATACAGAAATTCATATGAAGAAGATTCTAATTTGGACAGAATTTTTTTATATGTATTACAACTCTGCATTCCAAGCATGTTTTGAAACTATGCTAAATGCAAGAACTCAAATATACTCACCCCCAAGGAATCTAGGTCTCAGTAACATTCAGGTGATATTTTCTAATTCTGGTTATTTTGCACATGACCTAATTGGATAGCCTAAGTCTTTTCTATTTTGAAAAGTTTCCATTTCTAGTAGTAGTTTCCATTTATCTTTGTCTCTTCTTGTCTTTGTGAAATGAAAAGGAGCATTTCCCAAATCAGTGGTACTGCAGAGGAGCAGGGATTTATTAGACTAAATGAATAGGAATACTAAAATGGAATGGAAGGATCATCATTATTAGGCGACAATAAAAATTGGAAGTTTAGTCGTAACAATGAAGTGAAATAGAATGCCTAGTCATAATATACTACCGTTTTTACTGACATTGTAAAGATACAGCCTGCAGTGGAAATCTGCTGAAGAGCTCTTCCTTATGTTCTTGTGCTATTTATACTGATTTATGGTATAATCCTAAAGTATGAAACTTCAATAAAGCTTTAGAGCTATGGAATTCTTTAACCTGAAAGGTACCCTTTGCACTCAAAAAGACAAATTAAAGCCATCTGACCAAGTGACATTATTTCCCTGAACCTGACACTTCAGTGATTCAGTCATGTCTATAAGAATTTCAGTTCTCTCATTTACCCATAAAAATGGAAATATTTTGCCATTGTACAATGAGTATTAGTGATATTTATTTGCTGTGAAAACACTTGTAGAATTACTGCTAATCGAGTTAACAGAACAGTAGGGATTCATGTTCTTGTTGTCCCGGTTGAAACCTCTGCAATTTTGTTTCTGATTTTATTGTTATTGCTGATCACATGAAGCTACAAGGCAAAAGAAATTCAAAGAGATTTGGTTTTTTGCAACAAAAGACTTTCAGCATCTATGGTATCACTAAATTTCTTTTGTCACTCCAGCAACTGCAGCTCTTGCTCTTCTTATTTAATGGATACACCATTCCAAGTGGTTTTGTCTTCATTATCAGCCACAAGAAAAAAATCAAATAAAATCAAAATCCTTCATGGAAGTGTTACCACAATAAATTGCAAACATGAATACTCATACCACACCCATAAAATCCCACTTCTGTTTCCTCCAGGCAGTCTCTACGCCATCTTACGGTACCCATTTCTTTGGGTATTAGGTTTTCTCCCTTCACGACAGCTCATTGTTTCATGCCCCATCACAGGCATCTTTGCTTTTAGGGGCTAGTTGTCAATATTTAAATTATGTGAATAGTGCTGTCCCATGAACTTCCAGGAAGGATGACTACTGCTCTCCTTCCCCCTTTGTCAGAGTCAGTAGATCACCAAAGGACTGCTAAGCTCTCAGACCCTCTAACATCCTAGGTGACACAGGAGCCAAATAAAGGCATGGAAAACTTCTGGAGTCAGTACAACCATTTACTGTTTTATGTTTTGTTGTGGAGGTTTTGTGGGTTTGTTGGTTGGTTGGTTGGTTGGTTAGTTGGGGTCTTCTGGTGCAAATATGATATGTTGGACAGTATGAGACTATGGATGTGTGTTACGATGAAATAAGTGCTCTTCTCCAGTCACTTTTCTTAGTTTACAGACATCCTTTCACAGCTTCAGTATGTAAGATAATGTAAATCTAGACCAGCAACTACACAGAATCAACACTGGTTTATCTGCATACCAAACACACACCTTTGGGCTCTTCTAGCACTGATTTTGTTTGTGAGAAAACAGGCAAAGAAATATTAACTTTCTTGCTATTAATTTCCTGGCTTCTGTAGTTAAATCAATGAAATAACCTACAAGCTTTTAGTCAAACATTCAAATTGGCAGACGTGAGAAAAAAAGGCTAATGTTCTGTGCTCTGAAAATTATTCATTGACTCAATGTGTGAAGGGAAGAAGAGAAAGATCTGGTACATGTGGCACACTTTGGTGAGTATCCTTTCTCAGGAACATCCACAATAATTATACGCAATGTGTCACACGTGATACTGCTAAACCAATTTTCAAAGGAGACAGAGCTGTTCAATCCTTCGGATCAGGCAATTTGTACATTTGACCTTCTGAATCCCACTACAATTACAGGAAGGAAAATACCTTTTGAATTTAATTCCACTACAGTGGGTCATTATTTTACTGCAATATTTTTGAGAGATTATTAACAAGCTGTGTGCTGTAATGAACAGTTGGCTTTGTATGTTTAGAAAGAACAAGCTGTAACAGAAACCACAGTGTGGAAACAGATCCTACATGGCCTCATCTACAAAAAAAACCAAAACAATTTAATACAAACTGCTAGAAAATAGGTTCTTTACTGCAAGTAAAAAAAGCAGGTTCAGTGGTTTGAGTTCTCTTCTGAGTATGACAAGCCATTACTGATTAATGAATGTGCCTCTTGCACTACACTGGCTCAGAGCAAGAGTAAATTTGTTATGTTGAATGTTTGTACAATTCTACTTATATGTACTAATTTGAAAACTTTGACAACAGTGATATACCAAAAAAATTGAAATCCATCACAAACTTGTGGATAGAAAGACTTGTTTTCTCAATTTCCAATTAGAATTCCCAGAATTTCCCCCCAAAAGGCATATTCCTTTGGGAAAGGTATAGGCTCAGAGTCCTGTGAACTTCATACTGATGTTCATGATTAATACAGACAGCACTGGTGCCTAACCTTTCCTCAGGGATAAGCTATTCAGTTTATAAAGGAGACACTCACAAACTCTATGCCTCTACTTTACTTGTCAGATATCACTAAATATGTGTCAGTCATATGACAAGAAATACTGGTGTACCCCACATTTAATGTGTACAGAAGCACAGGGCACTTGGAGTGGTGTACAACAGGAAAGGCTGTGCACTCTGTGACATGACTGCACGTTTGTGCCATGACATCACCAAAATATTCTTCCACCCCCTCCACTTTATTCACAGACTATGGCAAAAGCAAGCCATTGGGCTGCCAGAACGCCTCATGTTGCCTGCAGTTTGCTACCCACCTGTACCTGGAGAGCAAGCAGTGAGCTAAAAGCTCCATTTTTTATCATGCTGGAATGGCAGAGCAGGCATCCATACACTGGAAGAGGAAATAGGATATCTGCATAAGTGATATTTATTGTATCCCTGAATTCTTTCTCATCTCTAAAAAGCACAGACCTGCTGTTATTCTTAATGTGACAAAACGGCTACAGAACTTCAAGTAAATGCTGCAGGCAAACCAATATATAACATGCAGAACCTTGCTACAGGTAGCAGACATGATGTAGCCTGATGGTGTTAAATGCTGCAGCTGCATTAGTAAACCTGAAGACCTGCACATGGCCTGGATCTGGCATTACAGCAAAAGGCAGGAGGCTACCTAAGAAAGAATGAAAACATGGTAATAACTTGTTGAGTCAATGGCACAGAAACTATGCAGCAAGATGTCATGTAAGTTGTGTGAAACAAATAGTAGCTTGGTGGTTAGGGCTCTGCAAGGACAGAGACCACTCATTTATTAGTCAAAAAAGAAAGTGCCTCAGTGCTTATCCGGGCTCTGAGGTTTGTAAGGACAACAAGCTCCAAGCACTGTACTGGCAGTTTCTAGGTATCAGCTCTCTCCCCATATTTCTAGTCAAGTTTCCACTCCCTGAACTCCTTGTTTCCATGGACTGAATACATCACACAGCCTGGTATCAAAGATCAAAGAATATTCTGAGTTGAAAGGGACCCACAAGGATCATCGAAGTCCAACTCCTGGCCCTGCACAGGACACCCCAAGACTCACACCATGTGCCTGAGAGCATTGTCCAAACACTTCTTGAACTCTGTCAGGCTGGTGCTGTGACCACTTCCCTGGGGAGCCTGTTCCAGTGCCCAACCACCCTCTGGGTGAAGAACCTTTTCCTGATACCTAAACCTAAACCTTCCCTGACACGGCCTCATGGAGAGCTTCATTTAGAGGCATTTCCAGTTTCCTCCAGAAACACCATCTCTACCCTTCACTTACCAAAGGCACTTCCCACCCTCCAGAGGCGGCGTGCGCGCAACACCTCGAGAGCTCCGGGGAAGAAACAAGCACAAGAGTGCGGCAGAACCCAAGGCGGGCGAGGAAGACCCACAGCATTTGTAGCCCCCGCGCCCCCTCACAGCCCCGCTGGGCCGATCCCGCTGCCGACCCCTCAGCCTGCGGCGCTGGCAGGCGGGCGCAGGTCACCCCACGGCCGCCATTTCTCCGCCCGCCCGAGGGCACAGCCAGCCCGGGTCCCCGCCCCGCAGCCCAGCGATGGGTCCCGCCCAGCGCACGGCGCTGTTACGAGAGAGGCTGGGCTCCTCCTCCTTCTCCTCCTCTTCCTCTCTGCCCCGCCGCCGGGATGCCGAAGCTTAGCAAGGAGGCCAAGCAGCGGCTACAGCAGCTCTTCAAGGGCGGCCAGTTCGCCATCCGCTGGGGCTTCATCCCCGTAGTGCTCTATCTCGGTCAGTGCCGGGCGGGGGACGCGCGGGGGTCCTCGGCGGCCATTGCCGAGGCCGGGTCCGGGGCGGCCGGGTCCCATGGCCGCTCTCCGCCCCCCCGGCCCGTCCGGGCGCTGCCGGGGAGCGGGGGGGCCGAGGGAAGGGCCCGGGCGAGCAGGGCCGCCCCGCCGCGCTCCCCCCGCCGCCCGGCCCCCGCGGCCATCGCCGCGCATGTGCGGAAGGGAGGGCGCGGTTGCCCTTGGCAGAACTGCGAGACGGGGAGGCTTTTTGTTATTGTTGGGGTTTTTGTTTGTGTGTTTGTATGTTTTTGTTTGTTTGTTTGTTTTCCTTTCTTTGTAAGAAAGTAGCATGTGACCCTCCCACTCGGCCCTAGCGAGGCCACATCTGGAGTCGAGTTCTGGGCTCGTCAGTACAGGAAAGGCGAGGAGCTGCTGGAGAGGGTCCAGCACAGGGCCACGAAGATGATTAAGGGACTGAAGCATCTCTCTTATGGGGAGAGACTGCGGAAGCTGGGCCGGTTTAGTCCAGAGAAGAGTAGAGAAGACTGGGAGGGGATCTCATCAAAGCATACAAATAACTCAAACGCAGGTGCCAGCCAAGAGGTTGGTGCCAGCCTCTTAAGTGGTGCCCAGCAACAGGATGGGGAGCAGTGGCTATAAACCATAGCACAAGAAGTTTCACCTCAACATGAGGAAGAACTACTTTGCGTTGAGAGTGGCAGAGCACTGGAACAGGCTGCCCAGGGAGGTCGTGGAGTTTCCCTCTTTGGAGACATTCCAAACCCACCTGGATGAATTCCTGTGTAACCTGCTGTAGGTGATCCTTCCTTGGCAGGGGGGTTGGATTAAAGGATCTCCAGATGTCCCTTTCAACCTAACAATTCTGTCGTTCTGTAATAAAGAGTTTTTTGCCCTTTTTCTTGCCTGGAGGCCAATCTTGTGTGAGGGCCCCTCTGGGGAGTGGGCAGAGCACCGAAGTGGCCGAACAGCAAATGGGGCTGCGATTTCACCCTGTGTCAGGGACTGCCTGCTGTAGAAGTCAGGGCTGTGCTTTTTGCACCAGGGAGTCTGTGGTGAGGAGAACGCTGAGAGCATTGCTTTGTGGCACCGAGGGCATTGCCATCCTCTAGAGGGCTGAGGTTGAATTTGCAGCAACGTACAGGTCACAGTCTCTCTCCCACCAAAAATGATGTGGCTCCTGTTTCCAAGCTGCGTTGGAACGTTAAGGGGATGCCTTGGTGTTTTGCCTGGTGCCTGGGATATATTTTGCTTTCTGTCACTGGGCTGGCCAGGCATCACTACTACACGGTAGTTCTCCTGCTGAGTTAGAGCTGGATGCCATCAGCTGTCCTTGTTAAAGAGCTTGGCCCACTTAAAACAGGCACATGTGCCACAGGCCTGACACTTTCATTCACTTCTTTTATGGTGGGGGGCCCAGGAAGGCTGATCCCTGCAATTCATCTTACTTTGTGCCCAAGCTGTCGGGCCTTTTGGGAAAAGCACCTAAACCAGGCAGGCATCTCTGCATTGCATGCAAACATGAAGGAGGGCTGGGAGCTTGATGTGTTTATGGTCAAATCTGACAGGTTGTTTTGATTAATTGAGGGGAATGCAGTGTCCAGTTTGAAGGGCTTTGGCTGTTTATAGACAGCAACCAGGGAAACGTTTGTCTCTTCAGCTGTTACAGAAGTGCTTTAACAACAACTACAAGCAAAAGAAGTAACTTCAAAAACTATGGAAAAAACTAATTAGCATTATTAGGTCTGAACTTTAATTGCATTTCCATTTTTAGTTTATCAGTTATTTTAAATTAATAAGTTTTGGGTGGGAATTTCAGCAGTGTTTTGTGACCTAATTTGTTGTTGAAATTTTGTTTTGATTTTACTTCCGTGGCAGTGTCTGTGGATGTGGGAAAGATGCTCTTTGTTCTTAGTGACATCAGAGGACATGAAATAAGTTACTTCAAATTGTATAAAGCCGCCTTACTATATTTACAGTGGTACTAACACCAGGGTGCCTAGTATATTTTTGTTATGTAGCAGTGAGAAATTTTAGTAACTAAACTAAAGTAGTTTAGGTTCCTATCTTTAGAAAATAAATGTGCTGTTCCACATCTGCATTGCCTTCTTAATAAATTTATCTGCAGTAATGAAAGTATAAGCAGATGGGAAGGGGATGTGCAGATGCTACCTCGTTTGCCATAGACATTTATTTGGAGGTGGCATGTACCCAGAGTCTGCAGGATTGGAAGAACCTCTTCTCTACTGGGATTACTTTTGAATCTGGGAGGGACGGTGTGACCCCTGTGTGTATAAAATACATGCTAAACTAAACATAGGCAAGGAAATGGTCAGAAAATTTGAGCCTGTAACTTTCTCTGAAAGGCTTTCTAGCTCGGGGCATGTACAAGGAGCCCGGTATGTGAACGTGCAATTATAGGTCATTGGTGGGGTTTTGTTGTACTTTTTTAAGCTTGCTTTGAAGTGGCTACCCTGCTTTTAAGTCAGTAAATTAGACCAATGCAGTTTTGTTAAACCTGGTTTGCTTATTTAAAAATACTGAGGGTGAGGGGAGGAGCCAGAAACATTCACATGCATAGTGTGACTGCAATTTTAAGCTGTGTTGCTGGGCAGTATGGCAGCTAAAGAACTCAGGTCGGGATGTCTAATAGCATCAAATCAGTCAAGGTTATCTTCAAAGAGCTTTTCCAGTGCATGTGAAATTAATGGAAGTTTTTCCATTAACCTTTGTGGCCTGTGTTTCAGGCAAGATGACATTAATTATTTATTTTCTGTAAATGAGGGAAATAATATATTTTTCATGAAACATTCACTTCTAGATAGCCAGTAGTGTTGAATAGTGCCTGAATTGCATGATTCTGTTTCAAGACTTTTATTTTACAGTCCAGAGAGCAAAGATACTTCATACACTAAACCTTCATTTGCTTCCCTAGCATACATATACTTAATCGATTGGTTTATTTGAGTCATTGGCTGGAAATGAGCTCTTTGTAGTTAACTTTCATTTCATTTCCCTGGGCATTAGAAAACATCTTGTTTGTTTGCAAGCTTTAGTACTAAGTAACTTTTTCAAAAAAGTGCCAGTCAGAATAGAAGATTTGAGGTTTAATTGATTTAACATTTACCATTCTGCCGTGCTAAATTGAGTGAACTGTTACTGAAATACTGCTTTTAAGTTCTGTGTCAGATGTCATTGGAGAATTGCCTGTTAGGCCTCGAGGTGCTCACTCTACACCAGTTACAGGCTCTCTCTTGGTAGAGCCCTGCCAGGTTGTGTTCCGAAAAACATTTAAAATCTGTGGGTTTGTGTGTGTAAAGTTATGTGTGTATTGATCTCTGGGACAGATGACTTCCTTGATCTCACACAGTTAGTAGACCCTGAATATTAAGTCAGGTAAAGATGCAGGTAAGACTTCTTGAAAAAAGAAAAGTGTACACTTGTATTTATTTTCTTTGCTTTCTAACCCTCATAAGAATGGCAGTTTTTGTTCAGGTTAGTGCACAGCTTCACAAATCACAATTCTCTGTTCAGTAGTTTTCTTTTTTATTGCAATTTAATGGGCTGGAATATTTTGATAGAGATTTAACTATGTAGGAGTCTGCACATATTTATTTTTATGTATGTTTGTAATGTATGTTTCACTTCAGGTTTTAAAAGAGGTGCAGATCCTGGAATGCCTGAGCCAACTATCTGGAGGTATGTATTGGTTCCAGATGTACATAGAAACCCAGTGCAGATAGTTACTGGTGTGAGTGTTGTCTCCAGCCAGCAACAGTTGTGAATGATGCTTCCATCCCTTGTTTTTAATTGTTGTGGTTCTTGTTTCTTCAGAAATTCAAATGACAAGTCAGCAAAGTTCTAGTTCTTGGGAAGGCCTTTCTCTTAATCTGGCATGGTTTTTAAGATACGGAGCTTCCTGTGTCTTTTGCGTGCTAGCTGCTCTTCTAATCTGTTGTAGAGCTAGTTTGTGCAAGTTTCGGCACTGAAGAATAACTTCTCAGCTTTCTAGAACAATTTAAACCAAAACCCAGTCTCCTTCTGCCTTTGCAAGTGAAGGAATAGCACTTCATAACAGTTGCATGAAATAAAGGGTTATATCCTTCAATATTAGTCACTGACATGAAGCAAAGTGCATTTGGCTCATGTTGCCTCTTTCTTGTGGGGCTCTTTGTTATGCTGCAGTGTTATGGCATTAGTAATGCTTAAGTCATAGTGATATTTGAGTTTTATTGAAGGGCTTCCTTGGGTCAAACTAATTAAAGTTTTGAAGAAAGGGTGGGTCTTCTGTTTTTCAAGAAATACCTTTGATTACTGTGCAGGACCAGATATTCCTGAAACAAATAATTGATGGGCTGTATTGTTTGCAGTCATAGATTAATTCTTCTAGCTTCACATAGTTACAGTGTCTAGAAATCCCACTTTTAGGATTCAGTGATTCAGTAGAAAATATGGGAAAAGAAGTAGTAAGATCATATTACAATTTCAGTTGAATCTTCTGTTGTCTTAGTAACCAAATTGCTGCAGTTGTTTGCTTGTTCACAGTGTTTCTGTGATTAGCTTCACTAGTAGTTTGAGACTGCTTTTTTTGGTGTGTATCTGTACCGTGTAAAATACATGTTTTGTACCAGAAAATATATATATACATAGATACCCCAAGCAGATGTTTGGTCTAATCCAGAGCTTACAGATGCTCATTTTTGTGAGTGCATGTTGGTGCTCTGTAGGCTTAAATTTTACTTTAAAGTTGGCATTATTTCAGTATTTTGGGAGCTAGCATTTATTCTGTATGTTTATAGAGCTGTTCCTCCAGACTTGTGTTTTACAAATACCAATTTAAAGACAAGTACATGCTGCAAATCTGACTTTCATTTCCTCCCCCCTCCCCTTTCAGTCTACTTTGGGGATGAAGGCTGTGGTGGTCCTGTTCTAGATGCAGCTGATGGACAGAGTGTCAGAAGATGCGTACATTCCAGAGGATGAGGCCGACACTTAGACCAGCTGGCTCAATCAGCTTGCTAATGACATAGGTTGTACATACAACAAAATGAAGTTTATATGGACCTAACTTATTTGCATTACGGTGTAATTAAATAAATACAATTTGAATGGATGCACATTGTTTTTAAGTCTTTACATAAGTATCACGTAATAATTTATTTATTACAGAGACCCATGGTGGGCGTTTTGGATTTTTTGTGTTTTTTTCAAAATATGGTGGTATTCAACCCCCATGCTTATCTTTGTTAATGATTGTGTTTTGGGTAAAGATTCCTTTTTATCTTCACAGTAACCAGAAAATTGAGCTAAAGTTTTAAATACTTCAGTATTCTTCAAAGGTTCCTTGCCCAAGTGTTGGTAAGCCTCTGTGGCTGGTTACTGTGCTGATCCACTTGGGGTTTTTTTCCTCCTTGTTGGATTCTTTTATCTGTGGATACAGTAAGGATTGAGGGATGTGTATGTTTGTGTTTTCTAGCACAGTCACATACTAAAAAGTATAATTTTCTGCTAAACTGACCTTTAAATACTATCTATTTTTTCTGGGATATAGGATGGGGTGGGAGGACACAGCAGTTGAGTGCTCTGGGTCTGTGTGTATACATTGCTCTAACTGTAAGAGGAAGTTTCTAATGTATAACTGAAGGAAGAAAACAAGTACTCTAAACAAGGTATATGCTTCATTTTTATGCTGAAGTCTTGCTCTTTGGACCATGGTTGTTTTGGTTTCAGTTGGTTTTCTCTCTTCTAACACTGAAGTTCAAGCGCTAAAAAGGTGACTCCTTGGTTTCTGTTAAATAGAAGCTGTGTTGGGTAGTTTGCTCTCTCCCTTCCAGAACTGTGCAGGGTGGTTTGTATCTGTGGTGATTTTTAAAAAATAATGTTTATTGGCCCTGAATTGTCATTGCAACAAAGTTATTCTAGATTTTGGCATGGCCTTTTTTTTTTAACCCCACAGATTTTCAGGCAGTTTTTATATAAATTAAATGTTTAAGAATAGGAGATTCCTCAGTTTTTAATCTGCCATGAAAATTCATGATAAAATGTTACTATGTTTAAGGGCTGTGATTGGAAAAATAGAGAGAAATGAGCCAAGGGAGAAAACTTAAATTGAAAGACAAGAATTTGAAAGAAAAAAGTGAAAACATTTATGAGAGCTAGTGCAAACCAGCATGTTCCTTAAAATGCCATTAATCATGATAATCAAATGCCATGAAATACTGGCATGGCTAATGCTGATAGACTGCTTACAGTGGAACAGAGCAAGGACTGAACGCAGAACATTTTCTCATGACCGTATTTCCTTTTGTTAGTGCAGCCTTTTTAGTGCCTTTTCTCTTCTGGTAATTTAAGATTAATGTAACTGCTCATGTGTCTTAAATTATGAAGGGAATTAAAATTTTGATTCTTTTTCTTGACTGATACTAATGATAATAGTAATGAAATAATCTGTTGGTACTTGATAGTGGCTTTAATCATGATTAGGAACATTTTTCTTCTGTTGAATTTCATGCAGTAACCTGAAATACTCAGTACTAAGGGATACAGTATTCAGTGTGAAGTAACTTGTATTTCTCTGTCAGATTTTGCATTTCACAAGGGTGTACAATACCCAAAATGCAGCAGTGGGTAGATGGACCCAAACACCTGCAGAAGTGTATTTCATGTGCTCTGTTGTGTGTCTGACATTTGGGGATGTGGTTTGTGGGTCATAACCGCCACATGGTTGCTCTGGCTGCTTTCCAAGAATGATAAATTTGGCAAGAGGTAGAGAAATAGGGAAACGTTTCCTCTTTCATTAAAAGTTTTACAAAAGCATGGCTATGTCAAGCACAGGCCACATTCTGTGACGTCTCCATGCTGAAAGTTTGTCTTAAAAATAGTTGCATTTCAGTTTTTTTTGCAACTTGGAATTACAATTATGGGATAAATATTGCTTATGCAATTCTTAAGCATATTGGGTAGGAAATTTTTGGTAATTCACTGCTACTCAAGTGTGTTTCAGGAAAGTCATTAGCATGGAACTCTTGGGTTTTCGAATTGAGGAGGAAAAAGTCTTTCATAGTACCTTCAAATCAGGTTAAATTGAATGCCAGTATGTAGTATAATGTTTGTATAATGTTTTATTTGTATGTCCAGACTTTCATTCCATATAATGCTCTTTCTGTAATTAAAAGGTGAGTGAAACTTCTCCTTAAATAAACATTTATATTCTTCCCTGGGGAAAAAAGAATAGGTATTAATCATTAAGTCTTGGTAATTAATTGTAAGATAGCAAAAAAAAAATTGGAGATATTTTTTTCTTCAGGTTTAAAAATGAAGAAATCTTTGGTATGAGTGTTTTGAAGTTACTTCGCAGTTTTTGTCATTTTCACAAAACTTGGATGTGCTTGTAAGAGCAGATCAGTGGTTTGTGAAGTTGTACATTAAACAGATTCCTGTGTAAAATCTTAGTTCCCTTAAATATGGTCAGGAAGTATGCTAGTTTTAGCAAGACTGGTATTTTTTGGTGGTGCAAGGGAAAAGAGGGCAGGTCTGTGGAGTGAGGTGGAAGGACTCTCATGTTTGTCAAGGCTGGGGACTTAAATTGAGTGTTATTAATTTCAAGTGTTTTAATCTATGATTTTTTCCTTTCCATTTTTCTCCCAGTAGAACTTGAGAAAGTTTTATTTTACTGTCGGATGGGAGATGCTTAGAAAAGAACATATATGAGTTCCCTGCTTGACTGTATTGAGCTCTGTCACTGAATCAGTGCCTTCTGCAGCCAAGTGCAGATTCTTTTCTGTGGTGGGTTTGTGATGCAGTCCTGTGAACTCTCAGTGTTGGAATAAAGTCAGTGAGTATAGTTTACTGAAAAATGAGCTGTGACTTCTACAGCTGAGCTCAAGGCTACAGTCTAGATGGGTTAAATAAAATCATTGGTGCCTTCTTGTGTTTGATGGCGGTTGTACTGACTTTTAAGGTATCCCGTTGATCTTAACCTGGAGATAAGTAAGGATTGTTTGGCTTTGTACTTTGGTGTCTTCAAAGTGGAGGTGGATCGTGCCTGTGATTGCCTTAGTGTCAGGGAAATGCCAGCTGTCACTGGAGCTTGTTGTACCTGGTGACAACCAATTATGCAAGGGACCAAGGGGGAGTCTTGAGAGTTCGGTGGTTTTCTTGGTCTTGGTGTATGGGCTGTGGATCTCCTGGTAGCAGGGTATAAAAAGAATGGTCAGTTTAGTGTCATCACTAAAGGGAAAAAAGTCTGGCTTTCAGTATAATTTTGTTCTTAATAATTTAATCTACAAAGAAACCTACTTGTGTGCTCCATAAGCTCTTCAAGGCCTGGCCAGTTGTGAGGCAAAATTAAGGTGATAGGGAGTTTGTAACAGGTTTTTAATTCTGCTACAAATTCCTGGTGTAGACACGGCTGGTACAAAGTAACTGTGCTGTATCTCACCACAGTTATAAAACAGAGGCTGTGTGATTTTATTTTTTCCTTGGATGAATTCATCAGCAAAGCTCCTATTAGCTGAACTATAACATTTAAACACGTAAACTGTGCAGATCAAATCAATGTTCAGAATTTTGTTGCAACAGGCCCATGTTGGTGAAGTATAAAAGCTGTCCTTTGCTACTTTGTACAGCTGTCTTCCAAAATGGCTGTAGGTGACAAAGAGCTGCTTAAGATCTCATCTTCTTGCATTGTGTGGTAAATGAAACAGAGACCTGACATAATGGTTTTTTATCAGAAAAATTGCTACATCAAAGTATATATACCTTGGATATTTTTGGAAGTATTTTGTTACAGGCTTGGAATTTAAGCTATGATGATACTGATGATATTTGGAAATTAAAGCTCATTACATCTGTTTTCACCACAGGAGGAGAGACCACATCCTGTTAAATGTCATATGAGTAATTTAATTTTTACAAATAACCACTTAATTGCAATTTCTAAATACTTTTCCATGATGATGTGTGATGCAATAGCCATTTCTTGGTTAAGCTTGTGGGATACGTACATTGTTTCTTGGTTATGCTTAAGTTAATTCAGGATTAGAGGATGAGTTAGATGGAGGGAATGTTTATCTGCTAAGTGGAAAATTACATTGAAGGGCAAATCAAATCTCAGTGTTTTGATTCTGAAGGTGAATGTTTGTTTTTTTAAAACAGATTTTCTCAGGAAAGATTGAATCTTAAATTCTGGTCACCGAATAGAAATCCAGACTGCAGAATTTCTGTGGAGTGTTTTCTGATGACTGCCAAAGTCAGTCTTGAAAATATACCAGGACTCGGTTAAATATGTTTAGATTACAGAAATTGGTTGATAGTAATTCATGGAAGAAGTAGCACTTCAGGGTTGAAGCCTGCAGAGGTTGCATTTTTTTGGGAACAAGGGGATGGGTGGGTTTTGGTTTTCCTCTTATGAAGAAGAGGAAAGAAATTCACTGAGAGAGATCAGAAATTGTTATCTAATCATTTGACTTGAAAAGCAAGGACTTAGTCACAAAGTTTACTGTTATATAAATATATACATATAAATATATATTTATATATATTTGCCAGCACTTCTTGACTGTGGTGTCTTTGATGGATACTACTGCATACTTACCTGTCCATCATTTTATCTTTTAAATTGAAATTAGAAAAGATTATTATTTACAAATAACAGTGGCAAACATAGGGGAAGTTTCCCATCAAGCTAAGCCAACCTAATGGCTCATTACTGCTGAAAAGTGATGCTGCTCCCATGCTTTACTGGTGGTGTAACTCTTCCATATCTTGTAGCATCGGTGTGGTTTTGCTAATCTCACCATCAGCTGTTATAAAATCTGTGGAGGCACTAGAGATGCAGGCAGTCTCTTTCGAGTAGCTGTTGTTCTTTCTAAATTTTTTCCAAACTTAGTGTTTACACCAGTGCAGTTTTAGTGTTTACACCAGTGCTGGGTAGGGGATGGTACTGCAACCTGGGAAGTCAGTCAGGCTGAAATGTTTTCCACTTTTTTTTTTTTTTTAGAAGTTTCTTACACAATAAAGTGTGGTTAAAAAATAGAAAAATGGTACTTCAGAGACTATCACTTAAAAAAACCCCTCCTACTTTTTTATTAGATTACTTTAATACTAGCTTGCATTCTGTCTTTTTGGTTTTTTGGGGGGTTGTTTGGTTTTTTTTCTCTCTTGTCCAGCATTCTGGTATTATGGCAGCTGCTCTTAGGGATATTTTGTTTCTCATCTTAAACACTTTCTGAATACTGTGGGCTTTTCTTGCATACTGTGTAATGTATGCATGCTTTTCAACATAGCTTTACCTTCTTCCTTCTTTGGGAATTCAAAAGCAGGATGAAGGCAGCTGGTTATCTGTTAAGCATTCCAAAATCTCAGTGTGGTGTTAACAACTAAGGATGAATGGAAATGTGGAGAAAGGCTAGCTGGGATGTGCAGGGCGAGGCTGGTCCTGTACAGCAGCAGCCAAAATGCTGCTTTGGTGGGTAATTTCCTATTAGGTAATTATTAGCAGGTCTTTTTTTGTTTGGGTTGTGTTAGGGGGGGTTTTTTGTTGTTGTTTTGGTTTTTTGAGTTTTCTTTGCTCAGTGAGTTGGCTGTTAGTTAGGAAGAGCTCTCTTCAATGGAAGTGTTGAGGTATTGTTGCTGAGTGTAGTTAGGACTGCTCACTTTTAATATTGTTCTGGTTTTTTTATGTGTTTGTGCTGGTCTGCCAACTAAAATAAATGCCTTTGTGTGTTTACTGGTGTAAAATGCTTTCTACACAGCAAACTGGAAAAAGGATGATAAATTGATTCATTTGAGAGGCCCTGTATCATGCTCAGCAGTGTTTAGGTCTCCTCTGACTTCATCTGAATTCCCCACTGCAAATATTTGTGTGCCAGAAGCACCAGTGAGTGTTGGTTTCAGCAAGTGGTGCTGATCCTGGGAGCAGTCCCTGAAGTTGCCACTGTGACAGGAGATTGATGGCCAGCAAGGCAGCTGCTGCATTGAAGGACCCTGAGAACTGTGGGTGGCTGTGGAGGACACACAGGTGAAATAATGGCAGCTCAGTGGCACCATCAGCGATAACTTTGTTCCAGGAAGGACTTGAAAGTTGACCTCCCTACCCAACAAATGGTAGTCTTTGCTCATCTTCTGCACCCTAAAATGTAGCAGCATTTACATGTTTACTAGAATTGCAGACAGCCTGGGGCAGCTATCAGCTAAAGGGTGCTGGTGGAACTGTCAGTGCTTGTCTGTCAGTTGCAAGGGATTTCAGCACTCCAATTCTTACACGATTTTTGGCATTTCAGGAGATCAGTGTGAGTTTGTTTAGTTGCAGTGTACATAGTAACTAATGGTGATCTCAGGCAGCCACTCTACTGGGAGAAGTGAAACCAGGAGATGCTTTTCCTTTTGGTCAGTCTTTTTTTTTTTTTTCCCCCGCTCTGTGTTCTCACATAGTAATTAGGTCCAGTGTGGGATCTACTTTGGGTCTTATAGCTGTTATTGGCATAATAAAGAAAGTTCTCTAACCAAATGGTCACTAAAAGAAAATCCCTGTGAATGTGAGCAGTGAAAAAGCTAAACCAGGCTTTCCTATGTTTCCTGGAGCATGTGCCAGCACAGTTAAAGTAGGATCTTATGTGCTCTTAGAAAACACATTCACCACAGCCATCTTTAAAGGTCTCCTTGAGATCTCCTCATTCCTTCTCCAGATGTTGCTCAGCTTGAGATGGCAGTTTTACCATATTGGGCAAAGCAGTGGTTTGGTTTGTTTTGAGCATCTGAGATGTGAGCAGTGGGTGGACTGGTCACTCTTTTGGCATCCCCAGTGGTGGAATGCATATGTGGACAATCAGATCAGTCAGAGGAAGAGGAGAGTTTACTGACATCCACATTCCAAGGCCTGCCTTTCATCTCCGCATCTTCCCCACTGTGCCAGAAGAAAAAGTGAGGATAATTAATATTTTACCAATTTTAGGGACAAAGCTTGAGGGACTTCTGCTGCCTGCATCCCCGGTGTGGTCTGTGAATTCCTCTGAGTTTGGGTTTATGAGGTACCTGCACAGCTACAGTGCTGCAAATGATGCAGCCAAGGAAAGTTTCAGTGGTTTGGTACTCAGTCTTAAGTCCTGTTCTGGTTGTTTTGTTTTTTTTTTTTTTAATACAGTACTCAAGAATATGCATTCATGGTATGTTGCTTGTCCATACTAGTGAAATATAAAAGACAAATGCATGTTGCTGCATTGCTCAGCAGCCATATGTTGATTTTTATTGCTTAAGGAAATAACCTAGATTTTATTTTTCTGCTTCTTGGGGTAGGGGCCAGAAATGTTTAAGGAAACTTGGAAAATTCCCCTGGATGATACCAAAAAAACTAATCAAAAGATAGTATTCAGGTCAGAGTGGTTAATGTGGTTGTCTCACCCCTTTATTTGTTTAAAAAAGATTATTTGAGTTGTAAGAAGATCCTTTCAAACAGTTTTATAGGGTGTTCCTTATTAAGTATAAGGGACATGTCCGTTTGTTTCTCAGGAGCATTGATGGATTTGTTTCTCAGGAACTTGTTCATTCTTAAGTGTCATTTTCAGTGCATCTGGTTCCTTCATATCCCATTTTAAGAATTATGTGGTAATCAAGTTGTCTGTATGTGTGTGCATATGTGCTATATAGATACCTCGCCTAATTATACAGATCAATTCTTGAAAGTGCTTATTCTGATAATTGCAGGTATTAAAAACTGGATATAATAGAGTGCCTTAGTCTTATTTAAAGTTCACACAGGTTATACAAGCTTTTTTTAAAAATCAGCTTTTATTTGCTCTAAAAATACAAGTAAATCATAAATACCATCTCTCAAATTTATAAAAACATAAGTTATACAGCAATTTTTCTGGGTTCTGAAAATGTTTTTTTGTTGAATACATATTAAATAAGTTTATATTCTGAACAGTACCATTAGGAAATAAAATACGTCCTATGTTTAAATTTTTTCTAAATATTGAAAATATAAATAAGAAATATTAAAAACTAATAAATATTTTAAATACAATAAATAAGTTCCTAGGAGGAAATGGGAATGTATATAGATGCAAACCATTGTTACTATTTCTGGTTCTTAAAACAGAACAACACTGTTGTCTGCCACATGGCAGATTTGTAACAAAAGGATTGTGCCTGAACTAAAACATTCAAGCACGGAAACTCCTGGTGTTTTGCAAATAGCGCACAGCCCTCACTGTCTTCTCCATAAATGAAGTAAAATCTCGGAGGATGAGCTGGATGGTGATTTTCTCTGTCCAGGCCTTAATGGACTTCAGCTTTGTGTGAAGGGATTCCTGGGTAGCTGCATCTGGGATGATCACTTCTTTGGGATTGATCACCTGTGAGAAAGACAATATTGGGGGGCCTTGGTTAAAACACTGTAACTGAGCCTGTTGGAGAGCATTGATTTGTATGTTCCCAGCCTGCTGCATATCCAGCCTTTCTGTACTGCAGACAGCAGCCCTGCCTGGGACCTGTGCTTCCCTCCAGCCCTGCTTCTGTGGAGAGGTGTGAGTAGTGCTGATGCCTGCTATAATTGCTGTGTAGGTGTCCCTGGGCTATACTGTTTGTTCTGGGCGTCTCGGTCCAACAGGCTCTGAGCAGATCAGTACACCCCTCCTGCTCTCTGGCAGTCACGTGGTTGGTTAGGTGGGGACGTGCTGATCGTGGTTTGTCCTAACCTGTACCTGCTCCATCCTGAGTCATAAGGTGTTCGGCTGACACTGGAGTACTCTCACATTTTGTAGTAGATTAACAGTTTCCGAAGATGTCAGACTTGTTTAGCTGCCTCATTCTTACTTTCCAGGCATTTAGTCACATGTGAGACTAAGTGCCACCAACTTTCACTGATACGTGAGAGCGTAACTAAAAGATGAGTAAAAGGAGTTATTTATCTAATGCTGACTCACAGAACTGTGCACCCAGTACCTAAAGGCCTTTGGAGAACTTGTCCCAAGAAGTGGGACTTCTGAAAATAGGAGTTACACACCCAAATCATAGAGCTGTTTTAGGTGATTTGGAGTCCAAAGTTCTACCAAGTATCTGCTTAATCCTGTATTTAGGATCTCTCCTGCCCTTTAACAAGTGACAAAAACATGCAAACCTCCTTCTGGAACATCTTTTTAGTGAAATATAAGAGATAAATATTCTTTCTATCGATACTACTTGGGAGTGGGTTCTGGTCACACCCCCTATTACTTGTATGCCCAGCTTCTTGTTGTGCTCTGTAAAAGTCTATCTGGATATCTAGACTGCTGGTGGATCTATCTAACCATAAGTGATGGATTCTGGCTTTGGTGTCCTTGCCTTAAATAGCAGATTTTTCTCTCACAAAGAAAAATTTCCAGCCTGAAGATCAAGGCTTTCTCTCAAAAACTCCATAGTTTCTACAAGTACAGGTTTTGCTTTTCATCACTGTGTTTAATTCTGCCTGTTTGGATTACCTTGATTAAAAAAAAAAATCTAAACCCCCACAAAAAACCCACAAACTTAACCCAAAGAACCTAGTCTCAGTTATGAAGCAAACTTTCTGCAAACTTATGTATCAAGCTGGAAGCCAGTAATCAGTTGCTGTCTTAGGACTATTATTCTCAGCTGGCAGAGTGTGAAAAAAAGCGGTTCAGCTTCCTTTCACATGAAGAATGATGGGCATAAGTAAATATGTTAGGAAAGGTATGGCAAACACAATAGTCTTTTCACATGCCAAAAACTACCTTGAAGGAAATAATGCTGAAGACTTCTGCAGTCCTTACCTGGGTGGTTTTTAATCAGGCAAATGGTTTACCCAAAGACAAAAGGGAGTGTTCATATTAAGGATTATTAATATGGGCAAATACTATAGGGATTGAGTGAATTTTTGAACTGTGATCTTTCAAAGCTCTCCAGAACATGAAAAATGTTTGTCAGAAATTAATAGCATTTTAGTTTACCAAATCAAAAGAGAAATGGGTATTTTTATGACAGATTTTTTACAAGCAAAATACGTGTTTTTCAGTAGGGAGCTGTCTGGTGTATTGACAGCAATACTGATATCTCAATATACCATACAGCTTGGCTTATGTGTTAGAGAGTTTTAAAGATCATTAATATTGTAAAAATATACATGTTTTTTAAATGTGGGCTTTTAAAAAAATTTACTGACTTCTACTTCTCACTGGGTTCCAACATTAGGAGGTACAGGCTGAATGGCAGTTCCACAATTAGAAACAAGCACCCTGAGAAATCTTATTTCTATCAGCCAGTTTAATATATTTATTGTTAAAACAATGATGCATTTGGTCGGTTTGGAAATTAGAAGAAGCAACAGAAAGTAGGAAGAAGAGTTGTTTCTCTAAGAGAAGGAAACAAAACTTTGTAAAATCTCTGAGTCATGAGGGTAAGATCTGAGCATAAGGAACTGTCACCTGGTTTTTTTAAGGAACTGAAGCATAGCATCCTCTATTTGACTTCACATCAGTATTAAGCCCCCAAAATTATCAGAATGAATTTAAAACCAACTCACCATCTGCCTTATGGTACGTGCCAGGCGCTCTGTACTATAGGATAGCGATTCAACATTTTGGTTTTCACTAATAAAAGTTTCTTGTACGTATTTGAGGTATGTCTGAAATGTATAAAGCCCGCTGGAGATTGTTCTCAAGCATTTATCCTGCAATGAGAGAAAGGTGAGAAAGTCACTTAGAATTCGAAGTGCCTTGATCTCAATGCTGTGTGCAGGTTAGAAGATGATGCTTATGTAGTGTGGAGGTCTGGCCAACGCCAGCCGGAGCCGGCACAGATCTTTAGGTCAACTTCCACAGTTCTTTTGAGCAAGCAAAACCTGCCCCAAGAATACAGGATTAGACCAGAAAGGTTCCTTGCCTCATCGAAGCCGGCGAGCAGACACCCATCTTCCTTCGTCACCTTGGGGAGGCTGAGGTTGTTGTGGAGGAGCATTTCCATGCTGTTCGGGCAGATGGTGAACTTCTCGCACACCTGGGGAGAGACACGGAGAGGTTTGGTCGCACCTTGGCAGGAGGCAGCCGCGGCCGGGCCGGGCGTGTGAGCGTGTGCGAGCCCGCGGTGCGGCCGTACCCACCTCGTCCTGCAGCTGTGCCGCCCGGGCGTGCAGCAGCCGAGCCAGCAGCAGGCTCTGGGGCAGCGGCGCCCGCCGCGCCGCCGCCTCGTCCAGCTCGGCCTCCCCCGAGGAGTCTGCGCTGGGCAGCGGGGCGGCGGCGGCCCGCGGCACCAGCAGCAGCAGCAGCAGCAGCAGCGGCGGCGGCAGCAGCGCGGCGCGGAGGGCGGGCGGCCGGCGGCGGCCGGCGCGGGCACGGTCGCAGCCACAGTCCCGGGGAAACTTCATCGTGCGGCTTCTTCTGGGCTCCGGCCCCGGCCCCTTCTCGTCGGCGAGGCTGGCGGGTTGAGTGAGCTCTGGGCATCCCTGAACGTGTATTTATCGAGGGGGCTTCAAGATTATTCATGGCCTGGGAAACTCCGGCGTGAGAACACGGGGGGGTGTGTGCACGGAGCGCGCCCGGTTTGACAGAGCTGCTCGAGAGCCGGGATTGTGAAACGGGCCGGAGGGGGCAGCCGAAAGCGGTCGGTGGGAACATGAAGTAATCGTGCTCCGTAACTCCTTGAGGGCCGGGCTGCCCCCTGCACCCACCGCCGGCTCACCTGCCCCGCGGGGTCCCGGCCGGGGCTGGAGCCCCCCGGTCCAGCGGCCTCCGAGCCTGCCAGCTCCACAGAAACTCCTGGAAATCATACATACATACCTACCCATATACGCACATACCTTATATATGCTATATACTTCCGTGTATTTTAATATTTTAATGTGGTTTAATGTTTTATGAATTTTGTATTATGTATATCTTGGTATTTTAACTATTTTTATTATTTGTATGTGTGAAACTAAACACCCCTGTTTAGGTGCTGGGTGGTACAAGTCCTAAGTTGCCTCTTTCCCGGTGAGCTACTTGTGGGTAGAATTAAATACACCAAATGCTTTAAATGGACCAAAGCCAGTTCCTACGGGAGGGTAGCTGCAGGAAATGCCACGAAGTTCCCTGTTATCTGCTGCCTTATCTCTTTCTGCCTAGCTGGTAGGTGTTGGAGGAATTTTAACCTTTCAGAGGGACTCTTCACCCAGGGCAAGTGTGCCTGTTGGGGTCAATCTTGTAGAATGCAGACTGAGTCAAACTGTGTAAGGCATGCTGACATTGAACTTGTGGAATGTGTTGAACTGATTTTGGCCAAACTGCCTTTTTTCTTTTTTTTTTTTTTTTTTTTTTTTTTTGGTAGTATTAAATCGGTTATGTTTTCTCA
The DNA here is from genome assembly GCF_020740725.1 of Corvus hawaiiensis. Lineage (NCBI taxonomy): Eukaryota > Metazoa > Chordata > Aves > Passeriformes > Corvidae > Corvus > Corvus hawaiiensis. The sequence continues at coordinate 48,160,955 of NC_063213.1, forward strand.
CATAAGGAAGACCAGAGTCTGCATTGGAAAGTGCTAACAGGAGGGTACAGAGTGGGGAGAACAAGAACATGGGGCATAAGAGAAGTGTTAGAGACAATACAGAAACTGAAAAAAGCCCCAGATACTTCTTCATTTTCTAAGAACAGCCTGGAAAGAGAGCCTCAGGAAGGAAGCAGGGTACTACTGTTTTTTATTTAATGTCTCTTTCTGCCAGTAGCAGAAAAGCAGCTGCAGTAATTTTGCCCAGTGGAGAGATATTAGAGCTGGAACGCAAGTGTGAGAGAGCGGTTTTCAACAGCAGCAATCCGTCTCTGCCCAGGTCCCTGAGTGCAGCAGAGGGGATATTGCCAGAACAGTATCTGCTGTAACGTCAGCTCTGCCTTACCAGGTCTGTGGTGTTAGGCATAGAAGAAAGCATGCCACTAGCAGTACGTTTGACTAGTATCAGTGAAAAGATCCAGTTGAAATCTGCTAAAGGATTAAAACAGCCAGACCAGATGAGCTCAAAGTCTGGTGTTTGCTTTTGGATAACCATCAGAGGCAGATACATCAGGGAGGGAACTCCTGCCTACCTCTTTTTCCACTTGCGATAGCACAGGGATGTACATGTCTCGGGGATTTCCTTCCGCTGCTGGGCGACTCATTGGCTGTTTTCCTGCAGACAAACTTTTCCTTTACCTAACCCAAGTGAAAATACTGTTCTTAAAATGACAAAAATTTGGTGGAAGGCTGTGTTTCCTTAATAATACCTTTCAGCAAGCATTCTGTAATTTAGTCTTGTCTGTAGCTCTGTAATTCGTAATTTTGTAAATTTACTTTATGAGTTGTCATTTTCTTATTGTGTCATAAAACTTTCTGTTCCTTAGCAATTTTCAGAGAATCTTTTTGTGCTGATCACTGTTACACAGCCTTGCTGATGTGTGTAGTTACATCTGCAGAGTGAAATAAAAGCAAATTCCCACTGTTCCCCATCTAAAAGTCTCTAAGCCTTCAGTTACTATTTTCTCATTTTGGAGTTTTGTTTACTTTTTTTTATGTGAATGTCCATGTGACTTTTCAGAAGTACAAAGTATACTTACATGCTCCAGTGAAAGGTGCTCATTAATGCCTTAGAAACTCTGTTTGATAATCTAGGACAAAGCATAGCATTCAAGGGAAGAAGGAACTGGAATTTACACAATAGCATTAAAATAATTCTTCTATTGCTCTGGACAATTTCTTATGGAAAATCACTTATTTAATTGGTACTGTACTTAGAAGAAATACTTTTGCACTGATCTATCTACAATAATGGTTAGATTTTGGGGAGGACTTAAAGGAGGTCCTCACTGTATTACTAATTAATCCGCGCTGTACTACACTGAATTACACTGATTCATCAGTAGTCACGTTGTTCAAAATTTAGTAAGCCCCGAACAAACAGCACTTGCTTATGAGTTACCTACAGATCAGGAGATCTGCCTGGTATTTAAAATGTAGGAGTAGTATTACTGACAGTCTAAGGCATAGTTTCTTGATACCAAGGAATTTCTTTCCCGCATAGCATCTTTAATACTACAGATTACTGTTCTTGCATCCTTTTATTTCTATTGCACTTCGTTTCACTGTACAAGTTATTTATTTTTCTTTTCATTTCTACTGTCAGCAAGATGGCTGCATCCGGGCATGTAAAAATTTCCTAAGGTGGGATTTCAGAAATTCCCAATGTTCAACAAACTTTTTCTTCTTCTGGTACTACTACTGCACATTTCTGTAGGAGCAGAGGGACGAGTTCTAAATGTTGTAAAAGATCTCTCAGATTGTCACACGTGAAAATTGTTCCTGGTTCCACTCAAGGGTTGGTTTATAGCCAGTCCAGGATCATCCCAAGTGTGTTTTCTAGGATCAATGTGCAACTCACTGACCCATTCTGGAAAAGGTTCTCTTTCTTCTAGAATTGCTCTGCCTGGGAGCAAGCCCATGCCAGTTTTGCTCCTGATAAACCTGGGAGATTTGCAGAGAGGAGCCTGTTTTCAGGAGAGGTGGGTGACACCAGCATGGAAATGCTGTTGCCACTGAAGAATTCAACAAACTGCAGAGCTGTCATGGTAAAAGCTTGTCTCCCCTCTTCTGTCAGCCATCAGGCACGTCTGAAAGGAGCCCACCATGTGCCAAGGCAAAACCCAGTGCCACTGGCAGCAGCAGCAGACCTTGCTTGCTGAGTGCTGTGAGTCAACATAAATTGCATTCCTAGATGGAAGAGTAAGGTCTGTCAATAAAGTAGAATTACTAGGGTTGCAGTAAGTTCCACGCCGATTTGTGTGTTTGATTTAACTGTCTTTTTCTTCCTAATAATCGCCACTATTTTACAGTAGTAAGAAAACCTGTAATGTTTATATGGGGATTGTGACTTAAAATAGTACTGTTGGTAGTAAGGGAAGAAATACAACTGAAAATGTGGTGTTCTTCTATAGAAGTGTTAGATCGTTTGTGGAAGATAATGCCAATTGTCAGAAGACCATTCAAGTGGGATCATGACAATCACTAAGCAAATAGCTTCCAAATATTTTGAATGAGGAGGAAAGCTGATGTCTGGTTCCCCTGACATATTTTTGTTCCCTGACATATTTTTGTAATGAAGGAACTTGAATTCCTACAGATCTTGTAAAGAGTGTCGGAGTTCTTTGTAATGTTAAACCAAGTTGCCCTGTGCTGTATTTGAAGTGAACAGGTCGAACAGGTCAGTAATACCCTGTGTGTTCATGTTTCTCATAAGCAAACATTGCTTTGACAAGCTGCATGTCACCAAAGAGTGCTGGTGCACTTGACTAATGACCTGTCACTTTTGTGGCTTTGCAAGTTCTTTGCTTCTCTGTTGGTTGTTTGCGAGGTAACTGCAGAGTTGTTTGGGGATTTTTTGGTGAAAAACTTTGGGGATTGCTCATTTTTCTTTCTTAAAGGAAGACTTGCATCATTTTTAAACAAGATTAAGATGTGTAGTAAGACTTGAATTTTTTTTCTTGAGTGCATCATATGCAAATACTATTAATTTCCTTGCCTTAAGCTAATCAGAGGTTTAGAGGAAAAGTTTTTACTTACCTTTAAATTATGTCCTGGTTTTCAGCTTTATCTGCCTAATTGCAAGAAGATAAATAATGCCATGATCTTCTCTAGTCACCTTCCAGCAGACAACAACTTCCAGCTGTGCAGTCTTAGGTGAAAGAGGTCCTAAACATAACTATTCTTGGGGAATATCTGAATGCTACAAGACACATCTAATGGTAAATAGACACATGTCCTTCAAGTCAAAATGATTGCAGGCATTTCAGTGCTGGAATGGGAACATTGAGACACTTGAGGGTGAAACCAGATTTGCACTAGGAGCACTTTGCTGCTGTGGCTGCACTGATAAGGAGGGAAGCAATTCGATAGACTTTTCTCATGGAAGGAAGGTAGCTGTTGCTTTGTCTCCATCACGGCATACTGTGCCTGGTAGGTTGGGTGGTGCCCCTTACAGGGCTGCATGACACACCAGAGCAGAGAGCTGGCCAAGTTAGAAATACACTGATGGCCTTGGGTCTTTCATAAGCAGCATGCTGTTATCTGGCTTGTTTGTGAGCATCACCCATGAGGGCAACACACAGTTTTGACAGGGATCCCATTTTGTCAGTATTGTATTTTGAATTATTGTAGGGCTGTACTTCTAAAGAAGGTCTCAGTCTGTTTTTAAAAATTAATTGACTATCAGTTCCACTTGTGTTTAAGGAACTTCTCAGTTCCCTTTGAGCTCGCTTTCTAAGGATGAAAGATGAAAATTCAGAGAAATTGTATGATGAAGGAGAAGAGTGAGGTACTTCAGTCACCAGGGAAAATGATGGAGCTGAAAAGAGAACACAGTGAGGAGCCTGAGTGTATGGGACGTACTGAATTATGTAAGTATTTATCTTTATTGTTTGCCATTTTTAGCATGGTGCATTAGATGTAGATTGTGTTTTACAAAGGATTCAAAAGGGGGGTTTTCCCTCCAAGGAACTTGCTCAATGCCAAAGGAAACTGAAGGATATCAATGTTTATAATCCCACTCATGAACGCATGCCAGTCTGGTTCACCTCAGTAAAGAGGATCTATTTCACTCTTAGATAAAAAAAGTTCATGTGTTGTTCCATGAGACATCCGTAAACCTAACTGTGTTTACCTTGTTCATGCCCAATGTTTTTGTGCCCATAATCTCATTATCAGACTATTGTCTTGCTTGGTTTGACATTTAGCTGTGTGCTCTCTTGCATTCTCATTCTGCTTTTCCTGGTGATTGCCTTTCTGTGACATTGTAAATTACCTACACATAAGTCACTTAACGAAATTTTTATGTTTTTTCCTGGATAGCAGCAGTTTCTTTCTGTACTGAGAACAGAAGTTGGGTGGTGTCAGTGGTAAAAGTATTGTAACTCCATTGTCAGAATGAGATGCAAGGCTTCAGTACATTCCTTTTGGGAGATAACTTTTCAATAGCACTTTATGTGTGTTGGAAGTTTCTCTTAGCAGATGGGTAACTGCAAAACCAAAATGCATTGTGTACATTCAATAAGTGTGTGCTTTCTTAAAGGTTTTCTAGCTCAAGGGTCCTGTAGTGACACAGTGAAGCTGCTGTGGAGTTTGCCACTTTGGTCATACAATTTTGTTGAGAAATGTATCACTACTCAGAAAGTGCCTTACACATTGGGGGATTTGAGTCTTTCTTCCTTTCTGGGTGGGTTCTAGCAAACTCCTTTATTGTTCTAAACTGAATTTGTGAAAGGGAACCTACTTACCATAGCAGGAGCACTTTCTAACTGCATGTAGCACACTATAATAGGATTAATAGGTTGTGCTGGATCTGTAATAGTCACTCTTCCCACACTGCTGTTCTTGAAGAAAAAGCGTCCTGGGGACCAGGTTAGCTATAAAGACTTTGATCCCATCACCAGAGGATTTGAGTGGTCTAGGTCCAACTAATTTTTTCCTTCAGATGGCTGGTTAGATGGTCTGATGCTTTTTGTTTAGATTGCTCAACCAGGATGTGGGAGATGTTGAATCATATCCCTTCCTTATTTAAAGGGATTATGAGCCCAGATTTACTCCATTACAGGAAAGTCTCCCAACTCCTAAGAAGAATATTGGCCAAGATGTTTTTCTATCCCTCCTCTTAAAGTGAACCATTTTTTTTGTCAGAAAGAGAAGATCAGGAGCCTGTGCCACCTCAGTGGGTTGACCTAGATTCCAAGGGAAGTTTGCTCAAATATGTAGTACAAGAAATTCAGACCTTGGGCAGAAATAGAAAGTGATTTCCAGGGACATGCTGACCTCAGAGCTATTGAGTAAGCCTAGGCAGAGGTGAAGGCTTCACTTCCTCCATGGGCTGCTTTTTGGAAGGAAGAGCTGGTTCCGATGGTGAAACCCAGGAGGATTGGGTGGATCCTCCCTGGGAAAGGGTCCTGGCTACCCAGGAGTCACACCTGCTTCCTGGGGGGGAAAAGCTCCTCTGCCTGGAGTTTCTTTTGTACTGGTGCAAGAGCTTCTCATGCAACACACCAGCTCTCACATACTCCTTCCTTGGCAGGGGCTCTGCGCACGCCTGGCAGGGGAACACCACAGCTCTGCCCGCTCTGGTCAGGCGCTCCTCGCTGTGAAGTCCCCTGGTATTGCTTGTCGAAAATGCAGAATGTACTCTGTTTCCCCTGCTGATGTTAAAATTACGTGCGAGACCAGAAGTTAAAAATAAAAACCAGAAGCAGTCAAGCTGAACCGCTGTGATAGGAAACCATCCCCGTTGCTCCAGCCCTTCCCTAGAGCTGACACTACGCCCAGCCCTTCCCTACGGCTGCAGCTATGTGTGACAATGGCGGTTTTGGTGTGGAGAGGCAACTGTTGGGAATCTCCTTTCGTACTTTAGCTCAGCATCATCAGCACTCCCTGCTTTTACTTAGATCTTCATTGTTACTTACAAAGGCTCAAATCTTGAGATTCCTATGGTCTACTTTTTTCTGATACTCTTGTCTGGACTTGTCAGTATTTTGAAAGTGCCTAGACTTTCAAAACATGCCTACGTGAAGGCAACATGGGGTATTGTCTTTCTTCTCTGTTAGTACAGGAACAATTGGCAAACATGAACAGAGAGCAGAGGCCTTGGTCAGAATTACAGGCATTTTTAAGGAAGAGTGAATTAGACTTTTATGTTTCATTTCACGCTATTTTCATGATCTGTTTGCAATAGTCTGTGCAATTTTTCTCGTGAAAAGTTGCGTATTTTATACATTTTGCAAATTACTACTTTCTAAAATTTGATTTTCTGCTATTTTTTTTAAAGTTGTATAGGAGACACCCCATGGAGACTGCTATGCTGTTACCAGCTGCATGCTAAATCTCCCATTTAGCCTGGGTACCACACAACAATTTAGTGAAATCTGTTGCTTTCTGCATAACATTTAGCATGTAGTTCCACAACTGTTACAAGCTGACATAGAAACATAGAATCATGCATTAGTGTGCTGCCCCTAGGCTTGTTTATTATTCAAGTTTAGTTTAAAGCTCTTTCAGTGAGCCCTGGTAACTCCTGGGAAGTGGAGACATGCTACCAAATGGGTACAAATGTGCAAAGGATGCTACCAAAAAAGAGTATCACTGCTAGTCTGCAGTCTGACTTCTGCCGCGAGTCACTTTTTCTCACCACCTCCCATGTGTGTCAGCACTGGTGTTTGGGACGTTATGTCAGACTGGGGAGGGGATCTAGTTGGAAAATGAACTACCAAAGGAATTTAATAGCCTTCACTAGGATCCGGTCTGTGATCTGAGTGACTCTCTGCCTGCCTGAACACTTGTGTCAGTATGACAGAGCAAGCTGCAATGCCTGACTCCTTGGACAGTATCACTAATAAATAATAAAAATCATTGTGGTTTTCTGGTGAACATGAAAAATATAATACCTCATTTCAAAATAACTTTCACCTCTCACACCTCCAAAGCAGTGCACACTCTTGAAAACAGATGAAAAAAAGAGAAAGTTTTAAGACATTGATGTGATCATCACTTTTTATTAACAAACCGAAACTACTAGCTAAAGTCAATTTGAATTCATGACGACTTTTGTCTCCTCACCTGCTTTCAATTCCAGACAATATTTAGGACAAATTATTATTATTATTATTAGTCCCTGAGTGGTCTTTTTGGTCAGCTCTACCCCCTTGCCCATGGAAAGCCATTGCACGTTTTAAACTGTTGTAACTCCACTGATTTTGATAGAACTTCTCTTGCCTGATGAAAGAGCAAAGAGAGTCATGCAGCCACATGACCACTGTCAGTGCATGCTTTGCCATCTGAATGGGTAAGTCCATAGCTGTCAATTTTTTCTGCTAAGCAATGTGATGGGGTTGCAAGACCCTTTAGACGGCAAATTTAATGAGCTGCTAACCCCTGGAAACAGCTGTTGGAAGGAGCATTGATGTGTGGACATATGATTCAACCAGAGCTCCCAGTGCTCTTGGGGCTACAGAGAACATCTGCAGAATAAAAAGCCTGCAAACAGTCTGGAAAACAAAGCTGGCCTTCCTAGCTTCTGATGATGATGGAAAAAATGGTTGGAAGGCTCCTTTGACATTTCTGGAATTCCATTACTTTTTGTTCCATGTTTCATATCTTCCTTATTGTGTCCCTATTGAGAAAATTTTTGTAAATCATTTCAAGGAATCGGTCACAGGGGTAATGAAAATGTCTGCTTCTCAAAAGAGTAAGATTGGTGTCACAGAGAGGGAAAGTTGTTTTAAAACTTTCTCAAAGACAAGGTAAAATTACTGTAAGAGGGTGAACTCAATGGCAGCATTTCTATTGAATTCATTATGAAGCTGGCACTGTCTTGTATGCAAAAGGAAAGACAAAGTGGAAAATGGCTTCTACCATTCCTCCTAATATCTGTATAATTTGTTCACTCTCTTCTGAGCCTGAGCTCCTTCTCATGAGGCTTTGAGGAAACTCTTTTAAAAGCAGTACCATCAAAACCAAGGCTAGCACAGTAAGAAATATACTAATTTTTTTACATACCACAAGGAGGAAAATAAGTCAGATGATATCAGAAAAGGAGGAATTACTAGTTGCAAATATTAGATGACATCTGTTTGAAACCCTTTGCTTGCCATTGACGTAGGACACTTCTTTGCCAGGGGACAAAGTCTCTCTGCCTGTTCTGCCACTTCTTCCTTCAAGTTGGTTCCTTAAGCACTAGTAATCTTGATGTAGCCTGGAGTAACTCTTCTTGGAGTGCGAAGATTAAATGTAACAAAGTACATGATGGAATCACGATATTTCCTAATTCCAAGATGAAGTCACAGGTTTTCTGTAGTAATAATCTTTTTATTTTGAAATAGATTTTCTGTGGCCACTTGCCAGAGGTGATACTTACTGTTAAAGATTTTGAAATAGATTTTTTGTTAATTTGAAAAAAGGTTGTAACACTTCTAATTTGCTCAGTAAAGGCCTTTTCCTGAATAGCTGCCTCTGACATCTGTAGGAATCTGTAGCAATCCCACAGTCCCTTGATACTTCTGAAGTTTGCTGTTAGTTCCCTACTGATAAGTATATTTTTTGTATCGTCAACCCTCTCCCCTGCACCTAGGTTCAGCTTCACCAAATGTGTTTTCCCCAAAGTCTCCTTTTGCCTAGGATGTTCCTTTTTGTGGTATTGCATGTGGTAGGCATTAAAACAGCATCACACTACAAAGTACAGACAGTTTTAGCCTTTGACCTGGACTGACAAAGCCATGGAGTATCATTTCTTCCGATAGAATCAGATGATATTTGTTTTCCTGATAAAGCACCAGCAAAGTCCTTTGGGGCAGCTCATGCACATATTTAGTCTACTTTCTGCTCCGTCCTGTTGTATTTTTTACTTTTGCTTCTTGCTTTAGCATTTGCAGCCTGACATTCTCACCAAGAGTTTATCAGGAAGAAAAAGGTCACATGAAAACCATCCTTACACTACTGCAAGCCAAGCCTTTCAAAGGAAATATCAGCAAGAGTTTTCATCACTTTCATTTTCTTCCCTTCAGTAATCTGGAATGGTTTTAGTAAATCATAAGTTTTTTACATGAAACAGAAAATATTTCTTTTTTTCTGTGAATGCTCTAAAAAATCAGGAGTGGCTCCTGGCATGTCCAAATTGTGGGAAAGCTGTGATAGCTGCTCAGAGTTTTTGTCTTGACCACAAAGTGAATTAGGAATGAGAGTCTAGAATGGGGTTTTTTGGTGCTAAAATGGGGCATATTTAATGAGGTGGCTATTTACAAATTGAATGCATATTAGGTGATGTGTAAGTGATCACTGCAGGGGACCATTGGCTCATGATGTCCCTTGCTCTGGAGCTTGGGGATGATGGCTGTAGTGGGTGGAACCTGAGTTGATGAACAGTCTTTTAGACTAATGACGCTTCTCACAATTTACATATTTAAACCGCATGGAAAGGCGGGAATTGTCTTTTGTCTGAGCTCGCCTGCTGGAAGGTGGGGGGGCTCCGAGCCTCCCGGCCCCGCTGGGCCGGGCCGGGGCCACTGCCCCTTTCCCCCTTTCCCAACGCTGCGGCACGGACCCTGGGTCACTGAGGGGGACTGTCCCAGAGCCGCAGGCAGCTAAAACCAGCCATGGACTGCCACAGCTAAAACCAGCCATGGACTGCTCACAGCTAAACCCAGCCATGGACTGCTCACAGCTAAACCCAGCCATGGACTGCTCACAGCTCAAACCAGCCATGGACTGCCACAGCTAAACCCATCCAGCGCGGCTTCTGGGGACAGGCGGGTCCCTCTCCTCTCCATGCGGAGCCGGCGGAGCCAGCGGGAGCCGGCAGAGCCTCCTGTCTGCAGCCAGCACACTCCGTGCTGAACTGAAGAGGACACCACGCAGCCAGCAGCACAGAGGGAGCGAGGCTTTCCCCACCGTAAAGCCTGAACAAGAACACTCTTCAACATGGCGGCTTCAGAGTCAGAGAGAAAGAGAAGTGAGTCCCGTGGGACGGAGCTGAGCATGGCGACGGGAGAAAAGAGGGCGGTGCCGCGATTCTGGCGCGCAGCTTAAAAGAAACCTTCTTGCATGCCGTGGTAAGAAACTGTAATACCACAAACTGTTTGTCTCTTTAATCCATTTGAAGTACATGGGGGGATGAAGAATTCACGTGTGGCCTGTGAAGATTGTGAAGAGTGACTATGCTAGGCTATATAGAAGCAGTGAGAGGCTGTTAGAGACTTGTGGCGAAGAAAAGCCTCTGTGTGCAGGCCAAAATAACTTATCTTTAAAAAGATTAATAGCCACATGTGATGGCCCATGTCTTGCAGTGTGAAGGAACCGTGAGATTTTTCATGGGAGAGATGTTTTACACCACAGCAGATTGATTGTTTCCAGGCGGGTCTGCTGTTAGTAGCAGTTTGGGAACCACGTGCAACTGAAGAAAACCATTTTTTCCTTAAGCATATGAAAGAGACTTTTCAAGAACTGCAACACCGACTAACATCCCATGTTCTGTTATCCTTTGTGCGAGCTGGGTAAAAGGAGAGAAGTGCTGGAAAGGGAGGGGGGGGGGATTTTCTTTAATTTCTTGTTATTTTCTCTTTACTTTTAATTCTATTAGTAATAAAACTCTTCCATTGTACTGCAACTGTTTAAGGTTTGTGCCTGCTTTGCTTTCTCCTAATTCTTATCTCACAGAAGGAAAATAAGTAAGTAATGAATATTTTGAACCAAAACCACTACACTTAATTGGTGTTTCTGCCCGATTTCGAACTCAACCCGCTACAATGGCACACCTCAAACACAGATGTCTGGGGTGAGGGACTGCTGTCGTTGCCACAGGGCCTAGTTGGCACCAAGTGCTGCCACAAAGGAGATGATTCAGAAGCCACAGGGATAGACTTTCTGAACCACAGCTCCTGACATCTGTAATGTCATCCTCAGTGACACAGCTGTTCTCTTCCTGATGTAAAAAAGGAACATGATTTCTTCAGCTATGTCCCATACCTCCACTGTAGACAGCGCTGTGCTGCACTGTGGTGTAGTGAGATGTACAGTATGTCAGCTATACTGAGTAACAGGAAGGAGCAGATGCTGGAGGGGGTTCCCTCTCTGGGAGGGGAGAGCATTCCCACTCCTTGGGTTCAAGCTTCCTCGAGCTGATTCACAGCAAAGCTGCTGAAAACTCCACATGGTGTTTTACAGATGCAAACTGAGGAGAAGTAGCTCCTCTCCCTGCTGTGGGACCGAGAGCATGGTGATGACACTCCTCTCTGTAGTGGGGAAACTGGCAGAGGGATGGTCTCTAGTGTAAGTGTTAGCATTGGCTCTGAAAGGAGCCAGAGGATGGCCTCGGGCACTTCACATGGCCTGGAATTCTTCCTGATTGTTTAAGGGTCCCTGTTTGCATATCGATTTCCCCAGCTCTTTTCACAGGGTAGCCTTAGATGTGGAAGGAGAGCAAACAGGTACTTCGGCCCATGTTTCTGAGTCAGCCTGTGTGCACGGCTGGTGGCTGCGGGGCCGAACAGCAGTGGGACAGGTGAGGGTGTCTGCTGGGCCTTTGTCCTACAACAAAGGTTTTTTTTAGGGAATGCTGTCTGGAGCCTTTAGCTTCAGCACACTTTTCTCAGCACACATGGAGCTGGCAGATGTAATTACCTTATTCTCAGGCAGAATTTTGTGCAACATGGCAGGAATATGTTAAATGTTTCCTGAAAATAAATGAAAGCTTCACAGACTAAGCAAGAGAGCACCAGGAGAAAAAACCATGCAATATCCTGGCACAAAGCAACATGTTTAGATATGGTAAATAGTCAGTTTTACATAAATAATGTAGTTCATTCCCATTACAAATAACCTTTCACATATGCATTGTTTGTGTCATTTCTCTCTGCTGACATCCAGCTTTCCAGTCTTTTGCAGTTTACTCATTACAGTGAGTTTACAGTTCTGATAAATTTAATTTTTGAAAATTCGTGTGATATAGATACCATTTTTTTCCTAAACAAATAGCAGTACCTACAAAATTTAGCTTTTAAGACAAGTGTTGTTACCACTGACCTGCAACAGAAGTTGAGGTTATTGTTGTTGGCAATTTTTCTCATGTTTTAGGTGTTTTTTTTAATAAAGGTTTTGTAAAGGACTAAACAGATGAAAGAGTTGGGTCTGGTTTAAATTACTAGGATGGAATTTCAGAATTAGGATGCTTATAGTATGTTTCAAGCAGAAGATCAGGGTATTCATTCACAACTGTATTTGAATTTAGAAAGTGAAACTATTTAAATGTGGAATATCATATTACAATTTGTTTAAAAATCTATTTCTACATGGAGATTCTTTAAATATTACAGGGTAGAGTTTTGCCACTTCTGGAAGTGTTCAATAAAATTGAGGGGATGCCAACAAAATGCATCTTGTTGATATTCCCGATATTGCAAAACTATTTTAGCTATGGGTATTGTAAAAGCAGTGCTTGTAATTGTCTTGCTGGGAATTGTGATCGAAAAGGATAATACAGTGGGAATTATCAGACATGTCTCAGCGAAGAAAGGGATTAGAAGGAAAATGAAATCTCTCCTATTGGTGGTTAACTCCTCATTAATTATTTCACCTCATCTCATCATTGTTTTTCCAGCTAGTAACTCCAGAAATGAAACTGCAGAGCTATTGAAACATTTTGGATCTCTATAACCTAACAGAGAAGCTCTTTTAATAGAAATACAGTTGAAGAAATTTTTGCCTTCACAGCTATGAACATAGTGCCAACTACTGCACAATTTGTGTCTTGTTGCATGCTTTTGGGATAATTATAAGTAAATTTGGGTCTCAGTCATTTCATTATCAGTCATAGCCGTCACAGCTTCATGAGAGGGAAGTCCTTATCAAACCTGATTTCCTTTATGACAAGGTAACCCACCTAGCTGATTAAAGGAAGCCAGTTGATGTAATCCTTTTGGATTTCAGTAAAGCTTTCCATACTGTCTCTCACAGCATCCTTCTGGACACAATGTCCAGCACACAGCTGGATAAATACATCATCAGATGGGTGAGCAGCTGGCTCACGGGTCAGGCACAAAGGGTTATAGGGAATGGGGTCACATCAGATGTGACCCACATCAGATGTCACATCAGATCACCCTGTCACTAGTAGGGTTCCACAGGGGTCCATCCTTGGCCCTGTGCTCTTCAACATCTTCCTAAATGACCTGGATGCACGACTGCAGGTTCACAGATTATACAAAACTGGGAAGAGCTTCAAAGGCAGGGAGGCTGGCAGAGAGACCTTGAAAAATGAGAGGCCTGGGAAATCACCAACCACATGAAGTTCAACAAGGGAAAGTTCTGGATTCTGCACCTGGGATGGGGCAGTCCTGGATGTATGGACAGACTGGGGAAGGAGAAGCTGGAGAGCAGTGCCATGGAAAGGGCCCTGGGAGTCCTGGTTGATGACAAATTGAATATGGTCAGCAGTGCCCTGGCAGCCAGGAGGGCCAAATGTGTCCTGGGGGGAGCAGGCACAGCATCGCCAGCCAGGCAAGGGAGGCAACGCTCTGCTCTGCACTGGGGCGGCCTCACCTTGAGTGCTGGGGGCAGTTTTGGGTGCCACAAGAAAGATACTAAACTGTTAGAGAGGCAAAGGAGGGCAACAAAGATGGTGAAGGGCCTTGAGGGGAACCTGTATGAGGAGCAGCTGAGGTCACTTGGTCTGTTCAGCCTGGAGGAGACTGAGGGGAAACCTCATTGCAGTAACAACTTCATTGTGAGGGGAAGAGGAGGGGCAGATGCTGATCTCTTCTCTTTGGTGACTAGCAACAGGGAATGGCCTGAAGTTGTGTCAGGGAAGGTTTAGGTTGGATATCAGGAAAAGGTTCTTCACCCAGAGGGTGGTTGGGCACTGGAACAGGCTCCCCAGGGAAGTGGTCACAGCACCAAGCCTGACAGAGCTCAAGAAGTGTTTGGACAACACTTATGGACACATGGTGTCATGTCTTGAGGATGGTGCTGTGCAGGGACAGGATTTGAACTCAGTGATCCTTGTGAGTCCCTTCCGAGCTCAGCTGATTCTGTGATTCTGTGATTTTCTTTCTGGCACTTCTGTTGTTCAAGATGCCGTGAATGTATCGTTTTCTTCCAGAAAACTCCTGGATTATTGTGAGGCAAAGTGTGCCTCTGGATTCGGCAGGGACTGGAACGTGAACACACAGGTCTGGTAGCAAGTATTCCTGGTTTCAGACCTCTTAGGTAAGGACAGTAACACACATATGAAGAAAAGCAAACTCGAGCCTCTTTGTTAAAAATGTGGGGAGAGGAGGTGACCCAGGGAGTCTTAAGTGGATGGCTGCAATATTATGCAAAGCTCTTAGGAAAAGTTTGAATGAAAGTCAAGTGGAGGTTGGGAGGTGAACTGGATAAAATGAAACATGACTTTGCAATGTTGGATTGTGTCAGCCCAAGATACTCATTGAGAAACTATTTCCTACACAAAGGAAGCATGTTTCCTTCCTGGGAATGTCAATTAAGCCTTTTCATGGAGTCTTGTGGAATGCAGTGATTAGGGAGCTGGGAGAAACAGACATTAGGTGTGCATGGAGCTGGCTAAAAGGGAGAGCACTGCTGAGTGTTAATAAGCAGATGGTGAGCAAGGAATTCATGAGCTGGGTGCTGTAATGGCAGCAAATATGCTGCATGGAAATATCTGTGGAAGGGAAGGGTGCTGATGTCTATGCAGGTGTGCTGATGAGGTGATCTTAGAGCAGTCTGGTGAGGTATATCCACCAGAAAAGGGACAATCTATCTCAGTGCTCTAATTCAAAGATATTGGTGAGATTTCCCTTCAATTTTGCATATGCTTGTGATTGTTGTGTGTGAAACATAGAGCAATGAACTTTCAAACGTGAACTTTAACTGAAGGGTGCCCATAGTAGTCAGCAGGATGGAGGGCTTTGTGCTGGGAAGGAAATGGGAAGTGGACACTGTGTTTAGTCTAGCGAAACAAAGCCTCAGAGGGGACCAAGACAGCTTCTTATTAGCCGTGTAAGTACCAGAGGGGATGCCAACAAACAGATGGGACTAATCTAGCCTTGAATGGAAATGTGTTTTTCAAGTGGGAAAGTGCTTCCTAACCATGGAACAAATTTTCTAACCAGAAAGGTGTTATACAGTGGTACTAGTCAAGCACTGGCACAAATGCGCAGAGGCTGCTGAATCTCCATCCTTGGAGGTGTATGAAACTGGACTGGATAAGACATTTAGCATCTTGATCCTACTTCAGAATGAATATTTTAGTAAGCGGATGGCCTAGGTGGCCTCCAGGGGTGCCTCCTCCCTGAATGATCCCGTGCTCCATTAGAAAAAAAAGTTCCCAGATACCTTCCTCAGCACACGAGTAAGAAGCAAACGGAAAGAAAGGAAAAGTCCTTAAAACCCAAAATGCTATTAAGGCAGACCTTTGGAACAGGATTGCTTTGTACATGTAGGTGCTGGGCAGGAAAGAGACCTGAGGACTGAGTGTTCTTTCCAGGCTGTGAGCCTTACAGGGAAGACATGCAGGGACAAGACAGAACATGTCTTGCCATCCCCTTTGGGTCACACAGCTTAGCAGCAGCAATGAGAGTTTTTTGATAAAGAAGAACTTGGCTAATTATTTATTGCTTGTCTTTATCACTCACGTCCTCAATATAGTTTCCACAAGATTCAGGGTATTTTACTGGAGAGCAGAGAATGGCCAAATAATGAAAAAAAAAGAGGTGATGAGAGCTGCAAAAAAATCTAATTCTTCACTAAATAAGAGCACAAGCTGAAGCAGAATTCAGATAGAGAAAAGGAGTGGGTGGAAAAGCAGAATTAGGATATGGAAAAAGAGTGGAGGGAAAAGGAAAAAATCAAAAGAGAATTAAAGTGAAGAAGGAGAGAGATGAGGTCAGATGTCCATATTTGTTAAAGAGTTCTGCAAAATTGATTTTCCTTTGTAGGTCCAATAGTTCAGCCTCTCCTAAATCATTTAGAAAGTGAAATTAAGTGGGGAAACAAATTGGCCTGGATTTTATTTTTGCATAGTGGAATTATAGAGCTTACAAAAGATGGGACTCTAGCCTAGACAGAGTAAGCAACAACATTTTGACTCAGGCCTCTCTCCCTAACTCCTCATCTTCCCCAGTAAACCTATGTGAGCTGGTAGGACCATCTCTAGGAGAAGGAGGCAATTTTTTCTTCAGGCCTATCCATCCCTGACACCAGCAGGAAAGATCCATTTCTTGTTTGTAACTCAGTTTTCTACCAGTGTCATTCCAGTGAAATAAATGCAGGCAATTTGGCTTTTAGTCCATTAGACGTGCTATTAACACAGAAACACATGTGCAAGGACTGGGCTGATACTTTTCTGAACTAAATGGAAATATTATAATTGGATGCCCAGGAAAATATTTTTTAATGACTTTTTTTTTGCATTGAAGTAGCAAGCAAAAAATAAACAAACAAAGGGAAATATGAGTAATTTAAAAGATATTTTCATGTGAAATGATATCTTATTCACGGTTTATTTTTTAATCTGAAAGGGAACATTTCTTATGCTTTTGGTAATTGGATTGAGCTACAACTGTTGTTTCTGATGCTAAAGGTGTACTAAGGCTCAGCTTACCCTAAGCTCTGGACCCAAAAGATAAGTATAAACCTTCACTGACTCATGAGGCAGTTCTCCTTTTATGGGCATGCAAGTCTTGGCCTCTGTGAGGTGCAGGACAGCTGTATATGCAAGATATGTATGGTTCTGCATCCTCTCCTCACAGCTTTTCTCTGATTTTGCAGTTTCAGCCTCGCACTGAGAGCCAGGGCATGGCTTTCCATCTTCTGGTGCCCTGCAGTGTGCTGCTCTCAGGTGCCCATCCTCCGGGCCCGGGTGGCTCAGCAGGCTGCTGGCAGCACACACACCAGTAGCACTGCTCTCAGCCTGCCCTGGGAGCTCTGCATGCATCACCTGTGTGTGAGCATGTACAGGGGCTGCTTGCTAGGGTGGCAGACACCCTGCTCTCCCAGCACAGCCATGGGCAGGGACACAGGTCTGAGAATTGAAATCAAAACCTCCCCAGGGAAAAAAGATCCATTTCTAATTGTTTGGAAGTGCCTTGTATTCACTGCCCAGAGGCAGACAACAGTGGATGAGCAGGCTTCTCCCCAGTGACTCAAGGGCTGCAGTTGCTCGTTTGCTGAAGGAAGATGTGTCATTCTGGGGAAAGCATCACGTCATTCTGCGGAAAACACCACCCACTTTTGGTTGTATTACCTGGCACCCAAGGATGTGACAACAGAGAAATGTTGGCAAGATAGCTTGGCAAGAGAGGCCAAGTGAAAACCGAAATGTGTCTCTGCTTGTATGGAAGAGGGATTCTCAGATACTTTCTTTCACTTCTCTCACTCTCAAGTTTCCCTTTTCCACTATAGTGAAAAAGGAGTGACTGTCTCACAAGCAATAACTTCAATCAGCTGCAGATCTTTGCCTCTGATAATGTCTTTATATTGCACATGTTTCCTCTCAGGACACACTGTCATTCTCACCACAGCTATAGTTAGTAGGATTGATACTCTGAGTGGCTGAAAATTTGCTCTGCATCCTGTTCTGAGCTCTCTGGTCTGTGAGAATCATCTCTTGAATACATCCTTGCTACTATGCCTTCTAATATCTCCTTTCAGCTTTAGGAGCACTCAGTCACTCAGTTCTTTGGATTTATCTCCTGCAATGTGGTTTCTGTGCCTATCTCCTGTTTCAGATCCCAAAGGCTTTCCCTTATTGGATCCACCTTTTCTGAGGGACAATCTGGCTGTGGCTTGTCTGTCTTAGTGGAGGATGCAATGTAATTTGAAGGCAGTGCTACTGCAGCACGCCCAAAAAACAGTGAAAGGAAAGCTGTACTATCTCCAGGATGCCAAGGACTCCTCTGCAGGATCTTGAATCCAATGCTGGACCTGACTACCTGTGCCTTGCAAAGACCAGTCCCACCTCAGGAGGTAAGGGTCGTGGCTGGTGCGCTACAGAGAAGAAGAGAGAGGGAAGTGTTTGGTTTAACTTAGTGTGTGTGGAGGCAGCAAAGGACAGGAAGTGACTGGGTCGGTTTGGAAGAGAGGCCATAGGGACAGGGAGAGGTCTTGTTCAAGGACTATATGAAGAATCAGTCACTGGCAGCATCACCAACCTCTTGCGGGCTGCATGGTGGATCAGTCTCAGGGACGTCAGACACATCTGACAAGCAGGGATAATTTCTACAGATGGCAATTGTATTCCTGATGTTCATTCACTGTTGGGAGAGGCCAATGTTGCTCAGGAGAAGGAGACATTTAAATACTGAGGGAAAAAAAATGAATGAAATGATTCAATGGCAGTCTGTGTCTCTACTAGTGAAGACGGTGGAGGCTGTCAGAGGGTGTCCCTGGACAAGGACACTCAGACCTTAGTGTTATCAGAATATACATGTCCCCACTTCAGGCTAAGACAATTATCACTCTCCAGAACAGTTTTTGGGCACGGTTTGGGGGTTAAGACCAATCCATGGCCACTCCTAAGAGGCAGTTTGTGAGCACCCAATCTAGATTGGAAGGTGAGATAGTTTAATAGTGTGAATATGAGCTTCAGTGCCTGAGAATGGTTTTACACTCACAATTCACTAGCAAAGTTGAAGCATTAGATATTTAGTAAAGTTTCTGGCACATAAATTAGACCATGAAAATCCTGGTCAAACTGCCTCAGAAATAGGAAATCCTGGGCATGAAATTATTACAGGCTGGGGGCAGAGTGGTTGGAAGGTGGCCCAGCAGAAGAGGACCTGGTGGTGCTGGTTGACAGCAGCTGAACATGAGCCAGCAGTGCTCAGGTAGCCAGCAATAATGTGGCCAGCAGGACCAGGGCAGTGATTGTCCCTCTGCACTGGGCATTGATGGGGCCACACCTCGAATCCTGTGTCCAGTTCTGAGCCCTTCAACTCAGGAAGGACATTGAGATGCTGGAGCATGTCCAGAGAAGGGCAACAGAGCTGATGAAGGGTCTAGAATGTTAAGTCCTGTGAGGAGCATCTGATGGAGCTGGAGTTGTTTAGCGTGGAGAAAAGGAGGCTCAGGGGAGCCTTACTGCTCTCTACAAGTGCCTGAAAGGAGGGTGTAACCAGGTGGGGATTGGCCCCTTTTCCCAGGCAACCAGTGACAGGAGGAAGGGACACAGTCTTAAACTGCACCAGGAAAGGTTTAGGTTGGGAATTAGGAAGAATTTCTTCACAGAAGGAGTGATTGGGCATTGGAATGGGCTGCCCAGGGAGGTAGTGGAGTCACTGTTGTTGGGGTTCCTCCCCCCTGCCATTGGGTCCTGGGAGAGGGGACCCTGGGGTAGAGGCATGGGGTCTCCCTGCTCCCTGGTCACATGTACGCTAATTCTGTTCCCCGATGGTTATTTTGTGTTCCCCTGCCAGGGGAGGACCCTGCTTGTCCAGTGATTGCTCAGTTCTTCGGCGGTCCCCCGGCCATGTGGCTGGAGAATAAAGATCTCTGAAACTTCTGTCAAGAATCACTCCCTATTTCTTTCCACGGGCCTTGCTCTCTAACGCATGTTGCAAGAGACCCCACTGCAACACACTGTCCCTGAAGGTGTTAAAGGAAAGACTGGGTATGGCACTTAATGTCATGGTCTAGTTGACACAGTGGTGTTTGGTCGTAGGTTGAACTTGATCTGAAAGGTCTTTTCCAACCGAATTGATTCTGTGATTCTCTGATTCTATTGAGCCAATCTACTGCACTGACTAATGACTTGTTTGGCGCCTACCTTGTAATTACCTGCAGCAAGATCTCTATTTACCACCTTTGCATCTCTGTTTACCACCTTTGCCATGCACTGCCACAGCCTTTCTTTGTTTTTCTGACCAGTTGTGCCAAATACAGCTGGTACTCACAGCTTCCCATGGGCACAGTGTAGCAAGGACCCATAGCCTAGGCACACCACTGGAATGCACAACCTCTGTTTGGAACACAGGCTGGGACCTGCCCTTCTCATGCACCCCAGCAGACATGGTTACATCAAGTGCCAGATGAATCCTCCAATGTGTCATCTCATGCTTCTGTTGTGTTGCCTCATGCTTACCTTGGAGAAATTGACATTGTTGGAAAACACCAGTGGTGTCTGGCAGGTTGGTCCTTTCTTTTCCCTTGGAAAGGGAAGCACTTCTCAGGGGAAGCACTGTCAGTCATGATGGATGCAGGACACTCTCCCTTCACAAGAAGGCAGGGGACAGTGTAGATCTTGGAACTTGGCTGCACAGGCCCTTTTCAGGACAGCCAGGTCTGAGATGGCACAGAGTGAAAAAGTTCTTTACCAAAATCCCCTTGTAGAAGGGGCCCAATTGAGGATGCCATTTCCAGGTGCGGAAGGTTGAATGAGTGTTACAGCTACTTGGTCAGATTTGCTGCTCTGATTTCTGGTGGACAGGGGTTACAATAGAAGCACCAGTCATTTCAATGTAGTTACCTGGGTTGTAAGCTTATGCTCATGGTCAGGGAAACTTCTGCTTCAGTCAGCCTTTGTTCAAGACAGCAATTAAATGCACACAAGTAGTTGAAATACATGCCTAAGATTCATTGAAATTGAATCCATGCTTTAAATGTTTTCTTGATACTGCTTAATCCAGTAGCCATTTAATTTATTACCTCATGAACTCCTTTTTTTCTGGATTTAGCTAGATTTACAGCCCTGTAATTTAAGGACCAAACTTTACACCTGAGTATCTAAAAATATCAAATTAGCTATTATAAACCCAAATTATACAACCTGGCTTTGCACTGCTGCTGCACACAGTGAAGGAACAGCAGAAAAAAAAAAAGAAAGAAAAATCATTAGGAGATATATTTGGCCTCCAGCTGGACTATGTTCTTGTAAAAGCAATAATCTGCGTCAAAGTGATCTAAACTGAGCAACCAGCAAAGGAAGTGAAACTGTCATTCTTTGACACAGAATACTGCTTGATAAGAATGCAGAGCAGCTGTAAGCTAAATGAGCCACACAATACTGCATTTTTCACGGTGTCCTTTATACAGACTTCACAATAGTGTTACCAGCCTATGGCTCTTGTCTGGCAATTAATGGTTTGTGCTGGTTACTTATTTTTGCCATTTAAACATATATTTTTCATATTTCATTGGAAAAGAAACTGGATAAGCTGTAACTTGTAACTGCTTTTGGAATGTGAATTGCTTTCTAAGTCTTCTGAGAAAAGAAAACAAAATTTCCAGGCCTAAGTCCTAAAAAAGCAAAAAACTGAAACAGACCTACTAGTTTTTTACATGCATGGTTTTAGAGAACAAGTTTTGCTTATTTTATATATATATACACACACACATATACATACATAAAATATAAGTTAATACATATTTTAAAAATGAAATTTAAAGGGAAGATAAAACTCCATCAAACAATTCAGTCAAACCCTATTCTCATTTTACCCTGGCTGTTTACATAATTTTAGAAGAGAAGATCTTGGCAAGTGGAGAAGCTAAAGGTTTCCCATTTTGAACTGCTTTATCTCTCATCAATTTTCAGTCATTTCAGGCAAGCTTACAGGAACTATTTCCTGGGATTTCTTAGAGTTGCAAAAACAACCTCTGACCCTCACTCTGCAAAAAAGACCCTCTTGAGGCCTGGCACTGAATGGGTCCTTCCTTGAAAAAGAATTTCATTGCTTTCTCCTTTGGACTTGAAGATGCAAATAACATACAGGGACTACTGTGCAAGTTAGATGAAGAAATGCTCTTTTTACTACTGTTCCAAGATGGGAAGAAAATTCCCCCCCGCCATGTCTTAGGACAGAACGGCAGTGGAAGTGCAGGCTGCTGCAGCAGCCTGGGTGCTGGGGTGTGCGGTGCTACCAAAGGGGCTGTCAGGGGTGATTCTGCCTAGAGATGGGACGAGCGAGAGGATCCTCACCTCTGTTCTTCCCTCTCCACTGGAGCCTCCTCAGGCAAACTCACCACCTTTTTACTTTAATTCTCAGCCTCTGAAAGAGGGGAACTCAATCAGCTAATCCCATTTGTCCACTTCTGTTGTGTACTGTAGGTGGTTTCACAGCATGAGCCTTATCAGGAGGATACAATAACAGTATTGCCACAATCACACCGTGCATTAACCAAACATCCCAGGGAGCAAGGACCCTAAATATATAATATAGTTTTCATTTCCTGCATTTGCTTTACTGGGTACATATTTTGCTTTACTGGGGCATATTTAGCTGTTATTCAAACTCCTATCTATGAACACAAGGCTTGACAATTGCTTCTTTATTATAATTATCAGTGGTATTACTATTAGTAAAAGTCCAGTCCACCTTAAAGACTCCGAAGATGTTAAAGCTTTAATAACACATATTGCAACCCTTAATAAAGTCGTGGGAGTTCATGAGGCTCTCAAATGAGTGAGACTGTAAATAAATGCTTGGCCTCAGCATGTTTGCAGTCATTTTCCCTGAAGATAACTTGGCTAAGGAGGAAAACACAAGGCAGTTAGAAATGGTGGTTTATTTCAGAATAAAATTGCAGGGAACATTACTGTCACAGCAAAATTAAACATCCTGTCAAGCACGTGTAAGGCCTCAGGTCCCACTTCAACTGAAGAAACATCTTTGCTGGCATTAGTCTACTATAGCTGGGTTTTGCTCTGTAAAATGTCAAATGTTTCTCTTCTCTTTCTGCCATTCACAGTACTAATACATGGTAAGGATAAATGAAAGTTACATAACATTCAAGATTTGAAAATATCCCAAGAAAAGTATAATTCTTCTTGGCTGCATTCAGAGTCTTTGGTTGGGATTCTCTGTTCAGTAATGTTCCTTGTGTGTGTGAGAATTAGTAAACTAGTAGGGAGAGATTTTCAAAAGCATAAATTACAGCCATGGGGCCATCTGCCATGGTTTTTACAACTGGTCTTGATTGGATTTCCAAAGACAAGGAGCTTCCTTTGCTCTTCTCCATGCTGATGCCCAGGTTGATGTGGTGGCTCTGATAGTAAGAGCCCCAGTCTCCTTAGAGCACTCTCCTTGGCACAGTCTCACAAACCTCACAGATGAGGAGGTGAGGCTCTTGCCCAGGGGTGTGGGTGATCTGCCCTCAGGGCAAGATCAGGAGCTGACTGGGAGCCTGAACTCACCGCTGTCATTTTACACCTGAGCATTATGAGCTGCTGCTTTTCTGTTGTGCCCTTTTGCTGGTGTCCTGCCCCAACTGGACCACAAACTCATTCTTACAGGTGTTGCTGTCATGCTTAGGAAAGACCTCAAAGATTTGACCCTGACATCAAATTGTGAAATAAAAGACTAGAGCTATTCAGGACAACTGGTATATGCTCACCTCCGTGTCACCCTACAGAAGCCTCTGAGTTGGCTTGTCAGTCTTCCCATCTGCATGTTTTTCAGGGTCTATGAATAGCCAATTCCATCAGTGAGCCTGTGATGATATAAGACATACATCAGCCTTGGGTGACAGAGAGGAACTACACAGGGACATGAATTTCAAGCTACCTATCAGACCAAAGTCTGTGTAGAGTTGTTCAGGGCTTTTTTGTTTCCTTGGTATTTTCTTGCAGTTAGTTTTGAAGTTTTGGGGAGCAATGTTGTACCTTTGGATCAAAGCAAAGGAATGGCAGTGCAAGTAAGTCAGTAGACTGGTGAATAGTCTATTAAATTTTTCTTAGACTGATTTTTGATGTGTGGTTAACCAACAGTAAGACCCCAACAAAGAGAAACACATGGTGAGGTATGGATTTCA
The DNA here is from genome assembly GCF_020740725.1 of Corvus hawaiiensis. NCBI lineage: Eukaryota > Metazoa > Chordata > Aves > Passeriformes > Corvidae > Corvus > Corvus hawaiiensis. The sequence goes on from NC_063213.1 coordinate 48,184,742, forward strand.
GATGAAACACTTTCCAGGTCTGGTTCGTGCCTGTGCTGCTGCTGGAGAGGAGACAAAAGAGCGGGGGAAGAAGATGAAGAGGGAATAAGCCGTGTGGTACTGGAAGGATTATTGCCATGTTTTTTGGTTTTGGCATAGATCTTTCCTTAACACATGACCTGTGTTGTAACAAGTGCTGAAGAGGGGGTTACTTTTCGGAGAGGATTCATAGGAGAACCTACGTGCAGCTTTGAGCTTGCGTGCACAGCTGTCCCCAGGAGAGACATCAGTGAAGTCACGGTGGTCCTTGGATGACCTCTGGCAGTCTCGGTTGGAAACTGTGTTGCTCAGGCAGATTAGAAACCAGGGCCTGAGCCAGGAGCCTGACTTAGCTACATCTGTGAGTATGCATGCCTCATGCTTGCAAAGTTGGATTTAACTCACTCCTGTAATTTCATCTGTAAGGACTGGTGACGCTTCCCACAGACAGTTTCTTGGCTCATCGTCTGTCAGAGGCCCAACACCAACAGGGTGTTCTAAGATATCGCCAGGGTTTGTCAGCAGAAATTTTGAGGAGAAAAACCCGCCAGCATTGCCCATTTTAATTTCAGAAAATGCCAGAGTGCTGAGCAATGAGGCTTGAAAGAGAAATACAGCAACAAGGAAAGTGGTTGTTCACCATGACTGATGAAAATAACATTGCAGATCTCAGCTTGAGTTTCATGGACTTGCAATAAATCCATGAATACATCCAGTAAATAGGAGACTTCGCAGTTTTTGCATATTACACTATTTCAAGTTCAATGACAGCATCATTTTGTCTTTACCAAATCCTACCTTTTCATGCTGCCTGTCACACGAAGGATCCAGAAACAGTGTGCAATTAGCCAGGTCTCTGCTGTGACAGGGTCATGTAATCACACCTGCCTCAATGTCAGTGTGTGTCACCTTTCACTTTTCTGATATTTAGTTATATTTAGGTTTTATTTAGGCTGCTTATTTTACTTAGGTTCCCTTTCCTATTTACCTGCTGCCTATTTTCTGTATCTTGGGTTATAAAATCAGGGTGGGGAGTAGCAGGGTGGAAGTTCTGGTGAGTTATGTAACTTCACAGTGAGTTAGAGATGTGATGTTTGCTTCTGGTTGGGGTGTTCAGACTGCTGTGCAACATCAAACAATGAAAACAAAAACACTCTGTAGGTTCATCTGAAGGGTTTAGAGAAAATTAACATTTCCTAAAACATGAGCAGGACAGGCTAGAAGTCTGAAAACCTCCTTTAACTCATGTTGTGAGTTGGTACTCAGGTACCATTCATTGCTTCTCAGCACCACTTAAGGGAATCACATGGGAGAGAGCATTTGGAGAGCATCCTAGCCTCAAAATGTCTTTCTTGGGGATGAATCTTATTCCTATAATTTTTTTAACTTGGTGAGATGAAAGGTCAAAATAGGCAATCATCTTGGAACACACTCCATTGCTCCAGTGGCTTTGCTCGATTTCTCAGAAAAGATAACAAATGATTTATTAAAGGGTATATCATCTTTTTGGAGAGATCTTCCCCTAAAAACACCACAGACTATAAAGCTGTGGTGGCAGATGTTCTTCCTCACATTTTCTTTTTTTCCTGTGGAAAAGCTGGTGATCCAGGTCTGTGTTATCGTGAATTTAAACTGTGGTACATAGCAATCTTTATAAGCAGTCACTGTAAACCTAGATCCTCAGATTGCTAAATGAAGGCTGGAAGGAGGGGTGAGGGAAGCAGCCCAAAGCCCAGACTTTCCTGACTCACTGCTGTGTCCTGGCTGTGTCCTCCAGCTGCTTCCACGCAAGTAAAGTTTTCTGCTGAGTCACAGTATGACAAGGCATTTTCTCCTTGTGATTAATCCCTCTTCTAAGAGCAAACCTGCTTCTGATTTCTGCTCTCTCCTGCTCTGAGGAAAGTGCCTGGGTCATGGAAAAAGTGGATCTTCCTACTTTTTATATCACTTTCCCCTTTTTCCTGGCTACTGTGCACACCTCGCTTTATCTCTGGAGTATGGGAATAACCACATCTGTCTTAGGGAATCGCCACTTATCCCATTTACTATGCATCCTGTTAACCAACCTCTGCCAGACAATGTCTGTAAATGCTCTTTATGGGGATTTTCTTTGGCACAAACTGCTGTGGTAGCACAGTGCTTGTAATACTCCTGCTGCCTTTGCAGCTCTTACTGTATGTTGCAACAGCTTGCACAGCCAGTTTCCACACACTGTCACTGGCTAAATAATTCTTGGCACTAGTGGATAAGCTTTCCAGAACCTGTAGCCCAGCCCTGACTGAGCCAGGACAGGAATCCGGGTCCTGAGCTGTGTTTTTTCTCTCAAGTGTTTTGAAACATTTTGGACTTGACATCTCTGGGCTGACCTCACTTGGGCCACTGAGGAGCACACTGACCTCCCAAGTCACGGAGCTGGAGGCACCTGTTTTCAGCAACAGCAAACAGCGTGTGCCGGAGCAGGCTGGGTCCAAAAGCAAACTGTGAGGTTCAAATCCTGCTTTTAGTAAGCCAGGTGCTGATATGGGTCGGTGATTTATTTTTCTATTTATCACGTGTTTCAGAGAGCAAAGTGTCGGGTTTTTATATTTTTTTGATAAGATTCTGTGGAAAGTCCATCCAGTGAAATCTGTGAGCTCTCCTGTAATAAGATAACATAGCTAAAGCCAGAGAACATCAGTATTTATGAGGCACACACCACAGCTTGGCCAGATGCTTCGGACTGGAGGCCTGTGTTTGTGGAAGGTGTTGTCATTTCTGACACTGGAGAGAGAAGGCAAAGTTGCTTTCAGCTGGAGACCCGTAGCCAGGGCTTGATTAAAAATTTTAAAAATGCAGAGCAGTACAAGTAGGAAATCATAGGGAAAAATGTTTGTATGCAAGTTGGAGAGCTGTCACATATTTGAACCATATTCCTTAATTTCCCTTGTACAAACTCAGATTCACAATGGCCCTTTTGTCATATCCCCCTGCTCTCCCCAGCTGGTCAGTCCTGACATAAGGAACAGCTGTCACAACACTGCTACCAACAGAAGGTTAAGATGAATGGGTATCTGGATATGAGCTGAATCTGCTGTATCTGAGGTCTGCAGTAAGGTTAGCAGGACAGGAAATGTGGGGTTACTAGGGGAAATGTGAATGAAATTTGGCAATTGTGAAATTTCCAAGTATCTTAAATATGAACAGAAGAAGAAACAGATGGGATTTTTTTTTTTCATTTCAGACTACCTTGCCAAACATTGGATGTCAGAGCATCAGAGACATATAGAATTATTTAGGTTGGAAAAGACCTTTAAGTTCATCCAGTCCAAGGCTTAACCCAGCTGCCAAGTCCACCACTAAACCATGTCCCCAAGTGCCACATCTACACATTTTTTAAATACCTCTAGGTATGGTGATTCAATGACTTCCTTGAGCAACCTGTTCCAATGCCTCACAACCATTTTGGTGAATAAATATTTCCTAATGTCCAATCTAAACCTCCCCTGGTGCAACTTGAGGCAATTTCCTCTTGTCTTGTCACTTGTTACTTGGGGGAAGAGACCAACACCTACCTCACTTCAACCTCCTTTCAGGCAGTTGTAGAGAGTAATAAGGTCACCCCGAGTCTCTGAGTCTCCAGGCTAAACAACCCCAGCTCCCTCAGTCATTCCTTGTAAGACTTGTGCTCCAGACCCTTCACCAGCTTGGTTGCCCTTCTCTGGACATGCTCCAGTCCCTCAATGTCTTTCTTGTAAAAAGGAGTCCAAAACTGGACACAGTATTAGAGATGTGGCCTCACCAGTGCCCAGTACAGAGGGAAAATCACAACCCTGGTCCTGTTTGCCACACTGTTGCTGATACAGGCCAGGCTGCCACTGGCCTTCTTGGTCACTTGGGCACAGTGACAGCGCTTGTTCAGCCACTGTCAACCAGCACCACCAGGTCCTTTTCTGCCAGGCAGCTTTCCAGTCACTCTTCCCCCAGCCTGTAGAGCTGTCTGGGGTTGCTGTCACCTAAGTTCAGGACTCAGCACTTCACCCTGTTACATGTCATACTATTGGCCTTGGCCCATTGATCTAGCCTGTCCAGATTCCCCTGCAGAGCCTTCCTACTCTCCAGTAGATCAGCACTTCCACCCACCCTGGTGTCACTTGCGAGCTGAGGGTACACTCAATCCCCTCATCCAGATCACTGATAAAGATATGGAACAGGGCTTGTCCCAGCACTGAGCCCTGGGAAACTCTTGTGATTGGCCACTCAATAAACCTCAAGAAGCAACAACTCCAAAGCAATGAACTAGTGTAAGGTGTCACTGGAAGAGATGTGTTACATGAACAGAAGTTCCCCAGGCAGCCTGGTACTTCAGCAAGATGTGCTGCTGCTGCTGCTGCAGAGGCTTGCATTGTTCTGCTGAAAGTGCTGCTGCTGCTTTCACATCCTGTTAGATTTCAGGAAACTTTGCTCAATCTCCCTGAAAGTGATTGACGTGGTTTCAATCTCATTACTTGGCATATACTTTGTTCCGTTTCAGAGGAAAAAGTGAATGGGAATGTCTGTCCCTTGACCAGAAACCAGAAGTACCTGCTGAGAGTGAAATAGTGAAAATGAAACGTCTTGCAGCTGGCTGAAATGCTGGAGGCACTCACTGTATTTCCTGGGGAGCCAGTGAAGAGAAAAAAGGGAATATTATCCCCTTAAATCCCCTCCCCGTTTCCTAAGCTCTATGATCTGATTTTCTACAGGCTGAAGATGACTCACCAAATAACTCACCCAAAGGCGTTCGGTGCCTCTTGAGAGCTGCGGCTAGAGAATATAAAATTGAGCCTGCTAAAGGGAAAATGCCAAGAGAATACAGCAGTGACTGCTCCCAGACCAAGGGCAAGAGCCATTGCTCACAGCTTTCCAGGATTGTGCAGGGTCGTCTTCCACTTCCTTCTTCTGTGGAGGAGACGGTGATGGTCTTCCCCTGTGTGAAGAAACAGTGATGCCTGGCTGACTGCTAGCTGTAGTGATATTACAATAATTAATCAAACTGGCAGACCCTAGTAGGTTAACTACAGCTGGTCCCTTCACTGTACAGGCAGTGAATTGAAAATGCAAGCTCTTATGCAAACACAAAATGAATTAGTGTCAAAGCCCGCATGAAAATTCTTCAGGCCAAATGCTAATTTCAAATGCCCACATTATCAGTTAGATGCATCATCAAAAGTATTTAACTGATGTTTCACAGGCACATGTCTTTACTGATAATTCAGACCAATTAAAATTGATGATTTAAATTCCTATGTCTAACGTTAGAATTAAAGGTAAGAAAACCTTATGTCTGGAGGTTATTAATAAAATGCAATGACCAATGACCCTGAACCCAAGGGTAATTCACTGCCTGTTTTCTAGAGATGGCATTTCAATGACCAGGATTTCTTAAAGAAATAACCATACCCTTGATGAATCTGCTGAATGCAAATATGCAGATTTTGCTCTGGCAGCATAGGCTAAAAAAGAGCCCAGATAGCTCTAATCAGAAAAGCAGCAGAGCACATTGCAATTACATAGCAGGCTTTTCTCGGCATCACCCAGAGCAGGACTCATTAAAATTGGTCTCTTTACAAAAAAACTCTTCTTACTGTTCATAGCACTCTGGTACAATTGACCAACAGGTGTTTGGAGTTTAAACACATGAGAACTGTGATGGGTATTTTGTCATAGCAGTAAACATTATGCTCCATTCTCCCAGCTTCAGGGCTTGCTACGAGACACACTTGTTCCCTACAGCTTTTAAAAGATCCTAAGCTTTGTGAATTTTCTCTGGTAACATAGACTGTATCTGAAGCTAGTGGGATTTTAATAAGCTTCCAGGTCTTGCAGGCTAGAACAGAAGTGTAGATGGCACTCTCTGAAAGAAGTTATACAAATTACAGTTGAAAAATATTTAGCCTGTATGGCAGCTCACAAGCACATTCCTCTCTATAGCTCTGCATTCAGATGTCTATCACCACAAGTCTAATCTTTCTTCTATTTTGTTTTTAATAATGGTTATTTTTGCTGCAATGTAACAGGGTTATAGACACCAGGCAAAACTGGACAAGACCCTGCAAGTGTTTTGGGTTTGTCTGGAAGAATGGAACATGGTTGTTTCCCATGAGTGTGGGTGATTGCTTCATCCCAGAATCACTTCTTCCAGCTTCCCTCTTATCTAATTACCATGTACCATACAATGTAACCACAGCTTTTTGGATTGGTTTTGGGGCTTTGGGCCTTTCAGCTAGGAAAGTCTTTTTATTTCTTCATATTTTCCCCGAAGCTGTTATCTTTCCTAATTTCCTTGTACATATAGGAGTGCTGGGTTTTAGCACTGGCTGATTGTCGTGGTTTCACCCCAGCCAGCTGCCAAGCCACAGGCAGCTGCTCTCTCACTCCCCCACCACTGGGATCATGAAGACAATCAGAAGTGTAAAAGCCAGAAAACTCGAGGGTTGAGATAAAGACAGTTTAATAGGGAAAGTAAAAGCTGTGCATGCAAGCAAAGCCAAACAAGGAATCCATTCACTGCTGCCCATGGGCAGGCAGGTGTTCAGCCACTTCCAGGAGAGCAGAGCCCCATCACATCTAACAGTTACTTGGGAAGACAAACACCATCACTCCATACATCCCTCCCTTCCTGCTTCTTCCCTCCACTTTATATACTGAGCATGATGCCACATGGTCTGGAATATCCCTTTGGTCAGTTGGGGTCACCTGTCCTGGCTGTGTCTCTCCCCAGCTTCTCATGCACCCCCTGTCCCCTCACCAGCGTTACAGTATGAAAAGCAGAAAAGGCCTGGGCTCTGTGCAAGCTCTGCTCAGCAATAACAAACACATCTCTGTGTCCTCAACCCTGTGTTCAGCACAAATCCAAAACACAGCCCCATACCAGCCACTGGGAAGAAAATTAACTCTACCCCAGCTTAAACTGGCCTTGTGTCACACTGCTGGTCTTTGTTGCTGAAACATTAACATTTCTGTCCTTAATGGATAATTCTTACTGAGAAAACCTTCTTCAAGGGTTAATTGAAAAATTAATTAACTAAAGCATATTCTAAGGAGATAACAGAAGATAATTGTACCCTACCACTGGAGAGTGGTGTAAAACTCCCCTAGTTCTCAATGAAACTCACCAAGGGTTTTGACAGCTCTGCATACACCAGCAGGAGAAATTTCTGAGTGAAACTGGCCTGGCTCACTGCCATCTCTTCGGCTGTTGATGCTATTGCTGTATTTCCTTGGAATCAGTGAGATCACAGACTCTAAGTACTGCAGCTCCCCAGCTGGAAGAAAGGACCCGATCACTAAATCTTTTATAAATATTTAACTTAACTTTATATCAGTTAAAAGGAAAATCAAATTGCATATGCAAACATCCCTTCTGAATTAGGATGTACTTTTTCTGCAGTGGTCTGAAATCTGTGTGTCCTTGCCGTACCTCCCTATTTGACCACTTTGCTTGTTTTTCGGCAGTGATGGGGGCTGTGTCTCAGTGCCGTTAAGATGGTAACCTTAAATGGTAACCAACCCTCATGAATCAAGTTTTTGTATTAGATTAATTGTGTCAAAGGACACAACTCTGGCAATCTGGATTTCAGTTTTGAAAATTTCATGGCGTCTCATTCAGTGAATCCTACCCCTCAGAAACAATGTTTTCAATAACCTCCTGAATTATACTGGAGTCACCCTTGTAGGAAAGACACTTCTACTCCCCTCTTCTAGAAAAGGTGCCTTTGAATATTCTTCTGGAAATGATGGTGGAGCAGAAGCATTATATTACTGGGTCACTGCATCCCCCAACAAGCAAGCCTTCTCACTTCTGAATGTCTTATGGTATTTCTCTAGAGCAGATCAAACTCTGGTATTTCTACTTACTGCAGCAGACATTGAGGGTAGCTGGCTAGTTTGGCACACAGAAAGCAGATGGGTAGTGAGCAGTTAGGAAGTGAGTAAGTTGCTCCATCCGAGTTTTAGTGGAACAAGTCATGGACCAAGGTAGCACAGGGCCTGGAAAGGCTAGCAAGCGTTCCTGGTGTCCTCATCCCATTGAGGTCTCAGTTAAAGAGACAAGACAATGCACCTTAGTAATGTTCAGTGGATACCTTAGTCCTTTTCCTTGTGCACTGTCTTTTTTCCAACCTTCTTTCTCCTGTATGGCAGAATCAAATTGCAGCATAGTCTCTCTCTGTTTGCCAAAGGTTTACAGGGGCAGTGGATGCTCTGAACTTTCTCTCTGACTGACTACATTTCCCTGGGCTGTGCCCTACAGGTCAATACAGACAGCAGGGGAATATGTGTGTGTGAATCACAGAATCAAACAGTCTGGAAAAGACCTCTGATGTCATTGAGTTCAACTTATGACCAAACACCACCGTGACAACTAGACAATGGCACTGAGTGCCACATCCAGTCTATCCCTAAATACCTCCAGTGACAGTGACTCCATCACCTCCCTGGGTAGCCCATTCCAGTGCCCAATCACTCTTTCTGTGAAGAAATTATTCCTGATGTCCAACCAAAACCTTTCCTGGTGCAGCTTAAGACTGTGTCCTCTCCTCCTGTCACTGGTTGCCTGGGAGAAGAGACTGACCTCACCTGGCTACACCCTCCTTTCAGGGAGCTGTGGAGAGTGACAAGGTCTCTCCTGAGCCTCCTTTTCTCCAGGCTAAGCAACTCCAGCTCCCTCAGTCACTTCTCTTAAGACCTGTGTTCTAGACCCTTCATCAGCTTTGTTGCTGTTCTCTGGACTTTGAATTTTAGCTTGTAATTGGGCTGAATAGTCCAGTTGTATTCTGACTCTACCTTATTCTCTCTTATACTGCCATGAACACTGATGTAACAGTGACATCATGTTGTATGTGGAACTACCTGTTGTTCATCATGATTCATGTGCTAACGCCTGTTCTGCTCGGGCTGCACTGGCTATTTCCAGTCAGAGCTATTTCTCAGGAACAGCTTAAAGCACTTCTAGGAGATCTGCATGTACTATCTGTTGGAAGCCTGACTCATCCATTTCTTTGGCAGAAGCCCACCAAACTCCACAGCTTTTGGAAAACGGACAATTGAAAAATGTGTCCTCTCTTTAGAAGGAGAAAAACCAAAACCCACCGACAGCTGGGGAGTGATATTTTTGCCAAAGTATTCCATTACTTTGAGATAAAATAGTTCAAGGATCACTCTTGGGCTGACTGTGGAAAACAGAATGACATTATGATAAAACTCATTTGCAATATGGAATACAATATTAGTCAGCTTTAAGCATGCTGCCTGTTTTGAAAGGGGAGTTCAGCACTTTTTACAGGGAAATGAGGGGGTTGAGAACCTACATGTTCACATCCCAATCTGTGGGCTGGCTGGGAGAGGAGCCTACTGACTCCCTTTGACCTCTACTTAGCAAGGGTGAAAACCTGCCAGTCTTTGCCTTGCAGGCTCTGGGAATGGAAATTACCGGAAATTGAAGGTGGTAGCAAAAGGGCTACACCAGGATTTTTGCAGTAAGTAATGAATGAGGTAATTGCAAGAAATAGCTCTCTTGAGCATCTTCTGGTAATATGTTCATGATAGAATGAGATTCAGAGAAAGCGCAAAACTTTCCAAGAAATCTGTGGAGTTAATCGAGCCCTTATCCTAAACTGAGTATTGCAATGATTAGTTCAAAAGCTTAGGTATAGCAGGATATAGCTATCTAAAATATCAAACTTGTTGCAGTTAAGGTGTGACCCTTGCCCTACCCCTTATGTTTGAACAAGTGCTGCTAGAACAGAATGTCAGTACTGTATGTAGTCTTTCCATCAGGCAGGGAATGGAGGAGCACACGACAACATCCCCTTTGCTGGGTTTTGCAGTCAATCTTTGGTACTAACAGAATTTTGTATTGACTTTCATGAAAAAATAAAGGGATAGGAAATTCACTGAAGGCTAAACTCTCTGTGGCAGAAAGGCTGCCAAGATCAGGAGTCATCTTTGTGTATGCTCTCCACAGGTTTAACTTACTCCTCTGCTACAGTGCTGGGCAAATGGTTCTTGTTTAGCAGCTCTGTTTTCGTTCCCCCACTAAATGTGTATTTTCTCCAGAATGTCTTGCTGATGTACATCCCCTGGGAAGGCAGGCAAGTTTTCTGGAGGACAGCCATGAGATACTCCCACGACTGGACTCTGCAATGCTTCTGGCCTGAGAGAACGGCATGAGAAGCTGGGGGAGGTGGCAGCAGGGGGCTGGGGGGGGAGAGGAGGCTGTAAAAGGCAGCAGTAGGTGAAATGCTTGGGGTTAAAGCCCCAGTCTGGGGAAACACTAAAGCATCTGTAAGGTACTGAATGTTTTAGCTGTACCAGGGTTATACTAGGTAGTCTTTTAAGGCCATCTGGAGTACAAGAAACATAAAATGGTCTCTGATATAGTGCAAAAATAAACTGTGTAATAAATTGCTAACTTTGTTTGAAAAATTACTCTTTTTTTTGGCAGTGGAAAACTTCTTGGAGGAAAACGTTAAAAAAAAAGATATATATGAGTTTTTCAGAACACTGCATTTCTTAGGAATGGAGTGGGGTTTTTGGATCAACAGAGGAGGGTTTTAAAAATAGCAGCATGAACTCCTACTACTTTTCTAGCACTTAATCAAGTAGTCTTATGCCAGGAAGGATTCTTTTTATCAAACTTACATGAGGTCCTCTCTGACTGCTGAGTGATAACGGCCTAGGAAGTAGTAAAAAATAAAGAAAATTTTCAGAGTCCCATTTAAATAGCAGAACTCATGGTTGACCAAAATGGTTGAGACATTTCCTTACCTTAAGGTATTTATGAGTTATTTTTGCTCTCTATCTTGCACAATATTACTACAAAACCTGCCCGGCATGTTTTCAGAAAGAGTCTTTATTCTCTAAATTTACTTTAACATCTAGGGAGTTCTCTGACTGCTGATTTTGATGAGCCAGAAGTACACATCTGACGCTTAGTCTTTGTTCAAAGTCCTGATTCGTAGTTCAACATTATGTTCACTGTTTCATAAACCTGTTATTCTTCTTTCTGCTCCAACAACCACAAAAATCTTATGAGGACTCTTGAATAGGACACCCTGGCTGATATACTATGTTAAGGAGGTATGATACTGTACATAGGAAATGCAACCTGCAGTTCATATTTTGAAAAAGGTTTTATGTTCTTAGGGTTTGTGTAATAATAATAGTCAGCCTAGATACATTGTAATGATCTAATTTTAATCCCTAAAGTTCTCACTAGACTAGCTGTTAAGACTCTGTTAAGGAAATTACTTTGGAAGCAACAGACAGAGAAGGAGGGGTGAATTTAGCTGCTTTTGGAGAAAGTATAGTAGCTAGTTAGTCTGGGAAGTTATGCAAAGATCAGTCTAAGACGGACGTGATGGCTGTGAATTGTGGTGCTTGCTACGTACATTCTCACATTAGGGCACGCGTTATTGGGCTTGTTCACCAAATTGTAAAACTAATAGCTTGTGCAATCCATGCAATTTGTTCCTTTCAAATTCCCTCCCTTCAAGTCTTGATGATAGCGTGTTCCAGTAAATCAACAGCAGAGGGGTTTTTTCCTTCCCGGTATTTGTCTGAAGCTTCAAATAATGTTATTTTAGCCCTTACAAATTGAAAGTAACCAATAGTAGTTGGACACATCTCTCATTCCAAAGTTGGCAGACAAGCCTATGAAATCCCACACTCATACTTCTGCCAAGTGGAGAGGGAAAGCAAAATGAGGGCAGGGGAGCCACCACTCTGCTGTAGAGCTGGCTGGCGAGAGGTGCGTCAGCAGAGTGACTCCCACTTGACACAAGTCAGAGACTATGGGGAGGGCATGTAAAAAAAAAATTAAGTTTATTTATCCTCAGGGCTTTATTCACTGTTGGAAATTACATGCAGAAAGGAAGAAGCAGATTTGGAATGAACTCTGAGGGGATATTTTTTGAAAATTTCGTAGTGCTGTAACCACCTTTACTGGAAGAGATGTCCCCTAATGTTGATTTGCTTCTGCAGAATGGTCTTGACCCTTTTAAAAATAATGAAACTCTCTTCAAAAAATGTCTTGTAGTATTTAATTTTTTTTATTATTCTTATTTAGGGTTAGTCCTTTGAGCATTTTAAAACATCATTTTCCCTGAAATATTTTATAATCATTTGCGTACCATTTATACACTATATATTAATGGTGCAGCAGCTGCCCTCCGAGGTTTAAGACTTAAAGGAAGATGTTCAAAATTACCCTCCTCCTTACTGAACCCTAAACCTAATACTGAGAGACATGCTTAGTTCAAAATGAAAAATAAATGAAAGACCTTAGTGTGGTGAACTTGTAAAGACACATTAATTCCTATTGCTCCTCAAAGACTTTTTTTCCTTAGAAGATTTTCCTGGAAGTTATCACCAGTAAGGAAGGAGTTAGGCATGGTCCTTTTGTTACCTTCTGTAGTAAAGAAGGTGAACCACTGGCAGTGTCCTATCTATGAAGCCCCTGCACGCCACTGATAATAGCCAGGCTTTAGAAGCTAAAACAACAGTGGTGGTATTCATTTTCCAGATACCTAGAGCTGAAGTCATTGCAGTGTTCAGCATCTTTATGAAGAAACTGTGATATCTGAAGGAATGGAGACAGTATCAGAAGGGAGGAAGACCTGATTCCTCTACCATGAATTTATTTGTGTAGCTGAAGCTGTCTTGAAAACATTTTATTTCACAAATGAGGCAACTTTAGTGAATTAAAAGAATTAAACACTTTATGAAGAGTGTTCCTATTTTATGGTTCACTCTATGTAAAGTCCCAGGAAAAACTCTTTGTCTTAAGTTTTTCATGGGAATGATATTAATGCCATAATTTCCCTCATATAAATTAATACTTTTGTGGTTTTAGAAGGCTGTGGTAGAAGCCTCCTGTTGTGCTTAGCACCTCTCCACCATTTCAGGTGTAGAAAATTTCAGGAAAGACACAGATAGCAATAGGTGAGAGAGGGATCAGCCCCTGTTGAACAGTGAGAGGGCTGAGCAGCTGTTCCCGTCCCTGAGCAGCACTCATCCTGGACTGTGCAGGAGGTGAGAACCCCCTGGAGAAAACAGCTCGTATCCTGCAGATAAAGGCAACCTCACAATGTATAAACCCAGGAGAAGTCAGCATCACACAGGCCTGCTGATACACTTCTAACCCATTTTTCTTTAAGTGGTGTGTAATACCACAGAGAGTAGACATGATCTTGATGTGGATGATGTGGACAGCATCTCTACAAAATACTTTTTAAAGGGCACATAGGTGATTTCACTTGAATCAAAATTCCTTTTCAAGTAAATAAAATTCTTTCAAAACAGTTGGCAGCTCCTTTTTTAAAACACCAGTAATACTGGTTTTCATTTCCTTTTTAATGTATATGAAAAAATTGGTATTTCCATTCAAATTCATCCTTTTAAAAAAAAATTCCTACTTTAACCCTATGGAGCAGGTTGGTCGAGATTTTCCCCATGTAGTGGAAGATCTTTTGGGTGACTCTGAGACTAGGCTTTGCAAGATCTCATGCTGAGGGGACAGAGATGTTGATTCATCTTTTCTTTGAGCCCAAAAGTTAACCAGCTAGTGAAGTTGAAGAGCTAGGAAACTGAAAATTGTAAAAGCAGAAACAATCTAGCTCAAAAAGTCATAGTTACTCAACTTTCACCTTACAGAGTCGGTCTTTACTTCCCTGGTTACCATCTCACCATCATGTATTTTCCTAGAACAAACAGGCCCTTTAGTTCTCTTTTGATGACTTCTTTAATTTCAAAGTAAAACTAAAATTTTGGAGAGCAAACTATCAAGAAATTGTCATGTATACTCTTCTTGTCATAGCATATTATGTGTGATTAAAAAAACCTCCTTAACAAAATCGGTTTATTTTATGATCTTTTGTCACCATTTTAAGGTAGTTTTTGTTTCCAATGACAATGCAGCACAGACACTTAACTGTCAGAAATTTGTTTTAAAAGGAAAATCACTATTCACCATAACAGGGTGAAAGCAGATCTTTTTCTTTCTGTGATTGGCACTGGGGTAGTCTGCTGGTGGCAGGGGATTCAAAGGCATCTCCAACAGGTTTGTGTGCTCTTTAAATCTCCTCCCATTAAAAGTCAGTGTCGTGGCAAAGTAGAAAAATAAACACCAAAATACAGTTATTATTTCTGCTGCACGTCTCTTAAACAGATGACATCAAAGTAAGGGGAAGTAGGAAGTGTCCCACATTAGTCAATCTTGCGGCTCAACAAAAGCTTTATTCTACTGCAATAGTAAAGCTGCAAATTTCCTTTAACCACAGTGGGATTTGCTAAATGTTTTTGCTCTTACCACGCACAAATGAATGGTATTGCAAAAGGTAGGGCAAAAATTCTGAAAGATGGATATCCTGTTTCACTTGGATGCTCATAAAAGAAAATGAAAGCAAGTTACGTGGTGATGAATTCTGCAATTAGTTCAAGAAAGGAATAGTGAAATAAAACCACAAGTCAACCTAAGGGAAAAACCCCCCGATTTCTGCCTGGTGTTTTGTTTTTGTTAAGATCTCTTATTCTATAAGGATTTTAAAAAATGCTCAGTATCTTGTCACATACTTAATTGCTGCAGTTACAGACTGATTTGATAGACTATGCCATCTCTAAGACTCTCCCACTCATAATTGGATTTCTTTCCAAGAACTTTTGCTTTCCTAAATTTTATGCCTTTTTAATTTTCTCAATACATTTGATCACAAAAAAATAGTTTTAAAGTGCTTTTTCCTCTATTTTGTATGGTGGCATAATACATTGAGATAAGTTTTCTAGTCTGGTGAATATGTGACTTGTTGAATTTCCCTTCTGAGACATGATTTTTACAGATCAGCCTTTTTTACAGGAACAGTTTCTGCCTGCATCAGTGCAAAAACGTCGCCTAGTGTGGAGATGTGAAGCAGATACTGGACTTGGTGTGTGCTGGTACTAAAGACATTTCCCTGTGTGGCAAAGTCATGATGCCGTGACCCTGTTCCTCTGCTGTTTCCAGCACCTGATCTGCATCGTGTGTGTGCTTTGGAGCTTTTTTTTTGCCACTGTCTGCATGGGCTTTTGCAGGACCTTTTTCTGGTGCTCCTATCCTGGCTGAGCTCTGCTGCTACAGGACCATAACACCAGCAGAGGAGCAGAATGGCTACCACCTCTTCAAACACGCCAGGTATTTTCCAGGTATTTTCTAATCAGAGATCTTATTATATCATAAAGTCATAGAATGTTAAGTGGTTAAAATGGGCCTTAAAGATCATCTAGTCCCAACCCCCACTGCCATGGGCAGGGACACCTCTCACCAGACCAGGTAGTTCAGGCTTTATCCAGCCTAGCTTTGAACACTGCAGGAGTTGGGGCATCCACAACTTCTCTGGACAACCTGTTCCAGTGCCCTACCACCCTCATATGAGAAAAATTAATCCTAATATTTAACCTGAATTTGCCCTCTTTCAATTTGCACCCTGTCCTGTCACTACAAGTTCCTGACCAGGAGTCCCCTCTCTAGCTTCCCTGTAGGCCCCCTTCAGATACTGGAAGGTTGCTATGAGGTCTCCACGCAATCTTCTTTTCTCCAAGCTGAACAGCCCCAACTTTCTCAGCCTGTCTTAGAAGGGGAGGTGCTGCCCACCATGTTATCAGCTTCCACATGGAGCATTAACAGTGGGTAATAATCTGTGGATTTGATCAAGGTTGGCAGATTCTCAGCAACATTCCTGACCCAGGCTCCCAGAAGCCAATGCACCTCCCTCGAAAGCAGGTCAGGTCAACAGATGAGTACCTAATACATTATATATACACTATATTCATTAATTATATGTATACTATTGTATAAAACATGTAATGTAACAAGAATTTTAGAATATTTACATTACTGTAAATTAGGTGTTACAATAATTTGTATGTCTTTTAAAGATGTGTATTTTAACAAGCCATTTCCTCTTTCTACTGTAACCAGATATTCTGCAATTGCGAGGATGGTTCCAGGGAGTGACATGAATGGCATTTTATGAAACTTTTCATGGAATTATGAAACTGGTACTGGAATAATTTTAATTTGGGAATTTCCCTAAACATCAGAGAACAAAAGCCTACATCAGATCCCAGCAAAACCCACTGAAGAATTTGCATACAGTTGTAGAGGAAAGAACGGTACAGTGCAATAAGCATGACTCCAGTGGCACGTCCATCATCACAACTTCATTTTTTCCACGACTCATTAAAAAACCCCAAGGGCCTCTTTTAAACCATACTAGTCTTAAACATTCATGGAGCTGAAGCAGATGATTGCTCCAGACAATGGTGGCAAGAGAAAGGCCTATGTGTAAGGTGTGTTCTGGCCTTAATGAGGGGCACAGGTGGATCATGCCTCCTTCTTACTGGCAGATGTCCCCAGCAGTAGTGACATCCAGCCAGTCAAGTCAGGCTATGCACACCTCCAGTTTTAGGTGATGCTGGTGGCAGCACAGAGGCTGTCCCTACATCACAGCAGAAACCAAAGCGAATGTCCCTTAGCCGTGGTCCCATAATATTAAGGACATGCATAGTTCTCAGAGGCGTACGAGGCCACAGACTTGTGAGGGAGAATATTTTGGTGCTAAAACTGCTCACATAAGTAGTCATAAGAATCTGCCTGGGAATCAGATGTCCAGTCACAGCACTGAGCTTCGAGTCACACTTGAACACTTGAGTCACATTTGAACACTCAAGTCACACTTGAGTCACATTTGAACTTTGCAAGTAATGGTGTGTGTTCAGTTTTAGATAGAGCCTGATGAGTTTTGTTCTGCAAAGTACTAGACACAGGAAACACTTTTCTTTGATAAGATCCTAATTTAAAAACCTATGTAAGACTTTATTTTCAATCCATTGCATTTTCCCCTTTTGATATTTAAATAATTTGTCATTTTGCTATAGTTTGTCTTTCACATTTGTGACCTGAATGTAATAGAAATTTTACCTGAACATACAAGATTAACGCAGAGGAACCTGTTTTCTGTGGTTTAGGGTACATAAGAAGTGATAGTCTTTATATTTTGAAAAACAATGTGGTTTGTGAAGGAAAATATATAATCACACTTAATGAGTTAAATACTAGTACATGAATAAGAAAAATAGTGTATAGACATTAACATAATTTATCATATTTCATTTAATGGATGAAGATCCCATTTCTTCATCAAAGAGGCCATACAATTGCCCTTATATGCATTTTACAAAGACATTTCTTTCCCCCTCTTTTAGCAAGTGGCTCCACTAAAGCTGCTGCAAGTCTAATGTGGAACAGCATTGGCTCTAGAAGAACAAGTTAACTGACCCAATGCTTTATTTATCTCCCTCAGTTACGGTTCTGGGGTGCATTGGTGAAATTTAGGGGAAAGTGTCAGGACCTCGTGCAAAGCTGTGCACAACAAAGAGGAATTCTGCACTTCACGGTGTCCGAGTTGGGCTCATTCCAATGAGTGACTGCTTTGCTTGGCAGTGGATCCTGAAGGAGCTATCCCCTCTGTTACTCCAAAGATAGTCCCACTGAACTGCACTCCTGTGACAATCTGTTGTCTTCAGTTAACAAAAAAGGTTGATTTTTATGTTTTGTTGAAAGAGAGACTCCTTGAGCCTGGCTGTATTGGACTGAAGGAGGATCCTCCTGATGGAACATACACTGTGTGAAACCCAAGATCTCAGCACTGACTCTTGTCACAAGCTTTCCACTTGACCCCAAGGGAGGCAAACAACACCTCCCTCCCTACTCTGTTGCTCAGATAAAGTCAATAAAGAGAAAACTGGCAGAATTTACTACATTAAACAAGAAATAAAACCTCACAAGTCCTTAAAGGGGACACACTGATACAGTTACCTGATGTCTCATCTAACCCAGATTATTATTGTTTATATCTACTAAAATTGTCTGTTTCTATATTCATCTTGGTAGCTTGTGTCTGTTTCTACCTTCTATGTGCTTTCCTTTTTTATTTCAGCTTCGTCAGGAGCTGTCTGACTCTTCCACGGGCAACTTCTTCCATGTTTGGTTCCCCGATATCAGAGTAGGCATTACTTCAGAACTCTCCTCAACTCTCTTTAAGGTTAATTTGGAGATTTTGGGTCATTTCAGTGTAAGCCAAGTTTGTTTCCAGGCTTTCCTATAAAGTAAATGTCGCTTGCTGTGCAGAAATTGGAAGATTTGAGACATCAGTTCACCAAAAAAGATATTCTGAGGTGGTAAAGGAACTAGAGGTAGAGAGAAATATGAGAGCAGAAACACAGTATGTATTATTGCATAATTCCCATGGTTAAAATGCTAGTCTTGTCCAATTCTGTCTCTTTTGGTCTGCAAGCAGAGCTGCAAAGGATGTTGTTATGCACAGGGATTGTTGTTGGTTTTCAGTAGTTTCAATCCCCTCAAAATGAAGCCAAATATCTGCTAACCATAGATCCAGTTCCCATCACACATTGAGGGCTGGGATAGCTCTCTGGAATACAGCTGGGGGTGGCAGGAGCTTGAGCAGTGTTGCACAGGTCCCTGCTGCGTGCACTGGTGGCCAGCCGGGATGCTCAGGGTGCAGCTGTGCAGTGGCTCCACTGCACGCAGAGCCCCTGCGAGGGCTTCTCACCTCCTTCTCCCGTGTCCAGACCTGGTGCAGCTGCTGTGGCTCACCCTTTGGTGTTACAGCCCCTGCTGCTGGCCCTGCCTTTGAACTGTGGCAGTCAGTGTGCTGTTAGCAAGGCTTTGTCAAAAGCTTGTTAAAATTTGCTGACTCGTGAGGTAACTGGCTTGCTGATCTTTAGAGCAGCTTTATACCACTCCTAACCCACAGTCGAGATTTAATATGAGGCTTTATGGGACTAGCCTTAATTGTTAGAAAGGGATGACATGACGTTGATCTCCTGCCCATCTCCTCTTGCAGTGGAGACCTCTCAGTTCTGAACACACTGAGCACGACCCAGTCCTTGTTTTAGGGGGAAAAACCCCACAAACAACCCATATTAACCAGCAGTATATATACCACTGCATCTTTTCAACAAGAAGTATTTTGACATCAGAGAAAACTACTGGCTCCAGAAAACCAAAACCCTTTCATGGTTTGGGAGTGAATATCAGGTGCTAAAACAACTGGGAATAAGGACAACACAGCCCCAGTTGCACAGAAATAATGTAGAAAAGGTGCTTTAGATTGCCTGTGGTGAATTCCATGAAAATATTGTTTTCATTTGGTATTAGCCCAATTTGTGTGAGTAACAGCTAATTAAAGAAAAAATAAAGGATGAAAAAAAGCTCTTATAACAATCTGTTAAAAAGGCTCTCAGGGGATTTAAGGAGGTAATATGTACTTAATGGAGGTGCTAAAAACACAGCTGCATGTAATTATGGCAGGAAAAATATTCCCAAAGCTGATTTGCAACTTCCCCAAATGGTAGTCAGTAAGGCGCCCTTAGGGAGATGGAGAAGAGCAATTTTTATATTACATCCTGCATGTGTCTCCTGACAGGGCCCTTCTAGCCCCGCTCCTCATGGGGCTGTGGGCTCTCTTTTAACCCTGGTCATCCAGGTAAGAGAACACATCCATCAGCTCCAGGCAGAAGGCAAATGCAGTCAGGATTTCCACTTACCATCAGCATTGGCTCTCTGTGGCAGCTGCTTCCCAGTCCCACTGTACCTGGAGTTCCAGGCTTTTTCTGTCTTTTCCCAGCCCTGACACAGTGTGCCGTAGCCAAAGAACCCAGCAGCTGTCAGAGGAGTAGTCTTTCAATTATTTGTTTGAAAGTTATTTCCTGAAGTACATTTCTCATGCCACATTCTAGAGTATTTTCATGGCTGGAAGGCATTACCCATGTCTGGTTATTTGACCCAAACACCAGAGAAGTCCTTGATGACACATGTATTCTGGCAGCTCCTGATTAAGAGGGGAGGTTCAGCCACACAGCCAATGCAGTATGGAGAAAATCCCATTTTCCCATTTTCTTTAGTCAAAACTGTGGGGTTTATTAAAAGATTGGTTTGTTTTGTGGGTTTCTTAATGTTTGTTTGTTTTAATTGTGCTTTGAAGGTTGCCTGACTTGGGCGTTTTTGCTCTGTGGTGCCGTAGCCAAAGCCCCTCAGCATTTGTCAGAGAAGCTGTTTTTCAGGTAGCAGTTTGAGGACTTCTAATGCCTCAATCTAGAAAGAATTTGGGGGTTTTCTTTCCATTTTAAGTACCTTGAAGGCAGTTTAGTTCTTGCCCTAAGCTTGCGAACTTGTTTTTCTCGTTACAGACCGTTTCTCCGTGTTTGTGAAGCTGCATCTTTGTGCTTCCCTGTACCGTTCACGCTGAGCGCGGGCGAGCTGCGGCCGGGACACGAAGGTTTTTGATGTCCTGTAGCTGCCGCCGAACCTGCCCCGCTCCCGGTCCAGCTGCCCGGGCAGCGCCGGAGCGAAGGCACCAGGGGGAGCCCGCGGGCCGCGCCATCCCGGCCGCTCCTCTATTCCTAAAGGGAACGGGAATGACAAGCGTTTGGGTCACGGGAGAGCAGCCAGCCAGGCTACGGTAAGGAGATAGGAACCGAAATATTAAATATTTATAAATTGCACCATCAATAGTAATATTTACCTACTAATCACTAATAATGCCATACCACAAAGGCCAAAATTTTCCCCGAGTGTCTGATGAATTAACCTACTCAGCTAAGTGTATTCTCAGGGATATTCTTTTGTCACAGGATGGATGTTTGGTGGTGTTTAATAATTTGGCTTCTTTAAAGTATTTGAGGGCAGAAATCAGAACCGTGCATCTCATCAGCACAGGTTGCCCAAGGTGATGAGCCAAGCACGGGGCTTCCCCAAGTGAACAGAGGGCAAGGCAGCTCTGCTCCTGTACTGGAACACAAACAGCCTTTGGAGAGGTCTCCCTTGAAAGATGGGATCCAGTCACAAAAATGTAGGCCAAACTTTATAGAACGTTACATGAATAAACAGAGGGAAGAGGAGTTAATGGGGCTTGAAAGATACCTTCTGGATTAATTGAAGAGCTTTTTGTTTGTTCCTTTTCCAATGAATAGGCTATAAATGGTGGAGGAGGGGAGAAACCTAGAAAGACTTACTTCACAAAAATGCCAAGTAGACTGTATTAACTGAGACCAATAGAAAGCCATTGAAAGTAAATTAAATTAAACAGAGATAAGTTGAAAGTTAGTCTTTTCAGCTGTGCCCTTTGGTCAAATGCTGAATCATTTATGATCAGAGTTGATGCTTTGTTTGGCTCTCTGAGGTGCTGAGCTCTCTGCTTTATCTTCAGCTTGGAGAAGCTTTATCTTCACCACTGGAGCAGGTGGGAGAAAGAAAAGGCTTTTGAGACATGCAGAATTAAAAATTCTGTGTAAAATAATATTTGTGTTAAAATTAAAACGGAAAACATCTAGAACATTGAGAATGCTATTGGAAAGGTACCTGGCTTGTTCTTTTTGTGGCTGGATGGTATAACTTCTGTCCAATTCTTTGCCTCAAGCACCAGAGGAGTCCTTGGTCGTGCTTGATGACAGGTGTATTCTGGTGGCAGCTTCTAATCCAGAGAGGATTCAGCCACCCAAGGTACAAATCCAATTTTGTGTGGCAGGAAATCCCAATTTCCCATTTTTTGTACCCAAAACTTTGGGTTTTATTATAATTTCCTAGAAATAGTGAAATTTCTCATCAAAAAGTAAAGTCTTTCAACCACCCATGAAAAAAGTTCTTGTAAAATTTCTGGCTACCTCTGGGATTTGCTTCCTTATTTACATAGATAATCCTATGCAAATTCAAAGGGGAACATGAAATAACTGTATTTTTAAAGGTAACTAAAACCAGAACAAAATCTATAGGCATTAGTTATACAGATGATGTATTCGGATTTAAGTTTTCAAAGCACAAACCAACTATGCAATTATTTATTACTGCTAAATTAATATGAAAAAAAGAAAGAGACATGATTGTTCCCTCTGAAAGATTGGCGAGGAGTGTGCAAAGTGGACAGCAAAGCTGGAAAGGAGGCTGCAGGTCCCTGGGTGATCCAGGCCAAGGCTCCATTGCTATCATGATTAATAGAGCTATAAGGCAACTGCTACAGACTGTGGCGGATCCATTGGTTCCAGATATGCTCAACAATCAGTATGCAGATATGCTAATTTACAGTGTATTAGTCAAACTAAAGGATGTTTCTATGCTCCACTAATAGTTCCAAAAGATAATTATTTTCTAGTTAACGAAAGAGACAAAGCTGGGCCCCGAGTGTTGGAGAAGCTTTATTTTTATGGAGCTTTGTGATTATGTTCTTGAACAGTTCTGCATTCATTCAAAATGGTTTATAATCTACCAGGACCAGATTTGAATACCACATGTGCCAAGGCAAAAGCAGTGGTGGAACACATGCCAGGGAGCAAGCCAGATTAGGCAGAAACTATGTGATGAAGATAGAAAAGAAATTAAGGTAGGCTGTAAAGCACAAGGGAGCTGTGGATAGGGATTTAAGTGAATGCTTTAAGTGGCAATTTGCAATTGGAGAATGGGAAATGCCAGAATGTAACATTATAATGTAGTTTTGCATAGTATACAAATCAGTTTATGTATTATATTGCAAATTATAATTATGCAACATTATTATACTAATTTTATGCATTATAATATTTTGTAATATTGCTGTAATTACATAATTGTAGCAAATTATAATGTTACATTATACTAATACAGAAGTCATTAAGACCCTAAAGCACATGGAGCAGTGCTGCGAAATTCTGGTTTTTGTTCCTGATGGGTTTGATGGAATATTTCAGCGATTTCCCATTTAATGGAACCAAAATCAATATACTGTCACTTCACCATCTCAGAGTTCTCATGTGTTTTGTCAGCTTCTGCTTGTCTCTGGCTACATTTAGCAGTAGATGTACAAAAAAGAATGATCATTGGCTGCCAGCTAAGTCCCCTAAGTGACTCTCATACTTGTAATATTTACAGTCCTGAGCTCCCAGCACAAGGGTGGCTGAAATGGCAGGAGGAGCTAGGGGCATGTTGTTCCCCTATCCTCATTCTTCTGCATAGCTGGTAAGCCTTCAGCCAGCTGCTCCCTGTAAGCCTCCTGTTAGGGAAGGTATGCTTTGCTCCAGACACTTGGAATGCATATTTCATTTTTACTGTATGCCTTGTATGCAAAATTATTATTATTTAAATCTAAGATGGTTTATTAGTAAAATTGTACAATAAACACTGCCTCATAGTTCATTACATACACTGGGTGCTTTTAAGTCTAATGTGCCACATAATGTACTGTGTGCCTTCAGTGGAATACAAACACATACAGACAGTCGGTCTCCTTTTCAGCAGTGCTGGGCAAGTCATTAAAACTTCATTACTATCGCCCTAAGTTCTCTTCTCACAGTCAGAGCAGCTTCCCACCTGCAGTACTCTGCTGGGGTCTCAGATTCCTGGAGTTAATGCAGGTGGAAGGTTGCAGCCCTCGGGAATGCTGCTTTAGTGCTTTGTGGTAGATCTGCCCTTGCTCAGACCCTGGCAATGTGTTCACTCGCTGTGTTTGTCACTGACATAATTTGCTTACTGTAATAGGCCCTTAAGGTTAGGTATTGGGCTGTTTCAGGAAAGTGCTCAATTCTTTTAAATTTTTTTCTTATGTAAGTTGTGAATTGCCCTTCACATAGCAAATTACTTGGAGATTGTTTCAGTTGGGAAAGCAGATATTTCTACTTCCTCCATTTTTTCTATATTCTTTCAAATAATTTAATTCTTAAAGGTCATAAGCTCTGAGGATGTGTGATTAGTGCTAGAACTCATTTTTATGTTGCTATAATAATATTAAGAGTAGATTAATTTTTAGGTCAGCTGTGTTACTGATGGTCACTGTGATATAATATGAAGTTGCCATATTCCCAGCACAGATACTTCAAGGACCATGTTAGGAAACACTAAGTTCACAGATTTATTAGAATTTAAGTTTTCTTATCAGCTAGATGCCTCTGTCCTTGGATCAAAGAAAAAAAGTAATGAAAATATGAGAACAAGGTCTCTATGGGCTTCCTCTGGGAGGGCAGAACTCCGAACTGCCAAACTGTGAACTCTGTTTAAGCCAACAAAGCTATTAAAATAATCCAGGCCTGTCCATAGAGACTTCTGGAATAACCTCTTGGTTCATGGCTTGTTTTGATTTCTTCTGGCTGAGTTTTTGTTTCTTTGATGGGTTCTGGAGAGCTGCATCTAATCTTGTTTGGCTGGTGGTGGAGAGTGTTACAGCCAGGGACCCTGGGGGAGGGCCAGAGAGCGGGGTCCAGCTGTGAGTACTAGTTGCTAATTCTGCCTCTACAGAAGGAGGGCATGTAAAGGAAAAGTAAAGACCATATCTGAAGAGATGAAAACCAACATGGCTTGTGAAGGGAATCCATGTCTGAGATAGCTCAAGACATCGCTGTCTTGCTTTCTGGTCTCGTGTATGTCCTCCTGTAGCTTCTGCTGACATACTGTACTTGCAGTCTTTCATGGATGTGCTGCTAGGCCAAGTTGCTCGGCAGCTGTTGGATTTCTGACTGCCACGTGTATGGTTGTGCATCCTGCAGATTGCTGCTGCTGTGTAATTCACCTCTGTGAGGCAAACAATGAAGAGAACAAACCCTTTCAGGATGTCATGAAAACCAAAATGTAAATAGCATTGGACCTTTAGAACATTAGGATTTTCCAGTAAAGTTAATAAAAACTCTGGTTTTAGAAAAGCAAACTTCGATTACAATTAAATGAGAAATTTCATGCTGGTGGGGTACAGGCAATGGTTATTAATTATTCATTTGATCAATTTCAGAATGCTTTGATCCTTGCAGAAGCAGAGTTGCAGTAGTAAGGCTCCAGCCATCTATGCATGGTATTTATGATATTCTGTTCTGTTGGGTAGCTCTGGTTGTGCTACTGAACACTGATTTCTTAGGGATGTTGCTGCTTCAGCTTCATCCAGGAAAAGAGGGACAGACTTCAACCCTTTGCACCTTGATTCAAATTCCTGGCTTGCTTCGCCTCACTTTTCAGAACAGCAATGCAGGGATGATGCTTTGGCTGAATGACTTGTGTTTGAAACCTGTCTCTATTATCTTGGTGTTAAAGAAGCTGAGCAGTTGCTCTGTTGAAACCTGGCAGTCTCACACTACAGTCAGCAGCAACAGCCGCAAGGCAATCCAGCGTTTCCTGTGGCCTCATCCAAAAAGTGGGATTTGTATCGTACTGTAGTCGTGCAAGCAGGCTGGTATAGCAGGACTATGTGCAGGCTTCTATCACAGCCATGATGGAAGGGGAAAACAGAAACAACTCTTCCCTTAAGGAGGCAGCAGTTCATAAATGAGGATGATTTCCTGGACTGCATTTCCTTCTCTCTGCCAAATGCCACACTTGTTGGAAGAAGCTGTCACAGATTCATGGATGAGACTAACAGACTCAGCATCACAGCCTGGCCACAGGACTGGAAGTACTTATGCCAGGATGATGGGAACTCATAAATTAAAAAAAAATATTAATGGGAATTTAATGCACTGAACTGACACTTTAAGAAACATCTAAACACAGGTACCCTAAGTTCTTGTACAAGAAGCCAGCCCATGGAGCTTGCTATCTCATAGGACAACCAAATTCAGGCTGATTTTCCATTTTCTGAGCACCTTACCTCCTCTCGCTCCCTCCTTCTCCCTAAACTTGTTTCTCATTACTTGCTGTTGGGAAGACAAATAGAAAAAAATAATTGTAACATATAAAGTGCTGAATAAAGATCAGCTGAATAAAGCAAATATTGCTGTGAAGACTGGAGACATTAGCAAAGATGAAGACTTTGAAGGGAGAGTTAATAATTTTCTTAGACTGGTGGGTGGAGTTGAGAGACGATTTCAGGCAGGCACACAAATGGGTTTTATTTCCCCCCCTCTTAAGTTGAAGGGGAAGTTGCTTAAATCTGGGATTGGTTTTTTACAGGCTTAAAAGGTAAAAAAGGAAAACACTATCTTTTTTCTTATGCTTTGATGAAGTAATTAAAGTTTATAATTTCGACCATTCGGGGGTCAAACGTGACCTGGTTGGCATTTTCTGACTGCCTCAGAAAATGCAAAATAGCAGTTCAGGATTTGTTGGCTTTTCTTTTTTTTAAACTTTGGGACTCACTTATGTAGAAACCCTGGGAAACACTCATTATTCTATTTTGGAAGGACATAATTTGGAAGAATTGTTGCAGTCAGAAAAAACCGGTGCAGGGATCTTCAGGAATATCCTACCCCGTCTGTACTTTCGCTACACTGCGTCTGCATGTTAATTGTTATTTATTGCACTCTTGTTCGTACTGAAGCTTTTGCGGCTGAATTTGTTTTAGATGATAGAAGTTTTTTAGTCTATAACCATGGGTTTTAGGGGTGTTTTTAGACATCATTAAGCCTATACTGATGGCTGCTTTCAAGGTATACATAAAATTCTTGTAGCTGGCTGAATACCCTCTCGGGAGTCCATTATAGGCAGATTTTCTGCTTAAAATAGGTGTTCTGGGTTTTAATAACCAGGACAGGCTGATCTACAAGAATCTGACTCTTTTGTTGGTATTGGAGGTTTTTTTAATAAACCACAATTCTGATATAACTCATTATTCACTTGAGATGGTGTTAGAATAAATTAATATTAAAATATTTAAATGTAGAACAAAGAGTTTGAAAAGTTACAGAGATTGATCACCTGATATGCAACATTGGTGCTTCATTAGTTGTAGCTCTCTGTGCTGCCAGGATGAGGTAGTTGTTTCACCTAATTAGCAATTTTTTTCTTTAATGCTGACTGGACTGTATTCAGGCTGTGTGGCTCAATTTTTCTTCTTGCCAGAAGTTTATATTTCTAGGAGATTTCAAGGTGTGTTGGTGAGAATTCATTCCAATAGAAGAAAAGAGGCTTTGCAAAAAAATGCAGATTTTTGTGGTTAGCCTAAAATTTGGGAGTAGTGGCATCAAGGGAGTGAGAGACAAATGACATCTTCTCTAAGCATGCCAAATTCTTCTTGCATTTCTGGTGTCAGGCTCATCTTGTATACAGAGAGATGAGTTTTCTCAGCTTCCCAAGAAGTTTGGCCCTCTCTAAATCAATAATCTGTGGCATAGCCAACCCACCTTGTTCACAGCTCTGAGGCTGAGCAGAGAAATCTCTCCTCTCCTGGGGAGCATTCTCCTCCCAGAGCAGCCTCCAGTGGTGGGTTCCATGGCTGGAAGTGCTTAATTTCAGTAATACTAACACAGACATATGGTCTAGAGCTGTAGAAAAAGGCATTTTTCTAATTGTAGCCAGTGGAGTTTTGCCAGGGGGGAAAAGGAAGACAAGCTTTCAAGCAGTTAAGCCCTTTGCCGCATATAGAAGTAGTATGCTCACCCTGTAAATGCCGCTCTTACAGCACTTGGAGTTTCCCTTGATCCTCAATTTAGGACCACAAATGTAAATCTGAGCTTGGCTTTCTTCCCAAAAGGCTGTTTGTAGGGGTTTTCCTCTGGAAAATCTTCTGCTTCCCCCCACTAATTTGCCCTGGCCCGGGTCCTGCAGGCATGATGCAACACAAACTTTCCAGGGCATCGGGGTTAAATCTGCCAGATCGGAAGTTATAAACCAAAAGCAGGAACGTGAAACACAGTGTCTGGCACATGGTGGAGGCATGGGGCAGAGAAGTGTCTGCCATTTTCACTCAAGACCACATGGAGCTTTCCTAGACCTGAAGGTCCAGAGAAGGCACAAGCCATACACTCTCTCACTGGTGGGTGGAATTGGCAGAGGCAGTGGTGGCTCCTTCACACTGGGAAGGAAAAACAGCCATGCAGGAATGTAACTTTGCATTTCTCTGCATCCATTTTTTTGTGGGTTTGGACCAGTTTTAGTTTGTGATTGCATGTGATTCTGGCTTTATCGTCAATCCTTACATGCATTTCAAAAATAGAAAATATAAAAAGGACATCTATCTGTGGTTTTAAAAAGTCCCTTCTGCTAGGAATTGTCACTGCTATTATAGCTGTACCCTATTTGCCCTCTTTCAATCCTCAACAGAGTAGCTTGAGGTTTTGCATTTGCAGATGTGCCATGTTAATTCAAAGACAGCTTTAAAATAAACCCAGTGGATTCAGTGCAGGCAGAAGGCTGAGTGACTTTTGCTCATGCATAGGTATCCAAGGTGGGGAGGTGTCAGTGAGTGAGTCTGATCTTGATTACATGGGCCCTGTGGAGTTTGTGATATGACAAGATACAGCATTTGCTGCAAATGGGGCCTGTTTTAGCTTTTGCTGTATGTGAGATAGTGAGGATGTTCAAATCTGTAAATGCACAGCACATTGCCCTTGACACGTTCGTGAAATGTTCCCATGGCCTTTCTACTGTCCTGGAAAGAACAATGTGCAGCTGGGGTAAACACGGCAGGTCAGGGACATTGGTAGGTTAGTGGCTTGTGTGGTACGAAGGGTTAAGATGAAGGGGAAGGCTCCCTTCTCTGCTTTCAGGCATGTGGTCTCAGATCTCAGATATGGGGAAATAAACCTTCCTGGGAAGTGGAGTCTCGTGGGAGAGGTCTTCTGCTCACAGAAGACACAAAGCTCCCAGGTCTCTAAGGGGAATGGAGCCAAGGCTTTGGTGCTAGCTACTGCCTAAGAAATATGCAGTTTGATGCTGTCTCAGTGGACTTACCACCCAGACATAAAAAATAACCAACTCAACATTTTAAAGTGAGCTTTAACTTCTGTTTTTCTCTCCCTTTTCCTGCCAGAGAGAGTTTCCTATTCCCAGGCATCTCTTAAGCACATGCAGAATTATCTGGGGGATTATCCAACACAGACAAAGAACAGCGGGATTTAGAGAAGACCCAAGGGAAGGGAAGGACTGCTGAGATGAACATTTCCAGGAGGCAGATTATGTATAACTTTTGCTTTCATGAGGGAAATCTAGCTATGGTTGCGCAGGTGCGGTGGTGGAGATCACAAGAGTAGAGGGACTAAACCAGGTTCAAACTGTGCAGCCAAAAGAAACCTTGCTGGCAAGGTCTTCAGATCCTTCCAGCACTATCAAGTCTTCACATATGTTCCCTATCAACCCCCTGCAAGAACAGTATGTGGTCAATACACTCTGCATGCACTTATCTTTCTTAGGTACCCAGCTGGCTAATTTGATTCATATACTTTGCTTTTCCCCATCCCTGTGGCAGAGAAAAGGCATTTTATCTCTTAAATGTGACAACAACAAATTTCAGAGTAATCTTTTAAGTGCCCTTTCTGTGCTTTGGTCTTATCATGGGCTCATGGGTAACATTTGCTTGGGAAGCACATTAAAAAAAATTGTCAGCACATTACTAATTGCTTGATTTAAACCGGTGAAACAATGAAGTTAAAAGTTCAAAGCTGAGGGACTTTCAAAGAGCTGCAGGTGTTTCCCTCTGACTGCTGTTTTGTTTCTTCTTTAAATTTATGCTAGCTGGCAGAACTAATAGCTATAGATTAAAAATCCAGTTGGTTCCTGCCTTCTTTTGCCCACCTGGTACTGTTTATCACGGCCTTTCACAGGCGCCCTGCACTCACGGTTCCTGGGCTGGGCACTACTGCTAACCAAAGCTCTCAGGGCAGAACTGGCTGTTCCAGGGAGAGGCGGCGCTGCAAAGGGTGTAGCTAAATGCTCTTTCTGCCTCTTCTTGAGAAGTGTATCTGAAGTATCCTGCTATCCCCCTCACGTCTTTAACTGACATGTTGAAAGCATTTGAGAAATTTTATGGAATGTTAGTTTAAAAGCTTTGATGCCCTTTTCCATGACTTCCGTTGGCAAATATGAGAGGGCTTCCCAGTTCCCCAGGAATGGGACTGTATCCTTCCAGCACCTCTAGGGAGAGTGGCAGAAACCCCAAGCCTGCTGTAGGACATGGAAAAGTAGGAAGTAAGAAGGCTGCAGCAGAGGAGAGAGCTGTCTGTTTGTGTTGAGTTACTTCACCTCATCGGGAGAGGAGCATTATGCAGAGCTCCCACTGGAGTGACAGTGACACTTTTAACAGATACTCAGGCAGAGTCAGGCGCTTGTTAGCGGGGTTATTATCTGTCATGAAAAGGTGTTGGAGCAGTTAATACCGCTTACTGGGAGGAGGCAGGGATACAGCTGCTTGGAGCAACACACCCTCCTGCATGCAGAGTTTCTGTTCCATCAGCATCTCACCTATTTGTAGTGACTTGCTTTCTCCACTAAAGATTACACATTGATGTTGGGCTTTGATATGAAAATAATTGTATTCTAGGTTACAACTGTAGCATTGGCATGATAGAAAGCTAGTTACTTCACTCACAAGAAAACTTGGAAATAATTCATTTGGCTCCTGCTGATGCTGCGAATGTATTACTTTTTAACTGGAACGGGCCCAACATTATTTAATGATAACTTAAATCCATGGGACACCACAGAAAAGGTGCTGCCGAGCAGGTGCCAGTGTTGATCATGAGGGCATGTAGCTGCTTTCCTGAGTGAGCACATAGGTCTCTGGGATTGCCTGGAGGAGCATCAGCCTGGAGGAGCATTGCATCAGCAGATAGGCAGTTGCCAGGGATTGCCCATGGTGCCTGGAAATCCGCTGTTCATGGGGACGGGCGCTGGGGCTCTCTGCAGCATAGGGAATGCTTGAGCCAGGTGAAGGTGGGTGCTGTGTAGTGGCAGAGACACCGGGGTGTGACAGAAAGCTGATGGAAAAGCCTAAAGGTGGAAGTCAGAAGAGCACTCATTTTACATAGGGGCTTTTCTGAAATAGCATCAAAATTATTTTGTCAAATCAAGGATGGAGTCCTCTTAGCAAAACTGTTTTGTTTTTTTTTTTTCACTGTGAAAATAATATATATATATTTTTTTAAGTAAATAAAGCTTGTGAGATTAAAAAACGGTGGAAGAATCTTGTCAAACTCTCCTCTTTCCCTTTTTCTCCTAAATCCGAGAGTGCTGAGTTCTGGGCCATTTTTAGGGTTTCTGAATTTTGTCTCATCTAAGACAGTTTGCATGCAAATGATGTTGACTTACATCAAAACCTTATGATGCATTTAGATAAATTTTATTGTTGTTTTGTTATCAATATAATTTTTAAACCATACTGAACAATTGCTTAATCACTGGGTAATAACATTTGTTGAGCTTGTGAGAATAAGTCCTCAAGGACTGTGTTTGTACACTTGTAGTCCTGTGGGTCAAACATTTGTTTAAACTGTGGATGCCTTTTATTTTTAATCACAGGCCTGAGCTGGAATTAAGAATTTCTGAACCTAGGGGCTGTTTCCATCTGAATCTGTAGACTGAGAAGGGCTTTTGTAACCATTGCTCTACTGCTAGACATAAATCAGCCTTTTAACCTTGGGCCTACAGGCAATAAATTTATAGTGGCATTGGCTCTGCTGCTGACGTCTGATCAGGAGGTGGACTGAGCTTTCAGGGAAGATCATGCTCTGTTCTTCCACTGTAAGCAGGTTAACATACTCATTTTAACAACTGATTTATAGTTTATTTATTAATAATTTTTGTTTCATATTGTTATTTTTCCAGTTGAGATGCTATTACAGGTAAAGTCTGGGCATTGTGCAGAAAGAATTCATCTGTGAATCTGCACAAGGTCACTAAGTGTGTTTTAGAGTGTGCTTTTAAGAGAATTAAAGTGAAATTGAGCCCCAAGTCCAGAAAACAATGTAGAAAATGAGTGCTCTGCAGTGTGCTTTCCAATAACAGTATCTTTCAAACAGCAAAAGGCACAGATGTGGTTACTCTGTGAGTGCACAGAGGACATAATAGTGTTGTTTTCTCCCTGTGCAGAGAAAACAGTGTGAGTGCTGCTCATCAGGCCCTCTGGTACAGGCCCAATATTTGCTGGCATCCCCAGCTGTCCTTGTCTCCTGCTGGAAGCTCAGGTCACACGTTCCTGGTGCAGGGCCAGAGCTAGCCCAGGGCACGGGGGAGCAAGTGGCTCTTGGGTACTGCCAGGGGCAGATCTGCACTTGCCTCTTGCTGAAGGCAGGCTCAGTCTGGGAGGGAACATCTGGCTTTTCTACCCATGTTTTGGGGTACTCAAGGTTTGGGGTGTGTGGTTACCCAGGCTGCCTGCTGCCTTCCTTACAAAACGCGTGTTGTCAGATACAGATGTCCCTCATCTTCATCTCATTTTGCCACAGAAGCAGCACAACTTTTTGGCTATTTTCTTTATTTTACAGATGAGAGATGCCCCAGAAGGAGCATGGTGGCATCCACAGCTCTTCCTTTCTTCAATTGTGAAAGGAAGGCACCAGGACATCAAGCCATGTAGTAATTAAACTCATGTTAAAGATTAAATGAAAGTGTTTAACCCTATTTGAATGTGCTATTCTAAATTTCATGGGGTAGATTCTGTATTTGGGAAGGAAACTTACTGAAGCAGATGATAAATTTTCTAGACATTTGGGATATATATGAATAGCAAGGACTTGGAGCCTCGATCACATAAAGCAAATAAGTCTAGGGGGGAAAAATCACATTTTTGATGGTTTTAATATCTACTAGACCTATTTTGTTAAACAGTACTTAAAAACACATTTATCATAAGTTGCTTGTTAAGATGCATGTCACATGCTTCGTCATGCTGATCAGCCTGGAAAAGAGCAGCATCTCAGCTGATAGTTTGCTGTGCCACAAGGTCAGGTTAGAAGTCAAGACTACAGGGATTAAATTGTGGTCCCTTTGAAATTGATAGGCATCTTGCCAATCACTTTGGATTTTGCTCTGTTTTGCTGTTTCACATAGATTCTGTTCTTGATTCTTATCAGTGATTTGCTGTGGGACTTGAGGAAGTTATTTAACTCTTCTGGTCTTTTACCTTCTCCAGCAGTTTTTCAAAACCTTATGTACTATGTATAACTCAGTA
The DNA here is from genome assembly GCF_020740725.1 of Corvus hawaiiensis. Lineage (NCBI taxonomy): Eukaryota > Metazoa > Chordata > Aves > Passeriformes > Corvidae > Corvus > Corvus hawaiiensis. Next base: position 48,217,660 of record NC_063213.1, read on the forward strand.
AGATCAACACGTAAATACATTAGATATATGTGTAGTGTTAAAAACCGTAATATGATCAACTCCACTGATTGCTTTCTTGATACACTGATTTCCTGTTCAGGATTGTGTGTAGGAAAGGCCAAAGAAATTTTCTACATTGAGAAATACAGTTTTTGTAGGAGAATATTTTTTGTTCTGTGGGTAACTTTCTGAACTGTTTTCCATAAGTTCTGTGAGCCCACCCTCTTTTTAGGTCAGCAGCGGGCTTGAGTGAGTAGAGCTTAAGAACTTAATTTGATGCCTGATGCCTGTCCCAGGATGCTGATGGGAAAGTGTGCAAACTAAGCTCCATGTTTGGAGCATATTGGCAGCATGTTTTCTCCAGGCGTTGTAGGACACAGAAAACACCACTTGTGCAGAGAACCACAGCCATGTTATTCCCTAAGAACTGCAAATCTCATTTCTCCAGTTGCACTTCTTGTGTCTAAGACAATCCATTTGCCTGCTGTGGAAAGGATCATCCTTCCTCCTTTACACCAGCTTTGTCTGCAGGCCATCCTGCTCCTGCAGCCAGACACCCAGTGCCCTTGCTTTGTAGGTTGATCAGTGTGATGGAAAAGAGAACCACCAAAACTGATGTGGGGTTGGTGGAGAGCAGGATCATCTCAGGGGAGCACGACACTTACCATGACATGAAATCTTGCTCCCAGCATTGTGGTGAAATTCAGACTCTATTTTTAAGGTGTTTCTATACCTGACATCAAAGGAAGATAAACACTTGAATACCTTTGACTGTATCCATGCAGCCCTGATGAACATTCCCTCTTTCCCAGGTAAATGTGTGTAAACTGGCCCATGTCCAGAGACCAGCAAGAAGGGACATCTCTGAGCTTTGCATGATCATCCTGATGAGCAAGTAGAATGGACCATGTCCCAGTCATTCCAACAGGATGCTGTGCAGCTGATGGGTAAGCTCCTTCTCCCAGAACAAAGTAGCCTTGGTCATCTTAATTACTACATTGTGGTGTTCCCTGAAATAAGCCCAGCCATTGTCTCGGGAGACACAATTGGGCCAGGAAGCCTGTTGGAAGTTCAACAGTATGGGCTATACCCAAGTTTGTGTCCTGGCCCTGTTTAGTTGCAGACTGCCTGTGTTTCATTCATGACCAAGGATGTCATTATTTTCCAGTACCTTTGCAGCTCAGTGTGAGTGCTGCACCACAGCCTGACAGAGGCTGCTGCAGCAGTACAACACAAGGTACAGGCTGTAGATCCAGGAAAGTGGCAAGCAGATGTACATAGGGTGTTTTCATGTTGCAAAACCTGATAGAGTAGTGTTGGAAGATTGGCATAGGAAAGAGGACCCAAATTTGTAATGGTTTCTTTCATGCTTTGTCTGTGGGGAATCAACTGGACCATGCCAGTTTTGGTGTGTTTGAGGTGTGGGTGATCGAGGGAGTGAGCTAGGAAATTACATTGCTTGCAACATAGGTGCCCCCAGCTTTGTGTTGGTGGGTCTTTCCATGCCCTGGGATCCTGGAATGGATAGGAAGTGCTGTGTAAGTGGAACGAAAAAAGGAGTGAGGGCAACAGCATTACAAGGAAACTGGAACTTGCTCTGAACACTGCTGTGAGCTCCAGGGTTGCTTGTGGCTGTCTGCTTTGCACATCTGACCCATTCATCCCTCTAGGCTCAAACTGAGTGACAGCAGCCGTGCTGCCCCCCTCCCTGCCAGGCCTCGCAGGTGCTGCTCCACAACCCGGCGAAAGAAGTCCACGTTTACAGAAAGTCCTTTTCCCTCCCTTTCCTTTCCCTTTTAAGGCTCTTGGCCAAGCTGTGTGATTCTTATCTGGTCTCTGCAGAGCCTTGAAGTGAGGTCATTCAGGAAGTTTAATTAATCCTGTACAATTGTCACTACATCCTTGGCTGCACATTGTACTAGGGCCCATCCCACCACCACAATGCCTCTTACGACAGCTGAACATCTGTTTAAAAACTGGTTGCCAAGAAGTAGTGCTTGCAAAGCCCCATTTTCCCTCTGGCTGTATGTGTGCAGCTCATCACAATATTGTATAACAACGTTAAGAGAAAAAACAGAATTTCCCTTTGCTCTAGGGATCAACCGGTAAAGCAAGCTAAAATTATCTGTGAAAGGCCGGTTCCAAAATAGCACTGGCAAAGAAATGGGCTGGTTTACGTGTATCCTGCTCATATTTATTTCCCAGGCTGGCACCATCCAAGACACTGGGCTGTGAAGGGATGCTGCAGGACATGGGATTTGGGATGCTGGGGTGGTTTCACCAGGGGCTTCAGTCCCTGACCACTGCTACTCCCCTCAGAACTGGGGCCTTGCATGTCCCCAAGGCTGTGCTCTCTTCCACTCTTTACCCTCTGACTGCAGAGAAGGACAATATGTTTCTTCTGCTCCTGAGGGTGGAGAGGTGTTGCACACACACAGGTAGTCTTAGTTCTTCCCAGCCTCCCAGGACAGCCTTTAAAAATTACTCTGGAAGAAAAGAAGAGAGAGACTAATAATGAAGAGCGGAAATTGCAAGTCCTTTGTGGGGAGAAAAACAATGATAGATGCTGAGAGATGAGGGGAGCAAGGGGTGCAGGAACCAACAGAAATATGGGGCAAGTAATACCAAATGCCATAGTGGCAGAGTAAAGATGAAGGGGCACATAGAAGGCATGGTGACAGGATGTGCTTCTATCTGACAGAAGAGTATTCTTGGTGCCATCTAATCTGTCTTTTACCTTTACTTGCTCCTATCCCCCTTGACTTCCTCCATAATTCTTAGTGGTGCAAGAATATAAAGAAGGCTAGGATAAAGTCCTACAAGGAGTTTTTTGTAATGGTAAGGGAGGTAATGGGGCCTGAAATTGTGCAGCTCAACTTCCAAGGAGAAGCAAAACACTTCCCTGCTCCTGCAGGCAGAAGACCTAGCGAGTCCCAGAGCTGCTCACCTGGGATGACTTCTCCTGTCCAAGAAAGGTGGAGGTGGGGCTGGTGTGGCCTCTCAGCCACAGCTCACACAGGGTCCATGCCAGCCCTCCTGACCCCTGACTGGCACAGCTGTGGCTTGCTGAGGAGTGATTTGACATGAAGATTGTCTAATTTGGCATCTCTGATGAATAATGGATGGGAAAAGTCAATGTAGTAAAAGACTTTTTGAGTCTTTGGAGGTAATAATCCATGTTTCCAATTTCCCAAATGGTCTTGCCTTTTGCTTCAGTAATGAAATCTATTTTTCATAGTTTGGCCTTTTGGAGCTACCTGATTTGTTTCACTCTTCGCATTTGTTAAAAAATTTTAAATTGCTTCCTCTGAGGTATTGCAGAGTGATTGTGCAGCTGAATGGGCAGAAAGGTGTATTTACATACAGGCATATCCTTCAAGGTTATTAATTCTGGGATATTCAAATTTAGTTCCATACACGGACCATCTTTTATTCTATAGTAATAATACTGGTTTACCTTGAGATAAGCTGTTCTTTCTTCAATATCATATTGCCCTTTTCTTAGACCTGAGAAAGAATAGAATTCAAAATTAGCAACATACACTAATTCATTTAATATTAATTATGAACTTAATTTATGAACTTGTCTTGCAAATACACTCAAGCTCTACAAAGTAAACAGTTGACATAGCCTGCAGCATATAAAGGTATCTTCTATAATTATGATGAGATAATACATATATAATTATATGAATATGTAATTGTTTGTGTTATCTCCAAAGAACTGAGGTCTGTACTGGCTTCATGCTTGCCATGCATTGTCTGAACATCAGGGGAGCTGAGCTTTCCAAGTGTTTTCTGTGTGCAGGTGTTAAGTGGGTGGCTTAAGTGGTGTCCTTCTTGATTGAATTTCTGGTCTCTCCAGAGCACAGAGGCATAACTCTGTGGCCAGGGGCTGCTGCTGGTGATATGATGTTTTCTGGCAGGAGATGTGAGCCTGTTCCCACCCTCACAGCATCTCTCTGGAGGGCAAACCCAAACCCCATCATCCTTCTAGGGCTACCTCTCTTGTTATGGACTCTAGGCATCTTGCTTTATAGGTATACTGGAGGACTTTACACTCAGCTTTTAGTCTAAGGGACATGTGAAGGCCGACTTAAAGGCGGGTATACATATTAAGGAGGACTAGAGGTGATATTTTCCTAGGGGGCTGTTTTATTGATAGCTTTCTAGCCAGTATTTTCCTGCCTCAACACAATCCTCTCAAGTACACTTACAGGACTGCGTGAGTTGCATTTTAGGGTGTTTATCTGTCTTACCTTTTGACATTGGCACAGATGTGTCTAGCTCTGATTTCTTTCTGCAGAGCTCTTAGGAGCCAGTGTAGTCTGGGTATGCATCTGTCATGGTGTAATAACTCCCCTGTTGTCCATACCACTGTTCTGTAGCACTCATCATATGTTGTATGTCTCAGAGTTGCCTGAGCTTGCTTCCCTCTGAATAGATGGTACTGTTCTGTGGCTTGAGTGGAATTGCAGGCAAGGGAGAACCGCTTTCTGCAGGTGTAATATTCCTCTTGTTTTTATAAGAAAACAGTTTTCCCTGCTTTGGGGTAGAATTTAAAGGCAGGAGTAGATGGCTGAAGTTAAAATCAGCATTTTTAAAGGCCAGATTCTGTCCTGATCTGATATCTTGTCTTTAGTCAGATCCCACAATTGAAGCCAAAGGGGATTGTACTGGCACAGTCAAATACAGAATATGCCCCACTACCCCTGAAATAAATGACAGCTCACACTGATATACCCAATATCATATTTCGTCAATGTTCTTACAAGACATTAACTAATTAACCTGATAGTGCTTTTATTTAATGAGATCTGAGTACCAGCATGCTCACAGAAGTCTGCTCTCTAAGCACTGCTCTTTGAAGAACACGCCTTTTGGTTTAAGTGCCACACGCAATAGTATTTTATTGATTACTGTTTTTCTCCTACAGTCCCCTAGGGGTTTTGTGTAGCAATGGGCTGGAGAATCTTGCATTGTGTTAGGTGCCAGGATGCAGCTTGCTAGTGCTTGAAATTTCATTTAAATAGTGTCTAAAAGTCCATGAATTCTCACAGAAATGGGAGAAAGAAAGAATTAACTAAGAAAACCATCAGTCTTAGGCAAAGATATCATGTCTCCTGTCTTAGGCTCACTTTGCCACAGAGTGTTGGGTATTTTAGCATAGTGGCTTGGAGATTTGAAATACAGCTGGATTTAGAAAAGCTTTGGCTCCCCGTTAATCGTTTGTCCTTCCTGGACACTACCTAGACCTGTGAGGTTTGTTCCGCTCTCCACCAAAGTGCTCTTGTCTGACACTGAAAATAACTCCCTGAGGCTGCCTACTGTGTTTTGGGGCTCAGCAACCTTACTGCCCTGCTGATTGCCTGGGTCTTAACAACCCTTGGCCCTGGCAAGCACGATGCAGCTGTGTGTGTGTGTGTGGGAAGGGCTGCAGCCCATGGTGGGTGTCTGCTGGCATCTGTCCGACCTCTGGGCCAGCCTCACATCCTGCTCCAGGCACTTGTTTCACAGCCGGTCGCGGGTCAGTCACGCTGCACACAGCAGGAAGAGCGGTTCATCCGTTCTTGCAGATTGCTCAGAGTCACGTTTTTATCTGCGCATGCAGAGCTGTGGTTATCAGCTGTTGCCTCCAAATAACCTGGGAACAAGACAGATTAGAGGCTTCCACCAGACACGTTAAATTGCGCATCAGATCGGTAGGGATTCCGCTCATTGAACAGCTGAGGTTTGGTTTATGTGGTTGCAGTGCCACTGACACACTTCCTGATTTATATTTACAAAAGACCACTGAACTGCTACGCTTTTTAAAAGCTTTGTAAAGGTGCAATATGGGGAAGATTGATTAAAAATATGTTTCTGGATATAAGTGGCATTGCATACTCTGTATATTCTCTAATAATAGTTTATCGTTATTTCTCCTAAACTCTCATATCATGAATTCTCTAGCAGACATCTTTCTGGTATATCAAATGTACTGTCAGGCACACAGTTTTGTTTTGGCTTCAGCTGTTATATTTTTATACGTTGGTTTTTAGTGTTTGTTACAAGTGCCTTAGCACCACCTTTTCCTACTTTCTCTCCCTAATCCCTCCTCCCTTTTGCTTGCTTTATGCTGAAATTATGCTGAATAAAGGTGGCTGGTTAACAGTCACATATATCAGAAATTTCTGCTTATCTGTATATGTACTGCCCCTGAATTCCTCCCCCACTATCAGGTTTTCCAAACAGCCCTTTCTATGTTCTCAAGGCTGTAACTCAAAGCAGACACAAGGAGAAAAAGGGATTTCTGTCCATCTCCTTCCTCTCTGAATGTCCAGTTTGGGTTGTGTGTGACAGGAGTGAATCCAAGGACTGAAGATGCCCATGCTGGGGCCCCTGCACCTCCACTGTATGCAGTTTGCCCCTTTACTCCAAAGCAGGGTTAGTCTGGGTCTTCAGGTGAATGCCCCCAGTCATTCACCTGGGCTTTTGCCTTCCTAGCAAAATGCAAAGTGCATTTTTCTCTTTGCACACCCGAATCACAGCACATGGTTAAGTTTCCTCTGAAAGCAACCTAGTCCATGACCACCAAATTGCCCTGCAAACACCACCAAAATGCAAAGATGAACGTGGGGTTGTGTGGCTGCTCTGTAGTATGACCACAGCTTGAACAAAAGATGTGCAGATTCAGCCAAGGGAGCCTAAATGATACTGGGTTTATGCTAGATACAAGCAGCAGGTTTTGTCAGGCTGAGGATAAAGCTGGCCTGGAATCACCAACCCCTTTTCTGTTGGACTAACAGTCACATCTCCCAACTAGCCAGGCTGCCACTGCCCTTCTTGTAAAGACACATTTATTGACTGTGAAGTGTATCTGTTAAGGAATACGGGATTTCCAAATGAATACTTGAAAAGAAACCCTGGGAACTAGGGGAAACACTAAGCTGGCTTCTTGTGTGTACTGGCCTGAGCTGCTTAGCAGAAACACAGCTGCCCCTCTGTCACTGGAGGCTGCAGGTCCTTCATCAACTCTGTGTTGCTGGCCTTGAAAAGCCTTAAGACAGCCCCACTGGGTTACACTCAGTGACGGAGACCTGACCTGCCCTGGGAAGGAAATAATCACAGTCTGCTCTGACCTTGTCCGGTTTGGAGCCAAAGATGTCACTTCACCACAAAAGTGAAGAGGAAGAGGAAGGAGGAATGACCTCACCCAACTACAGCAGAGAGCACAAAGGAGATGAAACCATTGGGGACAAGCTCAGCTGCTCTAGGAAATTCCCTTCTCCGGCCTTTCTGAAGGAATCATCAGTATTTCCAACCAACCAAGCAATCTTCTCTCTGATGTTTCCTGTCCATGTTCACCCACCCACCCTGTCTGGCCCAGTCCCCACTCTCCCAGTACAGCCTTCCCCTTGGCAGCAGGACACCTGGACCTGTGTAAAGTACCTCCCAGGCTCCGGCCCCACTCTTTCATATCCTGGCACTGGCCTGCCTTTTCCTGTATGTGACAGAATTTGCACCTGCTGGTGTTCTGCCCCAGTACAGCTCAGAGTCTCTCCTTCGGTAGCAGTTTTGGATATAGAATCAAAGAATGGTTTAGGGTGGAAAAAACCTTTAAGATCATTGGCTCCAACCACTAACTCAACACGGCCAAGTCCACCACTAACCCATGTCCCTAAGTGCCACATCTACATGTCTCTTAAATACCTCCAGGAATGGGGACTCCACCACTTCTTCTGGGCAGCCTGTTCCAATGCTTGACATGAAAGAAAGTTTTCCTGGTATTTAACACAAACCTCCTGTGGCACAACTTGAGGTAATTTCCTCTTGTCCTCTTACTTGTTGCCTGGGAGAAGAGTCCAACCCCCACCCCAGCACAGCCTCCTTTAGGGTGGAGTGCCTCCTTGAGGTCTCCCTGAGCCTCCTTTACTTCAGGTTAAACAATCCCACTTCCATCAGTTGTTCCTCATGAGATCTGTGCTCTAGACCCTTCACCATTTTTTTGGCCTTTGTTGGACGTGAAATCCATCACCTCTATATCACAGCCATGCACTAAAACAAACAAAGAAATACATTGCAATGGGTCCTACTTCTTCATCCAGCCTGCCTTCATATTTGTTCTGGGCAAGCAGATCCTAATTTTCCTTCACTGATGAATCATCCTCCAAGATTTTGCCCTTCCTGAGAGTCCCTTTGGTGTGTGTTCAGGTGACTGAGTCTTGGTCAAGAATCTGTCCTGCTGTATTTCATTGGAAGGTGAACACTATCATGGGGAAGGGTTGGTATAACACAGTTTGTATCACACAGACATTACTGGAGCTAACACAACTCCCAAAGTATCCAGATGCTCTATGCCTTTTTTTTTTTTTTTAACTAACTAAGTAATGAATGAAAGCTAGTCTTATAAAATTCAACTTTTAAGAAATTCTAATTTCCTTTGAACCCAAACTTGTTTTTGGCAAAAATAGTATCAAAATAATGTTTCCTACTTACAAATGAATTAAGACAACTAATAGGTGAGCTACAGAGATGTGTATGTGCTTTAGCTGTGAGGGAGCGCATCCTTTTGGATATTTGCTGACTATTTTATGCCCATGGATATATCCCTGTTTCCTTGATTGTGTTAACCTCCTATGGCATGTAAATCTTGGCAGGCTCTCAGGTGTGTAAATACCTGAAGAAGAGCTCAGTTTTAACTGGGGAAACTAGGAGTGGGAACTGAAATTACCTTTTTTTCCCCCTCCTACAATAGTATAAAAGGTTTGGGTCCTTTGTTTGAACTAATTAGCTTAGCTAATTAGAGACTTGTTTTGGTCTGTCCTGCTTGTGCATTAGTCCTGTGATGGGAATAAGAGCAGAGACCCCAGGGAGCAGAAAGATTTATCAACTACTTTTATAATATCTGAATTGGTTTTCCTTTAACACACGGTATAAAAAAAGGTATGACAGCAAAAGTATGATGAAGAAGTATGGTTTGTATTGCAAGACTCAGCAGTCATTTGCAAATTGCAGTTACTAAATCTTTGGTTGCAGAGAGTTTGGCTCCAGTAAACACTAAGATAAATTAAGGTACATCTTCCAAGGTATTCTTTATACTGTGAGATCAACCAACATGTCTTGCAATGTTACAGCTATTTTTTTCCCCGCTCTTCCTTCATCATTTCCTTTCTGCACAGGAAAATTCTTTTTGAAGTCTTTGGACACGGTGCTTCAAAGGAAAATTATAACCTTAAACATAAAGTTCCCACAACTTGAATATCCCCATGTCTTCTCAAGGTGATGAATTCTAATTCTATCATCATGAAGAAGATGAAAAAAATGAGCTGTCAGTCTCATCAGCTTTTTTAGAGGAGTGATGAGACGAATTGCAGAGTTAAGCAGCTAAATGTTAGAGTAAAAATACATTTATTACCTTTTTGAAATCAATGCATATTACAGAAATGTTCAGTTAGGCAGCTTGCTTTGAACAGAGTAGTCTGCTGATAGATTTCTTAAACTACCACACCAGAATTCATATGGGAATATGCACGTGCCAAATAGGTATCTCTAATTGTTAGAAAGAAATTGGTAAAGTTTGTCCTCAAATATCACAACAAAAAATCTGTATTTTCCCAAACACTGATCTGGACACTCTGAGTGGTTAGGTCCGGCATCAGCTGGGGCTTCAACCTCTTCTAACAGGTGGTGAAGTTAAAAGAAGTATTGCAATGTGTTCATTCTTCAGCCAAATACCTACAAAAATATTTGGACCGTAAGAATCCTTTTCTAAACTAAACCTATTTCTATCAAGAAGTGCTTCTGTGGCTGCTATTTCAGTCTTTCAATTTTCATTCCAGCTTTGCCATTTAGATGGTGTCAAAAGATGAAATTTTTTATGGCCTTTCTCCTGGCCACTTATACCTCTCCTTCACCTCATGTAACTGTTATGTAAGAATAGATATACTGGACATCAGAAAGTTTATATTTTGCTTCCAATTTCATTTAATCTTAGGCTTAATGATGTTGAAAATTCACAGAACCTCTAGAGATCTTTTGGGCTCCAGTCTCTATGCTTACAATTTGCATGAAGGTAAAATCACATGGGAAATACTCAGGAAAATGAGGTATTTTCTTTGCCATGGAAAATGCCTTCCTCTGACAGCTGCAGAATCCTTGATTAGTCTTTGTCTTTCACATCCCTTTTAAGGGATGTTATCTGTGCCTGGGTAGTATCTTTGTAGCAGGCACCAGTGAGTAATTTATTTCCTACTGACTGATGCCATGAAGATTTTTGCTTTTTTTTTTATACCCCTGCTATACCTTTTTATAACTTCTGTATTCTTAGTGCTTTTTGCCTACATTCTTGGACTTGTTTGTTCAGGTAGAAGACGATACATTTTAGAAGCTTTATAGTTAGGGATCAAAATGCCCCCAGGCCCCAAGGTCCTCTCCAGAACACATTCTGTGAACTAAGATAGAACCATCCAGGGGAAGGTTCCTTGGGGAGGAGGGCTCACTCGAGCCTCTCATTGGGGAATCTTTGATAGATATGCTAATTAGTAAGACCTATAATGTTATACCAGATCTATTGGGGGTGGGCATTGTGGTGTGCATTGGGGTGCATTCCACCTGGGCGTGGTGCACCTAAGGATCCTTAAAATAAATACAGAGGTAAAACCCCTTTTTCTCTTCTAACCGTGTTTGACTCTTGATTTTAAGACCAGGAAAAGACATCAGACTGACAGAGAGGAAGGATTATATCAAGACGCTGATTGCTGAACTGTCCTTCCTGATTGCTTCGTTACCAGCACTTTGGAGAGAGCTGGGAGGGGAAGCCTGTGGACTGGTAGCCTCGGGATTGACACTCTCTAAACACACTGAAAAAGACAGGGGGAGAGAGAGGTTTTCTTGCAACACGTTAGGAATTGGACGGTTCCCCTGGCAGCAAACTGCTACTGAAGTCGAGTTCGCATCATCTGAAGGGTCTGTGTCCTTGAGACCAGGAGGCCAGAATGTTCTCCCAGCTCTGTCCTCAGACCAACTGGTGTGACTAGAGAAAGGCTTGGGGGTCATGCAAAGCAGAAACATTCCTTGCAAGTTCTGCTCTCGGGCCAACCATATCCATACCTGCTTTTTGCCAGCTGGATGACTGTTGGTGTGGTATTCTAACTCAGGAGACCACAGTGGAAGGTCCTGGTTTCAGTCACCCCTGTGGTGCTTCACCCTGGAGGTGCTCAGCACCACTGAGCCTCTGGGCTGCCAAGCACCTCTAGAGGCCTTAGTGTGCCCATTTCCCAGGGAAAGTGTAACAATGGTGGAATGGTTCCCATGATGTGGACAGAAGAGGAGCCTGCTGGGCTTTTGACATTTATTTTGGGAACTGACTGTAATTTTATCTGCCTTCAGCACAGTCCAAGCTCCTGTCTTTAATGATCTGTTGCTGCACAACAGGAGGAAGGGATTGCTCTCCCTGTTGTAATATATCTAGTGCAGACTTTTTTTGGAGGTAGCATTTTGATTAGAGACAAGTCCAATGGATGAATTGGTTTAAAAATTAAAGTGAAGGATGTAGGTGTAATAATTTCTCCCTTTTCTTTGATGTGAAGATATTTAAATGTACATCTCATCCAACTAGAACTGACCTGGGGTCATTCAGATGAGGGTTACTAATGTAGTGCTGTCTCTTTTAAGTCTAGCAATACCTGTACTGACACAGCCATGGCTCAGCATCAGAGCTCCCTCCTTAAACATGCCTGTTTTCAGGGATTTATGTAACTGCTGCTGGAATTTCCTCCTGACTGGTTGACACTTGTCAGGTCTATTGAAACCATCTCAGCAAATCAGGAGAAAAAAAGTATTTCCTCTTGCCTAGAATGAAAGTCTTTTTAAACAATTAAAAAAAAAAGGAGAAAAATTGAAAAGGGTATAACTTGAAGAGGCCATAAGTAACCTTACAGGAGGCTGCTCGGGTGGCTCCCAAGATCCCTTCCAGCCTCAGTGATTCTGTGATGATATGAACTGTGAGTCTTGGCAGTGTGATGACTATGTCTTCCTGAAAAATTGTTTTAGAAACACAGCATTGGGGATAACAATCCCTGCTCAAGATTGACAGTAAGTCATATGCCTGAGGTGAGACAGGACTTTTATCTGAAACCTCCACACCATGGTGGAAGGAGCTGGTTTTTATGTAAGTGCTGTACATCTGTCAAAGAAATCCCATCACATTGTTTACTATACATAGTGCACATGTATATTGCAGTATACTTCTTGAAGATACATTCACAGATCATGCTCTTCATAGAGTTCCTTTAGGCATTACCTGAACTCACACTGATGTGACAAGCTGCTCTGTGATGTTGTGGACCTCCCTATCCTTCCAGCAGAGTCTTCAGGTTGTCACAGAAGTGGCCAGGAAATTTTCTCACTGGGCAAAGTTCTGCTTTTTCAGAGGACTTGTGCTCAATTTTGCCAGAATTCACTTTGTCAAAAGCTGTAGTAAACACTAAATGCCATGGTAGCTATTCAGTCTGAAGAGGGAGATATTAAAAGCCATGCATACCACGTGAGGAGGCTGTTGTGCAAGCCAGTATGTGGCAGCATGTACCAAGTGGTGACACCAGCGGTAGTGGCTTGGCTCTGGAGCTTCAGGTTTGAGCTACCTCACCTCCCTCTGCAACACCTTCCTCCCAGGGTGATGCTTGACTGTCCACTAGGAATGAGTGGTGTGGAGGAGAAACCTGTGTTTCTCTGTGCCCATCTTCTCACTGTCAGGTATCCTACTGGCTTCTTGGCTTCAGTGTCTTTAGAAAGGTGTAATCTTTCTAGTGGTGGCTGCGACTTGCTGGCGATTGCTGCTGGAACACTTGCTCTCCAAGCACCTCTGCAACAAAAACTTCATTTTCATGCATGCTCCTGCCATGTCTGCCTATAATTAAAGCTGAGCAACCAATTAGAGCATCAGCATAAGTCTGTGAATGCCAGTGCTGCAGTATGCAGTTGCCTATGCGTAATGAAGCAATAATTTTGGATGTGTGAACCTTGTCCCATGGTTGACTTGACTCAGCATCAGTGTTGGCTTCATTCTGCTGTTGTTGCCTTCCAATGTGATCCTGTGCCATGTGAAATGATGCAGTTGGGCCTGCAGAGTATAAACACAGGAGCAGATATTTGTTAGACAGTCCAAAGTAAACTACAAACATTATCTTTCATTTCTTGGCTTCCTCTTTCACAAGACTTTCCCACCACAACATTTTCTCTTGCATCCCTTCACTAGGACAGGCAATGTGGTGGTTTAATATTTCTTTATTCTATTCTGGTTCTTCTGCCGCCCACATCAGTATGGTGTCTTAACCATCACATACCGATCTGAGGAGAGAGGATTGAAAAAAAAAAGGAAAAACAGCCTTCTAATTAACATTGTAGTGATGGGAGAGAAATTGTTCTGTTAGCATTTAATTTTTAAAAAGCACTCAGTGTAAAGGTTTTGGGAGGAACTTTCTAAATACTTTGCTTAATAAAGCAGCAATTGTGTGAAAATGAGAATAGACAATGATTGCAGAGACCATGGAATATGATTTCTGCAAAATAAATAAAGTCCACTGCAAACTGAAGTCTGCTAGTGTCAAAGAGATGACGATAGGGTGCAGAATTGATAAACTACTCTCAAAAAAAACCCAACTAGCTAATGGCCATCTGCAAGTCACTGGATAAAAAGATACCCTTTTGCTGTCTTTTGAAGTTGGAACAGAATTAAAGATGTTTTACTGCACAAGACTATGGAAAGACCATTCCAGATAGTGAGTTCTTACTCTGGTAGCTATGGAAATCAAAATATATAGGGGGGGCTACCCACCTATCTGCCTATATATATGGTAGTCATGATTCAGCTGTGCAGTCACAGTTTGGGGTTAATTAGCATTAACCATTAGATGAGAATGGAGGGATGGCTGCAGGGAGCAGCTATGGCATGTAGCTTCCTAGCCTTATGTGGCAGTTATTTGTTGTCAATTCTCAGAGAATCCAGTGACTGGGCACAAACTATGCAGACAAGATCAAATTGCAATTCAAGATATTCGGTGCCATTTCTAACAGCTTTTCTCATGTCTTATTGTAATATTCCAAATAAACATGGCCTGAGAAAGATAAAACATATTTTCTCTCATTGCAAACTTCTAAAATTATGAGTAACACCTCAAAAGTGTGAGTGAACTTTGATCTTAGCTCTGTGCTTCAGTACAAGTCTTCACAAAAACATCCAATGTGGATACAGGTTACCAATTGCTTCTGAACACAGGGAAACAAGCTGAAATAAAATACGATACAGAATGTTATAAAACAGCCCAGGAGGAAATGTGGGCATACTGCAATGTTATGTTGGACATATTTTTATCATAGCTGAACATCTAGTTCTCCAGAAAAAAACCCAAAATCAACAACAAAAAACTCCACCACCCCCAGCTTCTACTGCATATTTTCCTTAAATTTGTCTTTAAAAACCTGTTTAGATTCAATTGCTTCTGGTTCAGACTAAAGGAACTGGAGAAAACAGCATACATAAAAGAATATGGGGTATTACCTTTTCAGTTTTAATAAACTCACTGGCAGCTTCAAGAAGCAATGATGAAAAATTATTCTAAGCACAAGTTATACCTCATACCTGATGCCAGCTAAAAATAGAACTACAACAGACACTAAAACATACTCCTTGGTTAGAGTATAAGGAAATGAGGGCTTTCCCCTGCTCTACCCATCAGTCTATAACTGAAGTTAAACAATACGAGGAAGGGTGCATTAGAGGTAACGTGGGTAACTCAAAAACATGTAGGGAAGGATTCCACACTGGAGTTGTGTAGTAAAGCAGGATGTGACAGAACAGAGCCAGACTTGCCTGCACAGAGATAAAAACAAGTATTTGGATGATGGTAGTGCAGCTTTCGTGTTATTGAACATACCTACCATTTAGAAAAAAAATGTCCCCTCCGTGTTGGAGGAATCTGCTCTTCCTAGGGAATCCAGCTGGGTCTACTTCAGTGACTGATTCTTCCTTGAATATTGTTAGGGCAGATTTTTCTGTTACTATTGTTTGCAGCAAGCATGGGATGTTATGCTGTGGAAGGAGTAGATTAATCTTTTGAAGACTCCTTTTTTGGTTGTTTTTGGGCTTGAGGTGGTTTCTTTGAAGTCCGTTGCTAATACGTCTGTGAGTGCACACCCTTGTAGGCTGCATTGATCTGAGTCAGTCTTGCCTGGGCTCTATGAAGGTCAACAGCTTAAGAAAAGAATGAAGAAATTATTTCAACCCTCATATGCCTTCACAAGAGTGAAGGAGCTGCAGAGATGCCTCCTAGGTTATAGAGGATATTGTGCAATAGGGAGGATTTGGGGAAATCAAGGTAGGATTCACACATCCTCTGCCTTGTGATTAGTGGGGGGAACTTTTGTGCAGACAACAAAGTGGCTGGAGAGAAGCAGGAGAGCTGAGTAGGAAAAGCATATGCCTGGCATCAGAGCATCCAGTTCTCCACAGCTGGGCAAGCTGGTGCATGCCCATCTCACGTCAAAATCCTTGTATCTCCTTAATCCATGAGACGAGTACATTGGACAGCTGAGGGACCACCAGGAGGCATTCATCTGACAAAAGCATACCTTCCCATAGGGAATTTCATATGCTGCCTGTGAGAGAATACTGGCATGCAGCTGTGCCCCTGGGCATCCCAGAAATGTTGATCTTGGCCACCCTTGCTGGCTTACTTCCCACCTTGGCTCAAGGTTTGGATTTCCTAACCATCCCCATGCTGCCACACACCCGCTGCAGGATGGGGGACATTGCAGGTCAGGCAACACAGTGTGGGCATGTAGGGGTTATGTACAGGAACCTTATGTACCTCAAAAGCTACAAGTTTCCTACCCTTACAGGACTGTAGGGACCCTCAGGTCTACTGATCCATGAAGAGACAGCAAAAAGGCACCAAAATCAATTCTCTTTCCCTTTTGTAGTTCATCCATCCCATATCCAGCCCAAATACCAGGTGCAGCAGGAAGCAGTGTGCTCTAGCTGCAGAATTATTTCCTTCTGCCATTAAAAGAAATTTTAATGCACAGCAAGTGCCACTGAAGTGCAAGTGAAGGGCCCATTCCATAAAAGATTTAGACACTTTCTCGGTGTATACTTTTGATTTGTACAGCAGGGAGCTTGTACTTGGGAAGAAAAAGGGGAGGGGGGGAGGACTTTGCTTTAAATTACAGCTTTTTTAAAAATTCATTTTGCATTCAAAAGTGTAAATATATTTTCTCTTTCTCTTGCCTTGATTTATGACCTTATAAAAATGAGATAGAATCAGTCCAGAAAGAAACAAAGGTTAGGTCTTCCCAGAGCCTGAAGCCTTTGTGTAAGTCCCTGAAGAACAGCTGTGCAAATTACATTTGCTGCTATCAGATAAAGTGGAGACAGAGAGCAGTTTTTCTAACAGGATCTGGACAAGATTCCATTTTACTTTGTCGTTTTGAATGCAGGTTTGATTTTGTTTGCTGGTAGTCACAGCCTTTAATGTTACCTTGCCAAAAATGGCTATTGCAGGAGAACTCGCATCAATATGATATCAGCACAGGCAGAGAGAGAAACATCCTGTTTATGTGAATGTCCCTAACAAAAGAAGTCAAGATCTAAACAGATAGAAGAGAATGCCAGTAACCATGAAACAAACTACATGCCAGATGTTAGTCATGCTGCTTAGAGATCTAGGAGAGGTTGATCAGCTATTATGTTGATGAGTGCAGCTTATGAACCTGTAGAGAAGGGAAGCAATAGTTGTCATTTGCATGATTGAAGTCTTGTGTAGTACTTCTTAAATCATAAATAATTTCATTTTACCTGAGTGTATTAATTAAAAGGTTACATTTTAAGGCATTCACTTTCCTTTCTTTACAAGTTCATATAAAGCATTCAAAAGTAGAAATTAATTTTGTTTTATAGACTAAGAGAGCCACAGAATCCCAAATGAAATTAGGTTGAAAAGAACTTCTGGTCCTAGCCCCTGCTCAGAACATGGCCAGGTTCAAAGTCACAAGTTGCTCAGAGCCTTTAGTTAAATTTGAGTATCTCTACGTATTTTTTTCATTGCTTAACTGTCTTCACAGTGGAGTTGTTTTTCCATCCATCCTACTAACCAGAATTTTCCTTGCTGAAGCTTGTGTCTGTTGCCTCCTGTCCCTTCACTGCGCACCTCTGAGAGGACCCATCTCTGCTGTAGTCCTCCAAAGGCCCTGTCAGGCTGCTGCTATGTTCACCCTGAAGCCATCTCTCTTCCAGGCTGGACAGGCTCAGTTCTCTCAGCCTCACTTAGCTGGCAGGAGCTCCAGCCCCAGTCATCTTGGCAGCCCTCTGCTGAGCTCACACCGTTTCTTGGATCTCACTTCTCTTCCGGAGGATGTAAAACTGGACACAATGGCTTCACCAACACCACGGAGGAAAGCTGTGGCCTTCCACATGCTGACTCTATTGGTTTGACCTGTGTGTTTACTGAGGGTACATTCCATCCCTCTGTCCAGGTGGCTGAGGAAGATGTTTAAGAGTGCCAGCACTGGTATTGTCATTCACAACCAGCTGCTAATTATACTGACTGCTGAATGTTGTCTTTTGAACCCAATGGTCCAGCTTCTCATCCATCTAGTATTGGTCATTTCTGAACCATGCTTAAATTCTGCTACCTCTTCTCTCTCCTGTGATGGAGGTAACTTGGAGCAGAATATTCAGAACTCGCAGAATTTAACAAGTTGTATAAATAAAATCAGAATCTGATTATTCAGCCTGCTTTTCATTTCGACATTTTTTTTGAGAAGGTAGCTGTGTTTCTCAAAGACTAATAGGAGTCTATTTTTCTTGTTTAAATCTCCTTTGGGTTTCCAGAAATTTTTGAGAATGGGTAGTGTGGGAAAGACTAAGGCTGAAAGTGAAGGGACTGAAGCCGAGACCAGCAAAGTATGGATTTGTACAGGAATAAGACCTGTATATACACAAAAGTATTTGTAGCTAGCAGACACTCTAAGCACTCTTGCTACTCTGTGTAGTTTCACTGTTTGACTAAGGAAGGAGATATTTCCCCTGCAGCAGTGCATCCTTTTTTCAAATAAAAAATTTTCACAAGAGCCTTTGAATTTTGATAGAACTTGAGCAGGTTGAAAAGAAATACCTGGCTTTTCTTGGTTTATTGATATTAGGCAGATTTTTCAATAGTATCAAATAACCTGTTTCACTATATTAGTAAGAACTCATTATTTTGGATTGTATTAAAGGATATGAGGAACAGTAGCAGCATTATTAAATCATTTTATGTTGCATATCTGCTTGATAATCAGGTTGTGTAGTCAAAATGAAATAATTACATAGCGTGAATCCCAAATTTACAAAACAGTGTTTCACGGGATCTTTTGAAATGTCAGTTCTCTATTTCAGGTAGCTTTCTTACTTTCTGAAACTGCTGAGAGTTGTGGTGGACCACATACTTCCAAGATTCACAATTCATGACATGGTCAGATTTCACTGTTTTGACCAGCCCAAGGTGGTGGAGACACCTTATGCCTCATTGCTCAAAGCAGCACTTGGTGGGCATTTCTTGATCCCTGTTTTTTCTTCTGTACTGTAACCTGATAGTAATGAACGGTTCTTCTGGCTCTTTCTTGCCTGGCAGGTAATAGTGGGAGCTTCCAAGCTACACCAAGGTCACAGTTAAGTCTGTCCTAAGATGTAGTGCAGATTTTAAGCATAGGGAGTAAGAGGGGCACGCCCGAAACAAAGGGAAGTAAGGGTAAATAAAATTTAGCGCGTCTTCAAGGTGCTCATGTTGTGTGAATACATCTGTGCATTATCATTGTGTTCATTACTTATTTTTCTCAGACGCATCAGCCTTAAGAGCAAAGGTAAGGTGACATTGTAGCATGACATCCTTTTCTAAAAGCCTGTGAATGGGGGGTTAGATTTTAACTCTTCTCCCTTTCTCTTCTCTTCTTGAATATAAAATGGTTTCTAGCTGGGCTGTTTAAAAGATTCATATGGAGAGTCCAATTTGTGTTGGTGATTCATTTGTAAAGCTTCAGGTGAGGGAAATGAAAACCTGCAAAGAATTTCCAGCAGAAAATTGTATGTGGAGGAGTTAGACAACAATTTCCTGTATGGACCAAAGCCTTCTGTATAGCTGAGTGTCAAAACTGCAGCAGTCACACTACATTGACTCCCAAGCTGGCATTTTGCTATTGCCTCTATATGCACTAGAGCAGGCAAAGACAGAACACTCTGAACTGCGTTTTTGAAAGCCAGGATGTAGAATTCAACCTTCCAGAAAGCAAAACATCATCAACAAAAGACAGTGATTGTGCTTTAAAGCCACCTGGGAGCAGGGGGAGAACATGTGCTCAAGCATTCAGAAAGCCGAGGCAGCCTCACATTGTTCTGCTCCTGATTTTGCCAGTGAGATGTGAAACTGAAACAGTTGTGTTGCTGATACAGAGAAAAAGCAAGTTGCCTACCTGCGCTGGCCTTGAAGGCTGCTCTCCTCCTGAGATAATTCTGCTTAGTTTGTTTCTTCTCCTGAGCCTTATGCTGGAATAAAACAGGAGAAGGACAAGGGTGGGGGATAAGGGGGCACAGCCACTGCCAGCAGTTTGGAAATCTCAGTGGCTTTTGAGCACCTCCAGGCCCCCTGACTACACCAGCACAAGCCAGTGTTGTGCTGCTACGAGAAGAGAGCAAGCACTGCACTCTGGAGAGCAGCACCTAGAGTTGCCCCAAAGTCCTACTCCACTGGATATGCAGGAAAACAGCTATTAAGAAGAATACAAAATTAATTTAATGACCAAAGAAATAGCCACTGAAGTTAGTAGCTGGTGAAAATGAGGCAAATCTTTTGCAATGCTTAGTTTTGCCTTGGGACAGTGGACAAGAAATGAAGTGTTGCTATCTAGAATTCCTACATATTTCTTTACACTTTTTCAGAAATAAAAGAGAAACGTTCATAAAAGTGAATGAAGCCACTTGAACCCTTTGCCCTGCAGCGCAGGTCGGCAGAGAAATGGGGAAGAATATTGTGATGCTTCCAGATTTTCCAGGAAACTAGCAATGCTCAGGAAATTGGAGAAGCTGGAGTCTCTCGCATGGATGTGTGCCAGAGACAAAAGCATTGTTATAACAGCTGAAATCTGTTTCTACAGGCCCCATTGAGCAGGGCATAAGTACGTACTTAAGCCTATCCCAAGGTAGCCAGGAGCAGAAGTGTGGGCTGAAGTTCCAGCTGCGCTACTGATAGCGTGCGGCAGCAGTGTGACTCTCACTACATCCACAGCGGCTTTGCTCTGCTTCAGCACCTCTTTGCTGTAACAAAAGTAATTACGTTGAGGTGACCGACCTGAACTGGAACATGGCTTTAGGTTATCTTTAACTTAAACTGATGAAGGCAAGGATAAATATTTACACTGTCTGATTCCACACAACTATTTAGGTGCCCCGAGCCATGTGCTAGTATTCATGTCTTTCCCTTTGGAAATTCAGGGAAGTTGGGCTCTCAGGCTCATGAGTTCTGAATCACATTTTAATTAGATGACTAAAATGCCTGTTATAAATATCTTTCTAAAAACAAAGTTTTAACTGTGAACATAATTAACTCTTGAAATCAATTTCAAAAGTCATTTCAATTTGTCATCACTTGCAGTCTTTCAGCTGATCATGAGTGTTCATAAACATACATTTCCCCCACTTGTGTGGGGTTCTTATAGGGCACATTCTAGCACTGTGCTGCATAATTTGACTCAGGTCCATGGTGTGCTTTACTGTGCATTCCTCCTGAGGGAAGAACTGTGTACACCAGGATGGCTTCTTTTGGTAGCAAGATGTGGCATGCATGTAAGAGCCTGCTTTTCCAAGAAGGTGCCTGGCAATGTTTTATGGTAATTGCAGTTTCCTATAACATACACTGCATGCTATAGTCAGCATCAGTCATGATCAAAGCATGACTTACTAAAACCAGATTATAATCTACCAGAGACAAGTTTCCTAGTCAGCCAGGAATGACTGCTAGATGATGCTACGCAATGTCTGGAAAGGTGATATAAATGACTTCTGAAGTAACAACTTGGAACATAGTCTTGGTTTTCCAATTGCTGTACGCAGTGATTGCTTGTAGACACTGAAAAAGAGCTGTGTGAAAGTTTCTGATAAAGCCACAGTTTTCTCTCATTATTTTTTCAGTGCCTTGCTGGAAAAAAAGCTCAGACAATTTCAGATTGTTACCTTGGACCTTTGCCTTTTTATCTTAGGAAAAGGAACTGAGCCTCTGAGACAGCATGAAATGCTTTAGGTAGTTCCAGGAGTGTGAGAAAGGATGTTTACTGTCTAGGCACTGATCAGAGGAGATTTTGCATCCACTAAAATGGTTTCACATCCAAGCCCTGGATCTGAATATACCCATTCAGCTTCATTTTTACAAGGCTACACGTCATCCTGGGTTATTGTTTAGGAAGAATGGAGAAGGGTCAACCATAGTCAGTAGCAGATTGCTACCTGTGCACCCAGGACATTTTGCACGCCAAATAGTGTCTTGGAAGAGAGCCTTCTCCTGTGGGTTTCATGTCAGCTATTTCTGTCAAGTGGCACCTGCTTACGCTGATGGAGGAAAAGTAACTGTTGTAGTCGAGTTCTTGGTTCATGCCCTCTCCTCAGTATGTGAAACTTCATGCAGGTTGATGGTAATGGACACTGGAAGCCTTGATAGAATGCTGGGTGTAGTGGTGTCCTTTTATGCTGCTTTGCATTTCTGGCACTCTTTTGATCCCAAGATCTATCTGTTCAGAACTGATTAAATCATCTGTGAATCATAGGAAGGCTTGGGGTGAGATTTGGCAGTATCATGGAGGGATGTGGGCAGGAAGGTTTTATGGGAGTATGGGACAACCTCAGCTTTTATTTTCTGCCAGTTGGTACTTTGGTTTCATGCCTCTGGCAGGGGAACACGTACAGTGGCAGAAAGCAAGGGAGGTATACGCAAACGGTAGGAAGACAGAGCCATATGGTAGTCAGCGTGCTGATTGTCAGTGCTGTCAGTGCTAATGCCCCATAAGCCCCTCATGCTTTCCTCTGGGGAAGAAAACATTTGCATTTTAGCAGACCTTGGTAGCTGTTGAAGTCTTTGTGGCCAAGCCAGAGGCTCTGGACCTATGGCTGGTGTCCTAATGGAAACGATGGCTGTGATGTCCATAATCTTGATAGCAGGGCTGGCAAGCAGCACCTGGCTAGCTGCTTGACCAGAGATTATCTGTGACAGTTCTAAAGAAGAAAAATGGAAGAATTTGGCAGTTTTAGTCCAGCAGTCTCACAGTGTTCTTGAAACTGGATGAACTCTGATTTACTTCACTACCCTAAATATACCAGTGAGTCCTTTTATGCATGCTGGCATCTGTGGCAGAATGCAAACGTGATTTTACTCCCCGTTCCTTTACTGCTCCTCTCTTCTGTTGTGCCTACTAACTGGAAAACACGGTGAGGCTGAATGGTGTCCTCAGACTAAGTGCTGTGTATTCATCCACAGCAACACAGCCTCCAGGGAACAGGTTAAACAACAAATGGTCTGTATGCCTTACCTTACAGTTACTGTTTTCTCTACACCTTGGGTAGGACAAAGGTTTCAGACATGGAGTCTGTCTTGGAGATCCTAACAAAGAGTTTGAAATCAATTTACAATTTTCTTGTGGTGTAACCAAAGATAAACCCTGTTTATTTAATTAAGGCATGTAATTGATATCCAAGACAATGAATACGTAGGGCATGTATGTTGGACATCTACCTGAGAGCTTTGTTACCTTTGAATGAAGGATAATGTAAATGTTCTCTCCTGGCTTAATTATATTTTTCCCCCATTTTACAGGAATGCGAATGAAAACCCAGTGCAAGATTTAGGTGTCAGCAGTGCAGCTGCCTAGGTTTGAGTTGCTTGCCTTAATTCGCTTTATAGTCAGTAGAGTTAAAAACGTCATTTGTAAGACCTGCCTTATTCAAAACACAGTGGCTGAATTCAGGCCTACAAAGTCTTCTTTCTCTCTGTTGACAGGAAAGGGAGCCTAGTTTATTGGTTCTTGTGTTGATAGACTACAGATGGCTAGAACCCAAAGGTGAAGAATCAGTGTGAGGAACTGCTTCCATTACATTGTTCTCCATTTGAAATGCGTTTATTTGTTTTTTAATGAGATCCAGTGTGCTTCAAAGCTCTAAAACAGAGTAAGTTCTCAGCCATTCCCCAAGCTGGCTCAGCTTTGTTAGTGGGGCTCACAGACAAACTGTCTGGTTTTACATGACCCAATTAGTTTTAATAACTTCCCGTTCAGACAGCATTCTCACTTGCCAAAATAGAATTTTTCATGAATTACTAAATTAGTAATCTGTTCTTACTGACTGTCAGCTTCAGTGAAAGCTGATAGGAAGATGTTCTTGGCTTGTAATACAAACCTAATACAAGCTTGGGAAGCACTCACTACATTTCATCCTATTTTTATCAGCCTTCTCCAGCCACCTACATTCCCCTTTTCCCAGGTGCCTTTTATTAGCTTGTTGAAAATCTGTGGGAAGTGAGACACTTTAACCTTTGAAAGGTTCACAACAGGTATTTACTATTTCCTCTTCTAACAAGTCAGAAGAACCAAACAGTGTTAGAGATCGAGTCACCACACACCAGTAAAAGTAGTTTACCAGTCCATTAGTTTATTATTACCAGAAAGCTACCTAGGTCTTAATTAAACTGCAGATCTATCTGCCTGAGACTAATACAGTTTGGCAAGAATTGGGAAAGAGAAACTCAAATATGTAATTTAATATTTTTTTTTTCTGTAGTGTCTGTTAGGGATTTTTTTCTTTAGAATTGCTGCCTAGGACAATGTTTAGAAATAAGTATCTAGCTGTAAACATCTGACTGTATTGAGGCAGTGTAAGGTTGGGGCAATAATGTATGTCCTATTTATTATCCTATAGGTTTGACTGTTAATTGTGATGTGGGATGCTGGACTGGCTTCCAAGCTCTATTCTTCAAAAATTATGCTGCAAATGAATGAAAACACTGGAAGAAAAGGGAAGAATTGCTATTGTCTAACCACAACAGTCCAGGCAGGCTGCCATAACAGCATTTTAGAAGCTCTAATTCAATAATTAGATCCAGCTACAAATGTATTAGTTTAGCCAAGTCCTCTAGTTGGCAGAATGTCTTAAATTTCCTTTGACAAATGCTGTTGTTTGCTTAATACGTTGTTAGATAGTTTACGAATTGCTTGTCTGTAAGTTACTATGTTCAATATCAACTTGTTAATTAGATTAATTTGGTTTGGTATTTTGCTAGAAAAAGGTTATTTATATGAATGTACAATTTTATTTCATTACAGTTACAGACATAACACTGTTTACCAACAGTAGCGTATCCAATTTTCAGAAAATACTGTAAATGTCTTGCAGGCAAAGGACAAAAAAGGCATTTTTCCAGGGCTTCAGTGAGAGGGAACAGTTTTTTCTTGTGGGAAAGAAAGATTCATCTCATGCCTTTTGCATGTACAATGCCCAGTGCTTACTGTGACTCTCTTCCTGCAGGTTTTACATGGCTGCTGATGGCGGCTTGTTGGGAGACTGGACTGTAAGAGTCTTGCTTTACAGTTCTGGCTGCTCCAGGTAATCTAAACACATTTCAGACAGATAAATGCATGTAGACCCCAGAGCTAGAACTGCTCTCATGTAGAAGTACACCTCTGTAGCTGAGGTTCCAGTAAAGCCCACCTCTCCACAAGCCAACATCCGTAATCTTCTGTGGGTGATCTCAACTGGATCTATGTTGACATCTTAGGGAAAAGTGGTTTGCTATCCCAAATTCTTTAACTCCCCGACTCCTGTTACCTTTCAGAAATCTCCAGAGGTGCTTGTAAACAGTTAGAGGAGGCTGAAAGGGGAGCAGATTATGACAGGCAGGATAAAGACAATTTCTTCTTTTCTCCAGGTGTGCTGGATATCTCAGCACAGGGAGACCTGTTTTGGCCAGACACCTCTCCTTCCCCAGCCTTGCCCCCTTGCTGTCTGCTACTTCCTTGAACAACAAGATTGCTTTGATCATGTTTTCCCACAGTCCCTTTGAATAGATGTCCCACAGGACAACTGAATAGTCAGGAATCCCAGGAGTGCTGTTGGTGTGAGATCTGAAGGCTCATCAAGCTGTAGCTCTGGACACAGAGTTGAAAATGCCCTTGTGTAGATCCATTCCAAGCCATTTACTGTACCCTAGGCACTTCCTGCACTGGCAGATGTGGAAGGCAGTATCTCTCCCTGGACTTCTGCTTATGCCTGCAGACTTGCTGGATTGAACCTTCCCTGCTTTAGCACCACCCAAATGGAAAGGACAAAGCCACCTGGATTTGTCCACAGCCTCATTACCTCTGCTGGTGCTGGTATGGCTGAACATCACTGCCTTTAATGTTATTCTTAACAATACCAGAGAAACCTACCTGGTCACTAAGCAAACCTACACCATCCCTTGTACAGTGCAGACTGTCTTCTGAACCCCCAATCAGACACGATCCTCTTTTGCAGTCATCTGCCTCCCTGTTTCTGTTCAACAGCTGCAATCCTCTTATTCAGCGAGAAAAATCAGGCATAGTTAAAAGAAAACAAAACCCAGAACAAATACAAACAAATCAAATTAAAGAAAATGTTTTAAAGCATTTCAATACTCACATGATGTTGTGAGATGGTTTCATGTCTAAAATGGTAATATTATTTCTGGCAATCTATCTCATGCTATTCTTTTGTTGATTTTTCCAACCTCTCAGGAAATTGGAATGAAAATATTTTACTGATGTTACTATCCCTGGGAAAAGCTTGTCAACATAGATCCAGGTCTATGCTGAAAACTCAAAATGTTTGGCATGTGGTTTTGTATTTTTCCTTCATCAAAGAGATTATATGGGGCTAAGGTCTGTTCACATGGAGGCAGTGAGAGATACTGGCAGTGTAATTAAAAAAAAAAAGGCGACCTTTCATATCTGTGTACACATATATGCAAATATCTCTTTTTGCAAATGATAATATAATCATATGAGAAAGTCATTACATTACAGTAGCTCCCTCATACGAAAGCTGAGTAGACACTCTAGGGATGTATATGCTATAGAAAACTCTGTCTCTCTCTCTCTCTTATTTCTGTAGTGGTTCTCTAAGCAGGGGGATCAATGAAGCCTGATTTTGTATGGATTTGTGTCTTGAGGTTGAGACCCTATCTGGACTTTGAGGTCTCATATGAAGTGTTGCACTTTTTACCTCCCTGAAGCATTAACCACAGCTCTTAACTGGTTGCCTAGTTTCAGAATACTTTAAAGGACTTAATAGTTTTTGGATTTCAATACCTCTCAAATGTGCTCAATGAGCTTAAGCATTTGAAGATTCACAGAGAGGTCTCATGCTCAAAGAGGCAGCACAGTATCTTAAACACAGCTTCCACAAAATGAGGCTAAAGAGTCCTCACCCACATATGGAGAAGAAGCATAAAATATAAATTAAAACAGAAAACATGAATTTAAACATAAACAGAGAATTTAACAGCTAAGGAAGAAGAGACACATTTGCAGAATAACCATTAATCACACAGGGGAAATCTTCCATTGCCTGTGAGAATTTAGCACCTAATTGCAATTTGTCTCTTAAAATTTCCTACACAATCTCTTCTGTAAATGTATGTAAAGCATCTCACACTGCACATTAAAAAAAAAAATCATGTATATGCCTGTGTGTCTGGGGGCTAAAGGAACTTGAATTTTAGTTGTAGCTGTCAGAAAAACTCCCCGATTCCATGGGTTCATTTATGTGTTTTCTTTTTAAATTTTTAGTTAAATGATATTGATTTGTCATTTTGAGATTTCTGTGTTTAGTTAAAAACCAACCAACCAGCTAAACTGAACAAACTCCATTGAGGATCTTATTGGCTTTGGAGTTTAATTTTAGCCTGTAAGAGAAAGAGCAATAGCTCAATGACAACACTGTTTTGACAGAAAAGGCCAGACATATGAGCTTTAGAGTTTTAATTTCCCTGAGGGGTCATAAGGTTGCCTGCTACCAAGTATGTTAAAAAGACAAATCAAACTGAAGAGTTGAATCAGGTTCATTAGCTCTGGCAAATCAGTTACCACAGCAAGTGCATTCTTCCTTTGGTTTGTATGAAAGCAAAAGCTTGCTACGCACCAAACAATGTAAATACAATGCCGTATATACATTAGTTTTGCCCTTGTCATCATGGCTCAGTGATTATTAAAAAAGACCAGATTGCTAAAGGAAATGCAAAAAGATCCATTTAAGATTTCAAACCCCCTCCTGATAAGCCTCCTGCACACCTGTCCTCTGACCAGTGCTATAATTCAGGTTCAAACCACAGCACCAACAAACCCAGCGGCGCAGGATGCTCCTGAGCTCTCTTATCTTTGAGTGCTGAAGAGTCAGTAGCAGGGATCATGTCCCAATTCCATGGATGATTCACAGGCAGGACACAGGCTGAGCAGTCATCTGAAGATGCTCTGAGAGTTTTGAAGGCTGGAAGAGGTGCTGAGGGCAGAGGGGCAGGTGGCTCTTAGTGAGGTGTAGGGAGAAAGGGTCAGGTGCTGAACTGAAGAGGTTCACAGGCTGTCAAAAGAAAACTGGGGGTTAAGAGAGGCAGATTCAGACTTTCCAGCTATGAGTCACACAAATCATGAAACCACTTGAAATATTTCACCTACTCATACATCTCTTTTATCTTTAACCTCTTCCTTCTTTTTTGTAGTTATTCTCCTGTTCTGCTTTCTTTCAAATCACACCTTGCACTGTTTTCCTGCTTCCTTGTCCCCTGTCCCCATTTTGGTATCTTTCTGTTGCTGAGCATTCACTACATTTTCCAGATCTTTCACATTTTGGAAATGCTACAAGCAGTACTTCTGAGCTTAAGTCACTGAATATTTGGTCTATATGATGACACAGTACTAAACAGTTTTTTAAAAAAAATATTACTTGCGAAACTAAATTGATTTTTTTTTTTTAAGTCTGCACTACCCAAATACACGCCCCCAATCTACATAGCTCTGATAACGAATTTGTGCTATTTATATCCATAGTAAAGTGCTGATATTCAACGTTTAAAATGCAACTGAGGTCCCACTCTTTGATCAGGTGGAAGGGAGATAAAAACTCAAAAGTCTCAAGCAAGTTATTCAGCCAGAAAGCAGATCCCTAGCAGCTCTGAGGTGTGGACAGGTTGGTTTTGTTCTGAAGCTGAGTGAACCAATGAAGAATTGCTGAAGCAGAAAAAGGTGAGAGGTTCCCAGACTTCTGCACTGCTGTCTCCAGCTCACAGCACGGTGGCTGAATGGTCACTCGCTGCACTTGTGCTGTGGATGAAGTGATGAGGGGCACACGTGTCTCTTCTTGGGACTGGGAAATGTGTCCCAAGACTGCTCTGAGGCACTGAAGTGGCAGAATGGAGCAAAGCCTTTCCCAGGCCTTCTCTTTTATGGGGTCATTGCACATGTTGTGTTTAAAGCCAGAAATAAAAATCTGCCAGGCCAGGCTCCTCCATGTCAGGAGCCCAAGAGCTGGCAGGATCTCGGAGCATGTCAGGCGCAGTCTGCAATTCATGTGCACTGGAGTAATATTTGGCAAACTAAAATTTGTAGGATACAATTGTCAAGAGAGCATCCCACAAAAAGGAATCTCCTTTGATGTTCATCTGGATGTTGTATGGGAGGTGGGCAGTACACAGCTCACCTCTTCCTGTATGGGAAAAGAGGTGTTGTGAAGAAAAACCTGCTTGCCTGCTTTTAGAAGAGATGGGAAGAAGAAAATAAACTCAGTTTCTGAAAGGGTAGGAGAGCATCAACCCCCATCCCACTCCAGCAGGATTGCCCCGGGAAGGGGAAGTAGTGATTGGCCGGTTGTGCAGCGGGTGGTGGTGTTTTGGAAAAAAACTTGCTTTCTTTTGAATGCCTCCTGCCCAGGTCAGGGAGAGCAAATATTCAAAAAGGACTGATGCCTGTCAATGACATATGGCTCCCACACACCAGTACTCTGCAATTCTGTTTCTGCAGTGCCTATCTCCACATCATGTAGGGAAAACTAAAGTGGCATGTATCAATTATTCCAACAGAGTCAAGAACTCCTAATGCTTTAAGACCAAAAGGAGAGTTTGTTATGCTTTGTCAGGAAATGTCTGATACCAGATAATTCTTTCTTTTTGCAATGATCTACTTAAAAACTGATGTGAAACTCATACAGGCATGAAACAGCTTGTATTGTTTTTACTGCATTTCTTTTGATTGTGCTACACCATGAAAGAAAAACAAACACATTCAAAAAAGCAGACACTCCCAGGCTCCACATCTGCAAAGTGCAGTAGAGTTGTTTAGGTCTCCAGACTCCATCCTGTATCTATTTAAACATAGATGTTTCTATATTTATATGAAGACTCTTGCAAGTAAGGGAACAAAGCCGAGTCCAGACTACACTCTGGAAGGTGGAGTTTAGATTTTAAGATTTTTTTTTTCAAGTTTAGATTTTTTGCTAGAAAGCCCAAGACAGAGTGATCCTTAGTTTGACTTTATATTGGGCCAAATTATAAGTGTTTAATCTTGAGAACTGGAAATCTCCAATGTCTGCACCTGGTCAGTGGATCTGATATTCCTTTAGTGTTATTGCTGCTGTTCACGAGGGACAGGAAATCCAGTCACCTGGATGCCAAATCTGTTGAGAACAGGAACCACAGTCCCTCAGAGCCCTGCTCTGCCTTCAGTGACAGTTCACTGAAAGCAAGATGCTCTGAACACAACATTTTGACTGCAACACATTGTTTTGAGTTTTTAAATGAAACCGTTTTGCCAAATACCTCCTGACCAGGTCTGGTTTTGCTCTCTGACCCCCATCCCTTTCCTGTGGAGACCAAACCCATACTCATTCACCATGCTAAACTTTTAGTGACTTAACAAAAAGAGCAACAAAAAATTTAATTTTATACAATTCCTACCACAATCCTACCAAAACCTGGAATGATCCAAACAAGAACTAGAGAGGCCTAACTACTATCTGCTCGATTTTCGTGACAACTGATAGTCCGTATTATGCTGTCTGGCAGCTGATAATTTTTAAATACCCTTCAGGGCATATTTATTTCTCTTTCGACACTGTTTACATGTTATACTTATCTTGCTTAGTTAAAAAACAAACAAAAATTTGAGGACTGGAATAATTTTACCCTTTCTTAACATAATCAAATTACTTCTGGTTATGCTCCAGTCTGTCACATTAAGTCCCACTTTATTGAGTTGTCTTACTGTAGGTTGTATTGTAGCAGTGCCTGAAGACTCAGACAAAGTACATGGTCCTTTTGTGAAGCCCATAGACTAAAGATCCATTATTCTTTTGGGTGTAGATACAGTTTTCTTCATAATTGCATCCTGAGCTGTGACAAAGTGGCTGCCAGGCAACACAGCTGTCAAAACTACGTTGCAGGGCAGTTGGAAAGCACAAATCAAGTAAAATAATAGAAATGTTTGGGACACAACATTTGGGATTGTCATAACCACCCTTGTCCTTGCAAAAGGGTTGGTGCTGATGTTGCCAGCTGGGACTGCCAAATCTCTCTGGCATTTTGAGGTCTGAAGGATACTTTTGGTCTAGAGGCTGTCACTATCCTGTCTCTTTTCTGTCTTTTGTGTCAGCAGTAGGCATCATGCAATGAGCCATATCACTCTGCTAAAACAGGTGATTATTTTTTTACACTTAACCTTTCAGATCTGGCTAATGTAATGGGCAATAGCAGCAGGAAGGAGGTGGTGCCAGAATGTGGCTGGAGCAAACCCTGTCCCTTTCTAGAGTACCCAGGTTGGCCTGATTCATGCTGCTCATCAAATCATGCACACAGGATGCAGTTAAACTGATTTAATGACAGACGGCTACTGAAAGGAGCAGCTCTGCTTTACCGTACTTCCAGGTTTATGCCTTCCTCAATCCTGCAACTGTGTGGTCACAAGGTGGATCAATTCAGCTGTCTGGCCAATCCATTATTTTCTGAGGTGTTATTTTTCTACCAGATCAATCAGCTGAATAGAGCCTGATGGTTACCAGATCTCATGGAAGGGTGGCAAAGGGAGTAACACATCCACGGATTGCAGGTGGGATCACTGTTTTGCAGCAGCCTGTGGTCAGGCCAGTGCTACTGAAAGGCCAGGCTGCTGCTGCATTCAGGTGACAGATAATCCAATGTCACACTGATGCTGGAGGAGGCCATTGTGTGTCTCGGCACCCTGACACAGCTGGGCACATCTGACATCTTTCTACTCTGAGTAACCCTGTGATCCTAGGGGAGCTGGTTTATGGAGCACATCAGTGATGAAATAAACCTACTCCTTTTTTACTTTTTTTTCCCAAGGTTAGTGTCATGGTTAAGCCAGTTCCCTGTGGGGCTGGAGGAGTACTAGGGTCAGTCCTGAAACCAGTGGGACCTCTTGGTTGGGACAAGGCAACAACTTTCTCTAACATGGCTGTGAGATTGGCTTGGCTACAATGTCATTTACTCAGACATTTAGGCACTGGTAAACTCATCCTGGATGAGCAGGTCAGCCTTATTTGTAGCTTTGAGGCAGAAGATACATGTAAGGGACACCCACATTATCACCAGTTCTGTGGTCTAAATAAGAGACAATAGAGTCTGGCAGAGAGGAAGCAACAGCTGTAACACTGAGTTAGAAAAGGCAGGTTGCAGAGACTAAATAAAGTCCCCATAATTCATGGAACTGAATTCTAGACAAGTCTTTTACAAATAGTAAGGGAATTGGTTTCTATCATTGAGAGTTCTCCTGCAGGGATTACCTGAATGACTGGAAGCAAGTCATTCACCTGGGATGAACTGCTTGGTTTCTCCAGTATCAATACTGGCTGACATTGGAGGATGAAACACCCCTTTGAGTCAAAAAACCACTGGGAAGGGAACAGAGAAGGTCTTCATCCCTTGCAGCCATAAATAATCTCTGGACCAAAGGGTAACTCGGGCAAGTGGGAACGCGAGGAGGCCTCCAGCCCAGGCAGGCTCAGTGCTTGAGGGTCACACCAGCCTGCTTGGGACTTCCTCCAGCCCAGACTTGACAGCCTTCTGGAGGAAGCCGAGGCCATCCATCCCCTGGAGGAGCCCGAACCCCTCTCGCCTCGGCTCGGACGCGCCGTCTCTGAGCGTACTGACCGCTCTCCCACGTGTTCTCGCCGTGGGTGCGGGTCTGTGCGGGGCCCCACGGGCGGTGGGCACAGAGCCCGGGCGGCGGTCCCTGAGCGCAAAGGAGTTAACAGGACTTTCTGCCTTTTCCCGCCCGCGCCTCCTCCACCCTCCTCATTACCTGCACTTTATCACCGCCGGAGCCGCGGCCCGGGGCGGGAGCGGTGCAGGGCCGGCGGGGCTTCCTGCGGCGCTGGGGCCGCGCCGTGCGGGGGAAGGTGCGCGAGTGCTGCGCGCTGCGTGCGAGGCAGCGCCTGCCCGCCCGCCGTGTGCCTGCCTGTGGGTGGGAGCGCGGCTGGGGCTGGGGCGAGGGGAAGGCGGGCGGGCGAGCGGGTCTGCGAGCCGCAGCCCGGCAGGGATGCGGCATGGCCGTGGGCTCCGTGAAGATGCCGTCGCCGTCTGAGGGCGCGGAGCTGGCCCGAAGCTGGAGCCCCGGCGGCGGAGCCCAGGAGCCGCCGCCGCCGGTGCAGCTGCGGCAGAAGCTGCGGGAGCTGCCGGCTCTGCTGCGGAGCGGGCTGACGCTGCGGAGGAAAAGCGCGGCCGCCGCCGGCCGGGTGAGTGAGTGAGTGAGTGAGGAGAGAGCGAGGGAGCCCTGCCCTGCCGTCCCCTGCCCTGCCCGCCGGGCCGCGGTGCCCGGGGCAGGCGGGGCGGCGCCCGCAGCGCCCCCGGCCGGGCCGCGGGGCGCGGGAGGCCGCGGGCTCTCGGCGCTGGCCCCGCGCGGGGCCAGGCGGCGGCCGGGGCAGAATGAGGAGGGAGGGAGGAAGGGAGGAAGGGACGATGCCCGGGCAGCGGAGGGGCGGCACCTCGGCACCCACCGGGAGAGGTGCCCGCGGGGGGCCCCGGGCTTGGGTCACCGCTGCCAGCTCTGGTATAATATGAAATACCGGGGTGAGAAGGCGTCCTTGTCCCGTCTTCGGGTTCCTCGCGGCTCTTCCCTTCCGTGCTTTTCCCCTCGTGCGGGCTGGTGCCCGCTCTGCCCGGACAGGAGGTACAGCGCGGCCGTGCTCCGACGCCGGTGCACACGCGTGTTCCAGCAGCGAACTCCAGCGTGCCCTGGAGCATGTGAAGCTCAGATGGAGTGAAGTTGGGATGCACACACCTGGCCCTCAACCTCGAGTGCCTTCTGACAGTGAGGCCGTGAGGTCAGGTGGGCATCACGGAGATCTCCAGCCAAATTTCGCTCAAGTTCACCCATTTTTCAAAAGGTTGATGGTGCATCTTCACGCGGCAGGCAGTGCTCCGGTGAAGCACAGCGTGACACTGCCGTGGCTGGGAACTGCAGCGGGGAGCAGCTGCTCACGGCTCCGAACTCTCCCAGTTGTGACTGGAGCCATATCGGGGGGTGGCATTGCCATCAGGTCAATGGCAGTCAGTCTGGTCAGACATTACTTGTAGGCCAACGCTGGATTGCAGCCCACCGCCTGAGCAGTCCAAATGAAGGGGTGGGTTAATTCACTTGGGGATGGATTTGTCTGCATGGGGAAGAATCAAACGAGCTGCTGTTTTGTTTTAGTGCACTGGTAAACACCTCTGCAGAGTTAGTTGGGGGGGAAGTCAGCATGGTGTGTTTGTACCCTCATCAACTTTGCAGTACTTTGCCCATGTAAATAAATGATTTCTCTGCATGGGGAAGTTGTTGTGAAATATACCAGGGTGTGAATTGCAAACCAAACTTCCTGGGTGAATGCTTTGTTATAAGAGGATATATAGGCAAGGAAGAGAATTAGGATTAAGGTAGGATATAAATTCACAGGAGAGTAGCTATTTTTGAGTAATGTGGATTCAGATTCCAGTTCTACATTAATTTCTTTCCTCCAGCACATTCAACACACAAAATAAAGACTAACCTCCATGTATGGAGATGCATAATGATTTTTGTTGTTCAAATGAATTAGTAATTCACCTGACAAGTTGTCCATATGAACACAGAGCTAAGTGGATTCAGTTAAATAGCCAACCCTTGTTTTGCCCTAAGAGGACGCTTGCAACGGATCCCTTTTTTCCCACAAAGAAAGTTCTTTTCTGAATTGAGTGTGGCTTGTTCCTCATTAAAGGCATACTACCAAAGAAATGGAGAAGCGTGCAGTGAGGAGAAGCAGTGCAGAACGGCTGCTGGTAACAGCATTAGTTCGCAGGCAGATCTGAAACACTGTTTTAACAAAACAAATTCTTGACACTTCAGGGAGACACCATGCAGAGCAGCCTCAGGTTAACTCTCATGGTTGTTCCTCACCACTATTGAAAGCATCTGACAAGTGAGCTACAACAGTTACTCTGTAAATATTTGCTGTGGGTGAGTTAACATCCCGGTGAGAAGCCGGGGTAGCTCCTGGGTCATGCAGCTTCTCAGTTGCACTTGATGAAGCCTTGGTCCCCTCTTGTTTCACACAGTTACGGCTGACACTCTACCTGCCTTTGCTGATGTTCTGTGTTATGGACCAGCAAACACAGTGTGACAGATTTAGTGGTGGTGTCACCTATGGCTTCACCTCCCAGTACCCTCTGGGTCATCTTGTAAAGTTTTTCTTGAACCATCTGTCTTGGTAGGAAGACTGGAGGGAGGATGGTGAGTCTGTAAGGCAGTCTGGAGTCAACCCAGCAGATCTTCTGTTAGGAAGAAATTCTTTACTGTGAGGGTGGTGAGGCACCGCAACAGATTGCCCAGAAAAGCTGTGGATGCCCCATCCCTGGAAATGTTCAAGGCCAGGCTGGATGGGGCTTTGAGCAAAGTGGTCTAGCGGAAGGTGTCCCTGCCCATGGCAAGGGGGTTGCAACTAGATTGTCTTTAAAGTCCTTTCCAACCCCATCCATTCTATGATTCTATGACCTTGGATCAGTGGGTGATGCTGTGTGCAGATGCTGTATAGCTACAGCAGGACCTTTGGACCAGTATCTTGCCCCATGTGGAGAATGGGAATGCTGTACTCTGCTGTCTCTGAGTTTGCAGGGACTATCCTGCAGATGGAATTACTCAGCAGCATGAGTGCCTAGTGGGGTGTTCCGTGGGGCAGGTCATACAAAGAGTCCAGCAGGGTTGTTAATTCACTTGTTCTCTTTGGAGACAAAGTGGGCACCTGAAGTGCATGAAGTGTCTCCCCACATGTGTGATCATCCAGGGAGCAGTTTGTTTCTGTGAGCAGTACCCTGTGTTGATTCCTGTCTCCTTTGTGCATGTGCCTTTCCCCCCCAAAAATGGACTTTTAGGGGCATGACACTTTTCACGTACTTCTATTTAATATGAAGAATAACTTAAACCCTGAAAATGACAGTATTTGGGAGAGGAAAGGGATATGTTAGAACAATGAAATGCAGCATTTTTTATACTTTCCCTTTTAAACATGACTCTAAAATTTTGTAAGTCTTAAAATAAGGTTGGAGAAAGGTTGAGTAACACAAATATATGAAACAAAGATTCCTTTTTTTCCCACCTCAACAAAATATTTCAAGTTAATCCAAAGTTAATTTTCAGAGGGTTTTGTTTGCTTATGAAAAAAACGTAGTCTGTTCTTCCTCTCCAGTGACTTTTTCTTTGTGCCTTTTTGCTTGTTCAAACACCAAGCTGAGAGTCTTATTTGTCCAGCTGGTTTCATCAGGAGTGTTGCTCACTTAGGTGAGCTGTTTTCAAGTAAATGCTGACCAGCTGAAATTCTGGTTTGTTTAATTTCCTAGAAAAATATCATGACCCCTGAACAGGAGTTCTGCTTCTGATGCTGACTTGCTCAGGGACTGCCTGCAGTGCAGTTCGCTTCCACATCTATAAAGCACAGATAATCTACATGTGTGCATGCCTGGGGACTATGGATAATAAAATATAATGGAAGTGTTAAGGGTATTATAATTGTTTTAAGGATGTACTTCACTTCATGCTGTTCAAATACTTCCTGGGCTTCAGGGGAAAGGAAAGCATTGTGTAGTAGAGGGTAGTCTACATTAAAATAATTGATTATATTTTGAAAATCAGTATGGGGTGAAATAAATTTTTTCAATCTGTTTGGACATCTCAGTCCTTAGCCCTTCACATTAGACTATCTGAAAATTGTGACTAGAGATGGGGATAATTGAAAATACAGTGTAGCAAAATTAGATTTCCCTTTCAGTTCAGCGACCCCCAAAACTGGAGAGCAAATATGTATTTCTGGCTTTCTGTGTTAGGATACAGCCAGTACTAATACATGTAAAGAACCTGGAGGTGGAAAAGCACCTTGTAGAAAAAGGTGCTTGGATGTTTCTGTGCTGCGAAGAGTAAACATGAATATACTCCACTGCTTCAGTCATTTAGATAAAACAAACCTCCAGTTCCTTGTCTATGGGAGCCCAATGGTTTTTTTTTAAAGCTCCTGAACTTTGAACTCTGCATTGACCTTGTCCTTGATGGTGTTTTCTCTTAAATTCATTTGTAGGGCAGGTGTAGCAGAGTTATCCAAGACGGCATGGATGATTAGATTGCATTTGCACAGTGAGCTGCGAGGTGTAGGTTTTACTCATCATCCTCTGCTGGATAAAATAGCAGAAAATGACTCAATCTTCTGCTGTTGTAGCTGAGCATGTGTCAGAGCTTGTGCAGAGGCAGAGGAGGGATCTGTTGTAGTGGGTCATTGTGCCCGTGGAACTGTTCCCCTCTGCTATGTCCTTTCTCAAAATCTCTGGAAAGACCCTTCTGTTTCCCAGTTTGTCTCCTAGAGTTATGTGTTGAGTGTACATGTAGTAAGCACGAGTACTTTGCTTATGAACTGTCTTTGCTGCTCTTCCTGCTGCCTGTTAAAGGTATCTTCTTCTCTTCCCTTTTCCCTTGTGACTAGTGATGAAATACAGTTCTGTGCCTCTGGAAGCACCAGCAGAGAGGTCTTGCAGGCCTCTCCATCATGCCAAAACTCCTTTCCACCACATTCAGTTTCACTCTAATGGAGCTAATGCTGCTCCTAAGAGAGCAAGCAACTGCTCAGAAGGAGGAGGAATTTTCTTGTACACACCTTTTTAATCACCTCTTCTGCTTTCTCGGTTCATATTTACACACAGATAAATACTGTTAGATGTGAGCATCAGTGTTGCTCTTTATCACAGTAGTGGATCTGGAAAACCTTTTGAATGTCATGTTGTCAAACCTCAATACTCTGATATTGTGAAAGATCCTGCTGGTCTGTAGAAACCTTCATCATGGGATGTACCTTTCGGCTTGATCAAAGTTGGAGAGATACCATGACTGTTTTCTCTTCTGAGACCTTGTAATTACTTCCGTGAGGTTCCTAGGGGTCTTTGGCCAGGCAGATTTTCTCAGACTGTCTTCACCTTACTTTGTTTTGAGCAGCTACTTTGCTGTATGTTTGTCAGGATGTAAACTGACTGCAGGGTTCCAGGTTTAAAATAAACCACAGCAGTTTGGGCACAGCTGCTAAAAGTCTACATGAGTTCAGGGTGAGTCTGGAGAAGTTCATGGAAGAGAAATGTATTGAGGATGCATAATCCTCATCAGGCACAGAAGGTTCCCGAGCTGAAAATAGCTGGAGGGTTGGAGTGTATTAGGGGTATCTATCATATATTCTGGCACTAGCAGTTGTCATGCTGTTGGAGACAACTCCTCTTTGGCAGAGGAAAAAAATCAAACTATATGCAATCTGTTTTAATTAAATGAAGTATCAGATCCTCTCAACCTACATTCTGCTAAACTTTTCTTCATCTCCTGTTAGGAGCTTTCAGTTGCTTATGCCATTCAAGTAGCTATTCTCTAATCAATTCATTTGGCAGCTGGGGAGACTATAGTGTTGTCGATGAGGTTTTCCCAGGACATTAGAAATTGGCTGCTGGAAACACTTGGAATTTACAGTCCTTTTTTCCATGGCTACATCATGGTGGTGGTTGATAGGTTTTGACTGAGCCGAGCATATAGATCTGCCTGGTACCCAGATAATCCTCTTGCAAATGCCTGACATTTATTGCAGTCCATATCCTTGTCAGCAGCTTCTCATCTTCATGGTGCCTGAGTGACCTTGTATTTCATGCTGCTGAATTACACTCTTTTCCTAATATTACAGTTCTTGAAGGCTCCTAATCTTCCAGTATGCCATTCTGTTTACATGGGTTTTGACAATACCTCCAATTTTGTGCCATCAACACATTTCATTAGCAACTTTATGCTCCTTTTACCAGTGTTATTAATGAGAAGAAAAAAAAATCAGAATAATTTCTCCAGTACCTCTGTTTATATATACTATAGAGACTTTAATTTTGACATTTCTTCTGCATTAAAAAGATGCAGTGATATTTTGTGTAGATGCTGTACTGGCTGAAATCAGCACACAAAAGTGCTGGATTGACTCAGTGGGTTGGAAGTTTTATTGTCAGAAGTATTGTCGAAGTTGACTGATTGATATTGGTGACATTTTGCTTTCAAGTCTGCCACAGAAGTTCTACTCAGTAACTTAATACCCCCATCACTTTAGCAGCTATTATGTGGCTAAAAATACTTGTGCTAAGTAGTCTTAATTTTTCCTATTGTAATCAGGGTTATTATGTATTCCTGCTAAATGTATTCGATTAAGGTAATTGTCTTTCACATATCACATATAGTATCCTTAAACTTGTCAGGTCTCTGATTGGAGACACATGAAATATTGAGCAATGGATAAAATAGCTTTAGCAACAGTGACCATGGTAGCTGATGGGGAATTTCAGTGTCTCGTGTGTTTATTTGCATAATAATTTGTTTCATCGTCAGTCTTGAGTGAATTACTAAATTGAGAATACTTCTTAATTAGCCCATGTGTTATGACATCTGAGAAATTATGCCTGGATTTGATTAACTACAGTTGAATGAAGTGGAAAGTAAACCCACACTTCTGCCCTAGGAAGTAACCTAGTAAGTTTTGCAGAATGCAAAGCTATTTTTCTTCCTGAGGTTGGGGATTAGCCTGATTGACAGGATGATGCCCACTGTCTGTGGTCTTATACTGGCACTGGGAGTGAGGCTGGCAATTCCTGGACTGACATCTCAGCTGTTTTCTAGCATCCCTGGGAAAGTCCAGATGCAGCACTAGCTGGTGACGCTGCCAACACATGGGGAATAGGTGCCATCATGTGGCTTGTGTTCACAGAAGCTGCATAAAATTGACATGGATTCCTTGACACATCAAAAATGCAGCAGCTTGCTTTAAACTATGGGAGAGGTTCTGTTTCCTTTCTCTGTTTTGGTCCAGAGCACATCCTGATAAGCCTCTCTTTGACCTGCCTACCATAAACCAGACTTGACTGTAACCACTTTCTCATGCTGCAAATTGAGCTCCAGCTGAAAATACCTTGAACTCATTTTGCCTGTGCTCAGTCTTTAAGTGCCTATTGTCTTGTGTTGGAAATAAAGCCTTCAGTTAAGGATTGCAGAAGCAAATCTTGATCAGCCCTGTATGTGTTTTGTAATTCTGGCTGGACAAGGCTCTCACTGGTTTCACTTTTGTTTTTGCTCCCTTTTCTAAGGGATACAGATCCTCAGATGTGGTACTGCTGTGCATGGCTTGGAAACCTATCAAGGAAGTCCCTGTAGGAAATAAGATCAACTCCACTGGAAGTAAAATTTGCGTATTTGCAAAACTTCTGCTAGTGTTACATCCTGTTGAAAGTCTTGATTTAAATGTGAGCTGATTGTCCCCTTAGTTATATACTTACAGGGAAATAAACAAAATTCACTTAGTGGAATTGTATACTTTAATTCGCTTGGTTGCAAACCTGTATTATTGGTTAATTCACACTAGATTTCCCAGCTGCCAGGATGAATGAACAACACCATACTGTACAATTATGACAAACTCCGTTAAGATTTGTATTCAGCTGTTGTTACTTGTGTGTCCCCAGTGGTTTGGATTCCATTTGCGCTGTGAAGAAATTGCAAAACAAGCTGTGCATTTTTATGCTGATGAAAATGCTGAAAATAGACAGTGATAGCTTTTCAAAAGGAGAAAAGAAAAAAAAAGGAAAGCAGAATATGCCAACTTTTCAACCTAAGTCACATAAACCATTGTAATAAGACAGATTTATTCTAACTATATAACAATTAAAATAATATTTCACATGTAGGAAAGGAAGGTCCTTGTTCTTTATACTACGTAACTTATGCTTTATATAACTTTATATTTATACTGTATAATTTGCTTGTTCAGTTCCAGATGAAGTGCTCCTTCCCAACCATGGTTTCTGCTCGCCCCAGGCAGGTGCTGGGTGTAGCAGCCAATGTATGAAGCGATGGTTCAGGATGTAGACTCTTGGTCTGGCTCTGCTAAAGCACTTGAGCCCTCTGATGGGTCTGGCTGCATTTCTGTGCCTGATCACCAGGCACCCAGATGCTGCAGGTCTGGTCACACAGTCATCTCCTTGTGAGATGGACATGAGCCATCTCCTGATAAGGGTTCATATTGATGCTTAGAAATAGAGCCTTCATGTTGGTTTGGGCTCAATGGTGCTGTCAGGCTGGAAATCAAATGGGACACCTTGTTCCTCTGGGCAGAGCAAGAGTGCCCTGTTCTTCTGCAGTCTTTCAGGGCTGGTTAGTGGGGCCATCCACTGCTCTGCTCCTAAACACTCTTTTCCCCCAAATCAGGCTGCTTTGCAGATCATGTAGGGTTCATGTGAATGGATCCCTTTCAGTGGCATATTTTAGTTTGCTTTTTGGTATCTGGTGTATAAACTTTATCCATGACACCTTTTTATTTAAACATTAGTTGTTATACCTGTGCTTCTGGCATGAGTTTAAGGATAAAAAAGAAGTCATTTGGGCTCTGAAGTTAAAAGCCATGGAAGCAGGATGTGAATATTTGCAAATGCTAGGTATAAAACACAGTAGCTATTCATAATTGTCACTATGTCTTTTATCTCAGTTAACTTATTGTTTGGTTTGGGTTAGTCTGACCTTGTAAAATGATCTTCTTACGAACATTGTATTAAGCTAGAGTCAATTATTAATTTAATAATTTAAATCCTATGGTATACAATTTCCTCTGATTAATTCCTTTTTGAAAGATATTTTCCTGCAGAGAGACACAGCAGTCTAACTGATTAAAAGTCAATATACTTTTTTACAGTGCAAAAAGAAAATATTCTGCTGATTGAAGGAGAAAAAAGCCCTTCAATCTCTATAAATACCAGTAGATGTGTATTCATAGCATCTGTAATGATCTTCTGCCTTCAGTTTTAGAACTGAATGAACCCATTAAATCTTAAAATGCCAGATGATTTCTACTTTTCCTTTTTTAAAATACTGATTGTGAGGAATGCAACTTTTTTTTCCTTGTTGGTTAGGAGGCTGCCTTTCTTTCCCTCATACTCAAGCCTTTATGTAACTGAGACATACATGGGCTATATGAGTTAGAGCAGTAAGGAAATAAATAGTTCAGAGCCTCTCCAGCAGTCTTTTGTTTAATTGCGGGGTGCATTTTATCTGTGTGTGTGTTTTATTGTGATAGCTTCTCCTGCAGCTGCCCCTCCTGAGCCCCTCCACAGGTCATGCATGTGTCAGCACCAGCACTCTGACTGTGGAATGAGTGGCACCAAGCATGGAGCAGTGGCTGCTTGAAATGATACCACTGGTGGAAGAAATATATGTCAAACCATGCCCTTCATGATAGTATGCAATTTGTAGGTCAGTATTGAAATAGCAAATGAATAAAAAAGGACCCAAATCCCACAGAAAAACCCCAACAGAAAATTGAGGTCCAGACCACTTGTGAACATCAAGACTTTATGATGTGGCTTGGGGGAGGGAGAGAGAGCAGGTGTTTGGGGTTTGTTTATAAATTTTTTAAGATGATAAGCATTTAATTGTGGTTTTCTGGCCAAGTTCTCACTAAGAGAGCTAGACCCAGTGGTCCTGAAACACTCTGTAATTTCAAATGGATGTGGTAATCATTTGCTGTCATAGACTGCTACTGCACACTGCTGAGCAGATGCTCCATTTCATCCCATAGGTAAATGCAGTTCAGTGATACATCAAATGATTTT
Organism: Corvus hawaiiensis; assembly: GCF_020740725.1. Taxonomy (NCBI): domain Eukaryota; kingdom Metazoa; phylum Chordata; class Aves; order Passeriformes; family Corvidae; genus Corvus; species Corvus hawaiiensis. Next base: position 48,259,887 of record NC_063213.1, read on the forward strand.
TAAAATACGGAAGGAAGTGGAGAAAAACAATGCACACACATGGTTAGCTTTGAAAGTTGCAAAGCTGTTGTTTATTGGGTGGCTGTAGGAATGAGACAAAAGTATCCCTTAGATCTGCTCGGGATCTCAGCTCATGTACAATCCAGTGCTTTGTTGTGGTTTGCCATTTCTGCAGTGCCTGAAGCCTCTTGGCAGGAAAAATAAATCTGGGGGTGTGGGCTGTGAGTCTGCTGCTGAATCTGTGTTGCAGGACAAACTGAGTTGTGTGATGTTTGTTAAGGAAGACCATGGGAGATCCAAGCCCTAAAGGAACAGATGCAGGATCTAGTAGTTAGCTGTCAAAGAAGAAAGGGGAGGACACAACCTATCCCAAGCTTAAGTGTGTTTTGACTTGAGCAGGATAAACTGTAACATCTGTCAGTGCTAGCACTGATTTGTGTGTGGGAATACTTTAAAGTAGTCTTTAAAGTAGTCCTCCTTGCATTGTGTTGGGAAAAAATTATTTAGGACACAATAATTAATAATCCTGTTAGATTTAACTGTTATAAATGCTTTTGAAAACTTAAACAGAGTTTAATTTCCATTCACAAAGAATGGCATAATCATGTTAAAGTTGGAGTTTTGATACTTGAAAAACTTATACTATGCATACCATCTTAAAGTTATACTTTGTCAGCTCAAAGAGTGTTTGCAAATGATTAAAAGACCTATTCTCTTTATTCCACATGTATGAAAGAGATGGACAAAAATGTTCAGCCTGTTAGAGTACTGTAATTTTATAAATAGCATCTTTGTAATTGCCTTTGACAGCAATTGCTGCAACAAAATGCAAAAAATAATAATGGTAGTCAAATTAATACCTCTTTATTTATATTTTTACTACTATGCTGAAGGATGCAAAGAGGAACATTCAGCAGCTATTTAATTTCTTGTTTTATCTCATTAAACAGACAGTCACAAAACAAATGAGTTTCAGATTAGTATTACCAAAGCATTTATCTAATTATGGCTTTCACTGCACTTGAATGAATGGCTGCAAATCAATAGGTCTCTTAGGTTGCCAGGACATGCATTAATATTGGTGAGTGTCCAAGCTGAATAGCAGGAGTGATGTCTCTTGGTTTTTTTCCATTCAGATATATGCATAAACTGAGAATTTATCTGAAGGCCTGCTTAAAGAGTTCCATTTATAATTTGATCATTCACAATTCAGTGTGGCAAAAAATATTTACATTATACTGGTAGAGGTTTTATTAAAAAAACCCAAAGCAATTATTTCAGAGGAACCTACAGTAGATAAAAGCATGTTGTAGTGGCTCAAGATGGTGGTTCAACCAGTCCTGTATCCATAAGTTTTAAGGTTAGTCTAACAGGTAACAGTTTTAACCATAAATATAATGCTTCTTGTGGGCAAATATTGTATAGCCTGCCTCCCACACTGGTTTTGGTTTGTTTTTGTTTTTTTTTTCTAATTTCAAATAGTCAGTTTATACTCTGATGCTGGGGGCTTGTTAACATTAACCATTTTAGTTCCAGCTTTTCATGTCGTGCATCTACAAATCCAGTATTGAATTAATCTGGATAGTGTTTTACATTCAGACTCATCTTGGAACACAAATTTACAAAGCTTCTCTGTGGGGTTTGGTGATAATGACTTTACACGGGAAGGAAAACTAAGTTGTGTTTTATTCTCTTTTTGATGAAAACATTTATTTTTTATCAGTTTTGAGTATTCTACCTTTAATTTCAGTGACCCTTCCTCTGTTCCTATGAGGCAGGGAACTTCCAGCTTCTGTACATTTAACTTCTTATTCTTTTTTACAGCTGTTTTTCAAGCACGCAATTCCAGTCTCTCTAGATGACTCCTTCCATGCTGTAATCATTTTTGTTACCTTGTTTTGAACTCGATCTGGTTCTGCAGTGTCCCTTTGAACTAGTGATGGCTTGTGCTGAATGCAATATTCTAGATGAGACTGCACTGCTGTTTTATATAAATCATGCAATTTCCTTCCTCTCTCCATCATGTAGGATTTTCATCCTAACAATGTGCTATCTTTTCAGAGCTCCTGGGGCCACTGATTAGCTCTTCCCACAAAATGTCTTCACAGTCATTCAGGTTGCTTTCTTTCAGCTGATACAGTTAATTTAAAGCTATATAAATTGTCACCATTTTTTTGTTGTGTTTGATGTGGATAAACACAATTTAGCACTGTTTACTTGCCTACCTTGACTAGGTCTATTTGAAGTTGTTTATAGGCTTCTGATTGTGACTAACCAAAATTGTATGAGCAAAATTTGCTTATCTTGATGCTGACATCATAAATATGTTTCATGAAACAGCATCCAGCCTAGGACACAATGTTGGGGCATCTTTGTATTTTCCTTTTCGCAATGAAAACAGTCTGTTTAATCCTGTTCTTGTCCTTCATTACTTCTCTGTTTCTTGATCAACTACAATGTTTTGGCTACACATGAAAGATGGCTTTAGCCTCCTTTGAGGAGTCTTCTGGGTTAGGGTGAGTCCATACTATCCTTGCTGAAGCTGTAGAGTATTGCTGGTGGTCTCTGAATATACAAGAAAAGCAGCTGATAGCACGTCAGTCTTGACTTTGTTGCAACATACTCTGTCAAAGGCATTGCTGTTCTTCTAAGGAATGTAAGAGTATATATTCATGACCAGTGAAGCTCCTGTTTGGTGGGTGTACAAGTGTTAGGAAGGCTTTCCACAGACTGGTAACCAACAACTTTGTCAAATAACCTCTGAGCAGAGATCTACAAAAGTATCTCTTGACTCTGCTCCTGTCAGTATTTTCTTTAAAAGCTCTAGTGATGGAGTGGAGAATAAGTTGTTCAGAAGAAGCTACTGCTCTGATACATCAAAGAAGAAAGACCAGGGAGAAAAAGTGCCTGTTTTGTTCTTTTGAAAAGAATTTATTTTTCTGCTTTGGCAACTTTATGGAAAAACTGCTATTAGGAGCAAACCTATCTAAAAGGTAAACCAACAAAGGCTTTTGAATAATGTCACATTGCAGGCATTTGTTCTCTATTCTTGTAGGGCACTTCATTAAAAACAGAGACGAACTCCTTGTAGTGAGTGGTCTTTTGCATTTAAGCAGAAAGTGTAGCTAACAGAGCAACACAGCTATTAAATCAGAGTTATGCTCTGATTAAAAACAATACAAATTTAGGCTCTTTGAGAAACCATTTATTATTGCTGAAGAAAAATACCTACTTCAGTTGTTTATTAATAGCAAAACATGTTACAGGAAAATTTATGGCAGGATGGTGGGAGTGGATAAGGAAACATTACATTTGTCCATTCTGTAAATAACAATAATTCCAAAGAAACTATCCAGAGACGACAATTTCATGTTAAAAACTGTCCCTGGTTACTGAAAAGCTAATGGTAAATTTTGTGAAACTTCTAATATTGGAAAGATTTTTTTTTTTTTTTTGAGTTAAGCAAGAAAGCAGACTGCATCTTTATCCCTTGCTTTAGCAGTTCTTGGTGTTATCTGACTTTTAGAAACAAAGCTAAATGCTGAGGGTCTGTGAGTCATCTTCTTTTCAGCCTGAGCCAACTCCAGCTTCAGTATGTGTATGTTTGTTTCTTTATACCATGACTTTTTCCCTCCTAAGTTAGTCATTGTTATCTCTTGGCACAAGTGAAGAGGTTAAAAATGTCAACAAGCATGAGGCATGCTAAAAACATGCAAACAAACCTCCCATGTAATCTTCCAAACCCGAGAGTGTTCCCATTCTCATTGCTGTGTTGTTCATGAACCCATCTGATCTTTTCATCCTATCCTGATGGAGGGAGCAGGGAGGTGAATTCCAATGTGAGGGTTTAGTGACCAGGAATAATGTCCTAGAGGCCCTCTTCACTTCTGCTGGTGTGTCCAGTTTCCACAACAGACATTATGGCATTGCATAAAGAAAAAGAAGAAAATAGATTAGACAGAGGTGAAATTTTTCTGTTAATCTTTTTTTGAATGCTGTGCGTTTTGAAGAAGTCTGTGTGTGTGTGTATCTACATACCAAAAAGGTTTGTAAGCTCCTTTTAATTTTGGTACAGTTATTTCTGGTGCTTGAGAAGTGACCAAATAGTGACCCCTTAGGCTTAGGCTGGTTTGGATAAAATGGGTGAAGCCCTTGTGGTCTGTGGTGGTCGTTGCAATGAGTTAAGAGTGGTTTGAAGTCACCTCTAAAAAAACAGTGTTGGGAAAGGATGGAGCAGTGAGCAAGGTGATGGGGGTGAGCATCAACTGTTTTTTGAAGACAGTGCATCTCAAAATGAAGGTCTCTTACAGTGAGTGGTGATTTGCCATCAGTCTGCTCTAGGGCCACAGTTTAACCCATGGGTGGCGTGTTCTTACTGCAGAATTAGTGATCAAGATTGTCATGGTGAAGATGTTGGAACAGGAACTACCTACTTTGGTAGGACATCCAGGCTGCCCAATCTGCTTTGGTGAATTGATGAGAGTAACCTGAGCATCCCAGCAGTCTATTAGGATGTCACGGACATCTTGCTTTTAGTTGGTGTTCATGGAAACACAGATAGAGCATCTCTGCTCCTCTCTGACAGATCAGTCACTGTGGGGGGAATAATGCCCTGTATTAATGTTTTAGATAATTTTTCTTCCCTGATTTCAATCTAAATTCTCTATCAAATTGGCATTTTCCGTGTGCATATTACTTGAACCAACTTTTCAAGACAGCAGTTCCCCATCTCTCCCACCTCCTGCTTTGCGTAGGTCAGAAAACATTTGCTGACTTAAAATGATATTTATTAGTGACTTTTAAAACTGAGTAGGCTGGTAACTAGGATACAGTGGGTAAGTGGAAGGAGAGTAGCAGCATATTGAAGTGATCAATGTTTCAAGCTTTGGCTATGATGCAGAATATTAAAGAATAAGAGAGTTAATTCTCTTTGCCCCTAGGCCTGAAAAAATGTGGTCACTCTTTACCTCCTTTTATTCCCACGGGACAAAGCACTCCTTCAAGGATCATGGGATAAAAACTCAACGTGCTGAAGCAGAAGAAGGTGGCTCTGTTCTATGCTGTTGCTTTCCATGGATACATAAAGGAGGAGCCTGAGGAGTCCTGGACACTGGTGTGTGTGTGTGTGTGGTAGGGCAAGAAGGGTGCAGCTTCAAGTAGCGCACGGAATGCATGAGCTGCTCCTTAGTCTGGCAGTCAGAAGCTCCTCCAAGTGTAATGTTCCTAGCACTGGCTGCCAGGCCTGGCTGTCCTCAGGAGGTGGAAACATGACCCTGTGGAAAGGCAGTGATGTGTGTGTGAGTCCTTTCCTCTGATTGTGCTACGGCATCAGCAGACGGTTCTGCTGGCTCTTTGAGGTTGCTCTGTTCAGGATACACTCATCTGTACTTCGTCTGTGAGTAATGCAGAGGCTATTCTGCTTTCCTTTTGTATGCTCCGTTCACACAACTGATAAGCAACCTTCTATTCACATTGTGTCCTTCTGCTTCTCTCTTACGTGTTCTAATGAGTGTTTCTTTAAAAATAGTTACAGTGTTACTGCTGCTGTCTTCAGTGAGGGATGAGGTGCTCTCCTGGGTGCATATCTCAGATTCTGCAGGTGCAGGCTGTGGATACTGCCTCATGTATATTTTGAAACAGCCTTGAAAAAGTCATCCGCAACTTTCAAGCCAAAAGACAACAGTTTAAAACAACAGTTCCTCTGGAGGAGTAATTTTTCCTTACAGCACTTGATGTACAGAGATCTTGTTGAAAGGGTTCAACCTCTTTGTCAAGAGACACACCTTACACAGACATGTGTGTTCAGTTTCATAACATACAATTCACTTCAGATCCCTGCTCTGCTGTAATTCTGTGGACTTTTTTCCACTGCACACATGTTTTTCATGCTAATTTAGACTCGAGCTTTTTTTTTCTTTTGCATATGCCTTTGAGTATAAGATTGACTAGGATATCATATGGTGGGACTTCTGTTGGGATGGAAAACTAGATAATAGTTGCAAATGTAATTAAAGGTTAATTAATTCAAATAATTTAATCAGATGTAAAAAGTAGAAAAATCTTCTAATCCTTTGACTCTCAAATTGTGAGGGGTTTTTTTCTGTTTATGGAGTAGTGTCTTTCTTTTATAGGGAAAAAATATGTCTTATAAGTAATTTAAATTCTTTGTAAAGCATAAAAAAATGGAACAAAGGGATAGGAACTTTCTGCTTTAAATGCCAGATCTAGTTTTGCCGGAGGGAAGTTATTGATGTCATGGGGGACAAGGGACTGATATGGGACAAACTGAAGCAAGAGTTGTTTGTTTGTTTGTTTAGTTAGGCTGCCTAAACCAGTTTTTTCATAGGTACTTTCTCCACAAAAGGTTTAGTGCAACATAGTTTAATACATTCTTTTTCTATGAATTTGAGTGGGGTTGTCATCTCAGAGCATAGTATCTTGTCAAATTCTGTGGCTTTTTGCTTAAACTGACTTTGGCCGAATATCTGAACATATTCTAAACCTGGGGAGAGGTGCAGGGATCACTTCTGAAAGCCCATGCTGTCTTAAATATAAATTATAAATGCAGAGAACCCTAATAGGACAGTTTCTATTCATGATATTTTCAAAAGTCTATTGTTGGACCAAGGCCCTAGCTTTCAAAACTGGAGGTTGAAAAGAGAAAATTCCCTGGTACCAGCTGGAAAATCTCAAGAGATAAAGAAAACCCAGCCTTCCACATAGGGATCAAACTTCCTACAGCAGTAGGAAGAAGGACTTGTAGACTTAATTAAATTTAGTGTGAGTAAATCTGTAGCATGCAAATTCAAAATAATACGGCATAAACCTGATATATCTACGTGCTAGTAATATCAAATGTGTGCAAACAGTTGTTTATATGAATAAAGAATGAAAATAAAGATATATATCAGAAGAAAGGCAGGTAACTAAATTTAAGGATAAAGAATATAATTAAGGAAATCTGCCTCATTAGGGTGGAAGTCTTGCCTGACTTGAAAGGCTGTGTTCCTTTCTTAAACCTATGTTCATGAAGGAGGTTCCTGTCTTAAGGTGCCTGAACTGTATCTGTGACCTCGTGGGGGTGCTGAGCATGTCTTTTACTTTCTTATGAGCTTAATTTGCACATGATAGGTCATTTATATTATTTGGTTTTGATTTTATCATACTAAATTTTTTTACTAAAGTAAAATTTCTATCTCTAAGCTACTTGGCACTTGAGCAGTTTTACTGAGGCAAAAAGAAGTACAAAAAACTTATCTGTGTCTTGCATATAATATATTTTCTGATTCTGTAACTTCTCAATCTGGTGAAAGCTAAATTTACCTAAGCAGCTTTTAGTGGTTGGTCATATATTCTAGAGTCTCCATGTTCTAATCTTACTCCATATCTAATGGTTATTGCACACTACTTCCCATGTTGCTCTATGTGCCAAGCAGTCTGGACCGAATGATAGGCAGGCAGTGGTTTCTGCTACACTGGCAGAGACTTTTGAACAGCCTTCTTTCTAGGTCCCTCCCCATCTCAGAGGTGACAAACCTCCCTTTGGAGTGGATTGCACTTGAGTTTTCATATGTTCCTGCTTTAATGGCCAGACTAAATATTTGTAAGGTTATCAGAGTTAGTACAATCTCACTCTGCAGACGGTTTGAAGGTGCTAGTAGCAGAGTTCCAAATATTTCTGAGGCTTTGCCAAGAGCAGATGAGGAGTTCCTGATCTATTTTGCCAAAAAATTGCTTGTGTGATCTAAGGGAAAGCTTTATTCTTTCTTTGTGTATTGAGTGCTTTTTAACTCTCTGTACAGTGAGGCCTTGACTGCTTCATGAAACTAAAGCAGTTAAGCTTTACAATTAAAATTACAGCTGTTCTTCTGGAAGTGGTTAAGAACTCCCACTCTCTGGTTCATAGTAGGCTGGCACTGGCTTGTGCCAAGAGCTACCGTCAGTGAAATTATTATTGTTCCCAAGAGGTCACGTAACGGAACGCTGCCAATACAAACCACAGCACTGCAGATTCTCAAACTGTTCAGGCTCTAATGCAAACTTCTTTAAGCAGAGCTTGTTCACCCACCCTCAAGGCTACTCCTGCTCTCGGAAAACCTCAGAAGCAAGAAAAGCAGAAGTCAGCAGTTTCAGTCTAGATTTGTTGCATTCTAAATGTCTGATAGGTACTTAGAGTGGGGCTGCCCTGGGTACATGGAAGAGTGCTTGTGGGCTTCTGGCCCTTAGCTGATAGCAGATTTTTACCAGTGGGTCTCAAAGTGCTTTCAGAGAGTGCTCATGGTCATCCTCATTGCATGGGAAGGGAAATGACTTGCTGAAGGTTTTGGCCACACCATGTTCAGGAATCAAACTGAGGTACACTGAACAGTCTGGTGCTTTTCCCAGTGGGCCACTTGGTCTCTACGAAATCAGAAAATCAGTTTCTCAGAAACACAGAGAAAATAATTTCAATATTTTGTACCAGAAAGGAGTAACTGTGCTCTCCTAGTAGGAAAAAGGTTTGGGAAATTACTAGGTGACCTACGTCTTGTGCAGGCAGTGGTAAAAGCAGGGCTCTCTGGGAGCAGGGACGTTAAATAATAGGGACATTAAAAACCTACCTTTGTGCACTTGTGAGCCCATTCATGGACAACCTGTGTGCAGCCTATTAAAAGAAAATTTTAAAAAGTTGCCAGGAAGGCATTTTTCAAAGAGTAAACTAATGCAATTTTTTTGGGAAGTATTTTCATAAATCATAATCAGAACACTGAATTTTAACTTTGTCTTTTTTTACTTGAAACATTAAATGTACTTTAGTTATTGAAAACTATATAACTATTTCTTTAATTACTAATTGCTTCTGAATGAATTAAGATTTTAATGGATTTTCTTATTCAATAATATATGCACTCTGTATTGACATTTTTAGCTGTTTGTTGTCATCGTTCACAGCTGATTTGCTGAATATTTCCTAATAGCTGGGGTTTTGTTCCTGCATCTGCATTCACTGAAATAGCTGCAGCAATATTGGATATTTTTGCCCTTCCGCTGTTTGCTAGAATTCTTGTGGCAGAGGTGAGAATCCTTGCAGCTGGGTTATGGGGGCAGCTCGTAAGAAGGCTCCTGAACCTATGCTGGCAAAAACCAAGTACCCAGCCATGCTGGTTTTGCCTGACACCAGAGAGGGAACGTTTGAACTTACACCTACGTGGTGGGTGGTTGGTAGTGACAGGTGAGATGAATCACTTAATTGATTGTCTGCTTTAAAATTTTTATTATATTTTATCTCTGAAAAATGTGGCTTGCTGAAGGCCAAGTTCTGGCACATCTGCAGTGATGTTGACAGCTGGGGTATGTCAGCAATTGAGACCTGGCACACTGGGTAATGTGATGGGGAAAAGTTTTGGTGGAAGGCTAACATGAAAATACGTGATTTTAAGAGCCTTTTTTTAAACACAGAATGCATCTAGAAACATACTTCTGGTTGCCCTGAAGCTCCATAGACTTTATCTCCCATGCCTGGTGCAGCTGGCTGGACTAGCAGAATTAAATTGTCTGGGGGTGATGGAACAGGAGACAATTACAAAATTGCTTGGGTGCTAAGGGAACTCCAGGAGATTGATTGATCCAACCCCTGCTCTGTTCAGGACAAAATTCAAAGCCAGAGAAATTGTGCAGGACCCTGTCTGGGGAAGTTACAAAAACTCCAGGAAGAAGATTTTACAACCTGAGCATTTATGCTTGTGTTTGACACACAATTTCCTCATAAATTTCTTTTTACTAATGCATGTTGTAAGTCAGGCTGCCTGGCTTTCAGAATGCCTTTGCTAAGTAGATGTGCCATGCTGCTTGCTTTTTTTTTTTTTCATTTGGAAATGTGTCGTGAGAAGGTATTTTGCTGGCAACATAAGAAACATGTCAACAGAGGTACTTTGAAAAGCTTTTAAGTATGCAGACAATCTGCGTTTTCCTTCTCCTCATCTCTCTTTTAACTGTTTTGTTGGTGTCTTCATTTTGATTTATCTGAAAATAAATGGTAACCTGTCACTGGGAACATTGTTTTAATTGTAGTGTGAAATATCCAGTGAACATTCTTTTGAAAGCTCCAAATAATGTACTATCAAATTGCAACTTGCATCATTAGAAATATTAGCTGTTACACAAAATTTTAACAATTACTAAACCCCCCTACCCATCTGCTCTTATATGCTGTCCTCCAGATCAAAACCAAACCAGCTGCTGGTGACTAGGGACACAGTGGTAGATGACAACGACCATCTACTGCATTTATTTGGTGCTAAGTTTTAAAGAAATATAAGTACAACAATATTGCTAAATCTTTATGGTAACAGTCTGTTCAGTGCCTATTTTGTACTGGAAAAAAGGGAGGATACTGCTTTCCTGTGAAATGTTGCTGACAGCCAGGAAGAGTGAAATGCACAGGGAATTTTGTAAGGTAGCATTAGGAAATGTATGGCCGAACTGGCAAACTAGAGCACAAATGCTGCAATAAAATTTAGTTAACGAAGGAACAGGAATAGACAATGAAGTGTACTCTGCATATTTTAATGTTATATAAAGCATGATAAAAAGCAGTAAAATTCTGATTCTTTCTTTTCATATTTAATGAACTCTCATTGCAAACATTGTATTAGCATATGAGTTGAAAACGTCCATTCTCTCTTTATAAGAAAGGGAAATCTTGTTTAAACTCTGTTCCTGTTTTATAAACTATGACCATGCAGTCTACAGTTGTAGATGAGATGGGAATTGCATTTTGCTTCAGCTGATGCACTTACATGAACATGGAACCAGAAGTGAAGGTCCCCATTGCTGATGCCCTTGAATTTTGTATTGTCATTTTTTGTGAGCATGGTTAACTTCCTTTTTATGTTGACAGAGTAGAGACACTGCTCTGTCAACATAAAAAGGTTTTATTAGGCATGTTTTATGCCATCATTCCTTGGATAGCTTTAATTTAGCATAAACAAGTGCTTCCTCTGAGTACAGCTGTCCCTTCCTGCCTCCCTCCACATCCCACAGCCTTCGCCTGTGCCCCTGCTGCTCGCCGTGCCGGGACCGTGTTTGTGTGGCTCCCCAGTGACCCCACCAAGGGAAACCATCGCTGTTGAAATGAAGCTCTGTTTAATGAGCCAATTCAAAGCCATTGGTCCTTCAGCTTGGTTCAGGACACGGCTTCACAGACGTGTGGAAGCACAAAGGAGAAGAGTGGTGGGAACAGGTGTAGAGAGGACACAACCTGCTTCTTAGCAGCCTCATTTTAGGGTACTTTAATCTGATCATGGAACTCATCATTAGCAGGAGGGTGGCTGTCTCCTTTCTCTGGTAACATAAAGTTCCTAACCGAGGCATCCCCTTCTGCCAGCTTACCACTTCTCCCTTTCTCTCGATCCGGGTAGGTGTCAGAGTGCTGCAGCTTTATTTGAGGCACAGGATACAGATGGAGGAGCCTGTGTTGGTACCTTCCTGAAGCTAGGTTTACCCTGGTCTTTTCGGCATGGTAGGACTGAGGAAGAGGGAGAAGAGAAACCAGCCAACCCTGCCATATTGTCTTCTATGATACTCTTTTCTATTCTTAACTCCTTTTGGGCAAAGAAAAGGGCATTGCAAATAAATTTTGCTCTTGGACACTAAATTACACTCCTTGCTGGGCTCCAGAGACTTTAAAAGTGAATGGTTTATGCCAGATTAAGTAAAAATTAGTTGTGTTTGAAGCACAGACCCATTCAGCCATATTTAGTTTGCTAGGTACTGGAAAATAGAGAAATGCTTCTAAATGCATGACTTTCCTAACTGTCGCTGACTCAGAAATAAGTCTTTAAACATAAAGAGCTCTACTTGTCTTTATAAAGAGCATCCGTTTTCTTCTCACATCCCTTTCTGTTTTTGGGGGAAGTGAGAATGAACCTTGAGTTGTGGATTTCCCCTTCATGAAATAACTTATTTTTTAAGTTCTTTCTATACAGAAAACAGATGACAATACCTCCTTGTTTTTCTTTCATTAATGACCCATTTGGGTTTCCCCAGAGAGCTCTTCAGGCTCATCTGGGAGCCCTAAATTGCAAGCTCTGCTGAATTCAATAAAAAGAAAGATTTTTCTTTTTACAGCTTTTTGACCTTTTTATGCTACACCTAAGTATATGAAGTTTAAGATGATCAGGAGAAAATCTTTCCTTTATAAAAAAGATCCTTTATAAAGGGTTGTATATTTAATCTTAAATAAATATTAATGCAGAGAACTGTCACATTGGTTGTTCTTCATTACCCGTGAATTCTGCCAGTGGATTTCAAGAGGAGCAGTGGGGGAAGGTTGTTTGTTACGAATATTATTTGGCAGAAAGTCAGGCATATTCTACGATTTCATATGAATGATATCCTCTGAAAGTCAGCTAGCTTCCCAACCAACTCTGCTTGCTGTGCCTTAGCAACAAGAAAAAATCTGTTGCCACATGGAAACGGATTGGGATTCATGACAACACTCCCTATATCCAGCCACCTTCAAACAGCACTAGCATTTCATCTACTAAACACAAGACCCATGTCTTACTTCTGCTTAAAACACCTATCATTTAGACAGTAGCAAGTGATGTCAAATGCAAAAAATTCAAAGGTGGCAAAATGATAAGTCATATTGTTCAGTAATTTTTTGCTCCCTTCCCCCATTCCTTGCTTGGCACGAGTAAGCACTGGGAATAAATGAGCATTTACTCCTGCAAAAATTACTGCCTTCTTGTGTTGCAGGTTGAGGAGGGTGTGCCAGGCAGGTACAGCCCAGCTTTGTTTCAGGATCTGTGTTCAGATCAGGGCTAGAGTGGAAACTCTCTAATTATTGTAGCTGCTTGCTTTTGGCAACTCCAGCAAATATTTTTGATAAAAACCCCCTACAGCTTTCTGTCAGGTGTGACAGTTGCAGTGGTTTCTGTTGCTCTGTGGCATTGGCATTGTCATTGTCAGGGTTCATAATGGGAGAACAAAATCTGGTTGAGACAAAAATAATTACTTTTTGATTTGTTTGTGGAGTGGGAGAGAAGCCTGAGGGAAATTAAGTAAATACCTCTGGTGGATTTTAAAAATTTTTCCTGAGCCACTGTATTCTTACAGCTGAATGATCATTGGAAGGAAAAGTAAAAGCAGATGATTGTTTTTGAGAGTGAATTTGTATTTAGCTTTATTTGTGATCTTTTTCCATATGCTCTCATAGTTGGAATGTGAGAAGTTTCCAGCATGAGTACTTGTGAAAGTGTATTTTAGGTTTGGATGCTTAAATTCCTGTTGGATATGTGTCTGAATATATAATTTCCTTTGTGGTCACATTAGCCAATTTAGGATTCAGGTGTTGAGTAGTTGCAGAAATTCCCCTGTCAGGGAATAGAAATGATCTCATTACGAGGTAGTCTGTGCTATGCCATGTGCATTTCAAAATGAGATGATTTTTTGTTCAGGCTATTTATATTTAGGGAATAACAACATCGAAGCATTTGCTTAATTTTAAGTATATTGAGTAATCCAGTTTGAAATGCACAAGTGCTATACTAAATTCTTTAGGGACATAGTGACAGTGCCCTGAAACTATGAACAATTGTTTTGCTATATTTGTATATAACAAAAATGTTTCTAGAACTGCTCAGCAGTATGGAGTTGAGCATGGGCATGTTTGCAAATCAAGCTCTGATCAAACAGAAAAATATCGATGAGTGGGTTGTAAACTGAAAACAGGTAGAATTTGATTGCACATTGCAAACTCCTAAGCACAGAATATTATGCTCATATTTTGGAAACACAACCAGTTAAAGACCTAGATATTTGAAAAATCTGGAGTGGAAACTTGGACAATATATTGGAGAAGATGAATCATGGCCTTTCCTCATTTCTGTTAGTTTTAAAATAAATCCCACTCTAAAAGATTTAGTAACAGGAGTAATCTTGACTAAAAAAGAAATTCTTCCTTCCCATTTTTGTCAATTTTTTTTCTTGCTAACTGCACATGAATATCAGAAGCTCTTAGAAGAAAGGCAAAACATTTCTGTTCCATATTTGAAATTATTATTTTCCTACAATTTCTATAGCCTCTTTTGAGGTGTTACAGTGTGACTTCTAGTGTAGACAGGTTGCTGGCTGCTACCACTGCACTAAATCCCAGCTGAGGAAAGCACTTGAACTGGAGCTTGAAGCACTCTTGCTTTGTTTCTTTCTGAGCATGATAGTGATTAAATTGCTAGCAGATGTATGGAGCATTGCTGATGCTACTGTGACTGCAGTGCTGGCAATGGCAGAAATATCAGCAGTTGTTGGAACAGCTTGGGCAGGAGGCGAAGCACAAGCAACTTGTAGGCAAGTCATTCTCCCAAACTGAGACGTGGCCAAAGCAAAATCCCAGGTCTAAAAATGAGGAGAAAATTCAGATGAATCTCCAAAAGATACGACTAAACCCGTGCTCTGTAGTACCATTAGTCCTTGAATAAAACATTAACCAGGTTGTAGTAAATGCACAGGGAGTTGCTGTAGTGGAACCGGTTCAATACTCTCCAAAGGAAGGAACTAAGTCAGCATCTTACAGTAAGATACAACCTGTTCTTTCCAGTGGAACCATTAGTATACTTTGTTGTGCAGTATGTTGTGGGGGAATTTCTTTCCAAACGTCTAAAAAAATCAGTTTGTGCTGACATATTAAAATATTATCATCAATATCTTTGCATGCTTAACTTTAAATAATGTCAGAAATTCTCAGTTTGTTTTAAAAACAACTGTACAGTTCAAGCAATACTAACTTAAACTTAGGTATAGACCTTGCATGTAGTATTAGTCATTGAATTAGCCTCTGCTTCTAAAAACCTACCTGGCATATTTAATTCTTTGACTTATAGTTCTATAAACTGATCATATAGATTGTAGAGAAATATTTCCTTCTGGATGTTTCAATTACTTGCTGGTCACTTTATTTTAATCCTCCCATTCTTTTCACATCATTACTCTACTCCCTGCGATTTTAGTGATTTTAAATACCGCAGTAAACTCCTTTATAATTTTTCCCAATTTCAGACTAAATTATCTGTGGTGTATTCAGATTTGGATACTAGCAGTCCTATTCCAAAACCTTCTATGGGCCTCCTGGCCCAGCTGTCCTCTCCTGTCACATGCAGGTTGTGTCCCCAAGCTAGGACGGTGCCATCCCTGTGCCACGTTCATAGTTCAGGCTCTGGATCATCCAGCCCGCAGGACTGCTCTCTGCCTCTTTCTTCCTGCGTCCCCAGCAGGGAAGATGAAGCCACCTATGCACACCTATCCATGTATGATGGGGCAGCCCTTCTGGAGGACACCCAGTGCTCTGGATCTCCCACACATATGGTCTTCTGTACCAGGACCACACGTGCTGCCATAGCCTGGTCCTCTCCCTGACATGTGGTTTGGCAAAGCTTCTCCTCAAGCTGGTGGAGAGGCACATGGGGTGCCAGGGTGGCTGTAGCTGGAAAGCAGTACTTGGCATGGGCATCAATAACTGTTCCAAGGTAGTTTTCATGAGAGATGAGCTGTTTGCTAGATGGTGAATTAATTTGCTTTAAAAAGCAAATTAATTAATTAATTAAAAAATTTGGGCTTATTCTTAGAGTGGTTTGCAAATGTATTTTCAATCCGTGTGTGTGTCAAAATAATTTGGGGGGAGCAGCCTACGTTTACCAGCTATCTTCAGGGAGAGCCACCCAAAATTTGGAGTCTTTAAAGATAGGCTGGACCATTTACAGCCCAGTTTGTCCCCAACAGCCAAAGCAGAGTCTGCTGAACAAAGTTGTGCTCAGTACCTAAATATTTAGTGAGGCAAGTTAAAAAAAAAAAGAAAAGAAAACAGGATCTATCATGGCAGCTAGGACATAAAATCCTAAGTTTCTGTATCAATTTCAGCCTAACTGCAATGAGTGTTTCAACATTACACAGGCTGCACTAGCATCAACATGAAAGACCATTTTTTCTATTCCAGAAAGCCACTTCCACTTTTGTTTTGTTTTCTCCCATCCAGTTTCTATTTTCTTACGTTTTTAGAATTTTGGGTGGTTAGGTTCCTGTGTGGCAAGCTAAATGTAATCTCATGATCCCTCCAGTGTTTCATGTTTGCTCCAAGTTGATATGGGTTCAGGCTGCCACTGAAAAGCCATTGTCCTGTCCTCCCTCCTCCCATTTCAGGGCTGTGAATTCCTCCTCTCTTCTCTGCACCAGAGCTAGAACTTTGTGGTCTGAAGGATAAACTAGAAATTTGGGGTTTTTTTCTCTCCTGGTTTTCAGCATCAGACACCTTTTGCAGACTCCTTGGAATTTCTTCCTAATATCTAATCTAAATCTACCCTGTTTCAGTTCAAAATGATTACCTGCTGTCCTTTCACTACACTCCCTGACAAAGAGTCCCCCTATGTCCCTTCTGTAGGCCCCCTTTAGATACTGGAAGATACTACAAGATCTCCCTGGAGCCTTCTTTTCTCCAGGCTGAACAATTCCAACTCTCTGAGCCTGTCTCCATGGGAGAGTTGCTCCATTCTTGTGATCGACTTAGTGGCCCTTCTCTAGACTTACTCCAACAGATCCCTGTCTTTATTATGCTGGGAAGCTGACATTTGGATGCAGTACTGCAGGTGGGGTCTCACAACAGTGCAGTAGAGGTGTAGAATCACCTCCCTCAACCTGCTGGTCCTCCTTCTTTTGATGCAGCCCAGGATACAGTTGGATCGTGTCCAGTTTTTCATCCACCAACACCCCCAAGTCCTTTTCCACAGGGCTGCTTTCAATCCACTCATCACCCAGCCTGTGTCCATGTTTAGGATTATCCCAACCCAGGCACAAGACCTAACACTTGGCCTTATTGAAATACATGAGGACTGCACAGGCCCAGCTCTCAAGCCTGTCTCTCTGGATGGAATCCCTTCCCTCTAGAGTATCAGTCACACCACTCAACTTGTCATCCCCAGACTTGCTGAGGGTGCACTCAATCCCACTGTCCATGTTCCCACGTTAACATGAGGATGTTCAATAGTATGGTTCCAGAGGGACATCACTCATCACTGATCTCCACGCAGCCATCAAACGGTTGACCACAACTCTTTGAGTGTGTGCATTTCCTTATCCACCGAGTGGTCCGTCTGTCAAAGCCATGTCTCTCCATGTTAGTGACAAGGATATGTGTGGGATAGTATGAAATGTTTTGCACAAGTCCAGGTAGATGATGTCCATCTCTCTTCTCTTGTCCATCAGCACTGAAAGCCCCTTGTAGAAGGCAACCAAATTTGTCCTTTTTGCTGAGTTTCATTTTACGCTGTTATGTAAGTGCACGCTGCAGTACCAGTATTCTTCCTGAGTGAGCCTCCCTGTCCTCTGTCAGCGCCAGCCTGGGAAAGGAGCAGGGAGCAAGGAAATCGATGTATAAACTTTGACTGTGCTGCTGCAGTGAGTGAGGCTTGTGGGATGAAAGGCTTGGACAGAAACCAAGAGAAGTGGTGGTATGTAGGGCTGCTGCAGAAGCGAGGTGTTAATGACGTGCCAGCTAGGAAGGGTGAGTGGGATCTGAGGCAGTGTTGCGCTCTTACAGCATCTTTGTTGGGTATGGGAGAGGGAAATAAGGCTTATATGTTACAGTATTTCCATATGGAGCTACTGTTTTGCATGGAACTACATTAAGGTTCGTGATGAACATGGAAGGGTAAACAGCGATAGATGCTTCTGTGGTTCCTCATCCCTTCCCTTTCTAAAAACACAGTAGCAAGAATACAGGGAGGAAAAAGCAGGTGGTGTTACTGAAATATGGATTCTGTAGTTCTTACAGGGTGTGAAGGATGGGGGATTTTTATGATTGCAATATACCAAGTGAGAATTGGATCCCTCTCAAAGCAAGAAATTAATTATGCTGCTTACAAGTTGGAATAATGTGAGGGAGCACCACATGATATTCCTGTTGTAGTGCCAGTGCACCTGCACAACATCTTCTTTTCAACTTCCAGGTTTATTTTAGGCAGTGTTTATTTGTGTCTTGTGTGGCTTATAGTAAGATAGAAGTTGCAAGTAAGCATCAGCATAGACAATATCTTGTCTTTTAATAATTACAAGGTATGGGAGGATCATGGTGAGTAAAAGTGGGGTAACCTGATTCTTATGGAGATGTTTATCCTGTCTTTGCCTTTCAGAGTTCTGGTTCACTGTGAATTTTATAATTTTAAATCACATTCTTTATTGATCAGTGGTAAGATTTTGGCATTTGCATTTCCCTGCTGTGAAGACATATTTGTGGTTTTCCTTTCTGTCTCCTGAAGTATGATTCCTCTCTAATTTCATTGAGTGATCAGTAATTCTCATGTAATGTAAAGCAGAGCACAGAAAGTCTGTCTTTTCTTTGTGCCATTTTGTATAATTGCATTATGTTTCTTGTAATCTCTCCTTTGTAAGGTAAATAGTCACAGCCTTTTCTGTCTTTTCTCCTATTAAAATGTATCCAAATCCTTTATTATTCTGACTACTTTTATGAATCCCCTCTAACACTGGAGCATTCATTTTTTCAGACACTGTTACCAGTGCAATATGTGGCACAGCAGAGATAACACTGATCTATATTCATTACCTCCCCGCTGGTCGCCATTTTATTCACTATTTATCCTAATTTCTTTTAACTACAGTTAAGAATTTAATTTAGAAGAGTGGTCTTCCTTGAGAAGGGTTCTGTGACCCTGAGGTGTCTTCACTGAATTCATAAACTTTGCTTTAAAAGTATGTGTAATTACATTTTCTCCCTCTAGTACATGCTGGTTTCAATGTTGAGCTCATCATGATACTGTCTTTTCACCCAGCATTTTTTAGGTTTATCTTGAGATTCTTCACTGTCATTTTTGATCTTTCCTGAGCCAAATAATTGTGTATTATCTATAGGCTTTGCCATCTCATTGTTCATCTACTTTTCCAGATCAAGAATAAATGCAATAAACAACACAGAACTGAGTTTATCAAACCTTTTTCCTATGTAAAACAGTCATTATTTGGAGACATGAGTTAGATTATTCAGATTATTTGATAAATTGTTTTTATGTAGATTTCAATAGCTAAAAGACTAGATTGCAGCTACTTTTTTGGTTTTTTTCCATACAAAAACCCTAACAAAACTAACAGTCTCCCAAATTACCTTACAGACCCTGTCCAGAAGAATCTCAAATCCCTATTTGGAAACGCCTTCAAATAAGGTACTTGTGAAGCTTCTTTTTACTTCCATTTCATCAAACAACATAGTAGGAATGTTTTTGCTTCGGTTCAACCTCTTAATCATAGCTTTGAAGACACTTGTGAATGTGACCTGCAGTTAAATCCAGTTAAGGAATTATCATTTTGTGTGTGTGTGCTACAAATCACGTCTTTCTATTACTGAGTTTGCAAACTGAATTGTTGCTAATTCCAATGTGCACTTGCTTCCCAGTCACTTAAATTATTACCACTGTTCAGCTTACTTTTACAGCACTTGAGAACTCTGCTTTGCATGCCACAAGACTTTGCTGTCTCAGAACTATTCTATATGCCTCAAAAGATTCCTAAACATAACGGGCAAACAAACAAAAAGATGAAACCAAACAGCATTGTTTTCCTTTCAAGTTAGTAACTTGTGTCACTTGGTGTGTTTTGCTGGGACAGTGAGGAAACATCACAAGAGAAGCCCAAAGTAAACTCTTCAGTAAGGAGTGGTACACAAGATCTGGATGGAATATAGTTTTATGGAAGACTGAGTTGGGTTCTATTTTGATAGACACAACTACAGCCTTGAGGTGCAAGGTAGAAGTCAGGTGTGGGGAAATCAGAGGTTTGTCCATTCTGAAAGACCATATCCTGGCAATGCATGGATGAAGTGATCTACAGCTATCACAGGAAACCTCTGAAGGTTCTGAACAAAAACAAAAGACTATGAAATAGTCTTCCAGTGTGTATTAGGCTTGAAATAAATTATTTAGCTCAAATACATAGGAAATTATATTTATTTTAAACTGTATCTGTGTGTTTTTGCAATGGTTAATATGTCTCTGCTTTGCTAGGATAACATGGGTTTTCATTTAACTTGTCTGTTGTTCAAAGGCAAAGCTGATGGACAGTAAAAACTCTCCTTTTCTAGGGCAGCAAATTTAAAACCAGCCCAGCTCATGGGGCACCTGCAATCCATGATACAACTGGCAGAAGCTGGGGTGCATTTCCTATGAGACTTTGAGTGCTTGCTTGTTATTTATGGGACGAAGCCATTGCTCAGAGGGAGGGAACGGACAGTGGCAAGGCAATTTACTACAGCAGGAATAAATCCCTGTTTGTCACAGTTTTCAATTTCTCTTTTCATTCAGATTTATGGAGAAAGTTCTTCCTGTGCTGGGAGAGCTCTCAGGAATATTTTTACTCTACAAGCTTCTGACCTAATTAAAGACAGGGTATACCTTACTGGCATTTGCAGGTAAATCAAAATAATTTGTTTTAATCAACTTTATGAGTTTTATTTAGATTTATCTATGCCCTGATTTGACAAGAGAGTATATTCTGTGTGAGAGGTTCTGTGTATGTCACTAAGAATTGAAAATATTTTCTTAAAAAAATTCTTTAAAGTCTCATGTATCTTAATATCTGTTCTTACATTACTATGTCAGTTGCCAGAAAGGAGCAGTGGCCTGATTGTACATCCATTAATTCAATTGCTTATGATTTTCATATACAATAGTGTTTGTCAGTTATTTTGTTGAAAAGAAAGAGTATTAATTTCAGCCCTGGTTTGGAGTTATAAAAGAGCTTAATTGGATTCCAAGATTTAGTGACACAATGATTTTTGCATGTAATTTATGGAATATTTCTGTAATGAAGTGATTTTCCATTTGTGTTGCATTGTAGCATAAATGCTTCCTCCTGTTTCCAATTATACCAAAACGTGCAGCTCTCTGTTACAGCATCATTCTTTTGCACCTGTGTTTAAGAAAAATCCACTACTTTTTATTTATTGTTATTTAAATATATAGATTTACCAATAATATGAAAGATTAACTACATCCTAGAGCAGCATTAAAGGTCTTGCACGTATTGTTTAGCTGTACTGATTATGCCTATGCTCAGAAAGGAAATAAAATCCTGAGGCTAAAAGCTGGATTTCATTTATGACATTTAGATCTCTTATGCACCTTTGGATGAACTGTAGGCAGCACAAATTGATAAAAATGCTATATATTGCAAAGTATGCTACATGAATCAGGTATGTAAGGGAACTTGCTCATCTGACATAAGTTCCCTCATTGTAGCTAAAGGTGTCCCCTGAGGCTTGCCAATGTAATTTCTTCCCTTGAAACGAATAGGTTTACAAAAATTAGCAATTGAGACAAAGAGTTTGCTCTGCTGAACAAAAAGGTTGAATTTTGATAGCTTTAAAAAATAGCTCTTTATTATAAAAGAATGTTTTAACATTACTGTAGTTTAAGAAGTGAAGTTTTGCTTATTTTCAGGAGAAGCTGTGTTGGATCAGAACTCGTAGACTGGCTTTTGGAGCAGTGCCCTTTTGTCAAGTGCAGATCTACAGCAGTTGGAGTGTGGCAGCTTCTCCTGGATATGGGCATAATATTGTCAGGTCAGTCTTGACAGTACTTCCAGTGTGAGGAAGGCTATCACTTTCTCCTGCATAGGACAGGAGTCCTGTTTTTGATGGGAGGAGGGAAAGAAAAAAAGCACAGATTTATCCAATTTTCTTGTCAGTTGTTTATTTTACTATCCTTTTGGGAATTTTACCTCTGTGACCTTTCATTTCATAAATACGAAAGAGCAATCCCTTGTTTTTGGCAATTTCTTTCCTTTTGCTTTTGCAACTGTAATTGCCTATTATCAAGTTCCAGACAGAATGTGCGCCTTTTCCAGCCTTTTTTTTTCCCCACAAGCTATTTTAGGTTTCTCACAAGATAGCAGCTCTTTAGTCACTGCAGATCATGGCTTCACCAGATGACTTCTGTAGCTATTAATGATTTTTGTTTTGTCTCTGTTTTCCATAATTTTTAATTACAATGGATTGAAAGAAGATCCAGCTCCTTGAGATGGTGGTGAGGCCAGGTTCTAGCCTGCTGTCCCTACCTCCTCCACCAAACTGAGGGATTTGGTCCAGCTAATGTGGTTGGTGATAATTACACTGGTAACCAGCCTCTGGATATCTGATGGATTTTACCTTGAGGCTGGGACTACTTAGGTAGCTCAACTCAGATCATACCCTACCCTGGGGTTTGTGCTAGACACTAAGTCTCTGTCCTGTGAAAAGGTGAGGAGTTACGGAAGATCTCTGCATATGTACACTGGCAGTGTACCTTAAGGTTTTCTTCAGCTAAACTGACAGTATGTCTGGTCATGCAGCCTCAGCAAGGGCTAAATTACTTGTAGCAGGATCTTGTGCTTTTGGCTTTGGACTCTGTCCTTTTTTCCCCATTAAATCCCATTCTTTTCAAGGAAGACAACTGATGCATCTTCTTATCCAGGTCTAGTCTACAAATCTAGTAGCCCTGAATCTGAGGAGAAGCTTGAATAATGATGGGCTGCATCCCCATTACTGAGCTTTGTTTATTAGTGCCTGACCGTTAGTGAGAACAGTTTAGAAATCAATGGAAACTGAGACTCAGAAATCTAACAAAAAAGAGGAAGGTTTTTATATCCTAATCCTGAACTGATTCCAAAACCAATTAAATATTCATCAGTCTTAATGCTTGAATTTCAGGATCCTGGATATTTTTAAACTGGGGTTCTGGGGTTTTCCTGTTTGGATGCACTGAATTAAACTCAGAGGGCAGGATTGTTTCTGTGTTAAATTTTCAATCCTTTTGCCCTGTGTGATGGTACAACTCAGCATTAAGATCAAGTGCAATACAGGAGTATGGAATCTTTACATGGTGAAGATTTAAAGGAGATCTAATATTATCTTTTCTAACAGTGGACAGACAACTCTATTTTCAAGACTCTCATGCTTTCTACCAGTTCTCAGCGGATGAATGTACCTACCTTTTCTGTGAATTTGAGAAAGAGGAAGCATGGAAGAATGGAGTAAAGCTCCTGCTTCAGCTACTGCCACTGTCTCCTCCCAGGATTGACATGTGCAATCTGTAAGTGTGCATGCAACTTTTACTGACTATTTTATAAGTGTCCGGCCTTATAATGACACTGTTTACCCCCAAATCACCTTGCAAATGAGACAGCTTTCTTTTGGGGGTTGACAAATCTTGTAGAGATGTGCTTTTAATCTAAGGTCAGTATGGGTAGAAAAATTGAGGCACTTGACTTGGGGTTTTGGGCATATTACAGTTTTTAGGCACTAGCTTGCTGCCTCTAGCTTGCTATGTTACCTGGGCATGTGATTTTTTTTTGGTCTCCTCTTACATTTGGAGGTTTGGCATGAATTTGGCAGAAGGGATGCTCTGATGCTGATTGACTAGCAGATCAGATGCCCTTGTGATGTGTCAGGATCAGCTTTCAGATGGATTGACAAGATGGATGGAAATGTGATACCTTCAGTCATTTGATTTTAGTTTTCTACTGTTTATTTGCCAGAGCTCTGTAGTCTCACATTATTATTCCTTTTTCAGAATATACCTTTCAAGAGTTTTGCTTCCTATATGCCTCCTCTTTCACCTGACTATTGGATGTTATCCTACTCTCTGTGCTCGTATGGCTGCACTCTAAGGTTGCTTTTTAGAGTGGCTAGAAGGAAACCATATTTATTTGTTCCACAGCAAGAGGCCAAAACAGAGGAGAAAAGTGTTAGTGAGAGCTCTGAAGACTCATGACCATTTTTTCTTTAGTAAATCTGCAGGAGCTGGCCTGAATAGACAAGTTGAGTTAAATTCTTCCACTGTCCCTAACATGATGATCCTCAATACTTTGGAGATCTATTACTCTGGCAGTACTAGAATTTATTCTTTTTGATGCCAAAGACAAAACTTTCCTCTATGAGTACTTTCCTTTTCTACATATTAGCTTTTAAAAATGCTCATTCTCTAAAATGGATGTCCAGTAGAAATGTTTTAAATGAGTAGAAAAGCCAAAGACCCTGTAAGCTGCCTCAAGCCCAGATTCTTAAATTCAGACATGTTGAGCTGGTTGGAAAAAAAACCTCAGTAATTTCTCTACCTGGGTCAGGGCAGAAACTTGATTCCCTCCCCTATTGCTGGCTGCCCTCACCAATCAAATATTGGCAGTTCTGGAGTGGTGCTTCCCTTTAAAATGCATTTATTTGATCAGCTTGAGTGAGTGTAGACAAGTGATAAGAACCCCAAGCTGGCTAGAGCAGCAGGACTGAATATGATCTTCTAAGCAGCTGACTCATATGGGAGAAAACCTTTGACTATTTTTTGCAAATAGAAATTCTTGTCTTCCAGCCAACTCTGGTGCTAAACAGTTTGTCTGTCCCTTAAATATCAGGGCATTTTGATCTTGATTTTAATGGGAATTGGGATTTTTCTCACTGCTGTAAATCAGACCACTTTTCATGGTTCATGTCTACTTGTTCTAAGGATTTGAATCAAAAGGTCATATTGATGTGCTATGTGAAGGATGCTGAGCAGGAAAATGGATTGAAGGCTTTTTAGGTTCAAGTTTACAGTCTGCTTTGCAGTTTTATCATTTCAGTGCAACTGTCATTTCCAGTGGAAGATGATCCCTGTCACATGAATTGAACAATTATTCACTAATGTACATTTCCAGCTCCTTCCTGCTCACATTATTCAAATTTGAGTTGAAGCTGGATTCCTTTTGGGAATATTGTCACTGAAAAATTGTTTTCTGGAGCTTTTACCCGTCAGATTGTGAGGGTGCTTTTCGAAAAAGTATACATTGTAGGAACTGAATTTTAAGTAATGGTATACCCTCGAGGGAATGTGATATTAAAGCGGAAGGAGACTTTTCCAGGTTCAAAATTCTTCATGCTTGATGCAAATAATAAACTGCTAAAACACAGTCAGAAAGGGAATAGGTGTGATGAGATGTTTGTTAAAGTTGTCTGACTTGGTTAAATAAAGCCATATACTCTTTTTCATGAGGAAAGAGGGCAATTCTAAAAACCTTTCCCTGAAGGGTTTGTCTTTTTTTGAATATATTAGCTGTTTTGCCTACCTGTAGAAGCATAGGGTTTTTTATAATTTAGTATTTTTGTACTCATTTTTCTGTCTTAGGTTTTCTTACAATCTGTATCGACAGCATTAATTCTAAATGTACATAGGGATAGATAAATTCTTACTTTATTAATTAGATTCCCTGCTTTTGATGAAATCAGAAAGAACTGCCTGCTTGTGCACCAGAAAGCAACACTAGACATCTCCTGGTGGTCCCAGAGGCCAGATGACCTCTGTCTCCTCTGCAGCCTTGTGCTTGCCTGGGCTTCTGGGTGCGTCAGTGGGTCTCTGAAGTACCATGGTTCTGCTCTCCCAGAAGAAGTCTGTAGACATGAGTAGGCAGTAGAAGCTCTGGGGACTTCCTTCAGCAGCTATTCTGGAAACCCTGTTAAATAAACATAGCTCAGATTTGACTCGCTGTACAGATTTTTGATGGATCTGTATTTGTTTCTGGTCAGTTTTAGTGGTGTTCCCAAATAAAACTATAGGAAGCTCTACAACGATTGTACTGTTTTGAAGTCTGAGATACGCTTATGGTTCCTGAATAAATGCTCCCTGTTGACCTTGGTGGAAATTCCTTACATTCAACATAACATTAGCGGGAATTCACCATGGAAAACGAGTGAGGACGTAGCAGGAATTCAGTTCATGCTAATCTGAAGGCTAATGTTGTTGTGCATATTCCACAGGACTGAGATGCTGTAAATGTTGTCAAATGAGATGGGACCAATGAAGAGGCCTCTTGGAGTCATTAAACACCCAGCGTTAATCACAGTCATCCTACTTGAGTAGAAAACAAGTGAATATTGCAACAGCCTGGGGACAAAAAATCTGGATTGAAAGCTGTGCATTGGACTCTCTTGCAAGCTTGATCAATCACTTAGGTTCTCACTCAATGCCTCCTGAATTCTTTTCCATTTACTGCAATAGTGTTGTATCAGGTGTTTAATCCTTGCATGCTTCTATTTCCTTCTTTGTAAGTGGGAGTGTTTATAACAATTCCCAGAACCACTGGTAGACTCAGTGAACATTTCAGGAATGCACTGGGTACCTGAGGCTGTTGAAATATATCCCATAGTACTTTTAAAAATTATTGGAAGAGATGTTAGCAGAGATTTTTTCCTTAATCTTATATTGCTTTTTATTTTCAGAAGTGTAGAAATATATTCGGTCTTCTGTCCTGAAACAATTTGCATTTTATTGATATCAGAAAAGTAATCATTCTTAAAAGCAATTTGGTTTTAATGCAAATAGCCAGGATGGGATATTGATTTAGTTACTGCCTTATGGAGTTCCTGGAAAGCTTTTGCTGAAGACAAACAGCTCTCAGGTATTGTATGGAAACTGACTTGTCGCTTGCAGATCTAGGACAAGCATCCCTGCATCTCGCTCTGCTTAGCAGATTAAGCCCACAGGTTGCTGAACTGGATAAGCACTAATTTGCCTGGGCTTTATAGCTCCTGTTTGGTATCAGCCTTACTAGGTCCTAGCTGTCCACTCTTGAAAAAAACTAGGGTGATAAGTGTTGCTTTTGTCCATTGGCCTGGGTGGCATAATATACCCTTCCTCTCTGATTCTGAAGAACTGACTCTAATTTTTAGTATATTCATGGTTTCAGAAGTATTTGATGCTCATATGCAGATGAATACTGGGAGTACTTTTAAATAGAAAATGAAGTGGTAAAGGCCCAAGAAGGAAATAGCTATGCTATGTGCTCTTCTGGGTTTATAGATTGCATCTGTGGCTGTGTCTACTGAGCTGCTATCTTCTGCCTCCAATGTAGAAGAATCAGGTCCTAGCCTGGTTCTGAGAGATCAGAAGAGATCAGATGTGTAGAGAAACCTCTAAAGAGTTCAGTTATTTTAATCTCTTTCCAAATTATAGAGAGACAACCTGAATAAATCAGTTTTTGTAAATGAAAATGCATCCATTTATTTCTTTTGGGCTGTTTATAACACTTAAAATGTTAAATCATGTTTTCTTTGAATAGGTAAGGCAGTTGTGGAAATAATTGTGATTTTAATCTGAATTACCATTTTGATCTGAATATGCTCACCCCAAAATGAATGCATGTGTCATTCTGTGCTTTCTGACCTTAATCTTTTAATCAGGGAATTAAATTTTTTGACATGGGATTTAAGAACCACAATATGCCAGCTGCATATTCCAAATGTGTTTCCAGCTCTCTCCCAAAGGACATTGAGGCATATAAGCAATTAAATAATTTAGTTAAAGACAGAAGCTTCTGCCGATACCTGGGATTTATGTTTATTACAGCAGCTGCAGTTTTGTGTATCTGTTCAGCTTGCTGGCATGCCAGTGCTTCCTGAATACCAAGAAAAGTAAAGATCTCAAGGGAATTTTCTTTTACTTCTGCCTATAGTTATAACCCTATCATATTGGTATAATACTTCTGATTGTCAATAAAGCTTCTGAAAGGCTTACAGATGTTTTAGGGATGGGAATTAGACTGTTTAAAAGAAAAACACAGTCTTATCCTGTACTGTCCTTTTTGTGTGGCTGTTTCCACGTGGGCCAGACTTCTGGGACAGCTTCTAGGAGGGTTCTATCTTCACTGCCTCACTTTTGAAATGACACATTAAGTCTCTCTTTCCTGTGACTTACTGTCAAGACAACCAAATAGTGTTCTCAGCTGTTACTTTAGTTTGGTTATTTATGGCTTCTTAAATACATTATTTTCACTTTGGTTTATTTTTTCTGAATATTGAACTTCGCATGTCTCAAAATTATTTTGATGTTGTCTGTTTTCATCTACGTGAAGTTGTATTCCATAGGTGCTGCTCCACACATGAGCAAAGCAGGGTCATAGGCAGATAGAAAACTCTTTGCTCTATTCATAGAGTATGTTTTTAGCAATGCAAAATACACAGTCAAATAAGCAACTCTGATCTAAAGGGTCCTGCATTCCTCAGTCCTTCATCATATTTTTATAGCTGAAGAATTCTCTCACTGCTTCATGTTGGTTGGATCAAAAGAGTTCTTGACAGCAAGGGACAAAGGGTGTACTCTGTCGTTACTGACACGATTAATTATTGTCATGTTGCAGTCCTCATTTTGATGTGGAATCTCAAAGGCCCTTTTACATTAGTGCCTGTGGCTACACAGTTCCTTACTTTTCATGAATCAAAAGATGTTGAAACAGAATGAAAGAAATAATAAAATCTTATTTTTATTTTTTAAGGCCTGATCAAAAAATAGAAGATACGGCAGAAACCAATGCTGAAATTCTTGCTCGTCTCACTTCTGCGGTAAGGTCATTGCATCAAAGTTTGAACTGATCATGTTTGAAATATTGTCATGTTTTGAATCCTTTCAAATGAAAGACTTAGTCTAAGTGAACAGATGTTTGTCTATGAAGACGGTTTTTTTAGTCTGTGGAAGGGGATAGCTTTACTGAGACCTTAGTGTACAATTCCAAAGCTATTAAAATCAAACTAAGCAAGGACTGCTGCAGCCTGCTCTTGTAATAGATGCTATTCATGGCCCAGAAGACACCAATTTGGAAGACCAAGGTTACTTTTGTGCCATGTACTTTACACTCAGACCCTCTTGGTCAAGTATACATCGATGAGAGACAAAGGGAGAGAAAAGGCTTCAGCAGCCCTTGTGTAGATTATCATAAATTTCTGAGGTGAGACACCTGGGAAACCTGGGCTTCCCAACTATGTTTAGCCTCAGTTAACTTCACCATAATAAACAAGAGATTATCCTGTTTCTGCTAGACTTTGGTGCATCTTGTTTATCATGTAAGATCAGTGTTCTAAGAAGCAGACAGACAGGACTTCAGAAAGTTAAGCTAGACTGACTCAATTTAATGTAATCTGTATGATGGCACAGAGTGCACCCTTAGCAAATTAGCAAGCAATGCAACACTGGGAGGAATGTCTGCTCACCAAACTGCAGGTATTTCAAAGATGTGTGGATGTGGCACTTGGGGACATGGTTTAGTGGTGGACTGGGCAGTGCTGGGTTAACAGTTGGACTTGATCTTACAGGTCTTTTCCAACTGAAATAGTTCTATGATTCTATGGTTGTGTGGCCACTTAGAGGGACCTTGACAGTCTGGAGAGATGGGCCAACAGGAATCTCAGGAAAATCAGAAAAGGTCAATGCCATATCCTGCATCTGGCAGAAATAACCTCATGATTCTATACAGACTGAGGGTTGACTGAAAAGCAGCTTTGCAGGAAAGGCCCTGGGGGTCCTGGTGGATGGCAGCTTGAACCAGAAACATGTCCTTGTGGCAAAGAAAGCAAGTCCTTCCTGAGCTGCATTGGTAAGAGTGTTGTCCTTAGGCTAAGGGAGGTGATCATTCCCCTCTCAGCACTGGTATGCCAGATGTGGAGTGTTGGGTCCAGTTCTGAATTCCCAGTACAAGAGATATGGATGTACTGGAGTGTATGTGAATGACCGTGAAGATGGTTAGGGAAACAGAGTATCTGATTTTCAAGGATAGTCTGAGGGAAGTGGGAGTGGATCTTGTAGAACAGAAGGTTGTGGGAGGACTTTATCACTATGTACAAATACCTGATGGACAGGCTCTAGCTGGCCATGCTTTTCGGCAGAGGTTTCTATCAGGTGAACTCCAGAGGTGCTTTCCTACCTCTACCATTCTGTGATTGTGCAACTCTGTGAACACCAGCACCCAAGTCATGGTGTCATCAAAACATGGAATTAGTGTTGGTTCTGTTTTTGGCATGTAAGAAAGTACAGAGATGAAATTGAAGCAGGCAAGGTAAAGTCCTTATGAAAAAGGCATGAGGCTAAGGGTTATTTTGAGAAAAATAAGTACAGTGCTATCTTGAAATTGCTGGAAAACAGAAGGGAAGGAGAATTTTTGCTATATTTTGTAATGTGTTTGGAAAGCCAGTGATTCTGTATATTCAACCTTATGCAAAAGTAATTAAAAATGTATGACATAAGCAAATGCTGTGTTTGAAATGTCTTTATTTTTTTATTGTCTCAGTATTCAAATTCCTTGTTCTCCCTACATTTTTTCTTAACTGAAAACGAAAGGTGAAGTCAGAACCTCAATATCCTCCATTTTCAGTTCCATACAGAGCAAAAATAGAAAACTGTGAAATACTTTCTGCAAAATTATATTTTTTTCAAAAACTTGCAAAACTACCAACTCTATAAAACTTTGCCAGTATCCCTCAAAAGCTTTGCTTATAAAAAATAGAATAATGGGGGGTTTTGGCAGTTAAAAAAAAAGAGACACACTCAACAAAACTAAGTGACCTTTTGAGTTTAAGAACTGGATCTAACGGTTGCTGGATGCACTTGAGTAACATGCATATCCTTGAACCTACCTAATTGACAGTGAGTTCAGAGTGTTTCACATCTGCAAGGTCAAACCTGTGGACTACATCCTGAGTCATTCCAGCTGCAGGGCACATGGACAGGGTTTCTTAAATGAACCGTTTTATTACTGTAGCTAACTAGCTAAAGAAAAATTAGGCAGTTCCATCTCCAGATGGCCAGAGACCCATCTATTGCCATGGTGATGTCAAGAATCTGATCTTTTCTCCTGCATTTTCTGAATTTCCACACAACATTGTGGTGCCTCTATAATGATTTTCTAGTCTATCGCTGGGGAAAAGGCACAAAACCAGAGTAGAATCCTCCAAATTTTAACATATGTATATGAACTTCTCCTGTTTATTCCTCCAGAATACTGCTTTTCCTCCATACAGTAGATTGGGACCTAAAGTACTCACTGCAACCTTATGGAAAGACTTTTATGTCCCAGAAGAATTTGAAACATCAGCTCACACCATTCAACAGAGTCCAGCATCTAGGTTCTCTTATTTTTTTTTCCTTTTCTTTCAGCTTCAGAATTTATACGAAAAATAAAGAAAAAAGGTTTCTGTAAGCAGGAGCTGGAAACTGAAAGCGGAGTTATTAGCCATTACTGAAAATGTGTTCACGCTGGCTTTTTGGCTCACTGAATGTTTATGGATTTTGTACAAAATTAAACCAGTCTTCTTCGAAGGATTCATAATTGAGAATCCTGTTCACACTAGTACTTCAGAAGTGTGAAAAAACCCACAAAATCCCTATTCCCAGCCCAGCACTAAAGCAGTTGAAGATTACAGTTGACTTTGTAACTGGAGATTCAAATTTCACCACTGTCTATTCTGTTTTTCTTTTGGCTTTTCATGGAATAAAACATTTTTTTCAGGTCAGAAGAAAGTTTCTGTGTCAGCTTTTTTTTTCAGAGGATTCTGTTCCAAATTTTCAAACCTAAACTGATTGTGAGGATCCAGCCCAAGCAACATTGGAGGAAACCGTGTGCCTAAAATATAAATCCCTCTTTTAACCTATCAAATTATGTGCTTATATCATATGCTCCATTACAATGAGGCACCATTAAACTTAAATTGTAAAGGAAAGCAGTGGAAAATTTGCAAACAGTGCAAAATGCCATTGGAAATACGTTTGCATCAGATAATCTTTTTGGTCATGATTTTTTTTTAAAAATGTAATGATTACTCATGGGTTTAAAAAAGCATTCCAGAGCTGTCATGCATCCCATGTCGTGTCCCAAAGAGCAGTTTCATATTCAGTGTTTTGTCTGGTAAAAGCAGAACAGGATGGGATAGCTATGAGTGTTTCCACTGCAAAGCTTTTGCTTTACTTTGTGGTGGAAGAGAAGAGAATATCAGGATGTTAATGAAGTGTATTTGGAAAATAGTTTTCTGGTGCTATAAGGCATCAGCCAATATTACTTTTATTTAGAGCCCATCAAACTATCATAACTTGAGATACAAAAATGTGAACTAGACTCGTACTGTTTTTCAAAACCTTGCTGTTTAGAGCCTTGTGTTGCAGGATTTCATTTTGAGATTCTGTAAGGATTGGCACTTTCTCTCTAGATTTGAAGTCCTATTTGGCACAATGGCATCTAGAACATTGTCTTACAGAAAACTACTATGGGCAGAAAAAAGAGAAAGGAAAAAAGTAGAGGTGGTATGCACTGTTTGCTAGATGCAGAACTATATCCACTATAATAAAATGATAAGTTTTGTGATAAGAGCAGTAGTTGTCATTTACTCTTTTAAATTCTCTATTCTTTGAAGACAAGATTCACCATATAAATGTGCCATTTGTATTTAATCAAGCAGAAGTATACCTGGGTATCACTCTCTATGCACACTGTTTTATATTGCAAAAAGAAAACTGATTGAGATGTGGTAACATGCCAACTACCTACTCAAAATGTCCTCTTTCAGACTTTCGTGATATTTGCGTAAATATTGTGTGGTGAACTGGCCTTTAAACTGAATCAGTTTTGACATCTGCAGTGCTACTCAAATGGGATACTGTTTGGATAGTGTTAGCTTTGTTAGCAACAAGCTGTATGTATAAAATATTTTTAAAAATTTAATACCTCAATATGGTAGGCATACATAGTTCTTGTTTAGATATTTTATTTTGTGTCTGCACTATTATCTTCGATGTGATGTGCAACTATCAATTTTGTCAAACAGGCAGTAACTGAAATCCTGTTAGGAAGAAGTATAGTAATGGGTAGCATGTGTGCAATGAGGAATGAATGTTATACATGGATTTCCATTGGTGTAATGATGCAGAGGAATTGCATGTCCAGCAGAGATGTCAAGTGCATTTATGCTAAAATAGACAAAAGCATATAGATTATGAAATCTAGGGACACCAATCAAATCCAGAAGGATGCTCAGCAGTACAAATTCTTTGTGATTGGAGTGAATCCTGTGAGAGGCAGCTCAGATTATCATGATGGAACCCTTTGATGAAGGAACTTTTGGTTACTATTAACACTAGAGAAACATATTTTCCCCCTGCTTTATCTGAAGTGTTTTGCTCAAGTTATGTAAAAGGCCCACTGCATTCCTGGCCCACAGCAAACTATGAGGTATTTAGCTTGACGTAGACAAAATATAGAAACCCAGCCTTTTTATTACCTGTGATTTTAGCACTATCTTTCAAACTTAAAAGGTGCCACCTTATAAGTGAAAGTAATACCACAAATAAACTGCAGGATGCCACAATGCTGCCTTTTCTTCTGACAAGATGGGTTTTTCTTTCCAGCCATGGAAAGATTTGCATTTCTTGAGTATTTGATTGGGTTAAGTGGTACATTTGCAATTGTTTCAGGTTGTAGTGTCTCTTGAGGCTAATCTTAGGATAATGTATTTATTAAATGCTAAAAGATAAAGATGCGACATCACTGCAATGCTTCTTACTGTCAGTAACCTGAGACTAGACCAGAACAGAGGCATCGACATGGGTACCTCCTGCTGAGTTTAATGAAGGGAGAGGGTCTGAGAAGTGTAGCCATGAAAAGTCATGGTGCTGCTATTCAGAAGCAACTTGGGCTTTTATTAAAAATCCCACTCTTAACTAGATAGCTTGTGTGTGTTATTATAATACTCGTGTATAGCAATTGCTGCAAGGAAGCACACGTTGTTTTTCTACGGAATAACTGTTCTTTCCCGTTTTACTTGAAGTTTACGCTTACATTATCCATGATTAACGTTTCTCCAGACATGGGAATGAGTGTACAGGAAGGAAGGAAGGGACGGTAATACTGCCAGCTTGCACAATTGTGCTGGAAACAGGATGACATTTAAGAAAACCGTGGCACTGCCTTCATATTTTCCTGCTTGGAGTGGCTGAAAACTCTGTCCCTCTCAGTAGGGCAGCATCAAGGAATAGAAAAGATCCTTGTACCTTGCAAGGACAGCAAAAAAATCTTCTTGGTCCTTTGCCACAAAGGAAAGAAGGATGCAAGCAGAGGAAGGATGTGGCCTCTGGTATGACTGCCTTCTGCTGGGTGGCTCCTGAGTATCTGATCAGTGGGTGCTGGAATTACCATTGTACCGAGATGCCCTGAGTGATTTTGTCTGTCTGCTCAGACATAATGTTAACTATTCTTCTTTCACATTTTCAAACTTCTCTTCAGAGCCATGAGAGTGGGATATTGACAGCTGTTAGTAGTTGTATTACTTTGGGAATCCTTTGTGGGCTTTGTGGCTTATGACCAAACCACATATCTTGAGAAGGATGTTTGAAATTTCACATCTCTCAGAAACTGCATGTCAAACCTGCCACTGCAGAATAGCTTTGAGCCTTGCCTAGGTCTGTTAGACAAGATGGCTAGTATGCACTGCTGGAGACTTTGTAGAGAGAAGTGAGACAATCCCTAGAAAAAGTTGGAATGTGCCATATTTAGTTTTTTTAATATTGAAGACAGGCTGTCTTGGGAAAATTATGGAAATTGGAAGGAGCTGAGAGATCTTTAGAGGAATCTGAGATCACAGATGGGGCAGAGGAAGGGAAGAACTGAGGTGTATGCAGAAGAGAGCATCTGGGGTGCTGTAGGCCAAGTGCAAGCAGCTGTAGTGGGACAGATGATGGCAGTGAAGAAGTAGGAAGCATAAGAATAATGAATAGAAAAATGATAGAAAAAGAAATTGTATAAAAAGGAATAGATCTATGGAGAGAAGTGGATGTAGAGTTGAGCTGGCTAGAGACAGTAGCTGGTCTATATAGAAAATATGAAGAACGAAGACAAGAGGATGAGGAAGGGAGCTGGTTAGCATGGCAGGGCTGTGTTACCACAGGCTAGTGAGAGAGCCTGTAAAACTGAAAATAGCTCTGACTTCTGCATTTTCATCTCAAGTGAAATTTTGGTCATGAAATTCTCAGCAATGCTACTAGGAGAGGCTGTTTCGTCCTGGAAGATCCAAAAAGTGAAGGTCAGTTATATACATGAACCTTCAAAACCTCAGCATGAAGAACTTTCTTATTCTGGAGTCACACAATAGATCCAGCATTATAGTGTGCTCAACAGAGGCAAAACAAATATGTAACAAGGGAAGGGAGAAGATTCAAGTGTGTACTTGTGAAACAGATATGCTGTGCAAATAAATTACGAGTCGGGCTACTGAATTGCCCATTCCCTAAGGAATGTGTGGTATTTACATGAAATTAAAGTCACAGAATTCCCAGCTGAAAAGGAGATAGATTTGCTAGGAAAACTGACTGCAGTTTCAAAACCAGGCATAATTCCACATGCAGTTGATTGCTGCAAAGCATTGATAGCTCATATCTTACCGGTGTTGCATTTTGTTTTATTTGACTGTGCTGGGAACTATAACCGTCCTTTTCTTTTTCTGATATTTTAGGTACAGAGAGAACTGGCTGCTGTCATTGCCTTGAAAGCAAGGAAGTCAGGTGAGTCAGGCTGCACTTCAGAGGGGTTTTTGTTGTGCTGTTCCCTTTTGTCATTTCTTGAAGTATCTGAATTGTCACTGCTTTTTAACATGGGGAAGAAAAGATAGTAATGGAGAATCTGTGTATACAGCACAATGCAATTGCAGTTAAGTTTCTCTCCTTCTAGCTCATTGCATCTAATAACCTAGCTAATAAAATCAAAGTGTTACATTTGAATCTGAACTTGGATCTTTTTCTGGCCAAAATCACTATTTTCTCTAGGCTTGCACTTTATAAAAAAAGCTGATGTCTTTATTTGACTTATACTTAAGACAAGTAAGTATGTAATTTCCTCTTTTTTATTTTTTAATGTCCAGTATCTCATGCCATCATATTTTCTGTCTTTTACCAGCCCACCCAGGTGTTTTTCTTACT
This sequence comes from Corvus hawaiiensis, assembly GCF_020740725.1. Classification (NCBI taxonomy): domain Eukaryota; kingdom Metazoa; phylum Chordata; class Aves; order Passeriformes; family Corvidae; genus Corvus; species Corvus hawaiiensis. The sequence goes on from NC_063213.1 coordinate 48,295,652, forward strand.
GCTAAAACAGAAGGACAACTTCATGCACAAAGGCTTTCTTTCCTGTGTGGCTGTAGAGGCAAGTTTTGATCAGGGCAGGAAAAGGGGAAAGACAACTGGATAACTGAAAGTCTCTGACAGTAAGAGCATTCACAGCCAATGCTGGTGTTACAGTGCAAAGGCACTGAAATGTGTGGCCATCTGAGCTCCATCAGGGTTTGGTAGCACAGGTGCTTCAGAAGAATCTGCATCGCTGAGCTGGAGTGGAAGCAAGGAAGCTGTGTTTTCCAGGCACTGCACAGGAACCAACAAAGCCTGCTTGGCCAGACCTGACTCTTTACAGAGTTAATTCTCTGGTGTCTTTGTGCAGTGTCTTCTGCACCAAGTTGAATGCATTTCTAAAGTAAAACAGAGGCCTTAAATTTTAAGGGGCCTAAAATTATTAGCGTGTTCCCAAAGCCATCGAGGTCTTTGAGTGCATTTTCACTGAGCATCTCCTGTGATTTTCAGTGATTTTTCTAGAACTTAAAGTCACAGATTTTGTACTTCTTGAGATATTTTCTGACTTGTTAATAGTGCTGCATCATAATATCTCTATCAGTCTGTCTGTTGCTTACACGTGCAGCACAAAATTTGCTACACACATGCACAACACACAGCATGGTATCTTAAACTGGGGGCACCAAGAAGATGTGGCTGGTGTACCTGCAAACATTTTCTTGTGAAAATGTAAGTATTAAAAAAAAAATTCTAGACATAGTTTGATGCCATTTTTTCTAGAAATAGAAGTAGCCATAGGTTATATCCACACTCATCTATAAAGGTAAATCTGTAGAAAGCGAACACAAATGTGAATGTGAATTCAGGCCTGAATTGCTTCTGTGAGGTAGCTTTGCTTCTGAAAGTGCTGTAGTCATTTATGATGTCAACACCCCTCGGCTGCTTGCCCTTACCTGGTGTCACCCCAGTCCCACCTGACTTGTAATGGCTGAACATGGAAATGCTTCTTCTCTGGCTCAGTGCAGAGGAAAACAGGCTATTTTAAAGAAGTGCTCAAGGAAATATTTTGTTTTGCTGTTAAATGGGCTGAGTGTGGTGCCATGTACATTTACTTCCTGCTTACGGAGGTATAAGAAATCTCTCTGCTTCTAAGCAGTTTTATCAGCAAATATTACTACTGCTACTAGCAATAAATAAAAATCTTTACCCCCAAAGAGTTGTTTTTAGCCCAAATTAGCCTCTTATTTCCTTTTGGTGGATGGTTGTTAGAGTAGAAAATGGGATGGGGGTTGGATTAGGAATGAGCTGCAAGAGATGAAAATCCAAGAGAAGAATATCTCTTGGAGTCTCCTTTTTGCTGGTGTAATTGCAACCCTTGATGAGCAAGTAGAAATATTTCAGTTAAAAATCACAGCCTTAAAAAACCAAAGCTCCTTATAGAGCTTTGCAGTGCTGTCCAGCCTTTTCTAATACATTAATGTAAACACTTAAAATATCTGTTCAGATCTGAACAAAAGATAACTCTCTTGTCAGTTTAACTAGTGCATGCTTGTTGAAATTTGCATTTCTTTATGCCCCATCTTGGATGACAGTAAAAAATAGGTGTATGATCAAGCATAACTGTAAGGCCTAATTTAAGTTAATGCCTTTAGTGCAGTAGGTGCAGAGTAAATTAGGGTGGTTGGTTATGCTTCTTTATTTTATTGCTGGTGGTTAAATTCACAGTGTAGCAGTTACTGTTAGCGATCAAGTGCTGTGCCTGGTGAAGCGAAGCATGTTTCAGAGAAAGTACTTCTGGAGCTGTAAGCCACAGTATCTGTCAAAGATATTGTGCCTTTAATGCTCTCCAAGACTCCGTATAATTCCAGGAAATAAGCCACCAAAAATCGGACAAAGAGTTTATTTTGGCTTGAAAGGAGTGGAACATGGCTTTTGGGCCAGCTGCCCTGGGTAGCTTCCAAGCTGGTGTGAATGGTGTGGGAGCCTGGCTCATCCACCCTGGGATTCATGAGCGGGGAGAGCAGGCGACAGGCATGGTCCTAACCTGCTGTCTGGAACCTGGCTGCAGAGGGCAATCAGTTCATTAACCAAAAGCTTTCCTAGAGATCAGCAGCTCCCCCATCAAAAGAAGAAAAAAAAAAATTGCCTAATACAAGGACTATATAATTGACTATATAATTTTTTCCTGAATTATTTTAATTTCTGGTTGTACCTCTGCTCTTAGAGAGGCCCTTCACAGTGATTTAATTGTACTAGAAAAAATGGCTGATTTAAGTTTTTGCATTATTTGTCTAGAGCTGCTGTAGTAATCACCATGTTAAGTTGCATGGAAAGTGCTATGCAAGCACACAAACACCACAGCTCCCTCTGCAAGAGGTGGAGAGGTTCCAGGTAGGAGGGTGTGCTGGGTTTGGAGGGGGAGGACAAGTATTGCCTTTGGTTACCTGAATAAAACAGTTTGTTTTTGTTTAAATGCAGCTTGGTTTGCTACCTAGTGTATGTATGTGAGAGGTAGTAATTGCAACTATTACAGTTCTGGCCGTGTCAGAGATTTACACACTCTGTCTGCTGACAAAAACCGAGGTAGAGACCTGACCCTGCTGTGGGGTAGGGCAGAGTATCAAATTCTTGCTAGTACAGGATCTGACTTGATGGAGAATGTTGGCTACCAGAAAATAAAAAGCCAGTAGGGTGTGGAGTAGAATGCCTTTCCCCAAGAGCCATTCTTCTGTTTTTACTGTGGTGTAGAAGAATAGGAGAAACTCATAAAGCTGGCAGATGCTGAAAGAAAAATGAGGAACCTGAAAGATTAAAAACTTCTGTGCCGTGGAAAAAAAGTTCTGTTTTCATATTCCAGATGTGTGCTGCAAGTAAACCACTCTGATAATAAGGCATATGCCGACAGAGACATACTAGAGAGCCTTCATGCAGAAGGAGCTCAGCACGTTTAGTTTCTTTGCAAATAAAACTAAACCAGGGTAAAATAAGTGCCTGTAGTTCAGAAGTGTTGATGTACCTCGGTAACACTGTTGACTTGAAATCACATTTCATTAGAATAAAGCTCTCATGATAAAGGTGACCGAAGAGGGGGAAATGAGCTTGTGCACTTCCCTGTGGCTTATAAAAATGCATTGAAATTATTCTTGCCTAGCCTTAGAAATAAATAGAGTAAACGCTGTCTTCTGTGGTTTGGTAAAAGGTCTTGGGGAAGCAAGTAACTGGAGCAGAAGGGAACTTTAATTGTAGGCACTTGGCATTAAATTGTTTTGTTTATTTATACCTTGCTGGCTTCTGATACCTTCTGCAAATGTGGTGAAATGTAACATAAATGCAGCTTCCCATCTGAAGGTTTACAAGGGTCGTCGGCATTTATCTCAATTGCTTGTCATGGCTCATGACATGTTTCTTATGTGTTAGAGATGGTAGCTAAAACAAGGATAAAAAGCAGCAAATAGCCTAAGGCTGGAGGCTTTAGCTGGTGGCAAAGCTACACGGGTACATCTGAACTGATCAAAACCTGTCAGGTAGATGCTTTGTAGTGGTGTTAATCCCATCCACAAACAAGATGCCTTGCATTTCTGTGCACAAACCGAGCTGCACCCTGTGGCATCACTCAGCAAATCCCTTTACAGAAAAAGGAATTTCTATAACTTTATTTGTGCAAAGGATCAATTGATAAGAGCATGACTCTGGTCTTTGTGTTTGTGAATATGGGGGCTAATTAAGATAGTAGGTGGCAGGGTATGCATGAGGTAGGAAGATGGTGACTCAGCTTCTCCCCAGGCATTGCAGGAGCAGCGGCAGGTCTGTGGGTGCTTCTCCCTCTCACTGTGAAAGGCAGGGCAGCCACAAAAGCCCTCGCACTTGTGTGTGGTTTTGCTCCCCCTTATGAATGATATTCAGGTTTCCACTATATAATTAGACACATTTTAGTCATGCCATTCTTGACTTGGCAAGCTCTATTGACTTTTTAATATGTCGTTTACGTTATTTATAATAATGTACAATAATTTTTAATAATATGACTTTTGCAGTGTATTAACTCCATATTTGAGACCTTCTGGATTGCTTCCACCCTATTCTTACGTATATGTATGCATATCCACCCTTCCCCTTTTCTTTTGTATTGCTTCTGTCAGAACCTAACTGCCTATGTGATTTGCTTCGTATTTTTATTTTAGTGCAGACGATTCAATATGAAGCAGTCACTGGGGCTTGAGCTTTGCCGACATGAATGAAAAGCAAGCTGTGAACAGCTATTCCTTTTCCCAGCTGCTGCACCACCTCTACAGCACTGCTGTCAGAGCTGATTGCGTGACTCGACTCAAACACACTCCAGGCAATGTCAGCCCGGTTAAACACATGAGAACAATCAGGCTGGGTCAGGTTAAAAGTCCATCCAGCTACGCTCCTACTGTGAGTGATGAGTAGGGATGCTTAGAGTAGGAAACAGAGCAAGTACAAACAGTCCTTCTGATGTACATACTCAGCATCTACCAGCCTGTGATAGAGGGATTTTGCTGTACCCATGCTGCTGTGATATGTAACCCTTGCTGGACCTTTTCTCCATTAATTTATCAAATTGCTTTTTAAGCCTGATTATACTCCTGACCTTCATCATCCCTTATGGCAGTCTCACAACTCACATGTGTAGTATGTTAAAACATATTTTTCCGTGTTTGTTTTAAACACATTCCCCACGACCCTCACTCTGTTGTGATACAGCTTTTTGCTGACAGAGACTGGTGAATAAGCCATTCCCTATTTGTCATTATACTATTCAGGATTTTGTGCACATCTGCCATACCCCTGTGAGTTGTCTCATTTCCAGGCTATATCACTAGTCATTCCTTGTACCAAATCTCTTCCATTAAATCTGATCATCTTTGCTACATCTCTTGTATTACTTTTGAGGTGGGGCAGCCAGAGCAGCACACAGTATAGCAGCAGCACGTGCTAGAGTTGACACAAAGTGAGGGTGGCAGCTTCTTATCAGGGAGGGGAGGTGGAGGTGTGTGGGAAGGAGCCCAGTAAGATACTTTTGACAGCATTAAGCTGTTTTATCAGCTTGGTTAACTCACAAAACTGCATCTTTATCATTCAGCCCATTTCCTCAAGTAGTACAGATCCTTGTGAGACTTTTCAGTAAATTTATTCCACAATAATTAGCAAAAGTTTGTCATATGGTGCTATCTGAATGTCCTATGCTATGTTATTCATTTTATTCACTTCTAGAAGTGTTGTTATATAGAAAATGGAAATCATTACAAATTTGAGTTAGATTTGTATACACACTTGAAGAATGAGGTTACAAATACACGATCAAAGGTCATTCAAGAATAGAGCAGTTCAGCATTGTGTGTAAATTTCAAACATATTAAATACTATTGAATATACTAGGTATTCAGTATCTTTGGATTAAAATGTGCATGGTTTGTTACCAGTTATGCCACTGAAGAAGAGCATAATGAGGTGTGAAAAACTTGGTCCTATTTACAGAATAAAGTGACAGTCATATGCCAGAGAGGTGTGCATTTTCTCTTGTGAAAAAATTGAGCAAGTTTGAAGGGTGGGAAAAGGGTAAACCAGTAGGATCTTATTGCTTTTCTATTCTCCTCACGTCTCTTTTCAATCAGTTTATTTACTTGACTCAAGTAGTACCTCATTTCATTACAACTCCCAGTTCCTCCAAGCATCCACTTGTTTAAACCAAGGGTTGAAATTAGTAAACTGTGTGGAATGACAGTTCTTCTGCAAATGTTGCCTACAGGATTCACCCTGGAAAAATGGCCACTCAAAGTGAAGGTGCAGGACTATTGTGCTTCTGTTCGGTCACAGTGACTGTATCTTTACTTTTCCCCTGCCCACTGAAATGTGGTTCAAAGTAAAAGCTTCACCAGAAAACGTAGCTAGCAATATTTTAAGAGTTACTCTGCACTTTAGGGTCTTTCTTTAAATGCATTCCTTTAAGGTCTGTGATTTCAGGTCTTAAAGTAAGGGAGGTAATCTTGGTTTGTTCAGCCTAGAGAAGAGAAGACTGAAGGAGACCTCGCTGTGGTCCCTCATGAGGGGAAGCAGAGGGGCAGGCACTGATCTCTTCACTCTTGTGACAAGTGACAGGACTCAAGGAAATGGCATGAAGCGGAGTCAGGGAAAGTTTAGGTTGGATATCAGGAAAAGGTTCTTCATCCAGAGGGTGGTTGAGCACTGGAACAGGGTCCTCAGGGAAGTGGTCAGAGCACCATGTCTTTCTGAGTTCAAGAATCTTTGGGGCATTGCTCTCAGGCACATGGTATGAAGAATGAGGTTACAAATACACGATCAAAGGTCATTCAAGAATAGAGCAGTTCAGCAATGTGTGTAAATTTCAAACATATTAAATACTATTGAATATACAGGTTTCATAAACAGGTCCTGGGCTGTCCTGCTCAGGGCAGGGATTGGACTCGATGATCCTGATGGGTCCCCTCCAACTCAGCATAATTTATGATTCCATGATTCTAATCATGTTTGCTTCTCTAAGTAATCCTTTTTAAACATTCTGTGCCCTATTGAAGGGAACCCCTTCCCCTAGGGACCAATGGGGGTTACAATGATACATTGCATCATATCAGGAATTCTTCCATTACTCCTGAGATCAAGCACACCAAGAAAATGACAGCACTTCAAAAGAGCAGGATCAGACCCCTGCTATCCCTGGGGATAATGATGCTCCTTGTGTTGGCTGGTCAGGAACACTATGTGTATCACACACATGGAGCTCTGTTGTGCCTTAGCTGGATCTATAACCACCTGCTTTGTGCCCACCCTGGGCAATGCTGGGGATGGGAAATGCCCTGGACAACATCAGTGAAAGGACTACACAGTAACACTTACCAGCTGTTGTGTGTTCAACAGCTGATATAAAGCAGAATGGACTCAGACTTGGAAAAAGAAGGAAAAGAGCTCTCTGGTGGGAATTGTGGTGAGACAGATTTTGGCAGTTTATGGTTTTGTTTTTGCAGTTGTTGTAGAACCTTGTGCATAGTTCTTTCTGTGTGATCTAAGGTGCTCTCACAGAAGAAATCAGCAATGCAGAGTAGCTGTGTAGGGGGAAGATATTTTGCACATACACAAAAAGAGACAGCACAGTAAGGTCGGAAAGACAGCAGTTGTGCAAAAAACAACCCCCAGGTGAATGTTTTGTTTACTAGGGCTTTGGGAGAGGCATTTACAATGAGTTCACGGAATTTATTTATTCAGAGTCCTCTTTGTTTCCTGCTCCTTTCCTGGCCATGCCTGGGGGATGTTTCCATGGAATAGAGAGCAGTGTTTCACTTTGCACCAGCCTGCTCAGCAACAGTCCATACCTTTTTGTTTGATCTGTTCCCAGCAATCATTCTCTGATCATGTAATGGGCTCTTCTCCATCCTTCCATCATCTCATTTCAGACAACACTGCTGTAGATACTTTCACTGCCACATGATTTTTTTTTTTTTTTAGTTTTTATTTTGAATATCATGCACATGAGAACAAATATCTACAATTACTGGATAAAATTTAAAACTTTCTGCATTCAAGCATTAAATTGTTTCCCTTGAGCTGCGATTGGTACAAAACCCCTTGCTTTTGTCTGTTCGTGTAGTAATCCTACAGTGTTTACATACCATTTTTCACATATTTTTCCTCCTTGATAAAAAAATATGATTTCATATGTTTACAAAGTGGGTGTAAAATATGGCTTTATCTTTGCATGCATCACAAAGGGCCAGCCATTGAAAACCAAATCTCCTCTGGCCACATGAATCAACAGTAGTTGTTTATCTATTTAAAAATGCCTGTCTCGTTTAGCTAGAGGTGTTTTACAAATTATGTTGTTCTAATTCACCACTAACTTGGACGAAATATGGACCTTCAAAGCCAAATGAAAGGCTTCAGTTCTGAGAAATAAAATAAACAGAAGTTCCTAAAAAACCATTGTACAATAATGTGAAATGACCATTATCTGACTGAGCTGGGAAATATTGGTGGCTTTGCTTGTTACACTCATTTTTTAAATTTATAATGGCTATATAATGTAGGCAGGCCCAAGCCTCATTTAAACTGAGGTTTGTCCTTCCTGTGGTCATTTAGAAGCAGTGGGAAGGAACGGCGCCTTAATGGTGATCAGCAAGACCAAATCTTCATCTGCCAGCCTCCTTTCTTACCACACTGGCTTTCCTCTGTTTAGATTGCAGATACCTACCCTTGCTGTTATCTGCCTTTTGATAAACTCTGCAATGAGAGGAAATGCTTTTGCATCATTTTCTGGAGTCTTGTTTCCTATCTGAGATTTGGGAAATGGCTTGTAGCACTAGGACCCTTGGGAACTTCTTTTTCTGTGTGGAAACTAGATCAGAATAATGAGTACCCTCTGTGCAAATTCAATATTAGTTCTACACCTAAGGTCAAGCAAAAGTTAATGACCATTTTTTATATACAGAAGTCAGTTATGAGATCAACATTACATTTCACACTTTTGTAATTGTAAAATAAAATGCTGGAGTAATTTATGTTAAATTGATTTAAACTACAAAGCATAAATATCATAGCATCCCAGATAAGGGTTTGAGAGAAAATGGCATCATTGTCACTTGTGCAATAGTTCATTCACTGATTTACAAGTACTTTTATTCCATCTTGTGCTGGCTGTGCTTTTTACATACAGAGGTGCTGAACAATGCTGTAAGCGGGAGTCTGTCTCTAATAATTTTTGCATTTTCTTTGTTTCTTTAATTAGCTGATTTACTCAGCTGATTGCACAGCTGTCTGGGCAGCACCCCCCAGGGGTCTGCCAACTGTTTCAGAGATATGTAATGTACTCAGTGAAGGGAAATCTGTATGATAATTTCCATATATATATGCAGAAATTGTGGGAAGGAATAAGAAAGCTCAAAGGCAATTTTTGTATTGCTAATAAAAGGAAACGTGTTAAAGATGAGCTTAAAAAGCTTGCTCTTTTCAGTAATTTCTGGGAAAAGATTACCCTTTCATGGTAAATAAGGAACCAATTCTCTCTTGGAAGGTTTTGTTCCTGGGATTATTGCTCTCTTACAAGCAGCTTTTGGGGATTTCAGAGATACTCAGTGCTTGTTAGTTTTCCCCTTTAGTTTGGAAACAGAACTTGGAAAATGCAAGAGCATGCATGAGGATGTGGTCTGGTCTAAAATGGTCCCCAAATCCTAGGTTTGCAAAGCATTTACTGGCTGCTCATCTTCTTTTCCATTGCTCAGCACTAGTGCTTTACATAGCCTAGAGGACCTGGCTTTTAGTTTCCCCAGTGGTGTCAGTATGAGCTATTCATTTTTTTCCACTCTGATAAATTAATAAGCATCAGCAAACATTATAACACTGTCAAGCAGCTCAGAGCTGCCATAGTAACCAGCCTCTCTAGAGCTCGCTGTATACCCTCCACAAAGAACAACAAAGGATACCACAAGTTCCATTGTTTAAAATAACAGTAAAGTTTTCAAAAATAATGAAATTAGCTTAGTTATGTGATTAAAAAAACCAAAATGGGGGTTTGTGTTTTTTCTTGAAAGCTTCATGCTAGCAACTTCCACTGGAAAAAAACCAAAACAAAACCAAAAAAGCTAACAAAAAAAAAAAAATCCAGAAGAGAAACAAACATGCCTCTTAAAAAATTTGGAATATAAGAAGAGTGCTAGAAGTTGTGAGCTTCTCAGCAGCTGACAATAAATCAACTGGTGCACGCTGCTGTAAATTCTGGAGCCTTCTCCCAGGGAATATTCTTGCAGATTCCTGAGGTCTTGTTGGTTTCACAGGGACAAAAAATCCCCCACAACAGGCTATAGCCATCCAGCAGGGATGAGGTCGTGGAAGTCTGTTGGCTTGTCAAATAATCAAAGTTCTTGTGTTCAGAAATAGGCTCTTTACCTCTTCCAAGGTGGGAATGTGCCTCCTATCTGTAAAAGGCATATAGGTGCCTTTTACTTAGTGGCTAGAAAAAAGAGATTCATGTATGAATTGTGATCACAGAGTACTGAAAAGACTGAAATCATACAAAGGGCAGAGTGGTTTGATGTTTTAGGATGTTAGCAGGTAAAAGAACAATACTAAATAATAAATTAACATCCGCATTTGAAATGAAGGAGCATCACTGAGTACATTAGCGATGTAGCCTTAGGGGGGACCGAGCTTTGTATGGCAAGCAGAGCTACCTCTGGAGCAGCTGTGAGGACAGTGAAGCCCCCATGCAGCCCGTGCAGTCCCAGGTGAGCCTGGCAGTGGAATCCCCCATGCTCAGGCTGCTACTGAGGCCATGCCGGAGGTTTTGCAGTGGGCTGAGTGATTTTGGTCTTAGGAGCAGCCTAGGGCAGTGGAGAAGCATGTCTGCTGAAGGTGGTTTAGGGGCTGTTGTGCCCAGAAAGCAGGCAGTCCTGGCTCCAAAGATGGGTTTCACAGCAAGCTCAAGGGCTGAAGCTGGAGCTGTGTGGCACGAGGGGTCTGGCAGCAGCGCTAGCTTGAGAGGTGTCCTGTCCCCTGCCTGCAGCCTGGGTGCTCTGCTCTCAACCAGGTCATCAAACCCAGCCAGGTTAGTAATAATCCTTTGCCAATCCACAAATCCCGAATGCTTTATGGTCGCACAGAGGGGAACAGTCAATACAGGGGGTGCGGGACAGCCAGCCGTGATGGGGAGCTAAACTGGCTTCCTGGAATGGCCATGTGGGTGCCATTCCAGGAGCGAGCTGCTTAGAGATGGGCAGGTGTCCTTACCTGTTGTTTGGCAGCAAAATGGTTAACTGTGATGACAGTCCTTTCTTAAGCATTTAAATAATTAGCTTTCACAGTTAACACCCTATTAAGCCAAAGGGAGGAAGTTCACACCTCTCCTGGTGTTATTGTTTCAGTCTGGCTGGCTGCAGCAGCAGAATGACGCTAGTGCCTTGGTTTGTGTTGGGAAGGTTATCTTTGCAGCCAGAAGGGGTAGAAAGAAGAAATTTCATTTATAGAAAAGGAAGAAAGCACAATAAAGCAAAGCCTCTGGGAAGATTACAACCCTGTGGGTTCCAGGAGTTGCTTTGTGTGGATTTTTTTAAACTGTCCTTCCCACTTTCAGTTGGACAAATGATTCTGCTATATTGAACAAGACTCAGTATTAAAATGAAATAGTGTGATTGTATTATTATCTGACTTTAAAAAATCTTACTCATCAAATGTAATTAATGCAATTAATTTACCTTCAAGTTTGTGGCATAAGGAGTGTGTCGTGGAGGCACTGCTCTGAGGGTAATCTTGGCAGATTCTTCCATAGGCAGGAGAAGGTCTGTAGTGCTGCTGGTGTTACCCTCACTGGATGCCAGCCTGTCTAGCTAAGGTGAGCCCTTTAGCATGTGTGTAGTGCTCCATGCTGCTGGGAAAGACAAATCCTTTCCAGTGCCTTAAATTTACACTAAACTTTGTGGCACGGCTGTAAAAGCAGGGGGGAGCACGGTTAGTTGGTTCCAGCGTGAGCGATGGTTGCGATCCCTTTCCTTTCACACCCCGGTGTGATGGCTGATTCTGGTGAGGTAGCAGGTACCAAATGATTTACCTTGGTTTCTTATTTCTTCATTTATTTTTTTCTGCTGATATAATGATCTGAAATGGAATTACTAAAGGACAAGCCTCTCCCACACAAGAGTTCCCTGTTCTAACATTAGTTTACAGAAGAATCTGCTAGCAAAATCTCAGCTCTGGTCTGAGGGGGCACAAGGAATTCAAATAAGATGATGGCCCTTATGGTCCTTAAGTGACTATAAAACATCAAAGTCCTGAATTCCCTAGACTAATTTGCAAATGGACATATTTGAACTGCACACTAGCAAGCTAATGCTCATTTGACATATTTTTCTTTTGTTCATGGTGACCTTTCCTCCAAAGGAGAAATGCTGCAGGTAGAAAAGGGAATTGGTCACTCTGCATTTGTTTGTATTTTTTTCCCGTCTTTGGTCTCAAGCCTGAACCCAAACATAACATTAAATAGAAACATATAGATCAGGGTAAATCACCTTTGCCTTTCCCTGTTATTGCTGCTTTGTAAAACATGCTGGGATATTTGTATCAGGGAGCAAAGCTGGAATTATGGTGGTGGAGAAGGAAACGTTTGGCTTGGCTCCAAAGTTCACAACTTTTTGAATGTACAGTTCCAGAATCAGCACTTGCCTGGGAAATACTTTCCCATCCCACCCTAAGCTTCCACTCAGTTTTCCTATCATTGGCTTGGCGATGTCAAAAGTTTTTATTAAAAAATAAATAGCCAGCTAACAGTAAGTAGGAAATTATCCTTGAATTCTTATATTTTGTGACAGAAGTTGTATTGCATGCACAATAACCCATGAGGGCAATGCCTGGGCCAATTCAAGGGGTGTCTATGAGTTGTTATGATGTCTAAAAATACTGAAATCAATTTCTAAATATACCAGAATATTTAAAGAAATATTTTAAGAAATATGTGGGTTTTTTTCTGTTTTGTAGACAAACACATAGTAACCTTTTCCTACAGAAACCAAGAAAATATAATTAAGGGTTGTTGCTTGTCTGTGTGGCCACTTCAGCCTTCAAGGGACCTAGTTCTTGTGATGGGAAAAAAGTATGTGATGATGTGATTCCTTGAGTGTTGTTCCCTGGGTGTAGTTAAATGGTTCAGTTGTGGCTGGTTCTTATGGATTTGGATAAGAGGCAGGGAGGACAAAAAAAATCAAGTTTGTGATGGAAATTTCATGAAAAAGAGGCCAAATGCTCATTCTCTCCCAAGAGAGCTGTAAGAACGTCAGTGTGAGATCTGGGACTCTTTTTTTTTCCTTTAAGAAAATATTTACTGCTTCTTTTCTACATTCCTTACACAGTCTAAACAACATTGAAGCCAAGGAGAGCTGGGTTTGGATGATAAACTTATTCAGGCTTTTTTAGAGTTGAATTGTGAAATTGCTGATAAAAAAACTTACTTTTTTTTTTAAGCCATTCGCTTAGAGAACACTTAAACTGAGGCAATTTTCTCGTCAGCTTTAAAACTGCTCATGTTAAAATCGTTCAACACCTAAGGATACCTGTATTCATTGGGGGTTGTGGACATGTACCCTCTTTCTCTTTCCCTTTGTGCCAGGTAAGAGATCTTGCTGCGCTCAGTTCTGGGTGTTTGCTGCTTGTCACTATCTCCCTGGCCAGACACCCTCCACTCACTAAGCTGCCTGCCCAGCCAGGTGTGCCACAGGTGCTGCTCCTCAAATGTTCACTTTGGTTGAAGATGCTCCCCTGGCACAGGGCAGGGAAGGGGACACTTGTAACCGAGGCCTGTGACAAGGAGCCAGTTGGCAGGCACTCACCTTTTCCCCTGGCACAGCTGTTTGTGGAGCGCCCATCTGCTCAGGACTGTTGGAAAAGCTGGCTGGATCAATGTAAATCACTTAAACCTGGATGTGTGATCTTGTTACTAGCAAGGTGCCACTCCTTTAAATGCCGTGATTAATAGCCAGAGTCTGGGGGGATATTTTGTCCATGAGTGCCTACAGCAAATTGATTTTAGAAGAAATCAGAAAATTGAAAGGAGAACTGGGGAAATGTTCTCCTAATGTAAACTTAACAATTTGCGAAATTGCTCAAACAACCGATTTTTAGCATTTGTTAATGCCTTCCGGCATTGCAACGTTCCCGTCTCATGCAGGTTGCTCTGTAGTGGTCAACAAATAGATGTCCTGAACGCTCTGTGTCTCCCACAGGGGCAGTGGGTAGAACAGGGTCATGCATGTCTGGGACTGTGCAAGAGGATGAGGCAGCTCCTGGGGAGGAAGGCTGGGAGTTGGGTTACATGGGAAGGCGCTGCACAGAGCCCCCAGCCTGGCTGGATAGAGTGGGTTGCCTTTAGAAATGCTGCCCTGCACTAGAAAAGCAGGGCCACACATGGCTGTTCAGGCCATCCCTCTCGTTACTGGGTCATTGTGTTGTTCTTTTCCAGGCTGGGGCAGAGATGTGCCACAATGTCCCAAGAGTGTTTTGGTTTCACCAGCTTTAAGTGCTGCTGGGATCTAATGCCCGTTATACATGCTGTCTGTTACAGCTCTAGTCTGACCCTCTGTTTCCAGTATTCACCTTCAATTTCAGAGGTTTGCTTGTAAAGTGATGCCTGCAAACCCAGTGGTGAAGATTTATATCAGAGCTCTGTTTTCCTTTGATAATGGATTTAAAAAGATCCTGGAATGGAATAAACTGTATTGACAGAATGACTTATTTCCCCTTTTATAATTACTTTTTTATTACCTTTTTTTTTTCGATAGCATAACTGTGGGGGAAGAAACAAAATTATATCCTGTATGGTATAGCAATATCAGCAGCAATCCTGGCATAAGAAAAAATAAATCCATACAATTTATTTTAGAGGTCAAGAACAGTCCAAAGTTACTTTTCTTTTAAGTTGGTAGATGCTGCCTGACTGAGGTGTCCTTTCATGAGAGATTCCTTGTTTCTTTAGCTGGATAAACTGCTAGCTCTGATTTTGACCCTTCTGGGGATTACAAGTGTGATACAAATCTTTAAAGTCCAGCAAAACTTGCTGGTGTTAAGTGATTTAACCTATGTTAGCTGAGTGAGGTTGCTGGTTTCTTCTATTGTGCCAGCAGCAAAGAACTTTCAATAAAACATATGCTACCATTTATTTCTGGAGATGACTCTCATGGCTAGTGGTGATGTTAAGATTTAGATCACTTTGCTTACAAAGAATTTTCCAAGTCTAAGGTGAGGGATAAATCTGCTTATTTTGTTTCGTTTGAGCTGATCTTCTGCAATATAATGGAACAAGAGGGAGACCTTATTTTTTTTATTGCTTATGAGTCATGATATCTTGTTACAATGTATGGAAAAGTGGAGTTTCCTTAAATGTCATCGTTTTATCAGGACTAACAGTAGCACGGCTATAACTATTTAGTACTGGATTTTACTGCCTGGGGAAAAATAAAGTATACAGTATTTAGCATTTTTCTAAACCCAATAAGGTGTACTGCAGAATTGCTTTCTGAGCTGCTTTTTTGATGTCTGCAATCACTTCTGGAGCCGATCTCCGAGGGAGTGCAGGGAGACAGTCTGTGTACCTTATAGGATCTGTCTAAAACCACTCCAGGAATTAACTAGAATGCTAAAGTTTAAACATTCCTTGAATGGTCATCCTATTTGATCTAAAGTGGACCATGCCGCTCTGCTGCTTTTTTGTGATTTAAACCTGGCTGCTTCCAATATTCCTCTTTCTTATTTTAGCAATTCATCAAAATGAAGAAAACAGCAGTCAGGAAATAAGAGGACTAGAAGAGCTCAAGGATACCTCTGATGCACAGGTAAATTTGTAAGATTAATGGAGTCTTGGAAATGTTTTCAGATCTACAAGCTGAAGAACTGCTTTCAGTAGCTCTGGGAAATGGATTTTCCTCAATGCTCTGTTCAGGGAGCATGTAGGAGGGACAAAGTCTGCTGGATCTCATCTTATGTGACTATTTAGAATAAGATTGATGATTACTCTGGGAATTAATCCCATGATGTTGCAATTGGACAGCATTCTTCACCTATCTTTCTGCTCCTTTTAGACAATACACATAGCATATACCAGATGTGAAAGTAAAATGAGATGTGTTTTAGGAGGCAAGGGTATATGACATTTTGATTGAATTTTAATCGCTGTAAGTAGGCATGCAATGAAATAAGAATATTTATTAGTCATTCAAGTGCAAGCAACAACCTTCTTCTTTCTTTCCCTAACTGCCCTCATTTGCAACCAAAGCACACTTGATATTGCTCAGAAGAAACTAAACTACCTTTTAGAGTATTTTATTGTGGAATTGCTTACCCTTTTTAATTCTGTGAATCTTTTTTGATTAATCTGCAACTCATTCAATCATTCCGTTCATGCGTTCAAGCTGTGCAAGTGTAACTGTATCACTCATTGTACTGGTACTGATTATTGCTTTTAATTTAAAATTGATTTTTCCTAGTCTTGACTGTTTTTTTCTCCTTCTATTCCTCTTGCAAATGTTATGTTCCCCAGCAGTTGCCACCTTTTCTCCTTCCACTATATGCAGCTCGCAGCTCCTGTCTGAGATTTATCTCCCTAACATCTTGCCAAACTGAAAAGTTGTGTGCAAGAAAGACAGGATTTATGCTGATGTCTGTGAGCAAGCCTGGCTGAAAGGGCACAAGCCATGTAGCCAAGAGTGCATTACAGAGATATAGAAAGGACCCAGAGGGAAACAGTGACCTCACTGCACAAAAAATCTGGCTTTCTGGTTTTTTGTTGGATTCTCTTTTTTTTTTTTTTGGGGGGGGAGGAGGGGTGGGGAGGCAAAGGATTTAGTGTGTACTCAGTTCTACTTAGTTGCTGCAGTTATTACAAATTTCTTGAAAATGTTTGTTCCCATTTGTGACATAGAAAAAGTATGCCAGCTAATAAGATTACCTGAACTAATTATAAAAGCCCATAAAAATTTATTATTGGGACATTGATTTACCCAGATTTTAATTGACTGGAAGCCAGCTTCTAAAATTTGAAAGAATATGAAACGCACTTAAAATTATGCAATTACTAAATGAGCAGTTAACAGAAGCGTTCATGTGCTCTGCTGGGAGAAGAGCAGGGGTGTTACCAAAGCAGTGGTTGCTCCAGTTTGTTAGCACCATAAAAATGACATCCAGTGAAGGCCAAATACAGTTTGTTTTAAAGGAGTGAATGACTTTTTTTCACTTCAGTGGGACTGTACATGTGACTGGAGCAGAGCAAGTGTTCCTGTCTTTTGAGGCAGTGGCATGTGGTTTGTAAGTTTTCAGGTTGATCAAAGGTGAAGTCGGTAATAATTATGTTTTTATCACCAGCTACAGAAAGAGAGAGAGGTATAGTGAAAGAAAACCAAACCACCACAAACCTTCTGTTAATAGAATTGAAAGGTGTGGTGCCTGCTCTAAACACTGCTCTCTGGGACAGACGCTTGATTTACATCGGAGTTAATTGACAAAAGGGGCAGAAGTGTGGGAAAAAATTGGCAAGGGGATTTTCAAAAGCAAACATGCTGTAAACAATGTAAATTATGTAAATAAAAGATCCCCTCTTGTCTGCCTAGGGACGTGTTAATTCACCTCTGTGTCATTGCTAGGATGCTCATTTATGACCTCTACAGAGGGAATATTTTCCAATGGATATGTTGAAACAGAAAGTATGTTGTCAGCATCCTCCCTTTTCCAACCTCAGTAGTGACTAATTTGCTTTCATTCCCATTAAACTTTTAAAAATTTCATTTCAAACATTACATAAACACATTTAATTATAGTGATTTTGGGCCATGAATGGTAGTAAAGCCTTTCTAGTAAAGTATCATTCATTAAGGTAAAGCCAGTTAAATTATGCAACTTTGTGATTTTCACCTTCACATAAGTTAGTAATTTTATCTGGTTTGGTCTACATGAATTACAGGCCTAAGCACCAACAAGGGTTTTGGGGGATGTGTGCCTGTACAAAATGAAAATCAAAATTACTCTTTACAAGTAGGGTGACTTTTGTCTAACAGCTTCCAAAATATTGTCTGAAAATTAAATTTGTATTGAGAAGTGAAAATGACCAGTAATTGGAGACTGCCAACATCTTCCTAACCAGGTTTTAGAAGCTGTCATCAATTAATTATTAATTGACCTGGATGTTTTCTTACAAGTATTTAGCAGACAGATTTGTAGTGGAAAGTCAGCATAAGTGAGAAAATCAGAACTAAAAGTAAAGGATTCAAACTTTTTTTTCTTAATTACGAAAAAACATGTTTAGCCTTTTGTGTTTCAAGTGCATTTTTTACTCCCAGAGCCAAACATATATAATTAATTTAATAATACCTTACCCCTCCCAGAAATTTATTATCCTCTGGAAACCCAATTAAATACATATTTTTTTTCATGTTCTCTGCAAATCTTTAAATTAAAGAGCTATGGTGGAGGAGGGGACGTGTCAAAATGCAGTGTTTCTACTTGGTGGTTATTTGAAACAGGACAATGTGATTCTTCAATGAGATTGCCACTTTGAATACAGACCATATTTGTGGCAGGCCTAATGGGCTTGTCTTTAGAGTTGCTCCTCTGGGGTGCTCATCCATGCGGAAGGCAGAAACACGCTCTGTGTGAACACAGGTGGAGGGCAAGTGGTGGAAGAGAGCGAGACCCAACATTCGGAACCTTGTCTTTCTCTGGGATGTTTGTCCCACTTGAACATACTGAAGCCAACTCTTGCTCCAAAACTGAAGCGCCCCCTCTCTCTTCATAACTTAAGTGGTTTTAACCATTGGGCTTTGCTTCACACTGTGAAGATCAATAAATATTTGTTCAGCCACTCGTAGGTCATGGTCTGCCTTCTTTGGGCACGTGTCCTGGCTCCGGCCAGGATACGGTTCATTTTGCAATAGCCAGGACCCAGAGGTTATTCTATACCACCTCACATCATTGGTGGGGATGGGGGAAGGGATTCCCTTCTGGGTTGGGATATTGTGGAGGAGGGAGTGGTTGGGTATTGTCTGTTGTTGAGGGGTTTCCATGTGAATCATTCGTTCCTTGTACTCTCTGTCATTATTATTGTTGCTGTTACTGTTTGTTTTCTTATCTAGCTGCTGGTTTCAGTAAATTGTTCTTATCTCAACCTGTGATCTTTACCTTTTGTGCCTTCAATTCTCTTCTCCAGCTACCTGCAGGAGGTGGGGGACACGGGAGAGGGGAGGGAGCAAGTGGCACCTGGTTTAGTCGCAGTGGGAGAACTAAATTGGGGACTGCCATTCCTAAACCATGACAGCACAAAACGAAGACGAAAAAAGTGCCTCCACAGTACTAAGATCCCAGATCCAGAAAGACTCCAAATCTTTATCATCCTGAAGTCCTAGCAGGCGATAACACTTTGAAGTTGTCCTTAGCCTACATTACATTGATGTAATACTCTGCTAGAAGCATCCTGAAGCCACAAAATAAGCAGGCTTGGTTTAGCTGATGTCCCCAAGTCATCAAAGTGTTGGAAGTGCAGACTCCCAAGTCTTAGGTTCCCTGTGTAAATTGCTGGAGAAAAAGGGGAATATTAGGAAACAACTGATCTGACCATTTAAAAATGTCTCTGTAGACCAAAAAAAATTCTCTTCCTAAATACCCTCTTTTCTCTATTGATTAAACAAGTCTGGACAACTAGTTCACTATATTCTTCCACATTTGATAAAATCAGTCTTACTGCTGATCTGCAGGGGATAAGAGATGTGTCAGAACTGGTTTATAAACCAGTGTCTTTGATTTAGAAGATAAGGCACTAAACTTAGACTATGTAAGGAATTTGAGATTAGGCAATGCAATTCCTTATTTTCTCAGAGGGTTTCTGACCTTCGAACCAGTGGTTCCTTATGTGGAAAAGCTGGGTTCCTCAGGAGGCTGGGCTCAGGAGGGGCACAGGACATGCAAGGCACAGGCTGTATCTGAAATCTTTTACTTCATCAGAGCAGAAGTGTCTGATGCAGGCTTCTGAGGAAATGTCTTCATCCCAGCTGGAAGAATATAGGCATGTACAAATTACTTTCAATGAGTTGGGTAAGGATGACTCTGGACTTGGTCATGGACCTTATTTTTTTCCATCAGTGTTAAAGCACTTATTCATAAAGTGGATTTGTTTTCTTCTTCAGCTGAAGAAATCTTAACTCCCCACTTCCCTCCTTGGAGAAACTAGCAGACCTGTAGGATGATTTGGGTGGGCACTCTCACACCTTCATCTGTCATGGACAGGAATTTCTCAAGGCCAAAGGATTGGAGCCTGCAGGGTTAGCGTGTCAGGGGATCCCTAGGTTTTGGGGCTGACTCACAAGATGTGTTGTGAATTTTGGAGTAGGTACTGATTCATTTAAACTCAAGGTGAACAGTAGAAAGAAAATGGTGAAGGAAGTGGGGGGAAAATGTTTATTTGCAGATTGCCTTTGAAGTCATATAGCCATATCATAGCTATGCCACATGATGGGCCTTCCCAAGGCATAGGCTGTTCCCATCAGGAAACATCTGGGCTAATACAAGCTGCGTGGTATCATCGCCCCAGGTCTCAGTTATGCAGAGGCTATATCCATAACCAAATCATGGACAGTGATATCGGCCACTGGCTTTGCAGGGAGCAATTTAGCCCATATCAGCTAACTTTGTGCTGAGTCTCTACTGTGCCTGTGTGCAAGCATGAATCCATCTTCTTACATGGATTTATCTGGCATTTTTAGAAAACAACCAGTGCTGAATGTTTTGACAAAACACTATCAGAATAGCTTGACTAACTGTCAGAATATTAGCCCAAAAAATAGTTCTAACATAGCTTTTAAAGCAAATATAATTTCCTCTCCTAAACAAAATTCAAGAGATACAGATTTGTTATTTAGAGAATAAATAAATGTGGCACAACTGTCTTTTAACTCTTGAGTCTTGCATATGTGAAAAATAGTTGGAGTGGGAGCAGAGGGAGTTGTAGCCTGTTATTTTTAGGAGTGCCTTGTGTTGCACTTCATTCTTTTTCCAGGACTGTTCCTGACTAACTTTCCCATGAGTTTTTAACCTCTTGCTCTTGTTCTCTTATGTAACAGGAAACAGGCTGACAGGAACAAATAAAACACAGCATATCTGATAGTTGCACTCAGAGGAGCAGTTGATTTAGTTAGCCCTGCCTTCTTTCCTCCAGAGTAGATGCATTTGGAGATTCAGATGTGCCTCTGTTCCTCTCCAGTTGTTTCCCGGGAAGCAGTGACTTGTTTGTGCTCAGCAAGTGGCACCGAAGTACCGCAAATATGAGAAAACAGATGCATTTCTTTTAAGGTTGAAATTTGTGGCAGTGTCATGTCCTGGGATTGTGGATTTAAGTATCTGTTTGCTCTTTCTCCCACCCTTAAGGCAGGAGTTTTATGCAAGCTTCAGGGAAGAGATGACATCGGACGGATTGAGCTGGTCCAAAAGCTGGCGAGAGAGAACTGCCAGTTTTTGCAGGCGGATAGAAAAGCACTGGAAAAGGCAGAACAAGTAAGACATTTCTTGTTTGGGTTTTTTGTTTCTTTCTGGTAGGGGAGGGAAATTTAGGTCACAAAGCTGAAATAGCAAAGCTGATGGTCAGAATCCAGGGCACACATTAGTCATGGAGCTGTAGCTGCTCTCCTCTGGCGTTTACATTTCTCTAAAGTGCGTTCAGGTCAATAATTGTCAACACACTTAAATTATTATGTTGTCATTAACTGTCGGTTGCTGTTAGTAATATCTTAGACACATATAACAGATGATTTCAGGATGCTTTTTACCAAATTGTTGGGCTCTACGATGTATTTAAATAAAGTATAAGGCATATGAGTGCTTCAAGTACTTACTCTAAATTACCTTAAAATTACTTCACAGTGGGTATATTTGGACGCAAGCATTGGCTGAAACTTTTCAGCATGAATTAAAAAGAATGGTCTGGATAGGGAATTCAGCAGTTTGTGTTTTTTTCTTTTAAATTGTGTTTTCAATCAAAAGTTACACTGAAGAAAGCAGCATTCTGTTTAATGCTTCGGAAAGCACTTATTCAGATGTTAATAACTGGATTGAAAACGCACTGCAACTTGACTGGTCTGCTTATAGGACAATGTCTCCTAATTTTGTTCTCCTAGTGAAGGTTTCTCTCTGATTGCATATTCATCTAAAGGTGCAGAGGATAACAACTGCAAGAAACAACAAAAATCCCATCTAGTCCTCATGTCTCTTGCCATTATGTATATGTAATTTATTCCATTTTTGGCTCACCGGACAGTAGAAAAAAGACACGTGCTTTAGAAAAGAAATACTTTTCAGCTTATCTGCAAGTTCATTCCTACTGAAATAAGGAAAAGAGAATGATGAAATCTTATTTCAGAGTTTCATGCTGTTCTGCTCGGTAGTGTAGAGGGTCTGGTCTGGTGTAGTTAGATGTGTAATTGTATCAGGAGGTGTGCAGAAGGGAGGAGGCAATTAGCCAGGCTAATTCCCCAAGATTAAATTGTTTCTCAGCTGACCTGCCAGCAATGGACATCTGGGAGAATTTCTGTATACCTTTAAACTGTATCCACAAAGCACAATTAAAAGTTTAGGTGCTCAAGCAAAGAAGATTTTAAACCAGGGAAGATTTCTATTGTGTTTTAGGATTTGGAAACAGGATTACAGATATATGGGCATAGATGAGAGGGGACTGTTGGGACTGATACTCAAAAAATTCAGTGGATATTTTTGCTGCTACTTTGGTAGCAGCAAAATGGTCATTGCAAAGGGTGCTGTGAAGGCAGCTGCAGCTGTGTAGCTGCACAGATTACAGTAGAGTTCCAAAAATGGAAAGGAAAGAAGCACTCAGCTTTTCTTCTCCTTTTGAAAAGTATGGTACTTAGCAGTTGCTGCTATTTAGGAGATGAGTGGCTTCAGTTTAGCAGGAGCTCAAGCAATTTGCTCATGCCCGTTCTGAGCAGTATAACACAGCAATTACTGCTCTCAGACAAGGATATGCCTTTAGACCTTTAGGACATGCTTTTAGAGGTGACAGCAAAGAGAATTGTCTCCTGAGAGACTGCAGAAGCCCAGGTCATTCCTCATGTGCCCTTTATTTCTGGGTGGGGAATGTCTTACAGCTAGTGCTGGCAATAATAAATCATGGTGTGCTTCTTCCCCCTGTTCTGCCCTTTGCTGGTTGTTGTAGGGTGGGTCTAGGCAGCCCATGCCCAGACCTAAGGGAGCCTTACAGTCCTCGTTGTGGGTGTGTCTGGTAAGCCCCCAGCTGGACTACTGCCTTCGTTAGGAATAGTCACCAAGAAGGCATACTGAACATGGGCAAGGTTTGTCGTAGCTTCTCAGTTTAGCTGACTCAGGTAACTAACTTTCAGTGGAAAAAATGCACACGTTGCCGTGGCAGGGCAGTGGGTTGCAAATGTTCAGGAAGCTGTGAGCTTCCATCCCTTCCTCTCCCTCCCTTCCTCCCTTGTGGTCTGAGAGCTGATCTGGTGCACGTGCAGGTGACAGGATTTGACTGGCTGGGCAGGGTTCACTGCTCCAGGCAGATATCCCCCCTCTTCTCCAAGGAGAAAAGCAGCAGGCTGAATTGTAGTGAGTACTGCTTGGATCCAGGATTTCAGACCTTCCCACCTCATCCTGCTGCTACAAAAGTGATGGCAGATTCATTGGCATTGGCTTACTATCAGTCCCTTGGACTCACTGTGAATGTTAAGGGAACAACATGTTCAGGGTGTGGTATCCTTATTATGTGCAACATGCCCATCTTTCTTTTTTTTTGTTTGTTTTTAAAAGCATAGCTTATTTTACACTGCTTTCTTAGTAACACAGGGTGATGGGCACTCAGTGCAGGAGTAAAATGGAGATGCTCTGTGCATTTTCCACTGGACCCTCATTTCTCAGCAAGTATCCCTGCACTAAAGCTTTCCCCAGCTTTCCCTCCTGGGGAGCTCAAACTGGGCTTTCTTGGATGATCTGCCTTCCCCAAAGGAATGGCATGCAGTCTGTAAATGAGACGCCTGAACACCCTGCCAGGCTGTTCTCCCTGCCCTTGGAGAGCCTGCTATCCAGGCTTGCCTCCTGGCAGCCCAGCTCAAAGCAGAAATGCTGCTGGCTTGCAGGGCTATGTGTTTCTGTCAGCCTGGGCCAGTGTCACTGTTAAAAGCTGTGGGCTTTATGCCCTGCCTGGAAGTTAAGCTGCTCTTTCCAGGATGGCCAGTGGGAAATTTTGCCTGAAGCAGATTTCTCCTCTAGTTTGTTCTCCTCCAGGAATATGAAAAAACCTCAAAACTCCAACTTGAACATGGGATTAGAATTGTGCATATGCATAATTCCTCTCTGCCGGTACTGTGTCCCCGGTATGTGATGGGAAATGGAGTTGTGGCTCCTCTGGGTGTTATACCCACTGTGTTTCTAAAGCAGGTCTCTTCAGATCAGTACAGCCTCACATGGGTTTCCAGCACTAACAGAAAATATAAATGTATTACAATTGAGCTTTTATGATTCTTGTACTTTCCTGTGAAGAAGAAAGGGTTCTCAGCCTAATTGAATTTGGTACTGATTTGGTACCCCAATACTCTTTGCAGTACAGTGAATGAGGTGTGGCATGTGATAGAGAGCTAGACTGGATGACTAGGAGGACTGGTAAACTCTCCTGTCATTCAAATAAATAGTCACCATCTTCATCTCAGTTTGAGGACAGAAGTTAATGACTCACTTAAAGAAGATAGATGACAGATGTGTATGCACAAGTGGTTTTCAAGCAGATAAAGTACCTAGAGGTGTTCTTTAAGGTGTGGTGTTGGAGGTCTCTGGTCCACAAGGAGCAGGTGAAGCATGGATTGGTTTGGGTTTCTAGTTCAGGAGATGAAATGTAATTTTTTTCTCAGAAAAAGCAGATGGTCTGGAAGAGGGAAAATACGTGACAGCTGCCTGGCTCACTGGAGAAAAACTTGGTTTGGAACTGTAGTGGGTGGGAAAAGGGATTCCTTTAGTCTGGCTGTGTTCTGGAGGCTGTAAAATTGGGATATGTATATATATCTAAGATGATTTGTACAAAATCAGAAAGTCCATACTGCTTTTTTTTTAAAGTTTTCTGGTATGCTATGGTTTCTTTTCACATTTATGGTCTGAACGAAAAAGAGCTTTGAACAACTCTCCTAATTTAAGAAGTTCTGTGCTCAGTCTCTGTTATATGTGAGCTGCTTAATTGATTTTGACACTGGAAGCTGACAGTGACCAGGTTAGATTGGTATTTTGGAACTGGTGTTCCTTGGTAGCACACAGTGCCAACATCTTCTCTGGTGAATAGAGTGTTTGCAAAGTGCTCTAGCCATAATGGTGCTCCCAGACTTGTAGAGAAAAACAAAAACTAAATTACAATGATTTTTTTCTCTCCACTCGCACTTGCTAATGTGTTAGAATAAGGTGCTTAATTAAGGCACTGAACCTACCGTATGTGTTAGGTTTCCTAAAACTTCAGCTTTGCTAATGAGTAGAAAGTAAATAGTACTAAATAAGCTTCTAAATAGGCAGATAAGCTTATTCTCTGTGCTTTTGCATTCCTACAATGTATTGATAAATAAATAAAGTGAAATGATTGTCTAAAATACACAGAAATTATTTTAGTATCAAATATGGGATAGAGTAAAAAAAACTATGCAAGCTTGCAGTTCTAATTTTATCATTACATGCAAATCATAACCCTCGGGAAATGTGAAACTGGATATTTGTATTTTTATGTAATTTAAATATTTCATTTCCTTAAAAAAATTACTTTGACAGAAAATAGATGAAAAATCTGTATTGAAATATTCAGCTACAGAGCGAGCCTGCTTTTTGGAGAGGTTTGCTTATTATTAGCATTAATTATAATATAGAAAGCAAGCTGTGTATGTAAAGCCATTCGAAGTAATTTATCATAGCTTTTTCCCTCCAGCATACATTTGGGATGCATTCGAGACATATTTGCACTAAACCATAGTTTTTGAAATTCCTTTTAGTCAGCTACAACTCAGTTAAAGCATGCCTTTATAACAGATGTGAAAATGCGTTGTACAGTATTTCCAGTTAATATTTCAATGAAGTGTTGCTCTCATTAAGAAAATCATGCCTGTTTATAGTGTCATAGTAAAATTGTAAAAGGGCTTTTCACCTCAGCAAATGGGGAGAATATTCTTTAGATTATAGTATCATTTTCATAGTCAGATCCACTGAATAAGACGTTCACAAACTGACAATAATGTTCAAAGGAGGCTCTTCCAGTACTTCCCTGAATCAGTAGGAAGGGGAACATTTCCTAAATCCACCCTGTAATCCCTTTACAGATTAATCTATATATTAATTAGAATTATGTACTGTTTAAAGGTACATAAGTACATACAGCTTGAGTGTATTGATTCTGTGACTTAATTCAAGATGAAAGAGATATATTATATGAGGCAGGTATGTTTTCAGAAAGAAAACAGATACTGAAGAACAGTTCTGTTAATTTGCTGGGTACTAACTTTTGTAGTCAGTGGTCTCATTAGGAAGACAGATGATTTGCTCATTGAAGCAGGTTAGTGGTTGAGCTGAAGCTGTTAAAAGGCTCACAACAGAAGATTAATGATTTAGAGCCTTGGGTTGTATGGATTACTCACAACCAAGGAATTTTTTAAGGAAATTCCAGCCATGACACACCAGGGATATTTTTAGGGTGCCCAGCTGGACGCCTGCAAGGAGACAAGAATCAATGTCAGGACATGTCCAGAGCTGCAGCTTTTGTTAGCTTGACAAAGCTGTGGCATTGTGCTGATGTACTGCTGGATTGATGGTCAGTAATCAGGGCTCTGATGGAAAAATATTCTTTAAAATACATCAAATGACGTCTGAATACAGTCAGGGACTGACATCTGTGCATTACTTTCTAAAAACATGATCACTTTTGTTGTATCTGCTCTGCTTGGGACAGACCTATTGAGTAGCTTGGGAGCAGATTTACTACTTTTGACTCTTGGCAGCTGCTCTGCATCTCTTGCAGAGCTGTGGGTCAAGTGGTCATAACAACTATAGCACAGTTTTGCAAAAACTTTCATGGCTTGAATAGCTATGAGGTGCTGTAGATGTCTAAAGTCATTTCAACAGAACGGACTTGGCATGTCAGCACGGGAGTTCGCTATTTCTCTTTATACCTCTTAGACCCACCAGCATCAGCAGAGAGAGCTGTACCAGGGTAAGATGATCGTTTGCAAATTTAGCCTTCAATTACAAGCCAAGAAAAAAATGAATCTGTCAATGAGGTTGTCAGTTTATACCTCCTTGTTGAGTAAGAGTTAGGTACATGTTTGCTGTGGAGGTAACCTGAAGTTCAAGTCTCTGGTCTGAATCAGGGGAAACAGGGAGTGAAATCTAGTTCTGTCATGTTCTGAAGAGAATGTCCTATTCCAGATAGTCGATTTTTCATCTGCTGGAATGAATGCATAGCCCCAGGTGATCACCTGTTCTTCATAAGCCAACCTGTTTATGTTCTGAGAAGAAAAGGTTTCTGCAGGTCCCAAGATTTTGTTTTTTCTAGTACGGAACAGGCACAGGCATCTTTTTGAAATGGAAAAAGTTTGCCAGAGATAAAGATCCTTCTGCTCAGATGTAGGACTGGGATCATTTGCATGCTAGGAAAATCCTTGTTTCAGTCTTTTGCAGCACTTTTAAAATAATAACAGAATTATTCTTATTTGCTACATACTTTTAAGAGGACTTACCATTCCTTTTGTTGAGTCTGCTTAATGTGGCCAAAGTTTTGGAGGAGAATGTCCTCTTGCCAGGAGTGCAAAATAGTGGTGAAATTATGTGATCCTTCTCCTTGTAAAAAAAAGCACTAGAGTCATTCTTGTGCTCCCACGATATGTTGTGAACACAGCATAGGAACGCATTGAGTGGAAACCTCACTATTTTTCTTGAAGTCAAGTTACATATTCCCACAATACTTTCTTTCCTCCAGATGCTCATCATGGTGTTTAAAAGAAAAGAAAGGCTAATTTTCTCCTCTTTGATTTATTCTGTAACATTATACTACTTTGTATAGGAGGAAATTCCACATACACATTTTGCATGTTAGGCTTTCTTTAGAGTGGAATGGTGACTCATTCTTGTGTGGGAAAATAACTTAGCTCCTGTGTTGAAAGGGGTAAAAAGGGCATATAGTATTTAGCAGGCTAAAACCTGGGAGCCAGAACTTTGAATTTTTATTTTTGACTCAGTTGGTTATTTAATAAATAAGCTTCTTCAAATCTCATCACTTTTCTGCACCTTTGTTTACCCAGGTTAAAATGAGGTCTTAAATATGTGGAACCTTGAAGGGTGCCATAAAACCCATAGTGGTTAATGAATGTTGAGGAATTGCTTTGGGATCCTTGAGACGTGGTTCAGGGATCCCAAGGAAGCTGCAAGTGGGTTGAAATGTTGACAGACAGGGGGATCATTTTTTAAAATCTTGAGCATAGCTGAGGTGAGGCCAAACAGTTGCAGTCACTGTGCAGCCTCTGGGTCCTCAGGCACCGCTTCAGGGGCTGTGCTGCCCCAAACGCTTGTCCCCAGCCCTGGGCTGGCCCATGTGGTGCTCCTTTGTGGAAAGACACTGGGAATAATGAAGCTGAAAAATAAAATAAATACACCTTCCTTGTGGGGTTATTTTCCAACTGGATTGGTTCCCCTCACATTATGGGGAGATGGATATGGGGTGAGAATGAGATATGGTGTCAGGGATGACCTGTGCTGGCGAGAGCTACTCTGCTGCTCCTGGTGAAACACAGTCATCCTCCTTAATTCCCCAAAGCCTTGTGATTTACCCAATCCAAAAACTGAACTGGATCAAATGAAATGTCCTTGCATTTTTTTGGTTGGCAGTATTTTAATCTAGATCCTGTGTTTCACCGAGTGGCTTCATGAAGGCACACACGTGCAAAGAAGGGGGTGAGTGATGAATGGGGGTCAACATCCAGGAGCAGGGAGAGGACAGGAGTGTTGTTTATCATGGTCAGCACTACACAGTTCTGGTGGTACCACGACTGAAAGCATGGTTCCTTGGTCCTGCCCTTCCTCCATTTATCCACATGAAGAAGTAGAGAAACTCTTTGAGAGCTGCAATCTGCAGGTTGTCACTGTCCTCTGCTTCTGTGTTTCTCTCCAGATTTTGAACCACTAATCTGCTTGTGTTTCTAGACTGTCGAAAGGCTTACAGAGAATCAATCTCATAGTCTCCCTCTAGAGAAGTAGAAATTACCAGTTTATGAATTCAAAGCACCTGCTCTTTTGTTTTCTGACATTAAATTGCTCCTCTCTCTGTGTGATAAATACATTTGATGACATTCTGAATGTTCCTTTCTCCATTTCCTGATTTATGACATCAATAAATTCCCAGTTATGCTGATAATACAGTGGATGTGTCCTGCCATCTACTTCTGTAAAGCTACTTCTACCTTTTTTCTGGGAAGTCCAAATAACAAAGGTGTCTGGATCTCTCTGTCAAGTTGATACCTTTTCCTGGTCTTAAAATCGAGAATCAAACATAGTTAGAAGGGAAAAAGGGGTTTCACCTTGGTATTTATTTTAAGGATCCTGAGGTGCACCACATCCAGGTGGAATGCACCCCAATGCACACCCCAATGCACACCCCCAATAGATCTGGTATAACATTATAGGTCTTACTAATTAGCATACCTATCAAAGATTCCCCAATGAGAGGCTCGAGTGAGCCCCTCTCCCCAAGGAACCTTCCCCTGGATGGTTCTATCTTAGTTTACAAAGTGTTTGGGGCATTCTGATTCCTAACTACGAAGCTTCTAAAATGTTTAGTCTCTTAGCTTGACAAACAAGTCTAAAAATGTAGGCTAAAAACCACTAAGAATACAGAAGTTGTAAAAAGGTATAAAAGGGGTATAAAAGGGGTATAAAAGAAAAGGCAAAAAATCATCATGGCATCAAAGTTAGGGAATTTGTTACCTAAATTCAAGGAGATTAAAAAGAAAAGTTGATCATGCTTTGACTATGTACCATGCAAACTTAGGTCAGAAATTTCAAGCAGTTTCTGAATTTCGGAAGTAATTTTGTCCTTCGCCTTTCAGTGATGCAGAACTTTTAAGTAATTCACAGCTTTACCAGACTTTTCTTTTGGAATTTAAACCAATCAAGAACATCTCATTTTGGCTCATAGTCTGGACCTGGCTGAAAAGAAATATCCAAGATAACTGGAAAACTTTTTGATAGGCTAGAATCTGATGGCTGTCTACCACAGCTTCCTCTTTGGAAATTGTCTGAGATTTGGTAGTCTGCCCAGAGATCAGTCATGTAAAAAGGATTCAGTGCTTCAGGTTTCCTTTTTTTCTCTTTCTTTTTCCTCCTATCCTCCTGAATAAGTTCAGGAAGAACGTTCAGTTTCATTGCAGATTTGGGCCAGTAACGCAGAAGATACCTGGCGAGTGTCATTAAACAGGTGAACACATTTCTACATGTCAAGCTTTGCTTTGTTTGGAATAGAAACTACACAGGAGCAAATTCTGTAGTAAGATCTGGAGTTTATGCTAAAGTCAGTGTGATTCCAGTGGCAGGATGCTCTGGAGTCTATGAGGCCTGTGTCAGGACCTCATTGGAATAAATGCTGACAGCATTTGTTGGCATCTGTTCCTGCAGACACGCTCTGGAGACCACCTGGAGCATGCCAGTGGGGAGACAGCCTTTTTCCTATGTTCAGCTGCTTCTCCTGGACCAGAGTCAGGCTATCTGCACTGAGGACTTTTTGGAACAGTGGCAGCTGTAAAGTGGCTATCTCTGCCTCCATTGTTGGAACCACATACACAGCAGGAATGTAAGGACACTTTGACCTTGTATTTTTTGCAGGCTTCTTTTTTTTCCCTAGGATTTATTTATTTTAATCATGAAACTTCCCTAAAATCTTCCCCCAAACAGTCTTTTTGCTATGGCCATTCTGTCACTCACTGTGCCTCCATTTTAAAGTTTAATTCAGCCCCTGCTGATGTTAATAGATATTTTTTTGATGAGAGTAGGGTATAGCCTGTAGGGTCTAATGCTTTTGTCACACTATAGCCATGGAAGGTGGTGGCATTTTGCAAGATGTGCTTGACACATGGCCACCTGTGGAGGACGCTGATTTGGTAGCAGTTAATACACCACTTGCATCCATTTTTCTTGGTTCTGTGTGGCAGCTCAAAGAGCAAAGGAGTGAAAACCCAGGCGATTAGTGGTAGTTTTGCTGACTATCTGCCTCTAAATCAAAGCAGGTATTCCCCTCTCCTTCCTCGCTTAGCGTTCCTACCGCTGTGTGCAGCACCTCCTGTATTCTAATTCACAGCACATGAAAATGTGGTCTCAAGTGCATATGCACAGATTTCATTTTAACTACTCAGTGAAAAATTTTAATTAGGTGTTTCATGTGGAAACATGAAACAGGGTTTGAAATTAGCAATGACCTTGCAGCCTTCCTCGAATATATTTTCTGATACTGTGCAGCAGGCAGTTCCCAGCTCCTTTTGTCACTGCCTGGAACGTGAGCATCCGAGCGGGGAAGGCTCTGACGTGTGGGAGCGGCAGCAGTTGCTGGTTGCAGGAAAAAGTACTTTAGCCTCTTTTGATGACTGGGAAAATAATAGGATGACCTAACTCAGGAAGAGCATGAATAGTAGCTGGTAATTCCTTTAACAGCTTGCTGAAGATCAAATCTTAGATGGATTTCCAGTCTCTGAACAAGGGTAAGCCCTGAACAGGGGGTGATGCTGAGCTACACAGCCCTGTTTGATCAAGGGAAGGGCCCACAGCTCACATGCCTTTGTTGGCTGCTGAGCATCAGCTCTGTCCCCTGCCAGCCTAGCTGATGCTGCTTTCTCATTTGAGGTGGCTGGACTGAGAGCACCATCCCTCATTTAATCTCCATTTTCCCTGGGAGGTGAGGGGAGTAGACCTGTGTATTGTATCAGGAGCAGCATTCCTACGTAGTCTGTTGCTGGGATGAACAAAGAAGAACCTGCTCTTTTTGGCAGAGTAGGAGACAAGCACAGAATGCAAATGTGCATCACCTTTTTGGTTTGGTTGCAATATCACAGTGTCTCTTCTGTTTTTAGAGGCACTAATATTTGTTCAATGAGTACAGCATCAGTTTAGGCCTTTTTACAAAATACTTTTGATATTGCAAGTAGGGGATTATTCACCACAGGAATGTTTAAAACATATATGTGGAAACAGATACAACTGTTAAATCGATTTACTGTTTGTAATATATGCTGTTTGGCCATATTAGCAAGTTAATAGAGACTAGATGTGGTCAGGGTCAGAGAAGACACTAATCAGAGCTGACTGAAGTGGACAGAATTTCAGTTCTCATATGCAAAGCTTGGTTGTTCAGGCTTTGAGCTAAAAAACAGATAAATTCAGGCCTGGGCTTCCTTGTGTGCATAGCAAATAGCTGGAAAGTGTGCCGACACTTTGGCTTTGTCTCCTCAGGTGAGAAAACTGAATCTTTTCAGTGGAATCCACACATTAATTCAGTCTGTCTAAAAATCTGCCAGGCTCTATGCAGTACCTGTATCGAGCTAATCACTGGGCTATATTGATTTCTTTTTGGTTTCTTGGATTTTGATGAACTTATATAAAAGAAGCATGTGGCTTCTAAGCAGAACTCTATTTGCAGTGAGTTCTTTACTCCTATTTCCCACCGAGACAGAAGAAGTAAATTAAGCCTAGGTAGAAGGTTTTCCTACCTGCTTTTTTATTGGCATTGCAAGATTTTTCCAGCAGAGTTTGAGCAGTGTCCAGTGCTGCACTGGGAAGCTATCAATTTCTGCACATTGCAGGTGATGGCCTCCTGCATCTGGGGCCTTTTTCAGGATTTCACTAAGGACATGGCAGAATCCTTCTCCACCAAGAAATTTGCAGTGCTCATGGTCCCCCAGTTCTTCTTCTGTAGAGACACCTGCCTATGTGTGCATGTGCTGTACATATTTATTCATTAAACAAACTGCATACCTTGCTAAAAGCAAAGATAATCTCTTACTTATGAGTAAGACTACTTATGGAACCCTTTTTCACACTGTAGAATGAACCAGTCATTTAAACACACAATTTCAGTTGTTAGCATAAAGAAGCTGTTTTCTCCTGCTGACCCATCTGTTCTGACAGTCCTCTCCTCCTCTTCCTCTTTTCAGATTGCATCAGGTTTTTGTCTAGCAGATTCTGAAAAAGTTTCAACCTCCTTTTCAGTTTGTCAGATTAAAACCTGAGTCTTGGTCATCAGAAGGGGTTTTTGAGTAGTTAGAGTGCACTGGGTGGCTGAGTGATACTACAGATAGTTTGAAGCAGCTACCCTTTTTAAGTCTGAACACCTGAACCACCTGCAACTTGCTTCAGGTGGCAGTTTTTTAATGTGTGATACTCAAATCAGGTACTTTCTTAAAAATGACCTCTATAAACTCTTTCTCAGAGCATCAGCTATCGCTCTTATTTCCAGGGACCCCTAAAGATCTGCCTCTGTTACTTCGTTTTAGACACTTCCTTGTTGGAATGTATGCAGGAACTGGAGGAACATGTTCCAATTTCACAGCAGAGCTGTGGGTATGTGTGCTGATTTGTGTGGGATCCGCAGCCATCCGTAGAGCAGAGCTGCTCTGCTCTTGCACTGGGTGGCCGTATGCTCCCTGTAACTCGTCTGTTCTCACTCACCCACCCTCAGCTGTCACACAGGCACACATATGTATATGTGCAGTTATGACTGTCTCTTCCCCAGACCAAAACTTAGTTTTCTACTATGTAGGGAAAAAGGCTACAGTTTCACCACACCATTTTCCTTTGCAGCTGCTGTAGCAATGCTCTCCAGTTCTGTCTAATAGTTTTACTGGTTAATCAATTGACACATACTGTTTTTATTGCAGTGACATGTAAATAGTAAATATTTGCATTAGACAAAAGTTACACAGTAAATCATGCATATAATTGTTGTTTTAAAATGCTAGTAGTTTTTAATCTGTGTGATGTTCAATATATATTAAGGATCCCCTAAGAATAGAAACAGTGAAACAAATAGCAATTTACTCATTTAAGTATGTAAAAATTCATGTCTTACCTGATGTAAGAGGAAATGAAGATTCAGCATTTCAACAGAAGTATCAAAAATCTGTAAAAGTTGCTTGACTATTTTATTGTCAAAATTAACTCTAAAATCATAGGCATTTGCAGTCTTCCTTGTAGTTCATTAATGCTGCAGTTTCCGGTATTCCAGTGTTCTCGCGTGTGGAAAAGATCTGCATCAAATGGTTGGATGCCCAACCTGCTTGAAAAAAATCCTATTGATTGAAGTCTAATAATACATCCCATTCCAGAGTTTCTTCATTTAGGTAATTTTGTGAACTCAGCAGAACATGCAATACTGATATGTCCATATCACCTTTGCTTTTGTAAGAAATAATTTGTTCCAATTATTTTATTTTCTTTTTCGTGCACAGGTTAAGTGCTTGCTACAGCAAAACTTCTTCACTTTCCTACCTTAGACAATATACTTAATGAACTTTATCTCTATTGCTTTGTTAAGGGCAAAGAGCTAGGAGCTACCTCTAAAAAGACTAGGGCTTTTATGGAAATGAAAGAACCAAAGACTTGCTTCATCATGGGAAATCACTGCCAAATGTCGTGTGAGCTCTTGCTTTCCTGGCAGACACAATGTAGAGAAACACTTTCATTTTTAGTATCTTGACATTCAGCTTTTTGACTTCTAATGCTTTACCACTTTTTAGGATATGAATATTTTCCATTAAAATGCGTTGTTACGAATTTGCTTGTATTGAAATAACAATTGAGATAATATAGATATAGATAATTAGAGGCTTAGATCATGCTGTACAGAAGGATCTTAATTAGATCAAATTAAAACCTGCATTTTGTTTTTAGCATAGCCTAATGTTTAATAAGCTAAAGCTTAAAATCTGATGAATTGGCAATGATTTTGTGATTTGATATTCAGAAAGAATGCGTCCTGAATACCAAATGAATGAAAGTTGCCATGGAATATCATTGCTGCATTTTTTATTTTGACCTTGAAAACTGGGTTGGTGTAATGTTTTCACACTGCTAACCTTGAAACACAGTAATTGGAAAAACAGTGCTGAAGGTTAGCAGTGCTTTTTCTTGAGTTATCATAGGGGAACGGTTTGAAGTTTATGGGGGTGGAGAGAAATTGTCTTCAAGATCTTCAAATAGCCTGAAAGTTTTGGTGATAACGGCACTTTAACTTATCACTCTCCTAAAAATGTCCTTCTGTGCCAGTGAAGCCTTACATAGCTAAAAGGAAAAGTGACTGTAGAAAGGAGTTTAAGTAATGTCAGGAGGATGGGGATGCCCGGGAAGCTGCTACCAAATCCCTTCTGCTGCTGCACAAACATAGCCTCCTGCACCGTGGATGTGTGTCCCCACAAAATATCCTTGGTGCAGCACTGTTTTGGTAGGTCAGGTGAGTAGCTAGGTGTAGAGATCATACTTCTCATGTCAAGTAAATGCTCAAGAGCCCAAGTCTCATCCCCCTCTTTGCTGTTTGTTAGCCGGCAGCCAATGCACCAGTACAGACTAAGGGTAGGTGAAGAAACATGCTTTGCACAGGGAGTGTTTCATCTGGAATAAACAGAGGTATAAGACAGAGACAACAGGCTTGTGTTTTCATTTTTATGTCTTTACTGAGTGGGTAGTTACACTGTAAATGGCACATTCATTACTTACAGTGGAAAAAAATCCTAACATATTTCAGGAACATTAGATTGTGATCACTTGCATTTTTGGGGAGCAGAAGAAAATGTAAGCAACTTCTGCTTAGGGTCATCTGAAAATAAAATTAATTTTATTAAAAACTTAACAGAAACCTAATGTTTTAGATAGGATTTTAAAGACTTTGTCTTTCCTCAACCTATGCCCCCGCCCCTCATTGTTGTCTCTGTGTTTCTGATTGCCTCCAATGCCTGTGTTAAAATTCAAGGCATCCATAAGGCACATGTCCTCCTGACCTAGTGCTGTAGTTATGATGATGCATAAAATAAATCATGGCAATTACTGAGGCAGTCTCAAGCACTTAGTAACTCATGCAATTGCTTCTTGAAACATGACTGAACTGAAGAAAGGATCATTAGTTATTTCCCTGGAGTACTTGGATATCGTAACCCTCTCCACAGGGTTCTATTAGGGAGTTAAGACCTGGTCATCTGCTCACACATCTCATTTTACCTTTCTGTTACTCAAATGCTCTGTGATAGATGGTGAATTCCAGACCATGTGTCTTCTTCACACACAGTATCTCCTTATTTATCAAAGTTCAGGCCAAATAGCAAATGGCCAACCATTTGGGAAGGAAAAACTCAGCAATGACAAAGTAAACAGGTTTAAGAAGTAATTTCTGGAAGGACTTATGAGAGAAGGTGAATTTATGAGATATATGACATAAAAATAATTTCCTGAGTAAGCAGAAAGAAGTTGTCTAGATGAGATCTCACAGTTATACATGAAAAGGATGTAGCTGTAGAAAGCTATATAAATTGTTTAAAACTATGATGGTCAGGAAGGAATCAAAGCTAGAAATGGGGGAAGGGAAGCAAAGATCAGAGATATGTGAGAGTTTCAATATTTCTTGGGTGGCATAATAGGTGTTGGCAGTGTCTAAGCAGTCTGTACTATGCAGTCTGAAAGTAATGGGATGTGATGAGAGAAAAAGAATGGGATCAGAAGGTATATGTCAGTGGACAATTGCAGCCTTCAGTGAAGCCTTTGTTGACTGAAGAAATCACTGTGCATACAATATGATATCAGAAGCTGAGAAGTGGCACCCTGGAGTGTGACTCTCTCCCTGTAGGTAACACCAGCTTGCTCAGGAGGTCAAGGAGGAGGAGATATTTTGAGGAAGGTGAAGTGGAGTGACCCAAGGGAGATTATTTGGGAACCTGGTGTCAATGCTGCTCCTCATGGTGAATTTCATGGAAGAGAGAAGGAGCCTTATGAAGGCATAGTGGCTGAAGGAGAGCTGGAAAAGGGCAGCAGGGAAGTACAGTGAAAGGCCAGTGTCTGATGGATGAGCTGAGACGTTATGGATGGGACTGTCACAGAGCAACATGGTTTGAGGGGTTGTTCTGAAGACAATTGTCCCCTACCATGGGGAGGAGGGGAGGCCCGCTGAGGCAGAGCTGGTATGAGAGGTGCTGATAATATCAGAGCCCGGCAAAACATGCAGCAGCCTGGTTAAGGGTAGATCAGATGTCCTTGTTTTGGAGGCGGCAGCATCCCTGAGAAGGGTGGAGCACATGGCTGGAGGCGGTAACAGCTCCAGCGCCAGCGCGATGTGCTGCTGCATGTCTGTCAGCCTCCATGCTGGCAGCAAGGTTTTCTTTCTAGTGCTGTTGTGGACGGTCTTCTAATGCAGGGGATACAGAACGAGTTTGAGGTACACTGTCATTGTAAGGTTTCATGGTCTTGATTGAGGCAAATCCCAGAAAAACATTCAATATTTGATCTTTTTTCCCAGTATTTCTTCCTATTCTAATGATAGATCTGGTTAAGCTTGCCCATGCAAAAATTACACTTTGAATTACTTCTGTCAACTTTTGCAGAAGAGACAGTGACTATGCCACAGATCTGCGAATGTTCCTCCACAAAGGAACCATTCCCTGTGGAGGAGGTCACACAAGGAGGCAGATGAGTGTTTACTCAAGATGCCTTGCATCTCATTGCAGATACAATGTGATTTACCAGTTGCCACGGTAACAATGCTTTTTTCATTCCATAACTTGAAAAAATGTTGGGGTTGCCCTTGGTAGAACTAACTTACCTCCCTTCTAAAGTTGGGCACGATTGTATTGTCTAGGGAAAGCAGAGAGGAAACTCCCAACATTCCTACTGAAATAAATTTAGAGCATGTAGGCATGTAACAAGCAGCTACATGATTCCATCAGGAACAAAATAAGAGTAAATTAATATATGATTATTTAAAATCACAAAATACGAAGAAATATAAAATGTTGCTTCATAATGTGGTGTCATTATACATTTTTCTGTAATTTGTATTGTTTGTGACACTTCACTTTTCTTCAATACATGGAAACTTAATGAATCATTTTATAGTATTTTACTTTATGTAGGCACACAATAAAGCACTTTTCTTCTTTTTCCTTGTCGTAATCCTGCAAAAAAATTTTTTTATTTCTTTATAACTTCCACTTCTGAATTAAAGAGTTGATTGTTAACCTGCTATTTCCCACCTCCCTTATTCTTTTATGTATTCCTTTTGCTAAATGTGGACAACAAACATTGTACCAAAACAACAAAAAAAAATGGATCATTTAATTTGCTCCTCTGCATGTAACATTAGAAAAGAGCATTCTATATAGAAGCAGCCTGATTTCTGTAATTTCTATGGTTGACTATTGATATCAGTGAGCATTTTATCCTGCATAATAAATGCAGAATCAAATCTCCTGCTATTAGATGGAAGGAGAGAGTTTTATTTTTCCTTCTAACTCCTTTCTCTTTTTTTTTGGCAAATTTATTGCATGCTCTACACATTTCCGTCTACTTAGGATCCGTTATCAAGTCTGCGAGTGATTAGTGGCTTATCTATGTTTGAATGATTTAGATTCATGAATTAATTAACAAGAAAAGAACCATTAGAAAGCATTAGTAAAAAGGCTGGTGATTTCAGACTATTTTGGAGAGAATTAGAACTGTCATCAAAACCCAAGAAAATTGTAGCCATTGTGATTCATGCTTTCCTCAAAAGAAATCACTGTATTATGTCTAACTTAGTTGAAAACAACCACCAAACCACAGGATATAAATTCTACTTTATGATGACTGCTGCTGGCCGAGAAGTTAAATGAATTGTTTTGATTTTAAACATTAGCTTGGGATTGTTATTTTTTTTATTCCTTCACTCAATGCTTTTTCGCACTTGCTGTTAAATGTCAGTGCATTTGAGAGAGTTTCGTTCTGGAGTTCTTGAGAGTGAGCTTGGGCTTTATATAGTATTCTCAGTTTTAGAGTTTTTCTTAAGCCTTTTATGAGGTCAGAACCAGCTCCTGACCTTTGCTGAGTACTCTTTTGTGGAAAATTAGCTGCATCCTTCTGTGAGCATAATGCTTCAACAAAAAGATATATGCCTTACAGTGATAAGTGTAATGAGCAGCAATAGGCAATTTTTAACCTTCCTAATTTGGAATTGTGGCTTATAATGGCAGTAGGATATATATTTCATTTAATTTTATTTTTATTGGAGTGATGGCGTTGGCAGCATTGAGAGGTATTATGGACATAAGTCAAGAGACAAAGGTTTCTCTAAGAGAGAGTAAGGGGATAAGTGAATTTTTTTAAAAACTATTTTGCTACTCACCTGGTATAAATTGGAGTGGAAGACAAAGAAAGGCATCATCAGTCTTGTCTATTTGCCTTAGAAGTTTTATGTGTTCAGAACTGGTAATTAGAGCAATATAAGGCTGACAGTGTCATATATTTACTGCCATCTCTCTTCCATTCCTTCAGGAGACCTTATTTATTGCTGCTTCCATTATAAAGGTTGTAAAGCCTTTGTATACATGTCCTTACTGAGATGAATATTAGTCTACATTAATAAATTAAATCCACTAAAGTTAGTGAGCTGTGTTCTGCAGTTCTCATTCTTGAGTGAAAGCTGTATGGGGGCTGCCAGAGAAGTCAAGTTCTGTGAAAGCTGTATGGGGGCTGCCAGAGAAGTCAAGTTCTAGCCCTGTTAGATGTCAATCAAGTTATTAATTTCCCCTCATATTCCAGTAGTTTCTAGAATTTTGCCCGTTTGATGTTCGGATTATTCTCAAGTATAATTTCTGTATATCTACACAGTCCATTTTTCTTTCTCTGAGCCATATGGTAATAGTAGTATGTGTTATCAGTCCTAGGGTACCCAGGTTAAGCCTGCAGTCCTCCTTGAAGCCTTGGCACTCCTCCCCCCTTCCTGGCTGAAACATAAGTCCTGCAGTTTTTATATTATTTCCTTCATGCTTTTCACTGCAGCTAAGGCTTGAACCACTGCCACTGACATCACTGGAAGACACTGTTCCAGCATCTTCCAGTGTCTCCCCCAGATAGCTGGGGGATTGAACTGTTGTTTCATCTACATACTCCTATTCTATTCTATTCTATTCTATTCTATTCTATTCTATTTGCAAAGGAGATACTCGCATCTGGTCTTTGACTTTTTGTCCTGAAGGAAACTTTACAGTTCTGATTCTGGTGAAAATAATACAGTTGTAAAACTCTCTTGGGGCAGAAATACAAATCAAATTTTCCTGACAATTACCTTGGGACCTGCACCTCCATTCTTGTTGAACACTTGTGTAGCACGGGATGAAGAAGCTCTGCCAGCCTGGGGTGGGCAGTAGGTGCAGGCAGTGGGGGAAGCCTGGCTGGATACTTTCTGTTCAAACTGACGTGTTCTGGCACAGTTTCAGTTGTAGTGAATTCATATTTTTTCAGTGAAAATAAAAGGTTGCATTGGGAAATTTCCAACCAGCTCCATACCCCACCACATTAATTGCAAGGCCACTGGAAAAGATGGTTGGCATCTACCCTTTTTGTTCTACAGTCATGTTAACTTGCCCTGGTGTGGTTCAGGTTTTTCTACAAATACAGATGCTCTAAGCCTGCAATTCTTCCATATAATGATATTTTTTTCACGTAAATTCTGTCCTGCCAGCTGTGAGAGAATGATAGCAATATTAATACCACCATCACATCTTTTGTCTCTCTTCTCTCGCTTCCCCTTTCTTTTTTCCCATCTGCTTTTGTATGGTTGCAGAGAGAAGATCTCCTCAGTTGTCCTTGCCAAGGCAGCAGCTCTCTGTCAGGCTGTCAGACTCCCCCACTACTAGCTATGAAGAGAGTGTGCTCCGAGAAAGGGGAAACTGAAATGCATAGCCTTCAGTTGTTGAGAGAAGACATTTCTCATTAACCGACAGAGACCTGTGGAGTGTTAAGGTTATGATAACATTACTTCGGTGGTTGTGACACCAGTAATGATTTTTTTTTTCAATTATTTTAGAAAGTGTGCCCTTTTTCCTGTCTTAGAGATTTTGCTTCATTTCATTAAAGCCCAATCCTTAAAGTGTTCTCACTTTAGATATATTTGGAGGAAATTGGGGGCCAGTCAGGGGTATGGACAATTTGGTCTCCATTTAGGACATTTCTTGCAGTTAACCTGCTATGACGTGACCAAACAGTGTGCCTGCAGCTGTACTGGAGCTCAGCACCATCAAAGTGTGCCACAAGGAAGTGTACACCAGAATTCCTGTTTGAGTCATGGATTTTATGCTTCTGTTATTTTCCAAAGAAAATTAAGGGTATTTTTCTTCTTAACTGTGAATTTTCTGGTGGTTGGACTTGATCTTAAAGGTCTTTTCAACATAAACAATTCTGTGATTCTATGAAAAGCTGCATGAGGTTCCTCTTTTTTTCACTTCTTTTGCCTTTCTTTAACTACACAAACTTTTTTGATATTTTTAAGTAGCCTGCACAAGGAACCCCCACCCTGCTTGTAGCAGGACCACTGCTTGGGAACATCATGCAACTGAGCTTTTTTTTTTCCCAAGAACCTAATTGCAGCCCTTTGGCTCACGTAAGGACTTGCATTTAGCAGCGCCCTATTCCCATGAGCGGTTTCTTTCTTCTTAGTAATAGAGAAAGCAGAAATAATCCTACTCTCAGCAGTTTTGGGATTACAGGCAAAAATTGTGTTCCTTGATGTATGACTGTGTAGGGATATTAATCTTTTCCCTGATGCCTGTTGTCTGTCATCTCTGTCTTACCAGCACTGTCCTTTTGACCCCTCTACAAGGATAACTTGTTATTAACATTGCCTTTGCTGCGGATGCTCAGTAATGCAGATGACAGCACCAACAGTTTTTCTAAAAGGGCTTGTTCTGTGCATTATCAGACACAGTATTCAAAACTGGCTTCAGAACAAAGGATTTTGATTTTTTTTTCCCATGTTGTGGCTCATGCCCATTTTATCACCATTTGTGTAGTTGATAAATTCAGAGGAGGTTGTGTTGAGCCGAATGTTGTGTTTGTGCATCTGTGAGACTGATAGCTCAGTGTGAGACCACTAGGAAGTTTTGGCACAATGGCTGTGTGCTTTTTCCTGAAGGGAGGTTGTGGTCAAAAATTGAGAGTGTTTTATGGTTTTACAGACTGGTCAGAAGTCACTGAGAGCCAAAACAAAATCACTGTGTGAGGCATTTTAATGTCATTCGTCGATTTCTACCAGTGTACTGTGATTAGCCCATGTTTATGAAAGGCTTTAAGAACTGCATAGGAAAAAAAATACGAGAGTACAGAGAACTGGAGAAAAGATCATGACATCAGAAAAAATAATAAAATGCAATATGTATATCCTATGAGCTGTATTTTGTAGTGAAATGAAATAACACAGCCTTTTTTAACTTTTTTTTTTTGATACTTAAGAATTGCCATATGACAAACTGCTGTTGACGGTCCTCAGTCCTGTAAGGTAATTTTTCCCTCAAAATTTGGAAAAAAGTGGTGATCTTGCAACTACAAAACAGTCAGTCCCATTGAAAACATTTCATTTTTTGATATTTTAAATTGAGGTAGAGTAGTAACTATTTTTTATTTTTGTATTTCTAAAATAAAGAGAGGGTAACTACTGCAGAAAATATACTGTCTCCTCCTTGCACAGTGGGATTAAGCTGTGCTGGTGACTTTGAAAGCCTTTCTCCTGTTGTAGTTGAAAGTGAATCAAACATCTTAATACAGATTTTGGTCTCTCTTGAAACTCTGGGAAATGCAGTAGCATATTTTGAGACGGATTATCCACAGAGATCAGAGATATTGTCATCCACCTTCATGTTAATTGTGGTTTGTTCACTTCCATTTTCTTGTTAAATGAAGAGGAATAGCCTGCAAAGAATGGAGTAATTTCTATACATGTTTGTATTTTGGTGACTGTAGGTCTAATTTTGCAGTTTCCACAATAACAGATTCCAGGGAAGAATACAGTGAAGTGTAAGAAGGTGATTATCTTTAGTCTTGATAGAAGCTGTCTGAAAGTGTATCTTAAAGCTGTTAATAGAATGTGTTTCATTGTAGTTTTTTTTTTTAACTTTCTTTTATGTTTGCAGTATAAATGTGCTCATATTTTAAAACCAGGACTCACCTCATTGTCTATTACTAGCACTAGCGAATGTCTCACACTGTAAGATTTCATTTTCCATTGCTTCTAGGAGCTGTTGCGTCTTATCTGTTTATTCTGAAAGGTGTCTGCCTCAGCCTATGCAATTTTACATGAAATATGCAGCCAGCATGGCTCAGAAGCAGCTAAGAGTGAAGTTAGGGGTCAATACTGTTTTGCTATGTTAAAAAAAAAAAAATTAAAAAATTTGGCAGTAGTTCTCTGAAAAGCTCCTATGCCCTTATTCTTCTGAAGTGAGATCTGAAATCCCTTTGGGGTTTTTTTGCCATCTGCATAAATATTCACCCAAATCTGACCTGAGTTAGAGGCCAAAAAATGCAGTTTGTACAAGCTCTGTAAAGAGTTCCTAGAGCTCTGCTGGTTAATATTTGAAGGCTCTGGAAGCACTGAGCATGCTTCAGCCTGAGCTGCGAAGGGTTTTCTGTACAGCTGCAGCTCCTGGCTGTTACAACCAGAATGTGCTTGTAGGATGTAATGAGCCAGGATGGAGATTTAACTCTGTCACTTTTGGTGTGTCCAATCTAGTTCTCAGTGGGCAGGTTTGGGGACCTCAGTGCCACACTGCAGAGGCAGGTGCTTCCAGCCTTTGCAATGGGTACAGAAGGGTCCCAACAGACAAAGGCCTTTTGTCTTAGCTTGGACCTAGTCTCAAAGTGAAGTCTCAACACATGCTGAAAAAGGAAAAGATGTAGGGATGGAGCAGGACAAAGTTTAAAAGAAATTAAAAAAAAAAACCAACAGAAATAGAGTGTTTTATTCAAAGGAACTACATTAGATAATACAAAGAATACCAGTCAGTGTTTCTCAGTTTTTGGACTTGACTATTCCGTCTTTTTCATGTTCTTGTAATTCTTCTTTTGCATAGATAATACGCACCAGAGATATTATAATATCCAAGCAAAAGGACACCTGCCCAGCAAAACAATCAGTCTTTGGAAATGAGGATCTTGTTATTTCATGGGTTTTGTCAGGCTCTGTCACCAATTTGAGCACTTTCCCTGCATAGCAGTGGAAGCTTCTCTACACGTGTTCATCTGAGCCCACTTCCCGACTCTGCTCTTGTGTTTCACACTGCTTCCATGGATATATTCCTGTGTGCACAGGGAAGCTCCTTACATTCATTGAGGGGAGCGGTCTCCTCTTCAGAACACGAACAGCCCTGGGAATCCTCTACGTATGCCTTTTTCCGTACCTCTCAAGGGCATGACCTGGCACCAGCATCAAAAGACATACAGGCAGAAGTGATTGACATTATCTGATTGTGTTGAGTCAGTTTTATGAAATTATGCTGTGAAAACAAAATGTTCCTGCCCTCCATAACTTCTAGAAGAGGCAATTTCTTTGTTATTTAACGTGATTTTGAAGCAGATAGCCTGTGTAAAGTTTGTTTTGTTGCATGTTGCCCAAAGAAGATTCTCTTTGCCTTTGCTTGGTTGGTTGGCAGCAAGAAAATCTGTCTGTGCACTGGATTTTCCACGCTCCATTAAGTTTATAGGTGCCTTATAGGTTATCTCCTAGCTCCTGTATTACTTTTTTACCCACTGAAACCGGCAGTGTGTAAATATGTCTGGATCTGGTATTGGCTGGGGTAGCTCTGTGT
Organism: Corvus hawaiiensis; assembly: GCF_020740725.1. NCBI lineage: Eukaryota > Metazoa > Chordata > Aves > Passeriformes > Corvidae > Corvus > Corvus hawaiiensis. The sequence continues at coordinate 48,339,997 of NC_063213.1, forward strand.
CTGATCCCCCATAAAAAAAAAAAACAGGTGAAGAGGTGTTGGACAAAAGTATTGTCATTGGGAAGAGCATAGTTTGCACCGCTGGTTAGGGATCTTCCAACCTAACAGGCACTTCAGTAATGGGTAACATAGACAGAAATTAATCTTTGCGCAGTTGTCCTGTCCTGGAGAAATTATGTGAAAATGGATTTTCTTTTCAGTGAAGCAGGCTTCTGAATATACTGTCTGTTGCAGAGCATAGTGGGTTTTTTTCTGTTAGAAAGCTGCTGGAAAGTAGAACAGCTATTTCTAGCAGTGGAGGTTTCTCACAGGAAGAGAGGAGGCAGTGCATTCTGGGCGTTGGATCCTCTTTTAATTAATTAAAAGCCCCAGCCCAGGAATTCAAGGAACACAGAAAAATCCCTGATACCAGAGTTACCAATTGCTTTGGCCAGAGATTGGGTTCTTCCCTGCCAATTGCAAATAACCCAGAAACCTAATGTCTCCTACAAGGAAGCCAGCCCACTGTAGCTGTTTTCAACACTGCCATACGTACCTCTGCTTCCTTCTGCCTCTGTGCTAATTTAAGGGGTCATATTCCTGCTCATGCAAAGTGTAGCTCACAAGTTGAGGCTCGCTAAGCAAGGACTTCCAGCTGTTTCATTCCTATAAGCATATAAATATTTATACCACCCCAGGGTTCCTTTCATGCTGAAAATAAAGGTAGCACTTGTCTGCTGTTAAAATATATTACCCGTGAGATAAATGGCTTACCTCAGTATTAGGAAGATGGATGAGAGGAGTGGAAAATTGGCTATAATATTGGTTGGAAGATCCACTGAGTCCAGAGAACGTTGCTGTTTACTTGAAACTCCTGCTGGGAACTGACATTGAGGTTGATAGTGCTGTGTTTAGCTATCAAGAGATGATTAATTAAAAGCTGTAATAAATGTGAAATATAGTGGTTGACAGATGCAGAGCTAGCTAAATTTCCTAGGAATGGGTAATGTGCACCACAGATTGATTATAACACCCAAACAGGATGTGAATGGTACTTTTGAAGGGACAGATTAGACAGGGAGCATGCATAAGGCCACATGTAAAGTGGGATGGCAGTTTACCTCTGTGGCATTTTGTTGTTCTACCCTCTCCTGTCCCACCTCAAGTCCAAATGTATTCTGATCAAGGCTGCTGGGAGTAATTTCCTACCCACTGCACTGGAGCAAAGTAAATATCAGATAGGCAGCATGGAGGGCTCCAAGCCCAGGTGCCGGTGTAGCATCACCCAAGCAAACTGGGATTCTGTGGTGGCCTCTCTGGCCCAGTTCTTCTACCTGGCCATAAAATGAGAGATGGTAATGCTGTGCCGCTGTGCCCCTGCACGGCCGGCGCAGGTTGCAAGGGCTGTGTGAAGGTCTGGAAAAGTGCTGGGAGGCTTCGTTTTTAACTGGAAGTGTGATGAGAACGTCTCTTGAGTCAGTCTGCTGACTTTCAGGGACTTGGCTAGGATGCTGCCTTGCCCTTCAGTACGCGCTGCTGTCACTTGGGGGCCCCTTGCATCCTCCTTCTCATCTGCCGCTGGATTTAGATGGAGCATGCTGAGAGCAGCCCGGTTTTCTTCCAGCAAAAATTATTTCACGGACCATTCCAGATTCTGATAAATGAAGCGTGCCTTGATGTCATTTTAGAGTAATATCTGTATTGAAATTGGAACTTGTGAAAATATGTAGGACTTGCCTTTGTGCTTTGCTTTGTTCAGGTTAATTGTTGTGGCTTGTTGTATGATTAAAGGGCCTGACTGAACACAAAAATATGTCATGTATAAGTGGAGGTTTAATGAAATCATAATCCTTCCCTTAAAGTGAGATTATTTTTGATATAAGATAGAAAAATAAAGAAATTCTCTACTCCTCTCCTTTTCTGGGGGAAATATTTATTATAGGTAATGGAAATCCAAATTGAAACCAATTGGCCTGAGTTTTGCCCAATTTTTGTCTTTCCTGATAACATAGATTGATTTTTCTCTTCCTTGAAATTGGTAAAGAGGCGAGGACAAGAGGAAGAGCCTTATGAAAATCTTACCATTGGGGCACTTTATGCTGTAAATTTGCAAACACCTACTCCAAAGGTTTTTTGAAAATATTTCTGCCTAGTGAGATGCTGAAGGGGAAACACCGTCTTCCACACCAACCATTGTTAATGTCCTTTCAGTGTGAGAGAGCTTTCGCCCTCCCAGTGCTCCCCGTTGACTTGCTGCCAGCTGCTCATGTATGTAATGTATATGGGTGTGCTTAAAATCCATTCCCATCTATGAGGAAATAGATGGCTTGTACAAATACAGCACCATACATCACATACATTCTCCATATGTGCTGCAGTTTGTAATGTCAGTGAGCACAGGGAAATGGGGATCCAGGGCTATTTTAGAGGATGGAAATGCCAGAGAAGAGGCAGAGAAATTGAGCGATTTATTTGCTTGGATAAATCTCCCTTTTACTGAATTGCTTTGATGCTATGCCTGTTTCTTGTTCTTCCTCTCCTTCTCTTTTGCTGTTTCTTTCATTGCAGTTTTTCGAATATGTAGGCAACAAAAAACCACGTCCAGTGAAATGGAAGATTACAATTATGCATCAGTATTCCTGTAACGCGGCTGCTCAGTAATGTCTCCTGGGAGTGTTACAATGAATATCTGACATTAATTGGCTCAGTACCTGTATGTCTGACCTTGCAGAAATTTAATAGATCAATTCTGCATGTTTTTTAGTGATAAAGAAAACTTCTTCAGGGCAGGGGCTGCATCTTTGGGCATGCCTGCACCACAGTGACAACCAGAAGTAGCAGTCAGATTCACTGGGTCTTAAAGTAAGAAATAATATAAAGAGGAATCAAAAAAATGGTTTCTCTCCCTTGTTTTACCAAGGTAGCTTTGTTCCTCAGCAATTTTTAACCCACTCAAAGTTTTTCTCACTGCTGGATACTGTACACTTGATGCACAAATGCTGTTTTCTTTGAGTAGTACATGTATGGCCCTCATACATGTGTTTGACATACTGAGCAACACAACTAAACCAGGCCAGAATTAAAGGAACAGCACCTACTAGATGTACTTGCATTGACACAGCCGCCTCTTTTGTGTCGCTTACTCTCCGGTGACTGAATCTGCCAGGAGGATCTCGCAGGGGGCTGCGCGCCGCTCTTCGGCAGCCGCTGTGTTTCAATGCACCCTGCTCAGTCAGCAGCAAGCCCTCGTCTCCCGCACTGCTCAGTCAGCTGGCTTTGGCTGCGCTGGGGAAGCGGGCTGCGTGTGCACAAATGGATGATGGTTCAGCTCCCTTCAGTTTCAGGGAGCAGGGAGGGAGAAAGTCGGTGTCCAAACCGCAGCTTAGCCAAGATTCACACACACGGCGGTCACTGGGCTGAACTTTCGGGGGGGTGGGGGGGGGGGGGGTGTGTGGTGTTTGTTTGCCAAGTTAAAAAGTTGTTGAAAAGAAGCGAGATCCGTACACGGAATATTTTAGGAGATGCTCAGAGGCACACATTGCATGCCCGCCCCACTGCTCTTACTGCCTTTACTGAAGTACAGGAGAGAAGCTTTACAGAAGGTGTATTCTGCCTCTGTATTAGTGGCGTGCTCGGGAGCACTTGCCGCTTTCAGACTATTGTTACCTGTCCCCTGCTTTGTTTGACTGTCTGGGAATTAAGCAAGCTATCACCTTGGGGACACGGAAACCCGCATATTCAAAGCCTCCCTCCCACTGGCTTCTGTGATTTAAAATCCAACACACGGAGCCCAGTGCCGCTCACAAAGGGGAGCCCGTTCCGCCTCCCTGTCCCGGGGTGCAAAGAGCCCCCTCCCCAGTTTAGGCCTCCGGCAGCGGCCCCCCGGGCGGCGGCCGCGGCGGGACGGCAGCCCCAGCCCCGACCCCGGCGGGCACTGACCGCGCTCTCTCTGTCCCTCTCCCCCTGCGCGCGGAAGGTGGACGATGGAGGCGGCGGCGAGCGGGCGCGGGAGGCGGCCGGCGCGGCGCTGGTGCTGCGGAAGGTGTGGTCACGCAGCCCGGCCCCCGAGCGGCGCGGGAGGTAAGGCTTCCGCGGCTCCGGGCGTGCGGGGCTGGGCCGGCCGGGCCGGGCTCGGCGGCGGCGGGCGGGGCGGCGGCCCGCGGCCCCCGGCAGGGCGATGGCCCCCGCGGGGGGAGCTTAGGGCCGGGCGGCGGCGCGCAGGGAGCGGGGCGCCATGGGCAGCGGCAGGGTGCGGGTGCCCGAGGCGCTGGCGGGCCGCGGCGGGGAGCGGCCGCTGCCCACCTTCGACGTGCCTTACTTCAAGTACATCGACGAGGAGGACGAGGAGGATGAGTGGAGCAGCCGCTCGCAGTCCTCCACCGAGGATGACTCCGGGGACTCTCTGCTTTCCGACAGATACGTGGTCGTGTCGGGGACGCCGGAGAAGATTTTGGAGCATCTCCTCAGCGACCTGCACCTGGAAGCCGCCCAGGACAAAGAGACGGGTAAGGAGCGAGCCTGGCGGGGAGGCGGCGGCGGCCGGGAATGGAGCAGAGGTGCCGGTCCCGGTGCCGGCAGAGCGGGGCGGCGCGGGGATCGCTCCCGCGCACCCGTGGCCGAAAGCCGCTGCCAGCCGGGCGTGCAGCCGGGGCGATGCGGGGAGGAACCCCCGAGTGCGGCGCGGCAGCCGGGAGGTGTCGGAGCGGCACCGGCCCCGGGGCGGGAGCGCCGGCGGTACCGGAGCCGCTCGGCAGCAACTTGAGCCGGTTTACCGTGGCTTTGGCTGCCGCCGGGGTAGCGCAGGCTGCGGCGGGCTTTGTACAGCACCGTCTCTGTGCAGCCAGGGTTGCCATCCTTCGTAGCCTGCAGCTGTTCCTGTGTCTATCCGGATGCTTGCAATACACCTCACCTCCTGGCCAGCTACACGTTTTGCCACCACCCCAGTACTTTGGCACGTCTCTTTCATAAAAATGGCTTATAAATTTCCTCATAGCCCAGGGCACAGCATATCGCCCAGTGCTCTACTTGTGTGTCTTCAACCAGAGACATTTTATTCCCGCCTAGAGCAATTTTATATGAATTGGGCTACTTGACATGCAGTTTAATTTTCAGCTGGATCTCTTGGCTACATGCACAGCGTGGTGTCACCAAGCGCTCATGGAGTAGTTTATCAGAAGTGCCTGTAACCTGCAATTCACAGATAGTTTTAATGGAAGTGGCCAGGCTGGTGAGACTTTCGGAGTCCTGAAGAGGAGGGTAGGTGGCTGCCAATGTCACTGTGCATTTGGTCATCCCCAATAGGGTTAAAATGTGTACTCCTGATGCCTGTATATATCTTTCTCTACAAATGAGATTACTGGGAATAAACACACTTTAATCCTTTTAAATGTCTGGAAATATAAATAACATCTGTGATTCCCAGAGGAATGTCTCAGAATAAGGCATTAGTTTAATGTGGGACAATAGGCATATTCCTAGTGCTGATGTGCCAATGCCCCAAAGAAACACATAGAGTGTCTGCCAGTGATATTATTACAGTGCTCCTAGTGCTGCTTTTGTCTGCCTAGACATTAATATTTAGTGCAGAGAGAGGCTGTGGTTGTTTTCCTTCCACAGATGCACTAGGCTAGCTATGGGTGTAATTTACTTGAACCAGCTCTTAGGCAGTGTAGTGAGAATCCTTCCCTGGCCTTTTAAGGTCAAATATTGGATCCAGAATAAGTTTTCCCATTAATGTTTATCACACACAGATTGGGGAACATCAGCTGCCAGTCTTTATAGTCTGTTTCATCTTATTTTATAAGCTTGCAATCTTGCTGGAAAACAATTATATTTTCACTAGTGATATGCATTATATTTTGGTGTTTGTAAATGCAAAGCACTCCTTACTTAAAGCATTAGATGCTGTATACATCCTCCCATGTATTACCTTTTTTTTTCTCCCTCTTTGCTCTCTCTCCCTCAGATCACAGAGAGGCTGTTCCTAAGCCCGGTCTTTTTGTTATACAGAGGGGGTGGTAAACTGTCCTCAAAGCCAGTGTTAAACCACTACTTGCTTGGTTGTTAGCAGATGGTAAAGTATTTAAAGGCTGATTAGCTTCCCCTCACCTCTGCCTTATCCTAACTCGTTTAGAAAGAAACAATTAGGCTCTGCCCTGTAGCCAGGGTAAACTGGATACCAGGAACAGAACAAAGTGGCTGTGCCTTCGGTTTTTTGCCATCACAAAGGTGCATGCTAAACCTTGCCCAGCAGCCCTCCACTCCCTCAAGGGCAGTTCCTCAGATACCATTCTCTTCTGACTTTATTAATCTGGAAATACAGAACTTCATCAAAATGAAAGACTTTAGGAGTTATGTTTCCCAGTGGTTTATGAGGGGGATGCCCCATAATGGTTTTTACCAGCTTGTTTTGCAGACTCAGTTGCCTTTGGCATGAGGAAGTATGGGATGTTGACTGTGCATATGTACAGCTTTGTGTGTGTACCTGAAGGCATCCTTCTGCCGTTTGGGTGCTTGGATTTGCTGGGTTTTGTGTATTTTTCTAGTTCAAATCTGGCCCATCTCAGAGAACGATCGAGTTGTGGAGCCCTGCAGGCTTGTGTTTTAGCAGGCATACCTTCGCAGAACATAAAAGGATGATGTTGTTGTACCCAGCTGCTGCTCGTGCTGTCTGTTTGCCAGTTCCAGGATGACTTCTGTGGCCTCTTGCTTTCCCTGCAGCCCCCAATGCAGTTTCCTTGTTTGTGTCTGTAAAGAACATGAGAAAGGGCTGTTCTTACATTTGTTGGTTCCCGGGGGACTGTTGTTCTGTTTGACCCTTTGCACTGCTTCCCAAGGAGGGATGCTCTGCGTGTTTTCATTCCCACCCTTCGTATACCAAATCATAACTCCAGCCCTCTATGGTTGTTAACAAAAAAATCCACCATCCTGGGGCTGGTGTGGTCATGGAACACCACCTTTGATAAACACCAACGTGGCTGAATGATGCGCCATGGATTACTCCCAGCCATCCTCCATTTTCTAGCCCAAGCCAGCAGATACTGCTTGCACCTGGGAGCATAAAGCACATTTTGGGGCTGGTCTGGAAAACATTTTCCTGGGGTCCAGCCTGGTCTCCAAGGCTTCCTTCAGCTGCTGCTAAACCTGCAGCAAGACACCTTAAGCACTCAGTTTAATAAACTGTGCTATAATAAAGAGGTGGGGACCCAACCTGAGGAGTTATCCCAGTACCTGTGACATAAAAGAGCACTGTTTTAGCAGCTGAGGATACCTGAAGAGGACAGTGCAATCTGCAAAGCTAGACTAGTCTATTGCTCTGGTTACTTCCATAGACAGGATGTCTGGAAAGCCTGAGGTTTGCAACACTCTTTGGGCTTAACTTACTTTGTAATTGCTTAATGACTGAGGGATTTTTGTGATTACTATGTCAGGGAGTATATGCAAATTCTTGGGACATCACCTTAAATTTGGGCTTGCCACTAAAAAAGGCTTGCCAGCCTTCCATCTCAAAGGGAGGAAGTTTCATCTCACTGAGTTACTATAACCTGTAAGGTACCAACCCCCAAGAAGACCATTCTTGTTTCCTACCATGAGATGGATGGAAATTTTAAATTGCTGCCACAAACAACTTTTCTGAGTCATCTCTGAGGTGGCTGGAATCACTGGGAAATGTCTGCTGAGTGTGTATGTTACAGTGCAGTTTGAGGTTTCAAGAACTGAATAGAGTGATACACTTCAAATATGTCAATATCTAGGTGAAAGGTGCAAGACACACCCCCTGGATTAATCCTCGTCAAGGGTGGGGATTTGAACCCTTGATGTAATTTGAAGTAATCTCCAAGAGGCCAAATTTTAGCATCTCAGGATCTCTAATCCCTTCCCATTGACTACACCATTTATTTCAGAATCATTGTTCGTTTATGCAAAATCTTTATTTCTTGGATGTTAGCAGCATTTCCTTCTCTACATATTATCCTGATGTCATCTTTGGAGTGTCCTCCAACTGGTCTCTATTCAAACGTACTGTCTTGCCATGTGGTGGCTGCATTCAATGTTTGGCAGCCTCTGGAATGATGTAGCGATCATCACATCCACTGCTACTACTCCAGGCCTGCCTGGATTGCTCAGACCATTTCCTTCAGTCCAGTGGGTCACCTCTCTCAGGCAGCTTAAGCAGAACATTGTTGAAGTAGAACATAATCTCGCCCATTGCTTCTGCTGACAGCACATGTCTTTTACCTCCCTACTAAGGGATTCATTTTAGGGAATGAATAGAGAAGAGATTAATTTGTGAAGGTCTTTGAGAGCAAGAGGCCGAGGGAAAGGGTGATCTGGAGAAAGGAAATAAATGAGGAATAGTATGACTGGAGCAACATGGTGGTGTCAATATTAACTGATTTATCTTTGTAGTGAACTGGGGGATGGCGTGTGACAAAGGAGGAGGCGTGACAGTTTTGTTAGGCTATTGCAGAAGTTAGGATGGCAAATGATGGAGGGCCTGGAGAAAGATTAAAGGGACAGAAAAAGAGGACAAATCCTCATGACATAGCTAAAAGAGAGGCAGAAAAGTGTAAGTATGGTTTGGATTTCATTGGAGTAGGAAAAGAAAGGAGTAATGACCTTTGTACAATGCTGTGTCACCTTATCTGGGACTGTGCATGATCCTTGGATTAGTGGGAACTCTCCCGTCACACAGATGCAGTTTTATCTTTAGGATCGTAACATAGCACCTAGGAGCAGCCTTCAGACAATGTTTATTTGTCCTAGAAGTGCTGCGTAGTAAGAGTTACTTTTGTTTCACACGTTGTTTCTACACTGCACCGATGACACTGCTGTGATATTGGGCAGTGGCACCCTCTGTGGAATGTACATGACCTTGGAGGAGAATGGTACTATCTTGCATGAACTGGCTGTAGTCAGCTGCTAAATGAAGTTGTGAAAAAAGAGATACAGCTCTGCCTTTTCTAGATTGTCTTTTGTTTAATATTCCAAGAAAAAAAGGTCTGGTTTCTTTTAGGTATTTTTTGTTTCTTAGTTAGGAAGGATGTTGTTAGGTCTTTTGCTCGCTATGCTTTTCACTGATGGTTAAAAGGTGTTGAAAACTGTACTCCTGTGACTGCCACACAGTCAATGGAAGTGTATCTGATGCACGTGGACTGATGTCAACGAGGATAAATATTTGCCCAACACTTTGTGATCCTACCTTCCAGGTTTTAGGATGGAGAGAAAAAAATGCCTGCTAACCCTTCCTCTTAACAGTCCTCCATAATGAAATGTTATCAGTCATAATTTTGAGGGATTTTGTAAACATTCCCCTGAAGTTTTAGGAAGATTTGGTAAAATAAGTGGGCTAAATGCATATTACTGCCGTGCTCATAGGAGGGGAATAAGGGTTTAGCAGAGCGCATCAGTGTAAGAATAACAGAAAAGATAAAAAAATACTAATATGTGTCAGTGTTCAATATGAGAGAACCTGGGGAGGCTCTTGCAGAGGACCATTGCTTTATGAAGTGTGAGTCTAAGCTATATCTAAATTAGACTGTCAGTAGAAGTAGGTTTAGAATAAATCAATAAAATGAATAGTAACAAATCACCAGGATCAGATGTTACTCCCCAAAGACTTCTAAAGGAACTCTGATATGAAATTGCTGAAATCCTAACAGTGGTATGTAATCTATCATATAAAACAGCTTGAGTGGCAGAGGAAGGTGGAAAATGTGAAGCCAATTAAAAGAAATGGTTCTATTTGGGGAACATCTGAGTAATAAGGTTGTCATTTTATCAATACATTATTCCAGCATAAACTGTGGCTGCAGTCAGAAGAAGCAGTTCAGCCTTTCCCAACCACTTCTGCCACTGGTCTCTCTGTGCTTCTACAGTCTATTGTGTGATTCCGTAGCAGACCCAAGCAGGGAGCTGCTCCTAGTTGACACTAACCCAGGAAATACTAAATTATTAGTTTTAAGATGGATAAGTCTCTTGATCCACTTAATCTGTCAGTGACACAAAGTTTGCCCCCCTGACACAGGGAGAGGGTGGCAGGGAGTGAGAGGCGTGCAGGTGAGGACAGCAGGGGAGAAGGACTGGTGTCTTCAGCAGCTGGACTTGCTTGCAGGAGTATGTTTAGATGCAAAATTTCAGCGTGAAGTTATGAATTTGTGCTGGGAAATTGGATGGCAGCACAGTAGACACAGAAGGAAGAAATGCATACAGAAACATACGGAGAAGAAGGAAATGTGGGGATTTTTTTTTTTTGCAGACGGTTCAGATCTTGTGTATCCTGTAGAGTTGTTAAAGGTTTGAAAGAACATGAGGCTATATGTGATCTGGTGTGCCTGTATCTTATATTCATATTTTCAAAATGCTTTTGATAAAGTCCCTTGCCAAAAATCCTGAAAGAAACTTAAAGATCGTTTTGATCAGGAAGGAGATGCTTTTTGGACTGATGATTACTTAAAAGAGAGAAAATGAAAGGTAGGAGTAAATTGTCTGTGTTTAAAATGGAGGGAATTTGCCATTGAAGACTGGGTGCTGCTGAGTGTGGGATGAACTCTGAGGCAACAGCGTGTGCTGGTATTATTAAATGGTTGAGGATCTGCTGATAAATAAAGCTATAGTTTCACCTTTGGTGGCCGTGCAAGATTTTATTCTTGTACACCCTATTATCCCCAGATCTGACTGCCTGTTTGAGCTGTTGTGCTAGATCAGGAAGCTGATCCAACTCAAAATTAGTCTCATGAAAGTAGTAAGAACGGGGCAGTGTATAACTGGGAAAATAAGTTGGGAGCAGGCCCCTCAAACCAGCCCTATGGCTGAAGAAAGATGAAAGGGACAAAAATCTGTGTGACTGCAGGATAAAATTGCAGATGGGATCCAAGTTTGAAAAATGCAAAGTAATGTGGTTTCTACCATGGAGAAGAGGAGATTTTCATTATACATATTCAGCAGGGTGCTGACTTGACTATTATCATGCAGAAAATAGGTCTATGGAGGTAGTGTGGATAGTTCTTGGAAATTTTTGTTCAGCATTGGTCAAAAAGACAAGCAGTAGTTAGGTTAATTAGGAAAGAAGCCAAGCAAGAGCTGTAGTTATAGCATTGTATTACTGTGAAATATGGAATGTATAACATGATTCCTCCTTCTCCCCCAGCTCAGAAAGGTTGAAAATTAAGTAAAGGGCAGCAAGGGTGAATAGAATTATAGATTAAATGCATCTAAGAATAAATAGTCTAGGTCTTGTCATCGTAGGAAGGCAACTTTGGCAAAGGAGGTATATGGTGATGTACAAGACTAATAACTGTGTGAGGAAGGTGAGATGTAAAGATTGCTCACTGTTTTTCATAATGAGGCAAGTGCTTTCACTTGTTTCGCTTTTCACATTTCAAAGAGTGAAATAATTTGGTTTATAACTAATAAAGAGAAGTGATTTTCTGATAATGCACAGCTAAACTGAAATTCATTGTTGTGAGTATTCTGTGGAAGCCAAAATTTGGAAGGGTTTAAAAATGAATTAGGCAAAATCCTGTCAAAAACTCCATCACTGGAGTGATGTCAATACAGCTTACCATTTGGAAAGTCTACGCTACCCATTGCTGGAAGATAGATGGGTGTGTCTGAGAAAGAGAACTCTGTATTCATCTTTTTCTGAGATTTTTTTCCTTCCCTTGGGCATCCTGTGTCAAAGACCTGGTTCTTTTTATTGGGATTTTTGATCTGACCCAGCGTACTGCAGGCAGCATGTTGCCATTTGGAAAGAATTAATCAGAATCTAAGATTATAGTAAGATAGGTAGGACAACTGAGTGAGTTACCAGTTCAGCTGGCAGCAGAGTGGGAGTCATTTTCTGCTGAATGGCTTTGCAAACGGCATGGTGCAACCTGAAGCTGGGACTAGAGGAGCAGGAGCTCTGGGTATAGCATGAAGTTGGGACCCAAGCTGCCAGCAGTGACACTGGCTTCTGCTCAAATGGGAAGGTGTGATATCCTCTGTCCACCTGTACATTGCCATGGTACCCCATCTCCTCTGCTATACTTGGCTTGACCTTGTGCCAAGTAGATTTAGGTATCTTAATAGGAATTTTTTTTTTTTGCTTTGATAGGATTATTTTCTGTCACAGCAGTGCGCTGAATCAGCTTGCAGAAGGAGCACCATGTCTGGGATTCACTACAGACAGACAGTGTGCCGCATGCTGCAGTGCCAAAGATAATGGGAAATGCCAGTGAGGGGAATATGTCTAAGATGCTCTCTTGTGTCAGGAGCTCACACGGTTTTTTTCTGAGAAATGAGGACATGGAGCCTTGAAAAGGGTTTATTTGCGCTTGGGCACTAAAATTTGTTCGGGCAAACTTTTGGAAAGGCAGAGTCCGGGAATGCTGCTCCTGAATTTTCTCACCATTATAGCCAATGACTGGGAAACTAGAGTCAACATGGGGAGCGATAAACATCCTTATTCATGATCAGGACTCTCTTTGTAGATACAGATGGTGCTTTTTCAGTATTTTGCAAATACTTTAATGCTTACTTAGCAAGTTAGATCCTTTCAGGGAGAGAAAGTACCTGAGGTAGCCATCAGACAAACACATGGTTTCGGTGTGCCCAGGAGCACCGAGGCACATTGTGCACCGCGGGCACCTAAATACATTTTTTTCTACTCAGTCAAAGAATACCTGGTAGAGCCCCAAGTGTTTAATGTTCTGTGTTTGAGTCAAATTTGCAGAAGAAAAAGCTACCCATTCTATATGACAGCCAATTGGATCATAGTATTCTCAGTTTCTCAGTCTTTTCCCTGTAATTCTGTGATTCATTATTGCCAGTTGTCGCCTTTTGCTATGTGAGAAAGTGATAAGGAGCTGTCATGAAAGCCTAGTGTGAAACCATTTATTATGAAGGTGTTCATTGTAGACTTTATCAGGGTTTTTGATGATCCTAGTTGTTTAAGCAGAAAAGAACTGGGAACTGTAGGTCTATCAGGAGAACGTTTTTAGGGGTAAAAATTCTTTTGGCAGTGAAAAAGGCTTTTAAGTCAAAAAAAGCAGAATATGTTAATTTGTTGTACTGCAAAATAGGCTTGGATGATATAAGCATTTTGATGAAGTACCTGGAAGATAAGATGTTATGACACTGGGAATTTGATAAGTTGCTGGAAATGTAACCCTAAGGACATTTAATCAGTTATTTGTAACATCCCTTTTGCTCTCATAACTTTGGATGTCTAGGTGATATAACTGTCAAATCAATGGAGTAAGTATTTCAGATATGTGAAATTATATGGGGTCATATATATATATATATTAACAGATGCATTAAGTAGCTGAGATCATAAAGAGACATGTTTGTATATTTGAAAAGCATTTCTATAGAACTTTTTCCAGAATGGTGCTTTTGATAATTCCTAATTGTCTGGTGGTGCTAAGCCAAGAAGTGTATGGGAGGGATAAAAAATTCTTGGAAGATTTTATAAAAATTGTTGTATTTTAGTGGTTAAAAGAATAGCAGAGGTTGCTTCTTAGTTTCTGCCTTAGTCTGAATCCTTTTCTAATCACTCGAGTGTGTCTGGTCAGTGTCAAATGTAGCAGAAATAACTCGTGTTCCCAGGTCAGAAGGTTGGGACTGAGGGCTACAAAGTCGAAGGGGAAAACAGAGTCACTGCACAGGGATCATGCCAAAGAAATCTCTCTCATCAAGAGACCTGTCATCTTAAATATACACCAGCCACTTGGGTTGCTTCCCTGTCTGGCTTAAATGCTACACAGGAGGTTAAGTCAGTTCTACAGCTGCAGGTCTGGAGATGAAGCAGGCTGAGTCTCTTCTGTTGCAACTAATGTCATATTGCCTCTGGAGAGCCATAAGAACACCAAACCAAAACAAGTCAACATCAGCTTAGCAAAAAATCATAGCCAAATTCTGAGATGAATCTAAACTGTGCTAACTATTGCTCTCTTCTGTCTACTGGAGATCCATTCCCCTGCAGCAATTTGATCAAACCACCAAGAATGAGATACATGAAGGGAGAGGACAACCTCTACTGCGGACACAGCTTGGGGAGATCACAGCTGGGGAGATCCTCTCAGCCTGCCAGTACAGCACTGTCTTCATATTTTCCCAGAATGTGGCTTACTGGAGCTGACTATAAAACATGTACAGTTATCTAAAAAGTGCTGTTTCTAGTAGATGAAAAGTGAGACCAGATTTGTAACAGAGTAGCGTAAGAGGAATAGCAACAGATGGTGTGTGGGCTGGCAGGTCAGTTAGCTGTGAGAGTAGGAACTGGAACTGCAAAACTGAAATATCTGTGTTGCTGCTTCTTGTAAAGTGTCCACACACCATGTTCCTTCAGCGGGAGCTACAGACCACCCTGTCCTTCAGGAACCTCAAACATGGGGCCCTTCACCACAGGTCCGCTATTTATCGTTCTCACTGCTTAGTATTGTATTCATTTTCTTCCTTCTTAAAGCTTTTTACTATCAAACCCTGATCTGCAAGCTGTTGAAACACTGGACGCTGAGGTACTCTTTTTTTGTGTTTCTCTGATGCCTTGATGGGCTACCTAAAAACAGGGGCTAGACAAAATTAAGAGAATAAAAGCAGTTATAGTTATTGAAGGGCCTTCAAGGTACACTTTGGGCAGTCAAAGTCCTCAGAGAGGCTACACCCAGAATGGACGACCGGGTCACGGGTTTCCATACTTTTATAAGTTTGGTCCATTTGCATATTGGGAGTTAATCCTCCAATTACAATTTCAGGTAATGAAGTCATTACCCCAAGTTTGTTCCCCCCTTTACCCACTTTTTTTTACATATTTCAGGGCCTGAGACAGTAAGGGGTCCTTGAAGTTCAAGCCTAGGCAGGATTTGTTTTGTCTAACCAAAATGGGAGAACAGTAGCTAACAGGCTATATGGAGTTTTACAGTTACATACTAAAGCATTACAGGATATGAAAAATATAAAAGCTAAAATCCTAAGGCATCAGCTCTTCGATGACACCGAGATTCCCCTGCTGCTGACCTAAGCAGGCGTGTTCATACACTAATGACTCCTGTGTTGCTATTAGCGCTCAGTGCGATGGTTGTTAAGTTGGAAGCTTGTTCTCAGGATACAGTAAAGCATTCCTTTCTGAAAGCAGGATCTGCGGTGATATAAAACTCAGAGATGGTGCTCTGAAATTCAGATTTTATTTTTTTTTTAAAGAAAAGCTCTTACGGAATGGGGGAATTTTTGTGTAAGAATGCTGAAAACATAAAACTGTATCTTGGCATGCTTACTGTATCTCTGAGTCCAAGAATACAGTTCGGGCACTGTCTTCAGAGTTTGAATTGCAGTGTTTCCACTGCTCCAAGTTACTATAATACAATGATTTTCTTGTGAGATTAATATTTTCTGAGGAATATAAAGAGCGCCTTCATTCCCCGCCCACAGGGTGGAAGGATGGATTTGCTGCAGACCTGTGCTTTGAGGTTGTGTATTAAGAATCTGAAAGAAATCTGTTCTTCAAAGCAGCTTTTTTCCCTCTTGTGAACTAAATTTACTCTCATGCTGTTAATTCCTCCTTCCCCCACAATCCTTCTTAACATGCCCTGAGTTCAAACCGTTTAACAGTACTATGGAAGTAGCAGTCTTGGTCTTTTTGTGAGCAAGAGTGGGACAGGTTTTGGCTATAGCCAAACTACAATTATTGTTACTTTACTAAGCTCCTTGTCATGCTCCCTGTTACTGCCATTAGGTGATGCTTGGTTGTGCAGTGTACTGGTGCAGTCCTTTTCTTTCCCACTTTACTGCTTTCTGTAAATCCCTGGGCTCAGAGGTCACCCGGGGAGACTAAGAACAAAAAGCCACAACCCAAGACCTATTTGTGAACCATTAATTGGTATAGATTTCTGCCTATTTCCCAATGGGCTTTTTGTGGGCTCTTAAGACCTCCCTTAATAGCTGGGAACCCTGGGCTGCATTACAGCATGGAATGCCTCTGCTTGCTGTGTAGCTGAATAAACACAATTGCTTGAGAGAGTCTGTCTGGGGCATTGGCAAACTGGTGCCAGCACACTCTGGATTACCAGGTGCAGCAGAGCCAGGCTCTGCCCTGCCCTGCCCTAACAGTGGCTGCTGCCTTCTCTAGCGTGTTCAAGGGAAAGGGAGAAAGAGCAGATGTGATAGCAGCTGCTTCAGACCGAATTTGCTGTGTGCTGGAAGAGGTTGGCAGGGTGTTCTGCTGTGGTTTGTGATGTTTTGCTAGGTTTTTATTTTAGTGGGCAAGGGAGAAGATTGGCTGTTGAATGTAGGAATAGATGGTTGTAGTAAGAATACTTTTGAGAGAGTGGAGGGGCCTGTCTTAAGAGGAGATAATAGAGCAGAATGCACTGAGCATAAATTCAGAAGCCTTGTGCGTTAACTGCAATTGGTAAGCTCATAATGCAGACTTTACATTGCTGTTGCTATTTTTAGAGGGTAAGGTTTGATCCAGTTTGATATTACTTGGGGCGTAGAACACCTTTTAGGAGAGTCTATGTAGTTGGCATTGGAGACAGTCCTGCTTTTTTTTGTAGAGTCAATTTTGATCCTTTCAAAGATTGAAATAGGAGTAGAATTACAGCACTTTGACAGCCAAAGGTTTTTCATGAGATGTCAGTTACCCTCATGGAGTATATCTGGCACTGACAGAAAGAGCTTTTCAGAATAGCATCAGTTACTGCAATAAAGTACATTACTTGTCCCGTCTTTTAGACAAGGTGAAAAATACTGATGTGATCTGTAGCTGTGGCAGCAGCTCACACCATTCTCTCCCAAGCCAGGCTGAGATCATGAGATGACCTTGTCTTAGTTCAGAAAGTTTGTGAGATCATTCTAAAACCAAAATCGTACTTCTCTCTCTGAAGTGAAAATGTGATGGCTACAAGGACACTGAGTGCAAAAACGTCTTGGGGTGAAAGTTCGGGGAAAACAGATGAATGTAAATAAAGTGGCAGCATTGATGGATCTAATTTTGATGGAAGCTAATAATAAAAAACTTTGGTTTTCTTGCAATGGCATTTGGCATGAATTGTGATTTTATTCCTTTGCTTGAACTTGAGTTTTGATGGAGATATGAATTGCCAGAATGAGAGATGTAATCATGGAGAAATCATGCTGTCTGACTTGGGACTGCTAGAAGCTTTTATATCTCATATTTCATTGCTTTTCAGTTTCTTTCCTTTTTTCTTTTTTCTACACCCTGCATCCCCCTCCTTCCTTCTTTCTCTGCCCACAAGGCTCTGTCAATTGCACAAGCAGCCTTTCTTTAACCCTCTTCACATCCATTTCTTGGAATTCAGGGCTGGTTGACCTCTCTCTAGGAACCACTGCAGTTAAAACCAGAAAGCCAGATCCTGGTTTTGTTCTTTCCCAGCCATGAATTCAGAGCCCCAGCATCAATACAATAATGAAACCCTTGTTGGATTTCATTCCCTGCCCCATCGGAGCCTTGTCCATAGGATTTTGTTTGTTGATACTGTTAGTAACATCATGGGGGATGCACAGCCACAAGCTGGAAGCAAACAAACAACAGTGAAAAACAACCACAAACAAATAGCATTTGTCAGATCCCCTTTGTCAAAGGGTTTTCATTCAAAGCCTTAAAGCAGCAGTGACCATGTAGCATTGCCCCAAAGTGTGAAACCACCAGGAATGGGCAAATGCAAACATTTTGCCTATTAAGGTGTCTACAGCTTCTCCTCTTATTGTCTGTAGTAGTTAACTGTCTGCGTTGCTGTCTGTACACTTTAACTCTGTAACAGGCAGGTGGAAAATTTCCGTCCTGGTACGTGCCATCAAGCAGTGGCAGGGAGGCTACCACAGGATGATGCACAGACATGTACCCCACTTCCTAGCAGGCAAAATGCCTCCTCCCTTCCACTTCAGCTGTGCAGGCGTTGAACGAGGAGGCTGCATGGGGGCAGCCAGGTGGTTCTTGGGATGGACAAACAGGTGCAGACCTCTGGCCTACTGGAGCCCAGCCTGTTGCAAGGAGGCAGCCCTGGACATGCTGCAGGCTCTTCACTGTTCTGCCCCCTGGACGTCCCTGGAGCAGGGCCAGGGAAGCAAATGGACACTGTCTGTTCCCTCCTTGCTCTCCTTGTGACCGCACTGTAGGGCTCCTAGGCCACAGCAGCTTGCAAATGCCTTGGAGACTCCATCAGTGCTGGGACTGCTGATGGGCACAGAGCCCTTCCCCACGGCAGTGCGACAGCTGGGGAGCCATTGCCATCATGGGACCTCTGAGGTTTGCTGTGGGCAGGAGCCCCAAAGCACATGCAAGATTTTGGGATGTGATCAGTCGGGAAACCTGGGCATGTTGGACAAGCGAAGCCTAAACCTGTAGACAGGGAAAGATCTCTGCCAGCTGAAACTTGCCTTCTCCCATTGCAAGGAAGGCATTTTCCTGAGGTGTGTGTAGTATCACTGGCTTGAGGGAAATTTTCTTACGGTCTACAGCATGATGGCCCATCTCTCCAGGCAAATATATCATGGGCTGCTTGTGCAGCTTATGTAAATATTTTGAACAGGTTTTTTTCTTTGATGTGGGAATACAGACTGTGTTATTATTAATGAAAATCTAATCTCCCTTCTGGTCTGAGGGTTTTGACATGCAAATGAGCCAGAGGACATTTTATGTTACATCATAGTTTAATGGATAGGAAATTTGTTCAGAGAGTCAAGGTTAGTAAGATGTAATTTGGGAAGTTACAACTATGCTCTTGATTACAAAGAATGTTAAATACTTGATAACAGTTTTCTAAAAGCATCTGGAAAACATGAAAATGCTATCAGCTTTGCAAGAGACTGCTGTACTGGGTTTTCTTGACAAATGGAGAGGATTCAGATCCTCGTGGAGCATATGCTCATGTAGGTCTGGGATGAGGGAGTTTACAGCAAAAGGAAGGAGCAGTTGCCCGAAGTGCTGCTATTTGTAGTGTTAGGAAGAAAGGCAGCTCCTCTTCTGAACCCCTGTTACTTAGGGGAGTCCTGGGTGTGCATCAGAGCAGAGAGAGTAGGAAAGTCTGTCTTTAGACCGTACACAAACTGCGTTGAGGTGAATGTCAGAATTTTGTGTCTCCTACTGCAGAGAATGTCAGCTCCGTATGATCAATGGAACAAAAAATTTCAAGTGGGAAGTGAATGCACCACTTCCCCTGCTAATCTCTGAATCCAGAGATTCACAGCATTTGGCTTGACTATTCATGATCTATTTACTTTTTAAAATTCAGACATAGGCATGTGTGTGACGATTTATTCCTCCTTGTAATTGGATACAGTGATTAAATGAGCTTGCATATTATAGTTCATTGTCCTTCTGGGATGTGGGCTACTGTTTCTTCAGAACAGTAGCTCCTAATGGAATTAATTCCAGCTCCTGTATGTTTACTGTAATCGGTGATGTGTTTCTAAAAACTGATACAGAAAATCACTTTTAAATATATGTTCTTATATATGAAGTATTCGTCTAGCTGGAGGGTGGTATGTAATCCTCAGAGTCTTCCTTAAAGATGCTTTGCTACCTTCTCTGACAGGCTCTTTAGGAACGATAAATACATGCTCACTATTTTGTGACCTGAAAGAAACTATAAGAAGTGTTAAACCTAGCAGAAGTGTTTATCAGGCTGCAGCCATGGGAAAGTGATTGCAGTCTGAGACTGTCATCACATAATTGATAATTCCCCATGGGCTAACCGGTGGTGATATGGAAAGCATACTGCTTCTTAGTACAAAAAAAAATTTTTTTTATAATTGCCTTTAATGACTAATTGAATAAGCAAATCAGTTTAATAAAAAAAAAGGAGAAATTATGCTGTTAGCCTATTTAATTTGAAGAGGGCTTGAAAAACTGATAGGCAAAGGCAATTTGCAGTGGGATCACTATCTGACTCAGATTTGATGGTGTTAGCCAAAAGCATCGGTGTTGTCTGCATGGGACAGTGGGTTTGTGTACTTAGCCTTGGCAGGTACCTCCCGCCTCTCCCGAGCCTAGATCTGCCTCCTTTTCTCTATACACTGGAAAAATAAAGCACATTTTGTGAAAACTGTGCTGTCACTTATGGCCTAAAAGAGCTATAGAAATGAAAGATGGCAGCGAGCACTCGTCACAGCCAGGTGCTGAGTGGTGAAACATGGTCATGGAGCAGATGATCCAAGAGGCACCGTTTAATACAGGTGCTTATCTGTTATCGCAGTTTGTGATTGTCACCTTTTTCCTTAACATTGCAGCAGATTCATGTGTGCTTGTGCAGAAGGGTGGGGTTTACCAGTCAGCCAAGGAGATTCCTCTGTGCCCTGTGAAGTCCAGGAGACAGCTGGCTGTATTTATTTATGAAGGGCTAAACATTGAACACTTTCCATGAAATACAGAATGCATCTCTTGCATTAGATGCTTTCCAGTGTGTGCATGAAAAGCACAGCATCTCATAAGACTTGGAAAAGAAAGATACAAAGGAAGAAAGCTGGACTATACCAGTCCAAAGTTATGCCTGTCTGAGAGCTGTGTTTTGCATCTATTTTTTTTTTTTTTGTGACTGAGTCAATAAATAGCACTAAAAATCCAAAATAATGGCAAAAGGGAATATAAACTTTTAGAAAATTACCCCACTGTGCTTTCATCTGTAATTGCTTAGTATTTCCACTTTATTTAACTGAAATAAGCAAGGCCATCAAATAAAAACCCCTGAGTAATTATGGTACAGCTGAACCAAGGATCTAATTCTGAACTCCCCAATGAGTGTAAGTAGTTTGAAAATTATCAAAATAAAGGTCTTCTATCTTAAAAGTGTAGCATTGAGATGCTGTGTATTGCAAGCAGCCAAATTGCACACAAACACAGTTCAGCTGCCACAGGAAAATATGCCCATGCAGGTGTTTTAATACTTAGAAGCAGCTGAACTCTGGATAATATCTATTCCTTGTGTCTTACCCCTGTATGATCTTTAAACTGTGCAAGCAAGAAGCTTTGTGATTTCTTTTATTCAGCTGTCAGCACAGGGTTGTACTGACAAACACAATAGTTTGAAGTTTTTAGATGTTCTTAATACATATGCAGACTATGTGCAAGGCATTTTTTTATTGCTGTCTTCCATTAAGTTGTAATAATAGTAAGGAGAAAAGCTGTCTTTAATTACATGTTAACCTGTCACTGGAATGATTTGGGCGTCTCAGTGTAGCAAGTACAATTTCAGGTCATAATTTAAGGACCTATATCTTATAAATAAGTCTACAATTAGTGTAACAATGTATTTTAACACCACCATCATGAAACTCATCAGATTTTTTTGGAACCCATTCACCACATGGGGAAGCAAAATGCAGCTGCCTGATGAATGTTCTGGTGCTCATTGTTCTGGTTTTATACTGTGAAGCTGTGCTTCACTGCCCTGGGGAGTGGGGAGGAAGACAGGTGTGGAAATGTAAGATGCAGCTATGGCCCTGTTTGGTTTTTGGGTTCTCTTGGATGTCGTGTTCCTTGTGCCATCTGCCTCTGCCGCATTGCAGGTGTGTTGTTAGACATTGCATAGGTTATTTTGGAGGGGTCTGAGAACTGTTTGCCCATCAGCCTGAACTATTGTACACCCTGGGCAGAATGCTGGAAGTGGCATCCTCCAGTGCAGCTGTGACATTGCAGTATGCCAATGTCTGTCTGGGTCTCCTCTGGGGTTTGCCAGATATATTCCTCCCTCCCCAGCAGAGCCTGTAACACATCACAGCCATGCAGCACCCTGGCTGGGCCTTTTGCCTCCATATGTCAGAAGATGTTAAGTGAGTCTCTGCTTTTGAGGTTACGTGACAGTGGGCCACAGCTGTGTATGCAAGACCCTAACCTAGTGTGTGCGACCCAATACACCAAAAATATCCCACCACTTGACCTTTCGTGTGCTGGAAGAAATGTGTGGTCTGTTCATTAGTCTAGTGCATGCTATTCCCATCTTGTACAGAGATTTGGACCAAATCAAACAGTTCTTGCTCAGATGAAAATGCCATCGTTCCCTTTATAGGCAATTCTGTCAAATCAACAGAAGCCAGGAGTGTTTTGCCAGTGGAGGCTTTGTCGTGCTAGGCTTCCCTGAAGAGATGCTGTGATGTTTACTGCACATGCTCCAGTGCCACATGTTGGGGAGCTTGCCCTGCTTAGCATATTTATGATAATTTGGCTCCCAGGGGCAAACAAGATACTCCTTATATCTCCTTCCTTGGGCTGAAGCACAAAGAAATTTCCCCTTGCTGCTTTGTAGGGGGGAAAATAATAGATCAAAGCTTCTTGCTAAACACTTTTAAAAATACACAAGTGCGGATCTGTACATTTCTGTTCCCCTAAGGGACCTGTCCCTCTGGTTGTAAGGAAAGCAGTTAGCAGCAGGTGATGGGATAACGCTGCACACTGAAGTCTAGGCATTGTGCTTGACCTGCAGAGCTTTAGGTGGGGCACTACCACGTGTAGTTTGACCTGTCCTTTATCCATGTCATGTACCAGCATGGAATGTATTCTGGTCACTATACTGTAGTTGTCATAATCTGCTGGACTAGATGTTGTCCAAATACAGTGGATTTTGAAGTAAAGCCTTCTGGGGCTAATAGTCTCAACTTGAAAATAATGCCGATTAAGAGTTTTTAAATATATATACCCAAATATATATGTTATTTTTGGGTTGTAAACAGAAAATGTGGGCTCATGTTCTCAGAAATGTCACTGAGAAGCAGACTGTTTTAAAGCATCTCGATGATCTGGCGATTAGGAACTCACAATCATTTTTTGAAGATGTGATGATTTTTATGCTTATATACGATATTAGATTTGAAGATTACTGTTTCCTAGGAGTAGATTTTCCAATTCAGCAATGACAAAGACATGCTGAACATGAAACTTGGTTGTTCTTTAATGCCATGTAAGTGTTGGACAGCAAAGATTAAAAGAATGACAATTAAGTGCATCTTCCTTTGTGTTAACTTTCTGAAAGCTGAATGTCCTATTTTCAGTTTCCCTTTATACTGGAATATGTACTGGACTGGTGGACCAGGCAAAAGTCTCGAGCAGCCTAAAGGCACCTTAGAGCACCCATTTGGTAGGACCAGGCTTCCAGTGGCAGAGAGGAGAGAGGATACAGCCCCTTTTTGTGTACTGGTGTCAGTTCCTGGAGGATGGCTGCATGCTGTGCTGCCACCAGGCAACCAAAAGTCCTGTCCTGCTGGCACCGCTGAGACAGTGACAGCTGTTGGTGGTACCTGGAACTTGTGTCATTGAGGGGTCTGAGCTGGAGACATTGCATCTCCTTGGTTGCCTGGGGAGGAGGGTGATGGCACTGATGCAAAGAAGTTCCTGTGCAAGACAGAAGCAGAAAAGTAGAACCTTGCCTTGTACTTGCTCGTACAACTTTCGCTGAGCCACACCAGTGCCTGGAGTGGCAGGCAATGTGCAAGCTGGAGGTGCAAACCCAGGAGGGCACATCACAGCAGGCTGTGCTCAGGCAGCTGGTCTGCAGGCAGAAGGATGAAAGGGAACCATTAAATCTTTTATCCTCTGTCCTGCTGCTCCAGGCAATCCGGGCCTGGCTGGCTTATTTTAATCAATCGATGGAAAGAGAGGATGGGTTTTTCTCCTCAAGTACTTTGGGAAATGCCTGATGTGAACAAGGAGTGTCTGCCTTCTGCTTGCGTGAGGATTTCACATTTCACATGTGCATTAAAATACCTCCGTATACCGTCAAGTTTCACTGCATGGAAAACTTCAGTGTTTTAGATGCAGCAGTCAAAGGCACTTTTTAAACAAAAAGTATCAACATCTTAGGGTGACTGCTGTAGGCAACATTTCTAATGCTTCAAAATGTATTAGGTGTAGAGGATTTGTCCAATAATTTCAAGTAGCCCTGGCCATTACAGCTGCACATGAATCACCAGGGCTCCCTCCTACCTGGGGGAAAATAAGAGAGCTTCAGATTTCTATGTGGGAAAATTAGTGTCTCATTAAAGCTGGACAAGTTTGACATTTGCTCTCTGCCTGTGGTTTCAGGGCTTTTTGTCCCTCCAACAAAATAAGAAACTGCTCCAATACATGTGATAGCAGCAACTGGAATGCAACTTTAGGAGGATCTTTGACCTTACCAGACAGAATGTGTTTGATTCATTCTGCAGATGTTAAAATACTGCCAGAAGTTTCTGGGAGATGACCTTAGAAATGATTCCTAGTTCTGACTTTTGTGCTCCAATAAAAAATGTGGTTGTACAAGTTAAATATCTTGCCCTTCTGTATTTTAGTTTTCCAACCTAATGCCAGAAATAAATGTCTTGCTCTTTATTCCTTTGTGCATTGATTTCTCGGTGCCTCGGTGGTTAGGTGACATAACTACTATAATTGTTTTAATACATTAGCAGCAAATTATATATCAATGTTCTTTTTTTTCATTGACCTTTCTTTCTCAACATCATTTTCATTTTTTTGCTTCGTGCTGTGTCCATGGTGGCATAGCACTATTAGAGGATTCGATTTTGAATTAAGGGCTAATCCTTCAAGGTCCTGAGCACCGTTGCCATCGCCTGAATGCAAGGGAGGTCTGGGACCTCTCAGCAGCCTCTCAGACATGAGCAATATCTTCCTAGATCAGATAGCAATTTGCATTTACTGTTTGTACTCAGAAACATCCTGACATTTTTACTAAATTGCTGTGGAATTACAGATTACTGAGAAACTTCTGTCTTTGAAAGAGTTGGCTGCCATCAAATCGTTTTTCCGTTTCTGCAGAACAAGCAATTTTCTGATTACAACTCAATTCTCAGGACCTGTGCTTGCATTGCTGAAAGGTTTCAGTGCATTGCATAGTATTATGTGAACTAAACCACACAAAAAACCTACATGTAGCATTGTCTGCCTTGAGGTGTGTTACAATTTTCTCATTTTGCAGAAGGGAGGAAGAAGTGTGACAAGAATTTATCAAGGCTACATGCTTTCAGCACTAAGAGGCTGAAAAAACTTGAAAATGCTTTGCTGTAGCCCTCATTTTGTTTAATTTGAACTAAGTGACTGAATATTTAAAATAGAAAAAAGTATTTATTCCCTATGGAATAGTAAGTAATCAGCATCCATTTTACTCAGGCACAGGGCTCATCTGTCTGTTTGCCCAGCTGTAACCCCATCTCACAGGGCTGCTTTTCTTGATGATTTTGAGACATGCAAGTCTTAACTATTTCTCATCAGTATGTTGTTGCTAACCCCATCAGTGAATATTTTCTTTTAAAAAAATTATTTCCAACATGTGCTATGAGGTCAGAAGGTGCATTAGTGTTATTGATCCCAGGTTTTCAGTCACAGACAGGAGGATAAAAATTCCAAAGGATTTGGCTGGTCTAGCTGTTGACTTTTTTTCCCCAAATACACTCTGGGGGATGAGCCTCATAAAGCATTAGAGAAAAGTGTCTGGTCCTGCAAGGTAGGGATGCTGCACTGAATGTACATGAGAGCAGAGTTGATGATGATTATTAAATTTGTAATTCTGGCTAATACTGGTAAGTGTATTAACATAAGGGGATGTCAGGAGCTGACCATATGGTCATCTTACCATCTTTGCCATAGTCACAATTGGGAGATGGCATAGCTAAAGGGTTTTAGAATTCATTCTATGTTGTCTAAAATACATTTATTTTTCTCTTCATCTTTGTCTTTCTTGAAAATATCCCCCCTCTTCAAGCACCAAAGAGATTTCATTATCACACAAAAAACCCCTCAGTTTGCATTGATGTTTGAAAAATGCGTGTGAAGCCCCCACTTGTATTTTGTGCTGCTGGAGTTCCTACATGCTGACGACCAATGCATTATACTAAAGTTCTAACATGCTGAGGTTGAAGAAGATATTATGACCTCTTTTTATTTGTTACATTTCTGAAAGCTAAGTTGAGCAGGAAGAACACTTAGTGATTTCTTCTGCTTGGAAAGCAGAGAGTTTGGAGTGTTATATTTTTGGTTTGGTGCATGAGTTTTCATTCTCTCAGTTTAATTCTCTCATACACACGTAGTGACAACCACAAATGCTCTGTAGCATGACTAAGGCTTTCCACTACAACGGCAAGAGTAGTTTTAACCTATGAGTTACTGAATTCCAGTGGCTTGTTCATTCAGGCAATTTTTTTTCCTCTTTTTTGTTGTTGTTTGGTTTTCCTTCAGTCTCCATACAGGTTTAGCCTCCACCAGCAAATCCTTGGACAAAGCTGAATCACTACTTTGCATAAAGTGGAAAAAAACTTGCATTCCAGTGCTTTATCTATATTTTCTTATAATCCGATTTAGTGTGGAATACAAGCCTGAAAAACCCTTAAATCTTTCTGTAATTCTTGCACAGCCATTCACAATGGATTTGTACAGTGCAAAGTCGAAGAGATTTGGGTTTAGAATAGTGATAAGTTAAAAAAAAAAACCCCAACCCCCCCAAAAAAGAAAAGGAGATTACTTGTTTTTCTTTGCAGTTTAACAGATTTCACTATCAGTACCCTCTTCCCAGCTAACAGTACATGACATGTACATGACATATACAATCTGCAGAGAAAGGAATATAGAGTTTTGATGCTTATATTCCTCTGTATTGAGGAATTTACCTTTTGTAAGCCATGCAGTTATAAGAAGAAAGCTCCATGCATTGGATGTTTTAAATCCTGTTGTTGCCTTGTTTTGCATAGCTTTATTTTTTTCATAATATTTAAATAAGCATATAATGGAAAGGATAGAACATGGAAAAAGAAATGCTACAGAGTGGAAAAAAAAGAGTCTGAAAAGTTGCTCTGTAAAGTCTGATATGAAAAAGAGAATGGTTCTTGTCATTTCAGAAGTCAATTTGTCACCGAAAGTGGGAGGACTTGTTTGGCTTATTTTTCTGCTTCTGTTTATTTTTTCTTTTTTTTTTTTTTTGTTGGTAGCCACTGAGAAGTAGCAAACCAAAATCTATTCAGGATGTACTAGTGTGATCCAAAAACCAGGACAAACTGGAATTTGTTATCAAGTTATCTCCTCTTGTGGATATAAAGGGATTAATGACTCAGGCATTAGGAATAATTATATCTGGCTTAGCTGGACAGTGTGTCTAATATTAGCAGTAGGGCAGTAGGTGTATTCTAAATGCAGCCTGAGCTATTGGACATGTTTGTAATGTACATGTATGTGCAGTATTGGTTTAGCTGTGGGGTCTAAAGATGCTGGTTGGTGCACGTGCATGTTAGTAAATAATGTGTGAACATATTGCTAGGCGAGTAGTTAGAGATGTGTAGCTGTCTGTGACACTTGAATGTTTCCCTTGCTTTTCCTTCTTTACTCATTCTATGAGATAGCTTTTTTAGTATTTGCATTTTAGAGCTGTCCTCAAATATAATGAATTTAACTATTACTCCCTTTGACAAAGGCATTTCCTTTAGATTAAGTCTCTTTGAATGTTTATGTTACAAGTTATTAGTGTGAGACTGCTCCACTGATGCCTTGTACCCCTGCAGTAGTTTAAGAAAATGCTCCAGTTTGAGAAGAGGGTACAGATGTTTGACATGGCAACACCATGAAGTGTACTGCCTGTCCTGATTTGTTAAATATCTGTCACAGATGATTTTTCTCTACAGATACGTAATAATTTCTGTCCTAAGCCTTAGTGATTGATACCCTGCCTAGAGAAGAGGGTGGAGAAAGGAGAAAAGAAACTACTGGAAAATCATATTTGGTGTGCAAACCCATGTAGGAAACCCATTATTTCCTCCTGGCATTTATAATTGTACCATCACCTTGGTATTTGTAGAGTTGTCTTCTCAGAGAGAAAGGGCATCTTCTGTTAGAGAGGTAAGTGGGCACGTGGAAAGCAGCAGGGAATCCTGTCTGGTTTTTAAGTAGGTGGGAATATATGATGTGTTGTTTATCTAGATATTTTATTTCTTTTATTTATTTAAATACCTAATATTTACTGTCTCTGGGACCCTAGGTTCCCCTTCCCACCAAATACACCATGGTTGCTATTGGCTGTCATCACCCTATACACGCAGTACAGTTGTAACTTCTCGTGGAGATGTACTGCCGGGTCCTTCAGTAACCAGCTGAAAGCAAATGTTTCACATGGGTGAGAGTGTCTATATACTTCTCTTTCTATCCCTTGGCCACCCTGAATGTGTCTTGCAGAAGGACTTGTCCATTGCAGAAAAATGGGACGAGCAGTACTAACTGTTCCTGCTAAAGCTGTGTCCATGGTTTATTTCACTTGGGAGAAGAAGAGGGCTCATAGCCCGGGAGAAACTGTCTCAGCAGAAGCTGGTGCAAATTGATTATTTAATAACAAACAAGCACTGTGCCTGCTTTTTTATTATTTTTATGCCTATGGAACTTGCACGCAATTGGTGTGGTGAGATTACTGCCTAAGGCTGCCCCCAAAGAGCTGCAAGAACAGGAGGCCATGGAACTCATGCTGGTTCCATTGCATGTCTTAATGAAGCTTTAAAATGCTTGAAATTGTCTTTGAAATGAAATATTCCATAGCTGCAATTTAGCTGCAGACTTTGTAATAATTGCTTAGCCAAATAAAGGAAAATTGTGAGGAACAAAGAAAAGTTAGATGGATGGCTAGAAGAAAAAGATTAAATAAAAAATTCATGAAGAAGAGAAATAAAAATCATAGCATCACAGGCTTTTGCACCAAGACTTTTCTTCCAATATCTTTTCTTTTCCAACTATTACTGTGCATTTTATTCTCCCTGTTTGCTACAAATGCTAAAAACCCACTTTTTCTATAGTAATAATAGGGAAAATTGTCATGAATTTAAGCAGAAACTGGAACATGGAGTAAAATTTTAAAAGGGGTATGCATTTCACTGCCATTCTGAGTGGGGGTATGGTTAACTGTAAATTATTAGTGATTTGACTGGAATTGCTCTTTTTTAACTCTTAAATCAAATGTGACTAAACAGAAAAAAAACCAGAAAGACTTTTTTCATATTTTTTCAGCCCAACTTGTACACTTACAGCCCTTCCTCATTCAAGTTTACTGCTCTTAGTGGCCATTAGTAGCAGAATGAATAATATGCTGTGAATTAATCCTCCCATGGTTACCCTTTCTCTCCATTTGTAGATTAAGACTAGCAAATCATTTTTTGTGGACACGTATTAATATCCAGAAGTGTCTGACAAGTGTGCAGTGGTTTGTTTTGAGCAAATTATTTTTGAAGTATCAGTACACCCTCAGGTTTTGTGTTCCTGCTATGACATGGAAAACCACTCTGGAATGAGTTTAAATTACAGGGCATTTAGGAAGAAAATACAGAAGATAGTTACAGTGAACAGTAGGACTTCAGGGAAATACCTACAAGCTAGTTGAGGCATTTTAAAATACGAATATTATTGTAAAGTCTTTAGGTGATGTATGGTAATAGATATTTAATCTTGCAAAAGCACTTTCATTGCTTACTTGTTACAGTAATTTAACGGATGAGTGATGCTATTAATGGACCACATGTATAATCCAGACTTTTTTTGTTCAAAACATTCCTCTAGGGTTTAAATTTCTAAACATGTTCAGAGGTAATTTGAAGAAATTTAGCCTATACACAAGCTGTGGGAAACACAATTTATTAAGGTTTTTTTTAGCATTTCTTCTCCATTTAGGGGATAAAAGAAATCACTGTGTATACATATGTGCAACTTTAAGTGGGCTGAGTGATATACCTTATTTTGATGGGGTTGTTAGAAACCAGAGACTGTGAATGGAAGGACATGGAGACAGAGGGAGATGCACAGAGGGCTTAAAACTAATTTTAAGTTATCTGAACAAACATACAGACTTTCCATCACTGTTTGGTTTGTTGTGTTTTGTTTTGGTTTTTTTTGAGAGAGAATTGCATTAGTAGTAACATAGTTCTTGCAAGAAAATAAAAAAGCAAAAAACTGACATTATAGTAAAACCAGCCTTTCTTCCCATCCCAACACTTTGGGATGCTGGGAGAATTGAAGATAGACATCTGGAAAACAGATTATTATGATATAATAGAAATAAACCTGTAAGTTGTTTTTAAACACCAGTTATTGTGATAAATTCACACTATTTTGAACAATTAGAGAAGTTCATTGACAAGTATTGCAGTTTTTGCTTCAACTAGGACTTAATTTCTTTTCTGCACACATGGCTTTGTTTTGCTGAAGCTCAGATAGCCCCTACACAGAGCAGGAAATTAGGGAAATAATCTGTTGTAAATGTCTCTTTCACTTTGTGAGGAATCACTGCACAGTCACATAGTTCAATAAAGAACTAAAATGTGTTTGTTGACCCCAAGCTCAGCTGTTTCCAAATAAATGTTTGTGAAACCTCCAACGTTAATAGCCTCATGGTACCATCCAAAAGACGTGCAAGAGAATGAATAGATGACCTTTCAGATAGAGAACAAGCTGTTCGCCGTGCCTTTCCATTTACTGAGACAAAATACTCTTTTTATGCAGAGATAGTATTTTCCACCGTTTTTAACAATGTTGGGTAGAATAAAGAATTTAATTGTTTTGCTTCTGGGTGCAAGGGTTTTAACCTATGTGTCCTTAGACCAGGACTCTTTCTAGATCAGCAGTGTTAAATGCATTGAGCTAGATAGACTTACTTGAATTTTTTTGAAAGACACTGGAGGTATTTTGAATCTCATGCTCATGGAGTGGGATGTCATTAGCGATCCATCCATGTTTATCTGTGTGACATCTGTCTGTGGATGATGTATGGATGAATCCTCATTGCCATCATGCACCGCAGCTGTGGGATCAATAATTTACTGATAAGGTCCAAAGCAGCTGTAAGGGAAATTGGTCTAAATTATTGTGAAATTGCAGCCTTGCTGTGAAAAGCTGCTGGGATGCTCTCAGTTGCACACTCGTACACGAGCACTAGCTTGGACTGGAACAGATCACAAACAAATAGTGAGAAAATCGGGTACAGAAATCAGGGCTCAGCCTTGTCTTTCTCATGTGAGGTATGGTTTGGCCCTTAGTCTTTGCAGTTGTAAATCCACCACTTAAATCACAACTTAGTATAATTGGGGCTAACTATTGCCAGCTAGTTATACTGGTAAAATACTTTTGCTCTACCGTATAACTGGAATAATTTCTGTTATTGTTCAGCCTCTGTCCATGTTTCTGTTCTTATCTGAAAAAAACAGAGTTGTTTTCTTGTTAAAGGGAACACAGAGTATTTGCTGAAATTAAAAGAAATACAGTCCACAGGAATCCCTCAAAACTTGAGGAAATCTTACCATTTGGGGAAAACAAAATGGAACCAGAAAAACAAACAGAAACATTTTTATTTTGAGGTTAAAAAGACTGATAAAATTGTCCGTTTGCATAAAAGAAAAGATTTTGTTGTGTGAACCAAATACAGATTCACTCCTAGATTATGCATCATGTATGAGTAGTTTACTAAAATTGTAATCAAATTTGTTTAAGAGTTTTATAATGATTTCATTTGGAAGGGAGCTGTGAAACCATCAGGTCCAACCCATGCTGGAAGCAGGTTCAGTAAGACCAGGATGCTCAGAGTTTTGCACAGGAAAGCCCTGAATATAGTGATGTTGGAGATTCTGCAGGTAACCTGTCACAATGGTTGGGTGTCCTCACAGGAGGAAAAAATAAGTACCTTGATCTCGACAGATTTTCTTTGGTTGCCATCTCTGATGGTTGCCCCGTATCATTTAGTAGCACACCTCCAGGAAAAGTCTGGCTTGCTCTTATCTCCATTCTGCCACTGGGTTTTTGAAGACCACCATGAGATTACCTTGAGCCCTGTCATCCAAGAGCAAACCCAGAGCTTTCAGCCCAGTGATGTGTGTAGTAAAGGTTTGGAAAAATCCTAAAAATAGTGTGACATGGGAATGAGGAACAAAAGTTACACTGAGATCCAAAGTGGTCTTCGTCGTGACAACCTGAGGTGCTACAACTGCAGTGTGTAGGGATGGTCTGTTAGCAAGTACCTTCAGCCTGGTTTTGTAAGATAGAAACCAGGTGGAGAAAAAAGCCTTCATTGATACAATTGAACAAACCTTAGAGAAAACATCTCAACACTTACAGTGATGCCCACAAGACTAGCCAACCAGCTAAAGATTTGAATATATTTATGTCATAGTTCTCAACTACTGTGCCTAGATGTTAATCACAGTTCATGGCAATCCTAGTTTTCTGTCCTATTACTAAAATGTGAATCTCCTGAATTTCCAGAACAAGCTAACATGTGGAAAGGCTGCTTTGTGTGCAGCTGAGCTAACCAGGATGGCAGTGTTTGTTACAAAGACTCTTTCTTACTGATTCCTGAACTATTATGAATTATTTTGTGCATGCTTGTGCCTGTTGGTGCTTTGGGAGCTGAGGATGTGCTCGTTAAATAAAGGGGCTGATCTCTGCAGTGGCAACACATTGTTAACTTTTTGAAACTTAAAGGTTTATGTATTCTGTATTCTTTCAACCTTTTTTTTAAGGGTGGGGGTCCTGTTCCTGCCATGCCCAGTAACAGGAGTAGATACTCTCTTCCTGCTCTTACTAATTTATTGTACCTTGGGCTCTTTTTGTCTTCCTCTGCAGAAACTCTCCTGGATGACTTCCTTCTCACATACACAGTTTTCATGACGACCGATGACTTGTGCCAGGCACTTCTGAGGCAATATCCTTTTATTGAATGTTTTATTCATGGGGGTCACACACTTACTCGTAGTTTATCTATTGTTGAGCCTTATATCAAAGTTACATGCCTAGATTTGAAACAGATGCCTAACTTATAGCAACAATGCAATTTTGTATCAGTTTTTGTTTAAAGATAAATAAACCTTTATAACTGTGACAAGGTAGAATTTAAAGTGGGGTTAAAACCTTCCCAGGTTACGTTAATTCATCAAATACCTACATGTGCATAACACATTTCAGAATACACAAGGAGAAAAGGTAAAGAATTTTACAGTCTCTGCTCCTTTTATCATGTGATACAGGATGTATGTCTTAAGTGATTATTAGATAAAAGAATTATTTTCATGTATTTCCAATGACTTCCATAAGCTATGGATCAATATTTGAATAAACTTGTGGCTATAAAATGAACTTCCTTTTTAAATTTTTTTTAAAAATCTTTTTCCAGTCTTTAACTTCTGTGGTGAAAACATCATTTTTTTTACCTTATAAAAGAAAGAACCCTGAAGGGACAGGAATAATGTACAAAGTGGGTATCATGTGACATTTGGTCTTTCTACCTTATGAACAGAGAACAATAGTAGAAATAGTATTTCAGGGTTTTTTAGATTTTATTTTAATAGTGTTACTTCTGCAGGTAATGTAATTTGTGCAGGCAAAAAGAAACTGACTTCCTTTGCCTGTTTTTTGTGTTATTGTTAATGATGCTTTGCCCTCCTTCCCACAGACATTCACATTGGCATCCGTGTGCAGGACAAAGCTTCATTCTCAGTTCTGCAGAAAAGATATGACTGAACATTGTATAATTCCTTTTGAATTGATTTTACTTTTATAGACTCACCTCTCTGATCTGTGAGGGAAAAAGCTCCTGTTGGCACAGAGGATGAATTACTATTCCTATTACTGACAATTTCATTCCCGAAAGTTATGAAACTCCTAAAGCTCCAGACAGGATAAAACATTTAAAACTGAGCAGTGCAGTGAAAAAAATCTTTCATTAGCAAATGAGATTATTGCAAAGTTTTTGTCAGTAATTTTAAAGTTTCTGCGAGATCTTATTGTATGTTCCTTAACCTACTGCACCTATTGTGCTAAGAACCACCAAGGGAAAGAAGACGACTCTGATGTGTCCTGCAGGAAAAGAAAAGTCTTGCATTTGGTGTCTCAGTGGACTTCTCTGTACAAAGACTGGTTACATGAGGATGAGCATTTAAAACAATTTTTAAAGGTATTGAAACAGTTTCTGTGATGCATTTCAGCACTGTTTAATTACATACTGTGTCTAAAAAGCCCCAACAGCAAAATCTATAAAATGTATTTTTTCATACTTACTTTCTTCTCTATGAAATCTATAATATAAAATGATTTACATGTGTCTTCTTTAAATGCCTTAGATATAGTCAGTTTAAACAGAAATCCTGTGTTCTCAATATAGTCAACATTAAAAGCTTTCCTTTAACACATGAGACTTATGGAACTCCTGTGGTTTCTAGAAAATGGGAAAAGTTGGGAAGGTAAGAAATAAAACTGCAAAGATGTGGAGGTTCCTTGGACACACTGATCATATCTGTCAGAATAGGGTCTGCAGTCAGTATCCAGAGGTTTATAGACATAGTGAGTTTTGAGATGTCTGTGAGAGATGCTACTTTGACTGAGGAGTGAAATCCTATTCCACAGTGTTTGCTGGGTGCACATGGAGAACAACATAGCTTTATGTATTTTAATAAATAAAATTTTGTTCCTTACTTGTTAGCAAAGTTCTTCTGATATTTCTGTAGGAGTTCCAAAAGCTCTTAAAATTCCCTTGTAAATTTGCAAATAGTGCTGTTGTTGCTAACCTAAAATCTATCTGGTTACTGATTTTTTTTCAATAGATTTCTTTTCCCTGCTGGTTGAAAAATGAGAGTATTTTAGGAGACTTTGCAGTATCTTCCACTTTTCCTGATGAGACTCTTTGCGACTGGAGATCTTCTTAAGGGTCTTTTATCTCTTCAGTCACTCACTCAAGACAAAGGCATGAAACATTGAATGAAATGTGGAAAAAGTCTTGAGATTGCTTTTTTTTTTTTTTATGGTTTTGTTTTGGTTTTAAGTAGGACACGTTGCATATGGAAGCAGAGACCCCAGGATTTTTGCTGTTTGGTACTAGATGTGTGTTGATGTTCTGGAAGGGGGATTTCATTTCAGGCATCAGTTATATCACACTGAGTTGCACCTGTCTGGATGCAGGGCTTTCTGGCCATGGTGGTGTGTGACTGTGCACTGTCTCACAATTCCTCTTCTGGAAGCTTGTATGCAATATTAAACAGCAATAATATTAATGATGGTTGTAGTTATATGTGAAAAACCAACATACAGGGTTGTAGGCTAAAATCATTCGTGCAGAAGTCTGTGAATGTGGGGCTAAAGCAAATCTGGTGACTCAGCTCAGCCATATGATCCTCGTCTTCTTGGAAGGGAAAGAAAAGGCTCTACATGCAGATTCGGAAAAAGCGTAGAGAAAATATTTCCTAGGATTTCAATGATGACAATGTCTTCCCCCAAAATTAGAAGTAAGGTTTATTTATGTATTAGTTTACAACTAGGGAGAGTTGTGGGAGTTTGTGGGACACATCAACTCAGTTTAAAATGCATGCAAGTGTGAGGAAAGGTAAAGTAGAATATTTGCCATTTTTTTAAAGTCTTAATCTAATCTTTGTTGTCATTTTGGATAAGTGATGATGATGCGGTGTGTTGTCATGCTTCAGAATCTGACCTAACCCAGATTTCATGTAATAGCCACAAATGGTGTTTTAAATTTTCCTGCTTATAGACAAAATAGTACAAGCATTTTGCCCTCTCACTTGGTAGACAGTACTAAGAGTGTTTCTCCAAAGGCAAGCTGAATATTTACCAGTCTGGAAATTTAAAGAGGAACATTCTCTCCTTACAGGTTTTCCATAAATACAATGATAAAACTTGTTTTAGTAGGATAGTGCCTGAATTGACTTAGACCACTGATATGATGCCTTAGATTTATGTTTGAGTTGTCAGATGTTTGCAGATACTGCTTTATTTTGTAGACTATATACAGAAATGTGTTAGATGATGTGTATGAGTATCCCGTTCTTGAGAAGGACCTGAAAGAATTTCAGAAGATACTTGGGATGCATCGCCGTCAGTAAGTATTGATTATATTTGTGATCAAGTCGTCCTTTATTCAGAGTGTAATTTATTTTGTTTGCCATCTTTCTGTAATTCAGTCAAGTGATAAGTGATACAAGTGGCATATTCATTTTTACAAATCATCCCTTCTTTAACGCTAGATTATTCAATATTTGCTGATGTTTGTTGGGCAGTGTTTGTGATTCAGCATTCACTTCCATCAATTTCATTTGGGATTACTTACAAGCAGAGCAATAGTTTGTGGAGAAGCTGGCAAAAATTCTCTCAGAAGTTGCAATCTGTGACTTCAGATGGTACCTTCATTCCCTCCACAGTACTGAGAAGCAAATCACTTGGAATAGTAATCTCAGAGTTATTATTTTACTAATAATTATGGCATCTATGAAAGATATTTAATTGGCATGTTTTTCAACAAACGGAGGTTGTTTCCATGGTTTGGCTGCTGGGGAAGTGGAAGGAGCGATGCCCTTGAGGGTGACCCTGACTGCTGTGTTTGCCTACTCCAACAGCTCATGGGCTGGCAACATTTTCACTACATCGATTATACAAGTCAAAGGAAAGTTCTCTGGCTGAGCCAGATGCCTTTAGTGTTTCCTGAAGAACCTCTGCAGCCTTTCTGCAGTGACCATTTAGTGTTAAAAACTTTCTGATGTTGTAAACTTTGTAATAGCTAAAACTTCCTTTTCCTAAACTTTGGCTGGAAAGAATAATTGAGATTTTCCTTTTTGTTTCAGCACTGTAGATGAGTATTCACCTCATCGAAAGGTAATGCCAACCTCATTGTTGCTGATTGCTAGATAACTTACCATCTCACTTCTTCCCACTCTGCCCACTTCCCTCTCTTCTCTTGGCTTCTTAACCGAAAGTGACTGGTGACCAAAAACATGACAGGACATGTCAGTGACCTGCAATGCTGCTTAAGGAATTTTTTTTTTCCTTTGAGTTCATCCTGGATATCAGGATGTGAGCTAACCTGCAGTGGCCGTGACAGTATTAGCATCTTAACAAGATGCTTTGAGATGTCAAAATTCAGGAGAGGCCTTGGAGTGTGTCCCCACCGAGCTAGAGGGATGTAGCAAGCTGGGCAAACCAGGCTGAACACAGGCATTGACATGGATGTCAAGTAAACAGAGCAAAGGGCGGATTTGTTGTGACAGGGACAGACAAAAAGAGAGGAACATGAATCTGTCTATTTAATTGGAGGGAGAAGTTGGAGCCAGAGAAAGTTGGCGTACAGACTGCTCAGAGGTGAATTGCTGTGCTCGTCAATTTTACTGGACTGAAGCTGAAGTGTGTAATAAGCTTAAAATGTTACTGCAAAAATGTGGAAGGCAGAACATGAGATTGTAGTGAAATTGCTAAATAGGCTGATTGGTACATGGGAAATGTCTGTAAGAATAAATGTATAAGAAGTGGGCTCTGAACATGACTACAGAAAACTTTGAATTGTGCAGGCTCCTTAGCCTTGGCATGTCCTACTTCCTCCAAAATCCCCACCTTGGCCATAATTTAGTAAGGCAACTCCCAGTTTACTGCTCGAAGAAAGGGTGGGTGTACTTCCTATACAGAAACCTTTTGGCCAGACGTATGGGTTGAATGCTGTATTCTGTGAATTACTGCTTTGTAAACAGCAGGGATGCAAAAAATCACTGTTGTCTTTTTTTTTCTTTCTTTCTTTCTTTTCCACTCCCTCACAGAATAAAACCTTTTTCCACCAGTTCAGTGTAAAGGAGAACTGGCTGCAGCAAAGAGGAACCATGAATGAAACAGAAGAAAGTGAGTATAAATGAAAGAGTGGAGGAAAAGCTCAAAAACTGTAAAATTGTTTCTCAAGGACTTCAGTGTAAATATTCTTTAACTGACATACAGTTTTTGAATAGGACCTTGGGGACACAAAAGAAGAAATATTTGGCTGTGCAAGTTTACCTTCCTTCCTCCTGGCTTACAGGGGTCAACAGTGCCATGGTATCTCAAGGGGTTTTTGCCCTGTCCGGTTCCTCCAGCACCCCTGTCTCAGTCCTGTGTGCCTCCCAGGTGTGCCGGCAGCCCCTCCACCAGGCATTACTTGTGCTCCATTTCATGCTCTCGGTCTCTTGACCTATATCTTGGTTGTGAAAGGTGAACAAATAAGCCTGTCACATGAAATGGTCCAGGATCTGCTAACTCTGGGAATGTGCCTTAGTTCCTTCTCTGCTCAAAAACATCTCTGCATGGAGTGCAGCTGCCACTTCACTTTAATGTCAGCCATTTCAAAAGCGATCTCCCTCCATTACTACCAATACAGTAACGTAGTGAGGCTGTCACCCTCCTGTAATGCCTGTACGAGGAAGGAGGCAGAGAGAACACTGTGTACACGAGCAGGGGACGGCAGAAGGACCTCCTACCTGGCAGCCTCGCTCCTTGACAGTGTATCTTCATTTCTTACTGGGAACAAAACTCCAGAAGTTCACTTGAAGTCAGGGTATTTTTAGTGCTCATTTGTGACAGAATAAAAACTGAGCTCGTTCGATGCCAACTAGAAAGATTTGCACAGTACGTGCTGCTGATAGATAATCCTCTTTTTGTGCTTCAAATGTAGGGGGTTTTGAGGTTTGTTTCCAAGGCTTCTTCTAAAAATGATCTTTCTGGATGAGAACCCCCACACTCATTCTTCTTTCAAAGGTGGACACAGCTTGTGGGTGACTGGAAAGGAAAGAGGACTGGCATGAGAGGGGGGACAGACCATATAACTGGGGTGGGACAGTCACCAGGACAGAACTCAGCAAGGCCAGTCCTGACTGAGTTAAATTGCTTTTGTCTCACTCCTTGAGAGCAGGAGCCATGAACTATGATGAAATGAAATAGCCTAAGTGACTTTGGGGAAGGGAGAGACAGATGCAGAGGGTGACATCTAATCCTGTGTGGTGGAGTGCTGTCTGACTGATGGTGCTTGTGGTGGATGAGTCTGACTGAGATTCACCATGCCACTTGACCAGAGGTGTTTTATCCTCTATTGCAATCATTACCAGGACAGCTTGCAGCCCATGGCCACTTCCTCCCCCTGGCATTCCCTCCTTCTCACAGAGGAGCAGCACAGGCTCCTGGAAGAGATGACATGGTCCATCCCAAAAGGTGGGATACCACCGATGGAACGTTGGAGAGGTGTGAGGAGGAGGGTCACTATGGTGGTTGTGCTTGAGCACCTGACCTGTGGGTTGATTTAGTTCAGTGTTAAAGAAAGGATAGACCAATAGCCCATTTAAAAATTGACATTGCTGTCATTGTCCCTTTGCAAATGGCAGAGAGGACATTTCAAACAAATTCACTCTAAGCAAGGTGTGTCACTCTGCATTTGGAGTCCAGATATTCCTGTCAGATTTTTTAAAATTTATTTTTCTACCTAGTAATTTAAAGTGCAATTGGATGTGTCTGTTTTCATGATGTGTATCCATTCTGATGAGAGATTCTGCCATGAGCATCTCATTTACCCTCTGTCAGCAGAGACCGGTTAAAAGGGAATTATAAAATCAAATGACTTATTTTTCCCCAATACTCAATGTTAAGTTCCTCCTTCATTCTCATATTCATTTTTTCTTACTACAACAGGAAAAAAAATCCCTATTCTAAAGGATAGAGTTCTTAGCTGCTTCTGGCATAATCTTCACTAATGAAAGTGCCCCGAAGCCATGAAGATCCGTAGGACAAGCAAAGAGCTATTGCTACATATATCTGTCAGTAAAGATAATAAAAAAAATACAACAGTTCTGGAGAAGAAAAAGTTGTCCTGTATTGGCATGGTAGCAGCCTGTCTATAATAAGCAGTGCCAGAGTAGAAGGAAATGGAAAGTTTAATTAAGCACTGAAGTGAGTGTGAAACCAAGAGCTGTGACAATTCTGATTAGCAAATGTAATTTTAAAAATATTTATGCAAGTCTGCAGCTCAGTTTCTTCCGCTTTAAGTGTGGCAGCTGTATTTCAAAGAACTAGCTAGGGCAAACTCAGAAAAAGATGTAAACCTAAAATTCTGGCAGGCAGAGAGAGTGTACATCCCTTTTTGTAGCAGAAAAAGGTAATCGCTGAGCTGACCACAGCATTCCCAGAGCTGAACCAACTCATGGACCTCAGTAGAGGTAGTGAGCCCGGGGAATTTCCCCAAACCAGTCTCATTTATATGTGCTGCTTGTGATTCAGGAAATGAGTTGTCAGAACTGATTGTATGGCTGTTTGGGCAGTCTCTGCTGGTGCTAAAATACTCTGGCAATGCAAGTAGTTTAGATGTCTAGACAGATAAGCTATCAGGAGTGGATGAAAATCTGGGAGCACTGTTCTTGCAAAGCTTCCTGTTCCAGGTGGAAGTGGAGGTTCAAAATAATTTCTGCAGCAGATATGAAATATACTGAAAGGACAGTGATTTATCTGAACCTAAAATTGAGGGAGAAAAGATGGCAACAGCTGAGTTTGCAGAGAAGACAGGCAGTGAAGGAGGTTGTCGGTGTCAAATCCTCAGGGTAGGAAGTCTTAAATAGATACTGCTGTGGGAGTCTGTGTTTCCATTTGCTTGCCTCTCTCATTCCCAGGAACAGGAGGTGGGGAGGTGGGAAATGGTGATGTTTATGGTTAGTTTCATGTCCTTTGTGTCAGGGTGCAGTGACTGCCCTTCCTGCAGTAGCCAGGCAGCTGAGGCATTGCTGTGGTGGGGTCTGCAGGTTTGTTCCTTGCACTGTTCGGGTATCTCTGCCTACAGCTGAGCATGTCTTTCTTCCTTTGTGCAGTTTTCTGCCGCGTGTATATAACAGAGCACTCCTATGTCAGTGTGAAAGCTCAAGTGTCTACTTCAGCTCAGGAGATACTGAAGATCGTGGCAGAAAAGATCCAGTACCCTGAGGAGGAGTTGGCGCTGGTGACAGTCTCGTTCTCTGGTGGTAAATAACTTCCCTTCATCTGATTATTTACCTTTTATTGCATCAGGTAAAGGAGGGCTGACATTTTCTGATGCAAGGATACAGCTGTTCCTCTATGGGCCCACAGCTGGATGACCAGGGGAACAATGAGGAGCTGCTTCCCAGAGACTTGTTTCCATGGTAACAGCTCTTTCTTGGGTACTGTGGGATGTAGCATCTCCTGGCTGGGAAGGGAGTGTAAAGAACTCTCACTCTCCAGCAGTATTGCACGGTTTTATTCCTTTTCCAAAGATGAATCTGCTACTTTGGAATTTAAATTAATTTTGAAGGCAATGAGGCATGGTTTGCTTTAAAAATATAGAAGGGAATAGCAAATACTCTATGCATGGCTGTTTTCCTCATCTATGGCAGGAGTAACAAAAATTCTTGAGGAGAAAGGAAGAAGATGTGTTTGCACAATTGAGATACTGAGAGCAATCTCAGCAATATTTTGTAAGCACTCTTCCTTACAACTGACACCTTTTGCCTATTGTTTTAGTGTAGAATATCTTGGCAGTATTCTCAGATAACATTAGTTGTTGTTGATCCCCTAAGACAAAGGATGAACTCATTGCTACTTGTTTGTCAGTCTAGTTAAATGAAATACACACAAGTGCTGACTTGTTCCGTTTATATCTTTGATTCAGAACTGGAAGGTC
This sequence comes from Corvus hawaiiensis, assembly GCF_020740725.1. Classification (NCBI taxonomy): domain Eukaryota; kingdom Metazoa; phylum Chordata; class Aves; order Passeriformes; family Corvidae; genus Corvus; species Corvus hawaiiensis. Next base: position 48,381,375 of record NC_063213.1, read on the forward strand.
ACATTTTTTTCCCCCATGCTGGGCTCAGTTAAAGAAACATACTTTTGAGTGCACTGGTGTGGGTGGGAGGGAGATGGTGCCCTGCTCTGGTTATGGAAAGCCTGGGCACAGAGCAGCCATTGGGAGCATTACACATGGGTGTCCTGGCCATCCAGGCTACATCATTTTCAGGCATACTCTTTTTACCCTCGTGTGCCCAAACTCACCTCCTGTGCATTTCACAGCACTGCAAAATCACTGCGCTGCTGTTTTTCAGGTCTTTCTCTCCTATTCAAGAGCAGGGCAAGTTTTGATCTGATAGCAATAAATCTGGTTCTAACTGCCTGCTTAGCTAAAGAAGACCAACCATTCATAAATAATGAAATATACTATATTGGTTCCCAGGAAAGCCACAAAATAGAAGTGGTTGCCACTTGGTTGTTCAATGAGAAACAGTAAATAAAATGCAGGTATAGTAGGAAAGCCATTTGTACATGACCTTTGTAACCCCTAAAATGTTATTTAGTTATGTTGCCTGAGTTAATTGGAAATACAAGTTCAGTATCTTCTTATGCATCCTGTACTGCAAATGATAAACACCAACCTACTATGCTTTTTTTTCTGCTTTGTGTTTTTGCTATTTGTGTGACTTAGAACTCATGTCTTTCATCCACTTGCAGGGCAGCAGTATGAGCACTGGAGAACCTGTTTTTATTGTACTCCAATAATGGACAAGCGAGCTCTTTATTCAAAATTACCTTGAAAAAACATAATGATAGTTCAGCATAATGTATCTGTGTATCAATGGATAAGTGAGCATGGATAAAAGGGAAAACTGTCTGAAATTATGTCTGGCTCTTAGACTCCTCCTAGTCCTACTCTTCATGGGCAATGCAGAGTCCAGGGTAGCTCTCAGTGGTCTTGCAGTAGTTTTGGGTCTCCCATGTATCAGGTCTCCAGAGGATTACTTGGAGCTCGCAGGAAGTGAACGTTTTCGCAGGGCAGTTTTTAAGCTGTGTTTGGGGTTTTGCTTTATTTTTCCCCCCATCTTTCTCTAGTTCATTCAAGATTCCACAGAGCTGAACCAGTACTCTGGAGTGGAGGAAAAAAAAGTCCTTTCTCTTTGCCACCTGTGTCCTGCTCTTTTACCCAGATATTTCCTAAATTAATTACTCTAGGTCTAGAAGAATTAGTGTAAATACTGTGTAATAAAGGACTCCTGAGCGCTGCTCTGTGGGATGAATTTCATGGTGTTGGGATCCTTTAAACTTTTCCTGTTGAATGGCTGTGGCTGCTGATTTCATCTCCACACCCGGTTTTGTCTCCAGTGACACACAACAGCTCAGCCTCTGGAGGCTGAGACCCTCTGCTCTAACAAAAGTCACTACATTTATACTAGATACACTGGGTTGAAATTAAATGTTCTATAAGGCATAGGAGGCTAGACTAGATTATTTCAGGGCTTCTATCTATTCTATGTGAAGTGCAGTTTGAAAGCAAAAGCAGGAAGCTTCTGTGCTCTAGTCCTTCAGAGATCTCTTGCCTTTATCTTGCCTGAGCAGGATGGAGATAATGGGTCCCCACAGAGACTGAATTGGGTGCTTAGTTACTTTCTAAGGAGTCGATGTGGCATCACAGATACAACTGTACCTTTATTTCTCATATGCAGCTTTTATTCCTCTTCTGAAACTTGTGTGTTTTGTTTGCTGTTTTTACAGAAAAACATGAACTACAACCAAATGACTTGGCCATCTCAAAATCTTTGGAGTCATCCAGTCGTATGTTTGTATACCGAAAAGATCTGACTGATTCTTTGGTAAGGATCAGGATTGTATGTTTCCCATTTTTTGTTTGTCTGACTCCAAATCAAAACATTAGTATTTCTCTCAGAGGGCTTTTCCAATGCAGAATTTACTTTTTGCCTCCTTAGTAAAGCTTACCACTGAGCTGCTCTATTCCTAAAAAAAAAAAAATCTTTCATTAACAGCAGTTATTTGACTGAACAGTAATGGAATTTGTTCATCAATTTTAAATAAACCAAAGCTTCTGTACAGCTTAAATCTTTCAATCTACATCAGCCTGGAAAAGCTGACCTGTGTGTGTACCAGAATGGATGGGATGAGGATTATTCAGGGCTCTTGTGACTCTTTCCTCCCCACCCTGCCTTGTGCCTCTGTAGCACTTAGAGTGGCTGGTACATTATCATACAAAGGGGTGGACAAATTCCATGGAATTACTACATGTAGAAATAGATGTTGTGTGAGTTCTACCAGACCCATCAGTGCAACCCCAGTGTTGTGGCAGCCACGTGGTTAGCTGGTGTATATCACTGGTGGTGTGTCCTCCCTTACTTCTGCCTGTCTGTCACTCCATCCTCTCACTGGGGCTGGGAAGGTGAGCAGATTGAGAGGCAGCAGATCTCTCTCATCCTTCCCTCTGTCTTCAGAAACCAGGATTGCGACCTCCCTCCCTCCATGTTTTCCCAAAATCTCAGTGAGGCAGGCACAGTCAGGCACTTTGCTGTTTCAATAGTTTTCTGCTAATTGTGCAGATGTTTTCAGGAAAGAGCAGGGACTGTATCGCAACTGACTTCTACATGGTGTCAGTACCTCCAGGATCTGTGCATTCATCCTCAGGATGAGAAATGTCTATTTACGTTTTGTTGGATCAATGTGCCCTGAAGAGCTGACATGCCACTATTATTGTAATCTGTCAGCTCCATTATCTCCAGTGTTAGAGCCACCTCTAAAAATGTGAATATTAAGGGAAGGTTTCCAGTGCAGACAGGTGACAGCCAACCTAGTTTCATTAGTTACGTAATAAAAATTGCAAAACTTGCTGTAACTGTCAGAAATATAGCACCAAAGTAATGGCTTAACTGGTAAGAATAATCTTTCATCTTGGCAGATGGTTCATGTACCAAGTTTCAGACTGATGAGGTTAAAAAAGCCGAGAGAAACGCAAAACTTTGAAAATCCAAGCTAAAAATGGAAATGTCAAATGACCCTGAACACCAGCAATACCACAGCACTCCACATAATATACTAAGTAACTTTTATGAATCAGAACCCACAACATTTTACTCTTTGTTGATTACATTTGGGGTAGATTAATCGTAAAATGTATGGATTTATGTTATTTGTAAAAGCAGACTGGAGGGCAAGTTATGTGTATTTATTCTAAATCCAATGTGTTTTCAGAATGATTCTTTTATATCAGAAAATTACTGATGTCTTAATTTAGATTTTATTTTCTGATAGTTTCAGGGATTTTATTTTCATTATGCTGTCTGCTTGGCTGGTGTTTTATATTAAAGGTTGGGAGAGGGAGAGAGAAGGAGAGAGGGAGAAGGCCTCACTCTCCAAAGCAAATCATTGATCCTATTGACCCATTTCCCATTTCAAGCTATTTATTAGATAGGTTATAGCTCCTTCATTTTGATTAGTGGGAAAAAAAGCCCTCAGAGTGCACTTAGAGAAGATTACTTACTCAGCTCTGTTTGGTAACTTAGTCCAGTAACTGTTTCATTGCAGAATCTTTGGCATTTCTTGAGGAATACTTTTTGCTCTTGTCTATTCATTTAGAACCCATTTTCTGAAAATGAGGAATTGCAGCAGAGATCTGTGAGGATTTTGGGAATTAACACCTGGGATCTTGCCTTAGAACTAACAAACTTTGACTGGAGCCTCTTCAATGCAATTCATGAGGTAAGAAGCGCCACATCCACTTCCAGGTATATTACTGTATTGCAGTGTTGTGCCATGGTGATGCATTTTGGAGCACTGGTGTTCCTGGGTGCTTGGTTCCCTGTCATGACAGCATGATTGGCAGCTCTCAGTAGGGTGACAGGTCCAAGAGTTATCTTGCAGTCCTTGAGACTGAAAGGAATTGTCAAGGGTTTGTAACTTTCCTGTGTTCGAGCATCTCATACGCTCCCTGTATACCTGATGTGTTTTATTGAGATTTGCCTCAAGAGAGTAAAAGACCATGAACATTTTCTAAAAACCCTCTCTGTGAATATGTTTCATATGCAAAATGTCTTATGCACTTGATAGTGTTTCAGTAAATACAGGATTCCACAAATAGCTGTCTTTCATATCACTTCAGCCACAAAAGAATTCACTGTTTCAGCAATTTAGATGGTCACATTACTGTTCGTGTTAGGCTTCAGTGGGATGAAAAATACTGGGCAGGCTTTATTAAATGGGATAATGGTGCACTTCAATGCCCATTGGGTAGTTTCAGTGACTTTGATAGGTTCTGGTTTGAGTTGATGAGTAAAACACACAGTTAACAGCAGAAAATCTCTCATGAAAATACCATTCACTGAAAAGCATGTTGGCTTTCAGAGAAAATGAATGTGAAATTCCCTTTCTTTTCATCAGATGCTTTCCTTTTCTTTCATTTTGGGTTCTTTTAGTCAGTTTAGACACTGTGAATTTGGAACTGGCCAAGCTTGGGGGGTTTTTTCTGAACAGAAATCAAGACCTACACCTCTCTTGATTAAAAATTTGCTAATATAGAAACAAGTTTGAATAGAGATTTTTCGGATTCTGCAGTGGTTTGGTATGGTTACTTTTTCATACTGGAACAGAAGTGATGAAATACAGAAGTAGACTGTTTATGTCTTTTACCTGGCTATAGCCAGAAGTGGAACTGCAGGAATTCTCACAAAAAGGGCGTATCTTGCAGGACTTCCAGTCCACCTGCCTTCTGTAATAAGTCTCTAGATTTTTCTGAGCTTTTGAGATTGGCTCATGGATAATGAAAAAATAACCATTTGTGACCAGACCTTGTTTCAAAACCATACTTACAAATAATTTATAGTTCATTTATATTTAAATTGTTTTCATATCCCTAATGATGTTGTCAATGTCTTCCAGCAAGAGCTGATATACTTCACGTTCAGCAGACAGGGCAGTGCTGAAAACACAGAGAATCTCAGTCTTCTGCTTCAAAGATGCAACGAGGTCCAGCTTTGGGTTGCCACCGAGATACTGCTCTGTAGCCAGCTCTGCAAACGTGTGCAGCTAGTGAAAAAGTTCATCAAGATTGCTGCCCAGTAAGTTACTAGCTTTGCAACAGAAATCCTTGAATTCATATATTTTGTTTGGCAAAAAGTAGGTGGAGAGGCAAGGAAAGAAAATTAATTTGTCATCCTGTGTTTTGATAGTGTAGTAAGCATACCTAAATAAAATAGTCCAACAGCAGGCCCTGGTCAAAACTAGACATGGTTGAGTATATGCTGCTCAAATCTTCCCTGGCAGCTTAGCTGTTGTGTCTGCAGTGTCAGCTGCAACATCCCCGATGGTGCAGAGGTAGCTCCTTCCTTAGCTGAGATAACCTGAGCACCATTTGACAACTATTTAGGCAGCAAAACCATCACACAAGACTAGGTAAAAACCAAAACACTCTGTTATAAATTTGGAAGTCCTACCCCTAGAGAGGAACCTAACTGCAGTAAGCTGTTGCCCCATGTGATCCTCTCTGGAGTACTCTTTTACTTATAGGAGGGGTAGGTATCTTCATGTATTAGGTTTGACAGTCTACTCTTCCACTGTTACTAAATAGTACTGGCATTTGTTCTGTGCCTTGCAGAATACAAATATATACTATACACAGAGATTTCTTTTCTCTGTAATGACTTTCTGTCTTAGTAACCAAGGAAATGGAGCAATTTAAATATGTGCAGTCATCCTCCTCACCTCTCTCTCCACTTGTTGGTCTTCTGCAATATTTGAATATGCATGTTCATGGAAACTGTATAATTTGTTCCCTTCATCGACTGGGCTGATTTAATTTGCAGGGCACTTACATACAAAGGACTGTTCTCTGCTGAAGCACTGCCTTTAGAGAAATTAATTCTTCTAATCTAATCTAGTGTAACTCATAAATGTGATCTGAGGGAGTTTGTAAGTTGTGTGGTATCCAGTAATATGTTCATTTTCTGCCATATCAGTGGCCAAAAAATGGTTGGTTCTATGTGACTTGCTTGCACCACTGTAGCATTAATTTGCACCCAAGAAGAGTTTTGTGTCTGTCCCACATGAATAAGAATGTATTTGTTACCAGACTAAAGTGTTGCCCTATTTTTGTTGATTCCATTAAGTGAAAAGCCAAAGTTACGGAGACTGAATACAGTTGTCCCTAAAGAGTAGACAGGCTCTCCCAGTGCGCTGCGGAAGCTCCTGCCCTGGAGAATGTAGGTGATGAAATAAGCGAGTGTGTAGTTTCCACAGGATTTTTTTTTTTTAGTCATAAAAGCTGCTTTCTAAATGAACACACCGCTGTATCTCATCAGTTCTGGAAGAGTTGATGACCGGGGAACATTTAGGGTGGAAAGATGGTGTGCATCATTTTGTTTGAGACACAAACCAAGCAGCCCTCCTGTTTTGTTTATGACTAAGGCAGAGAGGTAGGGAACTATGAACAGCTCTGGCTGTTCCCTGTTCTCTGCTCACAGATTCAGCCAGGAATCTTTGTCTGTGATATTCCTCTGGCCAGGAAAGCACCAGGACTAAGATTTCATGTTCATCATCTGTGTGCTTTGCTGTTGAGGAACGCCTGAAGAAAATAGAAGCATTTTACACAAGAGTGTCAATACATAAAAGGGAGACAGAGTTTTTGAAAAACAAATCCATATGCTTCTGTTGATGATTAGTCTAAAAGAGGAAACAAGGGGTTCAATAAAGCAAATTAATTAGCATGTTATTAGGAATTAACATCCTGGGGAGTTAAAGAAACAAGTCAATGTAAGGTTAGAATAAATAAATTATAACAGCAGCCTTTTTGCTCCCCGGGCAAGCAGTGGCTGACTGTAAGAGACATTCCTTCTCTCTACAGCTTGCTGTGAGGAGTGGGCCCACCCAACAGACAGTTTATGCAGGCTGCATTGGACACCTTCCTTGTTTTGAAATGAGTTGCCTTTGGGAGCTGCCTGGCTTTAATGATAAAAAGGATCTAAGCAACAAAGTTAGGATTAACTTTAAGACAGCTGAAGTGAAGTGAGAAATACACTGTCTCAAGATAGTACACAGTGATAAGGGCAGGCTTTATAAAACTTGTAACAAGTTCTGGCCATTTTCCAGGCCAAGGCCTTGGCATGTACTTTTCCCTGGTGATAAATCCCAGTGAAGCCAGTGGATTCATTCATACTTAAAATTATCTTAAAAGAGGATTCTCACTCTCACACACAAATGCACCCATATATTTGTATGATCTTCAAAAATCTGCAAGAGACAGGGCAGTATTTTTGTTTGAAAAGAACTCAGTATTTAAGGATTTCAAGTTTCCTAATGGACTAGAAGATGAACTAGAAATAAGCATAGTGTGATTGTATATGGTAAAATGTCAAAAAATAGAGGTATTGAGCAAATTCCATCAGGACCTGTACTGGAACCAGTACTAGCTGCAACTGGTTTATAGGCCTATGTAAATTGAACACTAACCAGATTTTCAGACAATAAAAATGATGAGGGATTGCAAATGCATTGGAGGATAGATAGAAAAAAAAAAGAATTATCTAAGGAGTCTAGTGGCATGTGCAAACAACAGTAGGGTAAGATTTAATTTAGATAGATGCCCAGTAATTCAGCTACAGAATGCTAATACTGAGCTGAAGAAATAAATGCATGATTGTAAAGAACAGTGCTGTGACAGAGATCCTTGGGTGATAATAGATGACAAATTAAAAGAAAGGACAAAATGTGGTGCTGTTCCAAATAAATAATTTGCTGTTTGTTTTATGCTTGCATAAGAACTTAGAACAGTAATTATATTTCTTCTTCCCTCCCCACTGTCTCATTACTTGGGAACGGTGTGAAGGAAAGAAGAAAACACATGAGTTAAAATAAATTACAAAGAATTCAAGGAAGGATAATAACAATATGGAAAAGCAGATTGCAGGCTGCAACCACAAAGAGAAATTGAAGGATCCTATGTTGTACAATTTACAGAAAAGATGAAAAAGGGGATGAAAATATTTATTATACAACAGAACAGAGGTCAAGGAATTATTCTGTATGGTAAAGGACAGCTGGGAGTAACTTGAACATTGAAAAGGGAAAATTACTTTTGACAGCAAAGGGAAAAAAAAATAACCTGCCAACAACAGGGTTGATGAGACAGTAGAACGTTTTCTAAAAAACTTCTTAGAGACCCCATCACCTAGACTGCAGGTGGTTATGAGAGGACATTTAATGAGTTCATTATGTGGAAGATGATTGTATGTTAGTGCTGAGGGTTGAAATGAGACTCAGTAACCCAGGATCCCTGTGCATTCCATTTATCTCTGATTCTGAGCACAAAATATCGTATTTTTATTCCTCAGCTGTAAAGCCCAAAGAAATCTGAATTCATTCTTTGCAATTGTTATGGGTCTCAACACTGCATCTGTCAGCCGGCTGTCTCAGACCTGGGAGGTAAGACACATCTTTATATCTTTTAGATGCTGTCAAAACCATTTTGCACAAAGGTTGTATACTGGTGAATTACCTTTTCTTTCTAATTAATGGTTTTTCATGCTGAAATCAAACATGGAGGGAGTGTTGGTGGAGAAAATTCTTTGTGACCTGAAACCTTAGATACACAGCTATTAAAAAAACCCCCTAAATGTGTCCTTCCAGAGTTTTAAATAAGAACAGAGTATGGAGACCTTATCCTCTTAAACCAAAATAAATTATTCTAGCATTTTAAGTAGATGTTAGAACAAAAAGTCTTACAAAGGTGGCTCCAAGGAAGCAGTTCCTTATTTTGGAATAATTAATAAAAAAGGCAAAACAACAAAGTAGAAAGAAACCTTCTCTAGTTGTCTTTCATCAGGTTTTTTTTCAGCTGCTCATCTTGAACAACAAAGTTAGGAAATGAACCATGAATAAGGAGTATACTGGAGAACAGAGATTATTTGCTGAAGAAGCTACTGGTTGCTACACAGAGCATGAGCATGTTTAAAGGAGGGTCCCACTGGGATCTGTGTTTATGTTGTGGATTTTTTGTTTCCATCCAAGTGGTGTCCATATTGAGTCATAGTACCCATAATGAGTGATAGCATCTTCAAGTTTACTGTATCTTCTGAGGAACCAAATATTGGGGAAGGAGTAATTGCACGGGATGGGTTGAAGCCTTATCCTTCCTTCATGCCCTTAACACCACAGGTGGGCAGTACTCCAAAAGTACCAATCTGTAATACAGAGTGAGAGAGGAGAGCTGTGATCTGCCTTGGAGATACTCTTGAGCACCAGCAGCTGAGACCAAAGGGCCATTAGAGACTTACAAACCTACCTGACACTGTCCGGAGCAAAGTCTTCCCCCTTAGCTGAAACCATGCATATGGAAACATCACTCGTGTGTCTGCGGCTTTGACACACAGAGAAACGACAGTGACTGCAGGGACTTGGGCAAAGAAGAGCTGACTTAAATAAGAGATAAAGTAAAAGTTTTAGAGAAAAATACATATCTGAGGACGATGATACAGAAACCCCTTGCCGCTGGTATCTCTGAAACACCTCTCCAGGGAACATTTGCCCTGGGCTCCTCCTCAGAGTTGCCTTCATTCCATTTCTCTTGGCTTTGGTAGGAGAGTGAAAGAGACCAAGTATGGTCTCAAAGGCAATGATACAGATCTCTCCTGCACAGACACATGCAGAACTCTGCTCTGTGCTGAGGCCTCTGGCGATCATGCACTGCTGGTGGACTTCTCTCAGGAAGAGCAGAATATGTTGCTTGTTGGAACAAAGAGTGCATCTGCATATGTACCACTGTAAATATGTCATGTTTGTGTGTGTAAAATATTTATCAAGTCACATCCTTTCTTTTTTTTATTTGTAAAACTTCATTGCACTGGAAGTTTCAAAAGCAGAAGGTTATTTGCATTAGTAATGTGACTTTTAGAAAGTAGAGCAATGTTTTTAAATTAATTATAATTACTTACACATGTAAATGAAACAACCTAAATTTAAGCAGCCATTTAGACACTAAATCATATTGGCTCTGCATGTGATTTCTTAAACAAGTAGTATGTTCCCAAGCATATTCTACTTTTTTTTTTCTACAGTATCCAGTGTTTTAATGAGCCTCACTTTCCCTGATTTAAGATAGAAAAAACATGCAATTGCACTTCCATGTTCAGTCATTTTAGCATTTTAATCGTACACATCCACTTAATCTAATTGTTCTAAATCTCTTTTCTCTTGGTAGTGTCACTGTGGCTGTCAGGATCTAAGGACAAAGACAAGACAGGATTTGTACTAAGAGGGGATCTCTTTTACTAGACTAACTACTATGGTTGGAAAAAATAGACAGGCTTTAAGGTCCACACACCATTCTTCAAGTCTGAAATACAAGCATGAAAATTTAAATTGCAAAACATTTGCTTTAAGTGTAGTGATGTGAATCCATTAAACCATCTGAGAGACAAAGGAAGTGGATGCTTGTGGAGTAGAGCAGGTGTTGGCAGGAAAGGCAAGACAGCAGTTTGTGTCTGGGCTCCCTTAGAAAGTGCTTTATGCACCTCTCTGTGGGATTAGGGTCAGATACCAGAGACAGAGTAGTCAGTTTATTAAGGAAATGTCTCACTTTGGCACCAGATTGTGCCAGTGTTAACCCTGATCAGCACTGGCATGATGTATGAAACAGCACTGAGTGTGGCACCTGTTAATTTCTAGAACCCATGTTCAGGGAAGATTGATTACAACAAATTATTTAACCTGGATGTGATTAGTTTCTGAATTCTCAGCCTGTGTTATTGCTTCTAGCTTGATATGGATATTTAGGTAAATGCACAGTCATGGAAGCTGAGGAAGAAAATAAAACCAGCTGCTAACCAGCAGTTTCCATAAAAGAAGGATGCAGGTCCCCAAGATGAGGCTGCGGGACTCAGTGCCTTGCTGGCATTGCACTGAACATGGTCTGTAATTAGGGCTCTGGGAGCTGAGGAGCAGAGGTTAACTGCATGTTGGTGCTTTCACCAGGCACTTCACCCAGAGCAGTCTTGTGGAAAGAAATGCCTCAGCATTTTTCTGCCTAAATCAAATTCTCTCTCTTTTTTTTTCTTTCCCTCTCCATTTTCCACGCTTCAGAAAATTCCTGGGAAGTTCAAGAAACTTTTCACTGAACTTGAAAGTTTGACGGTAAGTATGGTGTTGACAGCAGAAGAACATTGCTTGCTTTACCTGCCTTCCTTCTTCCTAATTTATTTGGAGTCTGCCTGTTATTGTCTGGAGCTGAACTTGTCATGTCAGATCCATGATTTGCTGCAGGCCATGTGGCTCTCCAGAGCTCCAAGATGGTCTGCAAACATGAGAAGGAAAGAGGCTGTGTTCCTGACAGAGGGAGGAAGGGCAGAGAGAGCCAAATGTACTACCGGTTCACCAGCATCAATCTGGGAGCTGTTCTTTTGCTCTGGTAGTTAATCAGCCTTTATCTGAAACAATGTGCTGCAGATCAGGGGGAAAAGAGACCAGCTCAGGTTTTAAAAAACAAATGTCAGAATCTGAGGCTTGAGGGTCTTTGTCAGCATTATCAAAGCAGAACAAACAAATGTTTCCTCTGGCTGTCATGGAAGTGGGTGCATGGTAAGATCACTGCCTGGCATGGAGAGCAGGAGATCCAGCCTTTACTGGCTGTCACGCTTCTGTACTTGGAGTTATTAATAAATGAATGTGTTTTAGTGATTCTGTCTGAGCTGGGGTACAAAAATGTTTGTTTACATTGGAAATTGAGATGACTTTCTGAATTGCCTGCACAATGCCACTGAAACCTACTACTTTATTTTCTTTGAAAGTCTCCAGTGTGCTCCATGGATCTTAAAGCAGTTTTTGTTGGGATTTTTTTGTTGCTGTTTGGTGATGTTGGTTTTGGTTTTTTTAAAAAGAAATTAATTAGCAATATATTCTGAGACATATTTTTGCGCTATATAGTAAGAGATTTTGCTAATAGAAATTTGTGGGGAAATTACAGAGCAGTCCAAGTGAATCTATTCTGCAGCTTCCTCTCAATTTAGCACTGCTTCATCTAGAGGAACATAATTGCTTTTGTTCCTTTCACTGCTTATTTTTCCTGTTCAGTTTGGCATGTCAGCTAGCTTAGAAAACCTTTAGCTACCTTGTATCCCAAAGAAACCTTTTATATATAAATCATGTTCAGATCATAAGTCTGTAATGGATTTAGAATTGCTCTTTTTATAGCCTATTGATTTTTCTGTCTATTACTCAAATTGTTTTGTAGGATCCTTCTCTGAATCACAAAGCTTACAGAGATGCATTCAAGAAAATGAAATCTCCGAAAATCCCCTTCATGCCCTTACTTCTGAAAGGTAACGTTAAAGCTTGGCTGCTCTTCACTGTTGTTAATTAAAATAAGTGTAAGGTGATTTTTCCTTCAGGTGCTCTTAAAATGAGTATGTGACAGATACAATGGTATCTACAAGACAGCACTTGGTCTGGATAATAAACAACTTCCTTTTAAGACAGGGGGAAGATGCCAATTTTCACACAGGTTTTGAAACTTCATACTGTCCTGTCAGGTATGGATAGAGCTGTGATAGAGCTTTTGCTTTGACCACATCCTCTTCAGTACAGAAGTGTGACCCTGCAAGCCCCTGAACCAGTGGCCATGGCCATACTGCTGCTCTGAGATGCCTGTTGGGAGATGCCTCCCTGCTTTGCTGGGATGAACCTCCCTGGTGCCACCCTGAAAGCAGAACCTGCCCTGTCTCTCTGTCCTGAGAGGAGGGGATTTCCAGGTCTCTTATAAGTCTGAAAGAGATAAAATCTTACTATCTAAAATAATTTTTAAAAAATCTCTTAAAGTACAACTACTTGCTAATGCAGTGAGCTGGGCAGCTAATTAAGTGGCAAGTATTTCAGATATTGCATTGTCTTGAAGTCATTAATTATTAATTGCCTAGTCTTTGAACATGGCAAATTCGTTTGTTTATTCCTGTATTCTGAAAGTGTTCTCTTTAGGCTGTTTATTCCAACCTGCTGCTGCTGCTGTGAAATGTTTGAAGGCAGTTCTCCAGATCAGTTGGTGACAGTTTGGGAGCCACCAGACACTTCCCCTCTTTGCATACATCAAAGGAGTTTGCATTAATTCAGATGGATACAATTATCAAGGCTTCAAAATCAATATTTTTAAAGTGTTCTGGAGCATGTCGTGCCTGCAAACAAAGGCAGCAAACATAAGTCACTTGTAGCAATGATGTTTGCACAGCACTACAATGTGGTGTATAAGAACATGCACCTAGACAGCATTTGTGTCTTTAACTTGTACTGGAGATAGCAAGAAGACTTTGAAATTAATGCAGTAATGTCCTTCAGTACTGTGGTCCATAAAGAGATGTTGCCAAGGTTGATAATTCCAAAAGTATTTCATGGTGCGAAGGAATTTATTCCGGAACAGGCATATTTGTATTAAGGTCATTTCCAAGACCAGTAAAATAGGCATGGGTAGCATAGAAATCATTAATAACTCAGCAAATTGCTATATTTCATCACAATAGGAACAAAAGTAGTTTCAATTAAAAAAATGAAAATTCTTAAATTATGAAAAATAACTTCAGAGTGTCCTTTTAAAAGTTAATTAAATTTAAATGCAGAGCTCTCAGCACACAGGCACAGCTTTTGAAAATCAGGCAGATTTTTCAAATGTGTAATAAAATACTGTGATATACCCTTATAACCTAGTTCAGATGCAATTTTCTGCTCCACTGAATTTATCTAGACTCTTAGTTGTTGGCTGCAAAGCAAATTTCTGTTCCTTCTGCCCTCAGAGATATACACATTGCTGTCAATGACTTAAAAAGCTGTGTGGAAATTTCTGCATCCAGTATAGGTTTTTCATTAGAAGTGATGGACAGTTTTTAACTGCATTGATGCAGACACAAGTACTGCCTGTGTCCTGAAGTCGTGTCCTTTCTGTGTCCCTTTCCCTGGGTGCCCCAAAGCAGCCCAGCAGAGGAGGTGTAAAGGGTCCTGCTCCCTCTTTTCCCTCTGGTTTTTAGGATGCATCCCAGGGTTAGGAGAGGTGCTGGAGGTATCAGCAGCATATGCTGTGCTTTCTGTGTGTCCAGGCTGGCATCCTGCCTGCCGCAGCCCAGCCATCCTAGGGGCACAGCAGCTCTCCATCACCCCCCCATAAGAGTCCCAGCCGCGGGTTTCCTCCCGGCATTTGAAGCCGTTTAGCATTTCAATTCCAAGCAATTACAAAATGCCCCTCAGGCACAGAGCGAGCCTTTGAAACCCAAGGAAATAAATCAGGTTGGCTGTTTTGAGGGAGCGTGAAGGTGGAGGCGGATGGGGGTGGGGGTGTGTGGGACAAAGCCTCTCTGCAGGTTTCCAGTCCTAAAATCCCCCTAAACCATGGGGTCCATGTGAGTATCAGAGGGAGTCCTAGAGGTGAGCACAGGAGAAATGCTGAGGTGCACAGTTGGACTGGTGGGCTGGAGGCTGGCACCTCTGCTGAGAGGGAGACTTGTCCTGTTTACTGTGTGCCATTCTCCTGCTGGCATACACAGCTGTGACCTTTAAGGAGTAAAGGTGTTGGAGTGCCATCTCATTCTGTTAACGTTTTCTCCTCATGGATCTCCTGGGTACCCTCATATCCAGGAGAGAGCTGATGGGGGCATGGTCATGGTGCTCCTCCCAGTATTTTCAGTAACCTGGAGGGTGCACTATTGAAGTCAGAGCTTCCACTCCCACAGGGAATCTATTCATATTCTTCGTACTTCATGTCCAAGATAGGTCTCACTTCTGACCTAATACTGAATCACCCTAAACTGGGCCAGGAGACACTTCAGAGACAGAGTCAGAGAAGTAGGTATTTGCTTTATTCAGCGTCAGGTGTGGGGGATCTCTCCTCCTAACACACACACACACAGAGCACTCCATACAGTCCAGTATTACGTGTAAAATTTATGAATATTCATCACATTCCTTGGGATAGGAGTGCTTATATAAATTAGTTCTTGGAAGTCATTAGTATCATTAGCATATGTGTCACACATGCATGGTGTGTCCTGGTGGTCGAACTGAGGAAGGCTCCTCTTCTTCCTCGGGGTCTTTCTGATGAAGGCTAGCAGTCTTCATCACAATGCACTTTTCACCTTTCTTTTCGGAGCACGCGCAGTCCTTTTTGGGGTGACCCAGCAGTTTCTGTTGGTTTCAAGTAAATCCTTGTTCCTCTTATCTTGGCAAGATTAAGGTGAATCCTGCTTCTTAGGTTTTGTCATCAACATTTGCCGTCTCCCAATAGTTAACTGTGCTTACATGAGTTAACTATTGATCAATTTTATCAATACGCAAAAAAAACCCTAGAGCAAATGGCTTTGAGCTACTGTTTTAATTGTAATCTTAACTTTGCAACATTTATTTTGCCTGATATTCCCTCCCTCCAGTTCATTACACTGTGTTCAGTTCTCTTCCTGGAGCCAAATATAGACCTTTCCCTTTTCCTCTGACCTTTTTGTTGCCTTTGGAAACTCCCTCCGACAACACTGCATAAAAGTGTTTTTCCCTAGCCATGATGCTTATTTCAAAGCTTTCAAACTGACTTTGGTCAGTCTCGCGTTTAACCTCTCTGGCTATCCACTGCTGTAGCCCATGTCTTTGGGAGGACTTCAGAGCCATTGTGTCCTACAGAGGGAGATGAAGGGGTGCCAGAGCCAGCTCCAGCATCTGGTAGCTCTGCCCCTGTGGAGCTCTGGGCTCAGGGACAGACGTGTCCCAGCCTGGGCACAGCCATGGGCAGAATGTCTGGATTGGTGCTGCAGGGAGAGCAGTTATGACATGCAGGGCCATCCCTCTGGATTCCCTGCCCTACTCCCAGCCATCCTCTGTATATTATGCATCCCAGAAGTAGCACAGACCAGGTTTAATAAGAAATCCTTGCTCCCATTTGAAAGCACTCTCCTTAACCATCTGTAAATATTGTTGTTATCTAATAATCTCTGCATGTCATCATTAGGCCAGGCTTTTGTTTCATTGTTACAAGGTATTGTGTCAATCCTTAATGAAATGCTTTCCTTTTTCCTTTTTTTTTTTTTTTTTTTTTTTTTTGGTTGCTGTTTAGTAATTTTATTTATTTGCATTAAAACACAAAGTTGTGAATAGTAATTGTTTTTCTTTTTTTTTTTCTTTCCAGATGTAACATTCATCCATGAAGGAAATAAAACATTTCTGGATAACCTCGTTAATTTTGAAAAGCTGGTAAGCTAATTTTGTCCTTCCTGTTTTTCAAAACATTCATGTTCTCTTCTTCCCTTTGCCTTCCTTAACTTGTAAGACTAAAACTTTCTTCTGGCTGAACCAGGAAGAAATAATTGGGGGTAAAAAAGAGCAAGCAGGATAAAACAGCCAAGTCACTCTCCCCTGCCCTTTTCCTCTGCTCCTCTCTCTTCTCATTCCTTCCTCCTCTACTTCTGTGTAAAATGGCTAAACCAGTAATGGCCATCATCACTGCCACACAGTCCACTCTTCATTTACGTCCAGTGAGACCAATTCCTTTGTACCACCTTGTGGGCTGTTTTTTATGACTTAAGTTCTCCTGCTTCAGCTTTCTCTGAATTATGTTCCCCTTTTTTTTTTTTCCTCAAGGCTTCTCTTCTTTATCACTTAAGGAAAGATTCCTCTAGTTTATCACCTGCCGGTGGTATTGTAATTTTGGGGATCTTAAATGAAAGTGAAACTTTTTGATCTAGGTTAAATGAGAAAGAAAATAATGCCTAAAATATGGATTAAATTGACTGTACATATCACTATTGTAGCTTTTATGCATAAGGACACTTGATGATGTATTTTCAGCCACATTCACTGTAGATGTCATATGACATCTACTCTGGCATGATATTACTGAGAGAAGTTTGAGTTGCCTAATTTGCGTTGGCTTTTGGTGGTTTGGTTTTTATTGTTGTTTGTTGGTTGGTTGGTTTGATTTTGGGTTTATTTTTGATAACATTTTCATGAGGTCACTTGGTGTGTTCAACCTGGAGGAGACCTCATTGCAGTTACAACTTGCTCTTGAGGTGAAGAGGAAGGGCAGGCACTGACCTCTTCTGTGTGGTGATCAATGATAGGACCTGAGGGAATGGCCTGACGTTGTGTCAGGGGAGGTTTAGGTTTAGGTATCAGGAAAAGGTTCTTCACCCAGAGGGTGGTTGGGCACTGGAATAGGCTCCCCAGGGAAGTGTTCACAGCACCAGCCTGACAGAGTTCAAGAAGTGTTTGGACAATGCTCTCAGGCACATGCTGTGACTCTTGGGGATGGTGCTCTGCAGGACCAGGAACTGGACTCGATGATCCTTGTGGGTGCCTTCCAGCTTGGCTTATTCTGTGATTCAATGGCACTGAAAGGTGAAGTCTATATATCTGAACAGTGGTGGAGTAGAGAAACCTGGATTTTTTTTTGTTGGCCTGTAGTATTTGACCAAGAAACCAAAATGTTCTTTGCAATTGCTCCAGGTGTGCCATGGGATTGTTAGTCCAGATGGCTGTGGTTGGTGAATTGTGCCCAAGTATTTTCTCCATGTGTTTACACTTGTTTGGGAATGAACACACCACCATGGAGTTAGTCATGAACCAGATGTTGAACTTATTTTCACATTTTATCATAATGTATGTTGTCTTTCAACTTGCAAGCAGACGTAGACTCTGACTTTTGAACCTGAGCTCCTTTTTTTCCTGTTTTCTATTTGACTTCTGTACCTTTTATTGTTGCAGAGTTTACAAGAACACTGATTTGCATTTAATGAAAGATTTTCTTGTCCCAAGTCCATTAACTCTTTGACCTTTAGGTGTTTGCATAAAACTCATTAGCATGTTCTTCTTCATTGCCCCTTGGAAGTACATCCAATTAACATGTAAATTAAACTAGCCCTTGATGTACCATAATTGTTACTAAAATCCCCCCACTGGCCAATATATTTATTTAGTGAATATATAGGATCTAATTCTTGTCCAGTCTTAGCAGTGTTCATTTGTTTGTTTGTTGTGTAATCATGTATATGTTTAATGTATGCTGGGCTTCCTGGGTAAGAATCCCTTTCCTTTCTGTCTCCGTTGTGTCTCCAGAGGCAGGGGAGCTTTGCTGATTGACTTCAGTGAGCTGGGATCTCACCTTTTCCATTCAAATGGATAATGGGCATTTTAAATGGCAGGGGGGGAGAGGCTGAGGTGATGGTTGTGGGGTGAGGGTTGTTCAGATTGACACTTCCTCCAAATTATCATTCAGATCAGAGCTCTCAGAAACATGCTGTCTCATGCAGCCCTGTACATGTGAATGCAGACAATAGTGCAAGCTTAGGAAGTGGGGGCTTAGGAGAGATTTAAATACCAGTGTAGTGGAAACTCAGGCTGCACACTGGTATTACACTGGCTCAGTTGGACCTTAAGGGATTTAGTCAATGGCCATGAGCTAACAAGATGCATCACATGTGATCACGTATTCATCAGTCCACGTTTCTTTTCTAATTATATTATCTTTGGGCTTTGTCCCAAAGAACAATGTCCTTCTTGGTGTTCTGTATGGAACACTGAAGTGCTCAGCACTTCTTGGCCTTTGCTGAGAAAAATTAGGATTGACATTGACTCCTGCTCAATTTGGATCAAGCCACTGAACCTCACCTGCAAATTTGCTGTTGCAGAAAAAGAAGAAAAGAATTATTCTACCATAGCAGATTACTGCTTTGGGGAAGGAACTTACTTGCTGTCATAAATGAGTAGAATTTCCACTCATGAATTTCAAAGCAAAGATGGTTTCTTGTGTCTCCGTCTGGATCAGTATTTTGAAATATTTCATTTCTGCATTAAACATCTCAGCTGAAGGAGGGCTTGTCAGCTTGAACCATTAACTTTTCCAGCTATATTAGTTGGTTTAATAAAAGATCTTCTTTCTCCCTACAATCCCTGCTTCTTTTATATTCTTAGACCTCAGCAATCCTACCATGACTGAATTTGATTTGACATGACATGATTGCAGTGGATACTAAGTTAATTCAAAATGTAAAGAAGGAAATTTGTGAAGAGAAGAAAAAGAAGTGATCTTTTGTCTCAGGAATGTTACCTAGCTTTAGCAAAGGTGAAGGGGTTGCAGTGGTTTATTTAACTGCATTTTGGGTAAAGTCTAGTCTATAATAGTGTTAGATCAATATTTAGTACTATACCTACTTCTTCAACTAAATCTGAAGGAATAAATGAAGATATACATGGTCACATCTCAAGGTATTTCCGTGGTATTTTCTGAGCTGCTTCATTGAAATGTGGCTTCTTCAGGTTTTTCTCTCTAGCCATCAGCTATGTCTTAGCAATGACAGGTCTTAGCCGCACTCCAGCAAACTCTGTTACAGGTCAGTGGCCATTACCATTTTCAATAACACCTGCTCACCTAGAGCCTTCAGCTGTAAGGACTGTGTACCTGCAGCTGTAGGTTCTCAACCCCAAATATCTGTTCAACCCCAAGCCTGAGGCTTTGCTTTCCTCAGTGAAAAGAGTGCTAATGATCCTGGGTAGCTGGTAGGCTGAAAAGCCACAGGAAATGTGTGTGTTACTCATCACGCTAACAAGTGTGCAAGCACCTCTTTAAGTAGTCAGGAGATAGCATTTGCTTTGCAGGTACATTGGCTGACTTTCTGCATTACTTTTGGATCCCTGAGAGTTGTAACCAGAGAGAAATGCCTGATAGGATACTAAAGCCAGAGGATTTGGGATTCTGCTTTAAATGTTACACAGAGGTTCTTCCCTTACCAGAGCATCGCCAGAAGCCAGTCTTGGGATGGACCCTCACAGTGACTGACTACAAAGGAGAGACAGCAAAGAGTTAGTTTGTGCGATAGTTGGGTCTCTCTGACTTCTAAAATCCAAATGCAAAGGGTGTTGGCTGGAAAACATCACAGTAGCAGCACTGGTGGAAGTTGTAGTACTGCCAGTACTCACATTATTGATCGTGAAATCTAGATCATGTCGTTAGAACTTCATTATAATCAGTGCAAGGACATCAGCAAAAGAGATTGTGTAATTTCATGGCAAATGAAGCACAGCAGGTAATGAGAAAAATTATTTTGATTTACTGATGAAAGAAATATGAAGTTTCCATTAAACATGCTCTTGTGATAAGCTTTTCTGTGGAGGAATGTTGTAAGCCACTCCCAGGATGCTGAGAGATGAGCTTTTCTGCATCATCCTGGTCTTAAATATACTCTGCTCAAGACAGTTAACCCTTTCCACCTCTGATAATTTTTGAAGGAGATGTGAAAGAATCATCAGCTGTTTGCATGAGCTGTCACATCATTCCTGTTAACTGCAATTTGCTTCCGTTACTTACTAGATATGGGGAGGAATTGCCTCAGAAAAAGTCAAATTTTGAAAGAGTAGTGGCTTAAGAACTGTATGGGTAGTATCTAGTGAAATAAGTTCCCTCTACTGATTTGTAGTGAATAATCCCAATTTTTGTAAATGGACGACCTGAGCCTGAATGAGAAAATTAATTTAAACCTTTTGTTTCCTCTGCTTTATATAAGTGAACATCCAGTATCCCTGTAAGCACCAGTTTTTGTTAAAATACCCTACCTACAGGACAGTTTTACTTGGTACATACCTGTGGAGATGTCAGGGTGCTTGCTCTGCAGCATTTAGATTATGGGCTCCTTTTTTTTGTGCTGGTTAGGCTGCAGAGAACTGCCTAGCTGATACTGGTGCCTGAGTGTGGTAGGCATTACACAAGTATGCGCTAAGGGGTGTAGTCTGTGCCACAAAGAGGTTTACAGTCCAATTATACAACCTGTGGAGACAGAAGGAGAGGCTGCAGACTACACAATACCTTAGGTAATGCACTAAAGCTGGGATTGAACTCCAAAGCATTCACCCAAGCCACAGGACTTCCTTGCTGTAGGCTTTCAGTTTAATAAAAGTCACTGGAACCAAAATGAGCAATTGTTTGGTTATTTTTCATTACCACTTTCCATTGAGTTCCTAGGGAGTTGTTCTCATTTAATCTGTGTGATATCAATAAGACATCTAGACTAACCCTGTTTCATCAAATGGTATCACTAAGATAAAGAGCAAAGTTTCTCCTGCTGTCTTCATTTTCTACCTTACCACAGTTGCTTTTTGCTGTACAGTGTAGGGCAAGGAGATTTTTCAGGCTTTTCTAATGATAGAATCTGTCTCAGTTCTTTGCACTGATGTTTTTCATTTTGTCTTTGCAGCACATGATTGCAGATACTGTTCGGTCATTGAGACATTGCAGAAATAACCAATTTGGTGAGTAGACAAAATTTCTGACTTATTTTGCCTTTGTACATCCTTGAGGGTTTGTTGGGTTTTTGTTTTGGTTTTTTTCCCTGTTTTCTTTCCAGTTGCTCAGGTTTACTACAGCAGCAGAATGTGGTCAAAAATTATTTTACCGAAGGGCAAGAGAGGGCATCATTATTGGAAGTTCAACATAGCCAAAACTGCAGTTGGAGGAAGCTTTAGTTTACAAAATGTTTCTTGGAACAGCTTCCAAATTTTAATAAATTACTTTCCTGCAAAAATTGCCATCTCTTCAAAACCCTGTGTAAGATCTGTGCCAGCTGCATTCAGTGATGGAGGCCTCTGGTATATGCTGCTGTTCCTGCCTTTCCGAGCTATAACCGAGTTAGCTCAGTCTCCTGCCAGTCTGAGTGTTTTGGTAAGGAATTCACAGCTGCCTTGGCTTCCAGTAGCTGAAAGATGGTACTCATCCCCACAGCTTTTCACTCAGCTCTACACCAAGAGCAATTGTTTGCTTATTTGGGGTTCTTAAGGACATTTCACGAAACTGTAGGAGTCTTGAAGGTATGAAGATCCTGTGGGTTTCGTGAAAGTGGTTGAGTAGGAAGAAATGAGGGGGTTATTTCCTCTTCTAGGGGAGGCTGCAAATATAGCCGTGCCTGCTTTAGACACAGGAGGATCTATGCTGAAGGCAATGATTGCGAGTGCCTCAGCTGCACAGAGGACTTCTTTTTGTTTGCTTTTTAAAATTTTTGTTGTTGTTGTTTCCGCCTTATTAGCCACCAGAGAATCCAACCCTAAGGGACCATGCCAGAAAACTTCAGCTGTCTTTGTTCTGCTGCTTATAGAGGAGAAACCTTGTTTTTCTCCTTCTCAGTGTTCTTATTCTCTGCAGAGATGTTAGATACAGGAAGGGGACACAAGAACTACTTTAGGAAGCAGTCAGTTTTTAAGCCAAACCCACTAAACATGTCGTTTATTGAGGCCACTAAAACCTCTTTTTCAAAGAGAAGTTCAGAACTGTGCTGCAGCCTTGGGGGAAACAGACTTGAATAATATCTTTTTTCCACTGATTTTTCAGCAGCTGTCAGCATTGAACCCAACAAAAAGAATATTAATAGTAAATTTGATTATAAATACAGGTACCTTGGAGAATAATAGGTACTTTTAAGAGTTCTGTTAAACATTTGTTCTGTAGAATTACCACATGTACATACAGTATTACTTTTAAACAAAGACTGCTCAGTATTATGGTTCTTGAGTAAGTCAAATACATATATATAAATGTACGTAAATGTATGTAAGAGAGGAAGAAGGGAGGAAGGAGCAAGATGTGCCTTTTTAAAATTTCAGATACTGAAGGAAATACTGATTAATCTAAACCATGCCTCTGTAAGTTAAAATGTCTCCTATTTGACATTAGGAAAAGTAGCACTGGTTCCTTTCAGTGAGATGAGGGTTTTTTGCATCTTCCCTGAACAACTTTCATCTCGTTTTTGCCTTTTTATTTTTCCAAGTGATTTTGTAAGTCTTGCAGCATAAATCCAAGGTTAATACCTGAGATTTATCGTATAATCTGGTAGTTTGAAGTAGGCAATTGTTATTTTGTTTTACCATACACTTGATTTATTGTGAAGCTGGCATTTAAAAAGCAGCTTATACTGACATCCCTGTAGGCACTCTTTTTTCCTAAAATTCGTTTAGGCATGAAATGAATTCACTGAATATTTATTGAGACTTTATGGACAGTTTCCTTTTTTAGTGGGCTTATTTTGCTCTCAGGAATGTGAATCTTTCTACTGCATCAATTCCCAGATTGGCCTAAGAGCAGCAGGCATCTCACTGTAGGAAGGAATTCAAACAAAACTAAGCAAGGAATATTATTATTGTTTATGAACTGTATCATGTGTATTAAGCTTGCAGGCCAAAGTGTTTCTGGGTTAGAAACTGGTTAGCTTCCAAGTAAGACTGAAATGCCTTTTTAATGGAAATAACATTTATATCCTAAATCCTGAAAACAAATAATAGCATTTCCAAAGCGAGGAAAAGCAGCCTGAGAAAATAACATAATTCAAGCTTTTGTCATTTGAGGTGTTAATGAGAAATACAAATGTTTTTCAGTACATTCAGCACAGCTGCTGGGATCCTATTCCCTCAGAACAAAAAGGTCAGCTCTGTATCCTGGCACAAATTTATCACATTATCCTGTTCTCTCCAACATTGCTCAAGTTAGATGGCTGCTGTGCAAGAGCTCTTTAAAACAGCTGCCCAGGAGCCCCTTAGCAACCACATGCAGAACTGGCTGCATTCACATCCCATGTTACCCACACAGCATCATGCAGCAGTCTTCAGAAACAAGTGGGATTGGTGATTCCTGGAAACTTTCTTGTATAGCTGGAGAGTGTGGAGAAAAGGATGATAATGAAACAAAGGAGAGGGAAAAAGTGTGTGAGTTAAGCTGATTGATTCAGGCAATTTTGAAGGGTTTTCTTTTTCAATTTATGGTGATATTATTAAAAAGTCCTTGAGGACATGGACATGAATTGAGCTTTCCAACCTTTGCTTGTTTGCCATCAGTCAGCAATGTTGCTTTCTCTGCCTGTCTTGATGGGTCTTGGGCTTGGCTTTCTTTTTTCAATTTCTGCTAGTACCAGCCATGCTGGAGGGTTTCACAGGCAGCGAGTTCCCACAAGCCCATTTTGAGCATAAATCTTGTAACAGAGAACAACTGCTATTCAGGCCACCCTTCAGTTTGCCTGTTACACAGCTAATTCCTCTTGCTGCGTAAACTCCCATGAAATGACAGCATGACTCCTGTCTCTGTTACTAGATCAGAAATCAAAAGCATAACAGATCAAAACGCAGGGGCCTGTCAGAGCAGCTTTGAAGAGCTTTTGTATCCATCTGCTGCGCTGCCACCTTTCACCGGCTCTGAAGACAATCATCCAGGGCCTGCTGTCTTGTGGACTTGTGTTAAAATTCTTAAAAAGTTGCAGGCTGGGTTGCCCACCCCTGCTTAAGGTCCCACTGTGCTGCCAGAGCAGCACAAAGGAAACCTTGAACCACCCTTACAGGGGATGGACTGCCTGTACTGCCAGCAGAAGTAAATCTTCCTCTTCCCAAGAGTCAGCTTCTTGCTGTCCTCATGTCCCCCTCCTTTTATGCATGCTGGCTGCCCAGAATTGCCTATTTCTTTTTTCCTTCTCCCCTTTTCTCTATCTAGCTGTTACCTCATGCATTGCACTTAAACAGCAAGTCCTTTGGATTACTGGCTGTCTTTTCTGTGGCTGTCTAGCACCTGACAGGTGGCACAGCAGTGACTCTGTGACACAGGACAGAGAAGCAGGCAAGGCACAGCTTTCTGATCCATCCCCTTTCTCCTGTCTTGCAGGCAATGAAGTTCCTTCGAAAGAGCATCACGAGCTGAAGCCATACGTCCACCACCTGCATGTCATCGACAACCAGCAAGCTCTGTTTGAGCTCTCTCACAGGATAGAGCCGCGAGTGTGAGCCTACACAGCTTCATATAACCTTGTAACTGCAGCACTTTGAATTAAGTGAATGTTTATGCCAAGCATGTTGCTTCCCTATATGAGAACAGTTTACTGAGTTTTATCAGTAGCTCACACAACATGCACAGGAAAATCAGGCAAGAGCCAGCAAAGGAGCTGCTCACAGAGTTGCAGGGCAAGCTTGGTGCCATTCCCACTGGTCACTGGGACCTGAGGGAGTGGAGCAGTTTCCTTTGAGCTCAGGAGCTTGGTTTCTCTGAAAATATTGTTTGGTCCAGTGTAGCTTTCAATGCAGATTCTGCCAGTATTAGAAAGAAAGGAATCATCATGTCACAGCAACAAAACATTTCAGCAAGCAACATGCCGCAAGGGGGTTGATTCCCAGTTCACCACAGTATGTACCTCACTAATTCAAGGCTGCCAAAGTATTATTGCCAAAAATAATGTGCAATCTGTGCAGCTGCCATGAGTCCAATGGAGCATCATATTTGAGATGTGCGAGCAACCTAGAACGGGAATATAACAACCAGATGAAACTCGAGTGTGTTGTGATGTGGAGGTCAGCAGTAAACCGTTCACTCTGTTATGGCTCCTTTAAGAATATGCTTTATAAAACACACTGTAAGAGCCAATCCACTTCTGTTGCAATTTATGGACACAATTGTTTGTATACTGAAAACATGCTATTTTCTTCCTTTTCAGTTATCTCAGATTTAGCACTGGCTCCTGCAGTTAATGTGTTATAAATTACTATAGCAGGAGTTTTGTTTTCTGTTTGGATTACAGCCTCCTTGGTATCTATTCAGAGGCAAATGCCTAGATCCATCTGCATTTCTAATTCCCCCCACTGGAAATACCATTTCACCAAGTAAAACTCACCTAACTTGCACATGCTTCTAGTTTTTAAAGAACAGAAGGGTGCACCTTACAGGGTACCAGTGTAATTACCTGCATACACACCAGGCTCTCACCATCAGGATCCCTTTACTGCTTTTGTCCCTTTCACAGTCCTTCCCTAGACAATTCTCATGCAGCTAGAAGTACTGCACCTGGACCTGTACTGAGGCAGCATTTCTAAAGTCTTGTCTAAGCTGACCTACATCTCGAGCACCACCATCACCTGGTTTCCAGTGCTAAGAAGTTGCCCTGGAATGATCTAGTGAATGCCTCAGGCAACGTGCAGAGTGCTCTTTGGCCTGTGTTTGTGCACTGACTCACGGTGATGGTCCCTTTGCAGAGCAGGGAGGATACATTGCATTGCTTGCCCATCTCTGTTGTATGTTTTCCACATGAGGAAGACCTCCAAGAAAATGCTCTTTTACTAAAATGTGGGAATATTGAAGTAGCATGCTCTTCATCATCCTGTTATCTCTGGTTTAAAGGGATTAAAAAAAAAAAACCAGCTTTAACAAGTAGTCTGTGGGGGAATCTGTAGAATGCATTCAGTTTTCCCATCTGTGAAATATTGTATAGATCTATTGTAAAGGAAACAGATGTTTCAGAAATGTATTTGCTTGTACTTTGTTATTATCAAATACTATATGTTTGGTTGTTTTTTTTTAAGAAAAAAAATCTTCTTTTTACCCAGTAAAAAGAAAAAAAAAAATAAACTCTTGCTGGCCATGGAGTAAAAATTTCCTATGTTCTTCTGTAGATGTGACTGCACATATTGTAAATAACTCTTTTGTGCAAACAGACCAAAACTGTTCAAATGAAGTTACTAGCTGTGGTGGGCTCCTTTTTGCAGTGTAAGAAAAAAAAACGGATACAATTTGTTGCTTGCGTTTTTGCAGTTCTTCCTAGGGCTACTGCATTTGGAACTCCCACCCTAGCTGAATTACCTGGATGGTTTCCTGGGTTTTGAGCTCCCTCTTGTGAATTTTTTTTTTTACTGTGGCATTATTTTTAGGAGCCTGTATGTAGACCAGCCTGCATGCTTCAGCTCGTGTGGTGTAACACTCTAGTCCACAAAGTTGTTCTGGAAATCTGTGGGAGAGGAAACATTCAAAGGCATTCAGGGTGAGAAGGTGGGGCTGTTTGTGATTTCACTGCATTTGGCTCTGTGATAGTTTTGGTAGCTACTGTGGATGAAGCAGCAGCTCTGTTGGAGAAGAATAAAAGACAAGGAAATGAAAGAAGGGGAAAAAAAAAAGAAGAAGAAAGATGACTCTGTGCTGAGGCTTTGATTTGAAAGCCTGATAGAACTATGTGGAATACTCCTCACTCTGCCAACTGACAATGAAGTAAAGGGATGAGTTAACTAATACTAATAGGCTTCGAGGCAGCTGAGGTGTTGGCTTTCTGCACCACTGTAATTTCACACTAAATCAGGTGTTGTCTACCCCTTGAAGCTGGCATAAAATCAGTCTGAAGGCACACAGCCAAGCATTAACCTTGTTATCTGTGCTGTGACTAATTAGACAACTAGTCACAGATTTACAGACTAGTTTTTATAGTGACATGTATAACTTGGATTTAAGTTTCAGGTGGGAGGGTCCAACATGGCTGCATCAATTTAATGTTGAAAATAGGGCCTTAGACCTGTTACTATAAAGGAAAAGTAAATAGCCCAAACCTGTAGCTAATATGTCTAATTTTAAAAAAGGCCCTTCAGAGTCTTCATTCCACAGGTGAAGTATTGCAGAGCTTTGCTGCAGACTGGCAAGCAGTTTGAAGGTGTGGAGGTTGTGAGAAGAAGTAAAAGTAAACCCTGTGTTAGGGAAGGGCAACACTATACAGCCTTCTGCCAGGGTCCAGCACTGGTGATATCGTGTGATTTTTTTACATCCTTCAATAGTGCAGTGAGGTTACATGGTATAAAATCTATAAATCTTGTAAATTCCACTTACTGCAATCACACCTGGGGTTAAATACTCTGCATACTCTTTTATTTTAGTACCTAGGAGGAGTAATTAGACAGAACAAAGGAAGGAGCTGTGTCACTTTATACCTCTTTGATGTGGGATTTTGTGGCAACAAATTTAGGTGTTTCTCTGACACAGCTTTTTGATTCCAGCATCATCTTGGATAGCAATAAATTTCATTTGCATAGCAGTGGCAAAAGAAAGGGTGTTATCAGAAATAAGATGTGTGCTGCTGTAAAATTACAAAGAAAGATGTAAATACTAAACATTTTAGCAGAGTAATATTTATTTGCATAGCCTATTTATTGTCATCTTATACACTGTTAAACACTGGGTGAAGTAAATGAGCTGAGGTAAGAACACCTGCCTGTTCTCTCTTGAGTGCCATAATGGTGTCAGCTTGCATTAAAAGTAATAAAATAGAAACCCCCAAATCAAGGTATTTACCTAACTTCTCAGGGACTACAGCTAGTAGTTATCCACCATCATGAGACCTGGTAAGTATGAAATAATCTGATTTACCAGAATCAATGTTGCCAATGTTTTCCTTTGCATATTTCATGCTTGTTTGCCTCTGTACATATTATTGTGTTGTGTATTTATGAGAGCTAGTAAGCAATAATTTATATGTCAAAATGGCCAAGCAATACAAGGTTAAAACTTGTAGAAGCAACTGTTACGTTTATCTTGCATTTTCCAGTGTTTTTTAATATTGCTTTTCAAAATATAAAAACTACCTTAATGAAATCTGGTTTCTGTGCCTTTATGCCTATCACACGTACTTATTGTTCCTATATGGAATATTTTACTACCAGTCATTCAGTTCCACAGACCCTCACTGCATTTGTGAGATGGATGCAGACTCACACAGAGGCTCACAAGCCTGACCCCTTTCAGAGCTGCTCATCTGTCTCAGGTCAGTGGGATGTGCTGGTACCAATGTTTCAAAGCACGAATGAGGTTAATGGGGCCTCAGCTGTGCCCTGTCATCACAGCACAGCCAAAGAGGGGCCTCGAGCTACCATGAGAAGTCTCTGTGGGAGAGGGGAGGAGTAAATCTGTCTTCATATCCTCTGGAGTCTGCTTATTGGCACTTGATCCTCTTACTGAGGACAGCAAATGCTTTCCCCTGTCATCAGTCATCCCTGATGGTGCTGTTTCCTCTCCTTCCTCTGGGCTGGTCTGCAGCAGGAAGGCAGAGCTCAGGATGCACTGTAAAGCAGCTGAGGCTTGCCCTGTCCGTCCTTCCTTTCCTCTTGCAAACCCCAGGAACCAGGAAGCCAAATCTGGCTATTTCAAACAGATGTAACTCTTGGTACTTACTCTCTGTTCAGAGAGCTTTACAAATACGCAGTGCTTAGTCCTCTGAGTGCCTGCACCTCAAGTAATCTTAAGCCTGACCTTAAAAGTGTTTGTGCTAGTGTTAGTATACAGACAAGGTGGATTCTAACCTTAATATTTAAAATAAGCCTGAATTGTTGATACTCCTCTGTAATGATGTTTGAAGATACATTACAGACAGACCTACTTTTCCAGACCCAGTTGCACAATCAGAAGAATTTATGGTCTCAGCTGTTTATCACTGTCCCTTCATTGAATATCCCTGCTCCCCACAGTGTAGCCCAGAAGACTGGGAGAGAACCTCCAAACCTGTTGCAGTTGTTAAGCCACACGTGGCTACGCGCAAGCAGCTACCTTTGCAGAAAGGGCTCTCCTTCCCTCTGTTGCCCTTGCTGGGAGACTTTCACAAGAAGAGTGATGATACCTTTCAGGTGATATGCAAATGGCAGGGTGTGGAGCTGAGGACAGCTGCCTTACAGCTCCAGTTGTGCTAGAGAGCCACGAGAAGAGGCTGCTGCGCTGTGGATGTTGTCCCTTGAGACCATCTTGCTAAACTGTTCACACAAGGGTTCCTCTATCCCTCTCCACTAAAAAGAGCTTGACTGGCAAAGGCCTGCAATTTCAGCTGCTCAAGGGACTCTGTGAAGTTTTACTGAAGTAAGCAGAGGGGTCTGTGATGAGCCATTCCTGCAGGAGCTGTGTGACCCCAGAGGCAGCAGGTGGGGGCAGTTTGCTGTGGGCCAGCACAGCCCCCTGTGCAGAGCAGCACTGATCTGCATGGGGACAGCTGCTCTACCCCATGGAGAGGTGATTTCCTCTTCTCAGGAGGAAAAAGCTGCTCAACCTGAAAACCAAGCCTCCTGAATATTTGCTGTGTTTCATGTCCCAGCAGATTTCATGCCACCCAGAGCACCTGCTGTGGAGTCCTGCTCACTTCTGCCCTGGGAGTGGCAACGGAGTTACACAAAAAAACCCAAAGAAAGTAAATCTTCCACTCCTACAATGTCACACCATTTCACATTGGAGACTGGAGATGTGTGGGATGGCACCTTACACTCACAGGTGTAGGGCATGAAATGCTGTGATAATGCTGTGAAATGCTTGTAGTGGTATCAGAGTTACAAGAATTGAGCAGCATAGTTAAAGTCTGGAGAACTGAGGAGGCCTGCAATGGTGGGCCAAACAATTGTTGAAGCAAGGAGAGATGTGTTCTGCATTTCCTCTTGTCTGGAGGAAGGTCTGGTGATTAACTCAGTTGGTTAGAGCATGGTGCTATTAATGCTGGGGCTGTGGGTTTGACCCCAGAAGGGGCCATTCACTTGAGAGTTAAACTTTGATGAATCTTCTGGGTCCCTTCCAAGTCAGAATATTCTGTGATTCCATAAGACCCCTGTAAACACCCTTGAGCAGCATCTGCCTCAGAGCCTTTAAAAGTATGACAGTGATACAGTCTGCATAATTTTAATTTTCACTGCCCACTGCTGTGGTAAGCAGTTGCCGCTGGTGGTCTCCTCAGGAGGTTTGTACAATCACTTATTTGCAGAGATGCAAATCCATGCATTTTGGGAACTGTCTGGACTTCAGCATGGCTTTTTCATCTGTTTCTTTTGCCAGGGAGGGAAGTGGCATTATCAGGAAAATCCATAAATGCCAGAGGTTTATGTCCAAAAAGGAGACAGAAGAGTCCTGGAACTTTATTCAAATAAAGGGAGAGAGTCCACTGGAGCACACACTCATGCGGTTTTCTCTCTCGAGGTTTCAGAGGGCGCAGCCTCCGTTTATCCTAAACTCCCAGCCACATGTTGCCCTCTTCCTTTCCCCATTGGCTAAAGTACTAGGAAGGTACAGCCTTCCCGAACTGCCTACCACATATTCCGCCCTTGAACCTTCTATTTTACCCCAAAGTCGAGAAGTTCGGGCTTGTGCAGACCCACTTGTTTGCTTCAGGAGCCAAGCTGTCTGGGCTCTGTAAGGAATCTGCTGCCCAGAGTTAGTAGAGACATTAAGGCCCATTTCACAGATGTTGATATCCAAACCTTCACCTATAGAATTGTTTGTAAAGACATTCTCTTTCCTCTCATCATGATCTTGAAAACCTTGGAAAACTTCCTTTACTCTGAACAGTGCTCCTGACCTTTTCCAGGTCCGATTTCCCCAGGGGAAATCTCAGGGTAGAAGCAATCCTCCCCATTAAGAAAAACACAACCATCCTAGAGAAACCAGGCAGCTAAAACCCAGGGAAAAACTCATTTTAGGGTTAAGAAAGAGAAGAGCCATTTGGGAGGTCACCCAAATGCAGAAGATGAGAAGGAAGTTCTTCCTTTGTGTTCTCTGCATGGGTCTGATTGCTTGCACCTGGATTTCTGGCTGGTGAAGTTGTTGCTTTGCAAGGAGAGGTGGATGTGCTGGGTTTGCATTTCAGGGCTGATCCCTAAGAGGTCTTTGTGGGCTGCCTTTAGTGCTCTTTACAGTCCTAGTTCCTACTCCTAAGGTTTCACCTTTCATCTCTGTGGTAAGGAGTCAGAGGAGACCTGGGGGTGCTAAGGAATAGTGAATCAACATCATTTAGAATAAAATTTGATTGGAAAACCAAACATCACCCTTTTTAGCTGAAAATGTGATTCAGTTATATAAGTTTATAGAAGTACCTGAGCAAGACATGAAGATGCCTTTAAGCAGAATCAGATTAGCTAAACCCCACTGAAGGACAGTCACTGGGGTGGGCAGCCTGCCTTGAGTAGATAGGTCTTAAAAGATAGTTTGTGCAAGGAGATGGGCTATAAATTTCTTGGTCTTTCAGACAGATTTTCTTGAAGAAAGTTGTCAGGGCTTCTAAAGCTTGCAGCTTTTTGTTCTGCTCTCCTGCTGTTGCTGACACCAATTCAAGTCCTTTGCTGTCTGCAGCAGAGAAAGGGCTGGTTCAGAGTGACTGCTAGTGCTCCAGATAAGGTTATAAAGAAAAATAAAGGAAAGGAAAAATCTTACCATTGTCCCAGCCGAGTGTAGGGCTGCCTCAGTAGGAAATGAGTTAGATGGGCGTGCTACTTAGCAGGGAGAAATGGCACTGGTAGAACTCGTCTATTTAACCTAAGTGGTGAAGTGTCCCTTGACAGAGGTACTGCCAGCTGTGACAGATGGCTTGAAAGCAACAAGCTGTGGTTTGCTGGAGGGGAATTTACTAGCAAATGTAAACAGGGATGTTTCAGACCTAGAAATGACAAAAGATGGTGAGGATCAAGCCCCAGATCAAGCGCCTCCTTGGTAAGTTATGGAGGCTCCTGAAAAATGTTTGTGAGAGCTCTCTGTAACTCTAGTCAGAGGTTTTGTTGCTTCATGAGCAATGAAGCTGTTACTGACGTCACTGTGGGCTTTCCCCCAGCCGAGCGTGGCTGTTGGTGGGGGTGACCGTGGTACACTCAAGTGTCTGCTGAGAAAGTCAGCTCAGCAGCTCCAGGTGACAATTCTTAGGCCGTAAAGCCCTCAAAAGTTTGAAGTCTTCAGGTTATGTCAAGCAGCTTGGAAAACCTTCCATCAAAACAAGGCCAGCTGCTGTCATAAGTCTGTCTCCCTTTCATTCAGAAAGACTGTGTGAAATCAAGTTCAACTTCTATTGATTTCCCCTGGGTTTTAAAAATCCAGGATCCCCAAATGTCTGCTGTCAGACTGTCTTTGGCTACACTACAAAACAGAATATAGTCTCTCTATCCAATTTGAAATACTTTAAAGCAGCAAATAACCCTGAACTACTTTATCTGCTACTGGTGCTGGGCTTCATACTCCTGTCATGGTGCAGTGCCAGAAGAGGACCAGGCAGGGCTGCTTGGTGTTGGGTGCCCTGTCACACTCACAGTGATGAAAATGGTTGTGGCTGACACCAGCTGCCAGCACTGAACTTGGCTCAAGGCGACAGCTACATGCTCCAGCTTCAGGGCACATTGTTGGTTGGAGACCACTTTTTAAGTCCAAATAAGTGATGATGTGACAGTAGGAGCTAGAAGAGAGACATAAGAGAGGATGGAGAAAGAACTGAACAGGTCCAGCACAGCAGAGGTAGAACAGGGGAGTACTGCTAAGGGAAAACAACATGCAAATCTGAAGAAAAGCCACACGTCTGAAATTAATTTAGACCCTTGTTAACTGCTTAGTTGATAAGGTTTACTTAATTTTAAGTGAGGTAATTCACTTTGCTTTTAAATTGGAGTTTCTGCTGAAGGGTATAATGCAGTTTAGTCAATCAAATTTAATTCTGTGCATTTTGTAAATTTGATTGATTACTCAGAGCAATTTGAGTGACTCCAGGGAACCTGGTCCAGCTTTGTACAAATGCAAAAGAGGAAAAACTTCAGCTAAATGTTAAAGTTTCCAGCGGACACTGAGAGATTTCCCAGAAGCAACTGGACAAAAACATACTGGAGCCACACGTTACTGTAAGACAGACAGGGTTCTTATTGGGGGCATCTCTGCAAAGAGTACATCAGCATCCTCACCAAGCAAAGCGTTTGGTTGACTTGGGGTTGGCTGGTGTCAGCTAGAACAAACTTTTCCCATAGTTAGCCTTCTTTTAGCAGTATCTTCCCTTTCAAAAGCTCAGAATACCATTGACATCTAGTGGTGAAATCCTGTGCCCAGAGAGCCAGTTTATTACATCAAAACTGCCGGCCTGACCTCGAGGGACTGCAGGACATAATGTAGCAGTAAGAGGCTCCTCTGTCATCTCTGTGGTCCACTGACCCCATTTTATTAGATTTGTTGACTCAGATTCCCGTTTAAGTGGACTGATGGGATTATCTGTTCAGCTTTTTTTGTGCGTGTTCTACCCTGGATTTAACTTTCAGACTTTACGATGAGAAGGCACATTCACTTAGGACAGATGCTAATGCAAATAAAGACTGCTGCCTTCTCATCTGTCAGTAGTCCCTGGAGTCAGCATCTCATCCAAAGCTGTTGGCTGTAGTGTGAGCATTTGGTCTGAGGCATCTTCTCCAAACATTCTGCAAAGTTGTCTGGGTGTTCTTGACAAAAGCAAGCAAATCCCCAGCCTGCTGGGTTAATGGTGTGAGGCTGAATTCACTGTTTGCCAAAGGACAGGTTTTGTGAGCTCAAGGAGCGAGTTTTCTTCTGAAGGTGCTGTTGTACAAGTGCTCCTGGCAGGCTGGTGATAGCGTGTGGCTCTGTTCTCCGTATCAGTGGTACCCCCAGGAGCACAGCTGCAGCCAGCTAGCTGCAGCTGCCACATGGTGTCACAGGGAAGCTGCAAATAGATAAGATGGGAGCATTTTGTAGTCATATACAAGGCAAGCCTCCTCTGCATAGTAAACCTCACATTTCAGCTGCGCTTTACCCTACCATTTGTGCAGCTAATGAGCGCAGCTCACCAGAGGTTTCCCCAGACTCACTGTGATATTGCAACTCTGGTTGCAGTGACAGCCTGGGGACCATAACAGGGACTTCTGACACTTGGTCTTTTGTGGACGGGGCAGGAATAGTGCACCTGGGCAGCACCAAAAAGTACTGTCAATAGAACTTATTCATTTAGTGCCACTCAGAGAGCTTTGAAGGCAAATAGAAAATGCTCACCTGTTTAAGGCACAAGGAGGCAGAGAGGAGTTGCTGTTTCAAGGAGAAGAAACTTCAGAAAGAGAGAGGCAGAGAGACATGGCCAAAATCACACGGCACTAGAGCACCATTCAGATGGAGCCTCACTCATCCTTGGGCACTTCCAAACCATTGGTGCTTCCCCTACGCCTGCTCACCGAACCAGTTATACACTGTAAAAGAGTCAGTGAAGGGGAAAGAGGCAAGAGCCTGATGGAGACAAGTGGAAGCTGAAGGGTGGCAGGGCACAGCCTCCTCCTGGATGGCTGCCCACAGCCTGTCTGTCTCCAGAGAAGTGCCCAATTATCTGCTTGGTGGAGCAGCTGTGGTGTTGCTTACACAGGCTCTCTGTTCTGTGGACTTTGAGGCATGTCCTACTTTTGAGGAAATCAGTGTGACTTGGAAAATCTTCCTCTTAAGCAGGGCCCCCATCCCAGATGGTGAACTTTCTACAGCTGCTCCTCCTCGGCTGCCTTGTCCGTTCGCTGTGCTGGCTGACAGTGGCTGGATAGGCATACTCTGGGGAAATTAGGTGATTTTATGGGTTTGGAAGGTCACTTGCACAGAGATAGATGATGCAGTCCACAACTGCAAGCATGGAGGAGGCATTTTGGAAGCTGGAGAAAGGTGCTGCACCTTTCTTAGGCTGCTTGGAGCAACCTGCTTCAGAAGACACAGACCCTCCTCTTCCTGGGGGCTGTTCTCACTATGGGGCCTCCTCACTGGCCACAGATAGGCACATTTCCTTTGCATCTTCCTCAATGGCTTGCCACTGACATTGGTTTATTCCCAGGGTCTCTTATTCTGCCAAAATACCAACCACCTATTAATAGTTTGGGCTTTAGCAGCATTTGGGTTTAGTTTCTTCTATGAATCACTTTATTGAAAGAAGGGGGCTACTTTTTATTCCCAGTTTGCAGAATCTCTGGCTGAATGCCAGAAAATGCATACTGTGGCCAAAAAACAGGGAACTTCACCTAGAGAATTGTGTCCTGTCTTGTGCACAGGGCTGCACCATCAGTTGATTGACAGGTTAGGGAACCATGCCACTAAATTTTGCTTTTGAGCTGTGTTCTCCTTTATGCCAGCAGTCACTTCTGGAGTCACAGACAGTACTTGCGGGAGAAAGAACTTACAAATGAAACAGTTGAGGGGAAATAAGTGGTTTTAACCTCGTTTCTAAAGAAAAATGACTGATTTTTTTGCCCTTTCTGTCGACGATTGAATGACGGGCCCAGACCGGCAGGGAATCTGAAGTGTTTATTCAAAGGAGTGAGTTGGTTTTATACACTTTTCTAAGGCGCAGCATTTCCTTATATGGCGTGACCTATCCTGTGTTGCTACATCAGCAACACGCTTTCTCAATGTCCTTTTATGGGATTATCACTCGCTGTTCACTCGTCAGCTCCCGGCAGGTTCCTCTACATAGGGGTCTGCCCTGTGACACCTCCTCCCCCAGGGTCCGGAGGAGACAAGCCTCTGTGTGCCGCCATGTGCTCCTTTGTGCTGCCATGTGCCTCTGCAGGCAGGTTTTACAGCTCACAACCCAATTCTCTCTTATAATTCCCCATAATTTCCCTTTTTCTGTTTTATACAAATAAGAATTATGAAACAAAACAATTCTAACATTAGAACATGTTTGACTCACTGTCTAAACTAAATAAGCTCTGTTCTTCACAAGACATGAAAACACTTAATATTTAAACAGATTGAACTTGGAGAAACAACATAAAATTGTCTAAAACTTTTACCATCACTCAGAATCTGCAACTGCTGGAAGGTCCTGTTTCACAGTAAGGATTTAGAAAGTCTTTCCTAGGCAAGACTTTCAAGTTTACTTTGGAAGAGGGCCTAGCTTTTTTAAGATCAAATTAGCAAGTCAAAATGACTTGATTACACTTTTAGGGCAGAAACACCTGGGTCTGATGGTGTAACCTCCACTCAGCCAGGGCTATGGCTTGGCCAGAGCCTCAAGCCTTGACTGAGAGAGTTTCTCTAAAATACTTATAAAATTGCTTAAAAACTTTATTAATATCATTCTGAATGTGATTGAAAAATTAAGAACATATAAACTTCTTTACAGTCTTTCCTGGGGGGCACACCCCATCTCTGCATTTCCCCTTTTCTGTTCTAACAATACTTAACACGAACATTTTTCAGCTTACTAAATTCAGGAAAATGTGTAACATAACATGCAGTTATCTTACTATGAACAGTGAAATAATACATCTACAACAACAAGTGCTCACCAAGTAAAAATAAGCAAGGTAATATCATTAACTGCTTAATATTATCAACTGTGTAAATACTTCACTGTTTCACAGAATATATAGAAATCTAGGCTTTGGAAAATTACAATTATAATAACATTAACTTTTTAAGTGGTTTCAAAAGGTTTCAAAAGGTTTTAAAAGGTAACAAGCTTAATTTTTGCTTTAAAAAATAGCTTACAAATTATAATTATTATCCGTCACAAAAAGCAAATAAAACAATGCAGGGTATTACAAGGTGGTGTGGTAAAAAAAAGCAGTAGCTTGCAGCTGCTCTCGCACAAGCTGGTGCAAATGCTGAATGCTGCAGCTCCCCCACCCCCAAGGAAGGGGCAGGAGACGGGAGCCCGGCTGTAGCGGCTTGAGTCCGGCTGTTCGCGTGGGTCCCGCGGCTGTGCGGGTCCCGCCGGCCTGTCTCTTCACATGCAGAGAGCTGCCCGTGGCCCCTGCCATGCACCGAGCAGAGCCGCAGCCACACCAGCCTCCAGCGCCACCGATCTCACCCGTCTGTGGCGTGGGGGCGGTCGCCGAGTGCAGCCGCGGCACAGCTTTGCCATGTGCTCGCCGCCATGTGCTCACCGCCATGTGCTTGCTGCCATGTGCTCGCCGCCATGTGCTCGCCGCCATGTGCTCGCCGCCATGTGCTCGCCGCCGCGGCGCAGCTCTGCCATGTGCCACGCTGCCATGCGCTTGCCAGCATGTGCTCCCCAGCACCACTATGCACTAGCCACCACGGCGCATCTCTGCCATGTACTCGCTGGCGCGGCTGCTCACCAGTGCTGCGAGGGTGCGGCGCCACACGCTCTCCCCTTGCCGCTGCACTCTTGCAGAAGGCAAATGGAGAGGGAACACGCTCCTCCCCAGCTCCAGCTGATGCCACATGGCGCAGGGCAGGGCGTGCTTTTCTACGGTACCGTCTGGCTTCCCTCCAAGGTCAAACGGGTCCGGGGACCAGGGGCCATCTTCTGGTTCTCCTCTCACAGCCCCGACAGACTTACGGTCGCTCGCTGGCGGCGCAGAGAGGCTTGGCATGGCTGCTGTGGTGGCACAAGCGGCTTTCTTTGTCTGGTCTCTTGGTGCGGCATGCGCTATGAGCGCCTTAGACGCTGTCCTCCAGGGACACAAAAGCTTTGTCAGCGCTGCGTCGCTGCATGTAGCTCGGCTCCACAACGTGTCTGAAGCATCCCGTGTCTGAGGATAAAAAATACTGGTCCTTTCTAAAGTTGAATTACCATCTTTTGCCCAGAACAAGAGTCTGTTCAAATCTGTAGACTCAACTTCCTTGCCATGTTTGTTTAAAATCTGTTTTAACGTCTCTGGGACATTCTGTTCCTGGGATACTCCATCCCCTACATCCCCCATGGCTCACCTACAATTTGTAGGGATTATAGCTGGCCAGCATTCTTGCAGCAGCATTTCAAGTCCCATGGGGCTCACTGACAGACGCACAGAGAGGCATATAATAAATTCCTCACATGGGGCACCATTTGTTGGCAATTGAATGATGGACCCAGACCGGCAGGGAATCTGAATTGTTTATTCAAAGGAGTGAGTTGGTTTTATACACTTTTCTAAGGCACAGCATTTCCTTATATGGTGTGACCTATCCTGTGTTGCTACATCAGCAACACACTTCCTTTTATGGGATTATCACTCGCTGTTCACTGTCTGTCAGCTCCCGGCAGGCTCCTCTATGCAGGGGTCTGCCGTGTGACACCTCCTCCCCCAGGGTCCGGAGGAGACAAGCCTCTGTGTGCCGCCATGTGCTCCTTTGTGCTGCCATGTGCCTCTGCAGGCAGGTTTTACAGCTCACAACCCAATTCTCTCTTATAATTCCCCATACTTTCTTATCCCTTATTAGATTTCTAGGTACTTGAAACATATTTAACTAAATCTGGAAGAGTCAGGAAAGGCTCAGAAATAAATATATGTCTGCGAGGAAACTCAAAAAGCAGCTGGGAGAGATAAAGGGTTACAGGAGGCTGCAGCACTGCTCCTCATCCCTGTGATGTTCTGTGGCCACTAAGAAGCCAACTCTTGCCTGATTCATGTCAGTTCTTTCCCAGTAGAAATTTGGGTGGTCATAGGAATCAATGTCTGGGCACATTTGAGCAAGGTACCACTGGTGAACCTTGCTTTTCACCCTGGAGGTTTAGTGGCTGGAGGTGCTGTCCAGGCACTGATCCAGGGCCATAATCTAGTTCCTGCTTTTATCACCCTAGGCAAGTCTTCATATGTTCCTTTGGTTCACATCATAGTCCTTTCCTTCTGCTTTTTTCCCAGTCCTGCCTTTTTGTACACCCTGCAAAGAGGGTGAAGTGTCTCAGGCAGGAGACTGACCATTTGTGAGGTCTGTACATGACAATGATATCCTAATGTTCCTGCTACCCCATTCCTAGCAGATTACTACTAGCAAAACAACAGTGTATTTTTTTTTATATATTTAATGAGGAGCAGGAGTAATTTTTGCTTTCTTCTCCCATGTTTTTTTAAGTCTTCAGACACAGTATGGAGAAGAGAGCCGTTCAGGGCAAAATAAACTGAATATCAGTCCTATTTCTATCCTGAGTATTTTATGGTGGAAAGACTAATGTCTGAGTACCTTACAGCATCTTTTCTGAAGCTCACTTAAGGATTGTAAGCAAAAGTGCTGTAGGAAGAAAGGAGCCGTCGTCCTAAATGTTGTTTGGCCAAGCAAGACAATTTGAATATGCCATAATGGCACTAACCTGAGGCAGAACTGCTGTTGCACAAAGCAGATAATAGTACAAGTGTACTTTATAATGAAGACATATTGGCTTGTCTTTTAATCTACAAAGAGGTGTTTCTAGCTGGAGTAAGCTGGGAAGGAATCAAATGGAGCTTCCTGTCTTCATTTCAAATATGTGACATGCAATGAGCTTGAGTAATGTGAACTGAAGTTTGTGTAGTGGTTGTTTTGGGGTTTTTTGTTTGTTTGTTGTTGTTTTTTATTTTGTTTTGTTTGGTTGGGGTGGGTTTTTTTGTTGTTGTGTTGTTTTGTTTTGTTTTGGAGGGTTTGGGGGATGATTTGGTATAAAAAGGAACAAAAAGGCAGGAAATATCCCATCTCAGCTCAGTGTTGGTGAGTGGAAGAGGAGTCTCACAATGCCGTCTAAGGATTCCCTTGCTTGAGAGAGGACTACCTATGCTTAAGTCCCACTAGCTGGGAGCTGGCAATGCATTTTAACTGCTCTCACCAGGGCAAGAGCAGTTCCAAACATCACACATGGATGATATCTGTTCAGCCCCTTTCATATGGGAGAGAGCTTTACAATATTGTAGAGATAAGCTGTCTGTGTTGGGTTGACCCTGAGTTGATGGACAGTCTTTAAGACCAATTACGCTTCTCACAATTTACATATTTAAACCGCACGGAAAGGCGGGACTTCCCCTTTTGGTCAGAGCTCGCCTGCTGGAAGGTGGGGGGGCTCCGAGCCTCCCGGCCCCGCTGGGCCGGGCCGGGGCCACTGCCCCTTTCCCCCTTTCCCATCGCTGCGGCACAGACCCTGGGTCACTGAGGGGGACTGTCCCAGAGCCACAGGCAGCTAAAACCAGCCATGGACTGCTCACAGCTAAACCCATCCAGCGCGGCTTCTGGGGACAGGCGGGTCCCTCTCCTCTCCATGCGGAGCCGGCAGAGCCTCCTGTCTGCAGCCAGCACACTCCGTGCTGAACTGAAGAGGACACCACGCAGCCAGCAGCACAGAGGGAGCGAGGCTTTCCCCACCGTAAAGCCTGAACAAGAACACCCTTCAACATGGCGGCTTCAGAGTCAGAGAGAAAGAGAAGTGAGTCACGTGGGACGGAGCTGAGCGTGGCGACAGGAGAAAAGAGGGCGGTGCCGCGATTCTGGCGCGCAGCTTAAAAGAAACCTTCTTGCATGCCGTGGTAAGAAACTGTAATACCACAAACTGTTTGTCTCTTTAATCCATTTGAAGAACATGGGGGGGGGGTGGAGAATCAACGTGTGCCTATGAAGTTTGTGAAGAGTGCCTATGCCAGGCTATATAGAAGTAGTAAGAGGCTGTTAGAGACTTGTGGCGAAGAAAAGCCTCTGTGTGCAGGCCAAAATAACTTATCTTTAAAAAGATGAATAACCCCATGTGATGGCCCATGTTCTGTAGTGTGAAAGAACTGTGAAATTCTTCATGGGAGAGATGTTCTACACATAGCAGACTGTTTGTTTCCGGGCGGGTCTGCTATTGGTGGCAGTTTGGGAACCACGTGCAACTGAAGGAAAACCCTTTTTTCCTTAAGCATAAGAGAGAGACTTTTCAAGAACTGCAACACTGACTAACATCCCATGTTCTGTTATCCCTTGTGTGAGCTGGATAAAAGGAGAGAAGTGCTGGAAAGAGGGGGGGGGGGGGGGAATTTACTTTAATTTTGTTTTGTTGTTTTCTCTTTACTTTTAATTCTGTTAGTAATAAAGCTCTTTCATTGTACTGCAACTGTTTAAGGTTTGTGGCCTGCTTTGCTTTTCTCCTAATTCTTATCTCACAGAAGGAAAATAAGTAAATAATGAATATTTTGAATCAAAACCACTACATTTAATTGGTGTTTCTGCCCGGTTACAAACTCAACCCGCTACACTGTCAAAAGTTACAGACAGTTATGCCCAATCTGTGGGAGAAGTCAGGTAACTCCTGCATTTGAAAAACACATGGATCAGTATTTACTATTTCATTAATCTGGCTGCAGACAAGGAAAGAGTAATTTTAGTTCTGGCAGGGAACTGGATGAGACTTTTTTCTTTCTTCATAATATAGCAAGGTTTTGAGTGGCCCATTTCTCTTCAGTAAAGGTGGCCTTGACCTTGTTCTGCTCTTGTTTCTATAGCATGGCTTCGCATTTGTTTTGCTGAAAAGCCTGTGTAGAGTGAAAAATCATTTGTGGGGGAAGTAACTGTCTATGGCAGAATTTGATTTGGGAAAATGGCAACCTCATAGCAGGTCAGTTGAAGCAAAAGTGCTGGAGCAAAAGTTTATCAAATACAGCCATAGCAACACTAGTAGCAGGGATGATGTGGATTGTGGTGCTTAAGCTAGAAATGTGTAACATCACAGTAAGACACAGGCATTTGGCGTCCTGGGTCATTCCACAGCAACCACAGCAGAAGCTATTTTAGGCTTTCTTTATTTTTATACATCAGTGACTTCCCCTGCTTTAATTCTGTGAGTAAGATGTCAGGCAGCCTTCAGAAAGGTATGATATTTGGGGTTTTTGTGATAACCAGTATGACATTGCTGAATAGGTGTAACCGGCAGGTTCCTGATGGCTGCCAGGCACCTTCCTGGGACCACGTTGGTTCCTGGGAGCTTCTGTATTCCCTGTGTCACAATCAAAGCATTCCAAAGCACAGGCAAGTTGGACATGGCAAAAGAGTGCAGATAGCATTCTATAGCCAGTGTCACACTCTCTCCAACATGCTTTTTATTGACACTTGGTTAAAATGGAGATTTTCCTTTATTGCCAGTGATTTAAGGCTAGATTCTGTGAGATTACATACACACACACACACTTGATTAATCCTCCTTAAAAGGAGATGAAGTGCAGGACCAGCCTGTGATATTTGCCTATATGTATAGTTAAATTCTCTGTCAGGAAATATTTAACCTTGAGCTTAATATGGGATAGACTGTAGCTGAAAGAGAATGAAAAAGATTAATGTTCTGCGGTGACTTGCAGCATGCTGAACACTAGAGAGAAATTTGTCAAATGGAACAGCACAACAATGACACCTTCTGTAAAACACTAGAAATGTCATGTCTTACTGCTTTGGCTTCTTCCCTTGGAAATTCCTGACCTATACCTGGCAGAGGCCTGAAACAGGTATCTCTACAGAGAAGTCCTTTCCCTATCAGGCTGTACACATGCACCCCAAGCTGTCATGTCTCAAGCTGTAAAAACCATTTTGGCAATCCTATTCTACCTTTGTTTGGGGTTTCTTTCCTGTTTAAAGGCATGCTTGCCCAAATGAGTGAAAAGTTGAGTTCCTCACCTGAATGGCTTCAAGATCATGGCAGCATACATGGGGGGTCCAGCCCCAGGCTACAAATACTTCTAAGTCACATATTAAAAATATTCCACTGCATTGTATTTCCTAAATGAATTTGTTAAAAGGAGAGAGCACAAGAGGGAGCCAGACTCTGCATCCTCCTAAAGGCTCTTGGCTGTGTGTTGGGAAGTGGTAAGGGGGGCCTGGAGCTTGGTCCCTGTGCTCCATCTGTATTTGTTCAGTGGCTCTTGCACTGGGTCCTGTGGGCACCAGGTCAAACTTCCAGGACTCCCCAGCCCCAGGTGATATCCAAGGATTTGGCCTGCAAAGTCAAATCTCGTGTCTTTCTCTCTGACATCAAAGGAAGTAGAAGAAGAACATCCCATTCAGGCCAGGCAGGATGTGAAGAGGTGTAAGATATGATTTTGATCTCCTTCCCTGTGAGGAGGAAACACAACACAAACCTCCTGTTTCATCTCTCCAGTCACTACATTCTCATGGTGCAGGTGCTGGGTGAAGAGCAGTGACACTGCTGGAGCAGGTTTATTAACTCTCTAACAGGAGCACAGCTGCTGGGGGTGTGTGGGGGGCAATGGCGCTCGTTCTGCAGTGGGGTTCCTGAGAGCAGCTGCTGTGGGGGCATGGGAGGCACGAGCCTGAGCCCTCAGCTTCCTGCTCCATGTGTGGTCAGCACCCACATTGCTCAGGAGATGCCCTCCCCAGTGTCTGCTGCTGCACAGGTGTCCTGGCTGACAGACAGCACTGACTTTGGCAGCAAGCCCTAACTTTAAAGCATCTAGGACTTTTACTGGCACTAATTTTAGCTGAAAATCACTCTTGCAGGGTATGACAGTCAGGAGCTGATTTTCTGCCCCCTGAACCTCAGACCAGGGTCTTTACCACAGGTCAGCTCCTCAGTTGCCATATGCATCCTGAAATAATCTTCTGCGCTTCTACTTTCTGTAAAGGTGTCCTGCAAAGTCCTTAACTACCATTTTGCTGGGTTACTGACAATGGCGTGAAGCTCTGTTTAAGCTCTGTTTAAGAGTAAAAAATCATCCAGATTACTTCACATTTGGTGCAGCAATTATCAGATATCACGAGGTTAACCCAAGGTTTCAATGTGTGAGCAGCTACCTGTCCTGGGTTGCAGTGTATTCTATTACCATTCTCATGAGCTGTTGAAACCAGGTGGGGCAGTGTTTCCTTGCCTCCTCCCCCCAGACTATCTTTCTGTTAATGGCCCATCATTGTCCTGCCGCCTGACTCAGAGATAACTCCCTCTGGACTATCTTCTGTTAATGAGCCTAATCAACACTTGGCCTCATGACTCATTACCCCATTGTGAGATGTTCCACCCAGAGGGAGGAACCAAGCATCCCATCATGGATATAATCTGGGACTCTGAACACCAGAGACAGCCCTTTCCACTGGATTTTGAGAGGACAGGAGCTACACAGCCACCACTGGACTTTCTGAGGAAGAGCAGACTCTTTTACTACAGGATCACTGCTTCAGAGGACTGCAGCCACCATTCTACCAGACTGCTACCACCACCCTGCCTAACAGGGACTCAGGTTGTATCTTGACTCTGTCAGTTTGAACCAGTGTTTTCTTTTACTTTTTTTCCCTTTTCTTTAATTTTCATTAAATTGTTATTCTGACTTGGTGCCTCCTACTGGTTTGTTTTCAAACTAGTACACTACCCACAGGATGTTACAGGGTGAACACACATCAGGATACAATAGAGGGTGGTTGTACGATGGGAATATGGGCTGTATAATTCAGTGTACACAACCTGTACCGTGCAGCTCTTCCAGCACACAGGCATCAGAGTGGCAGGGGCAGTTCTGCTCTGTTAACACCATTTCTTCTATCTGAAACTTGTACAAGGGTTCAGACTAGAGTCCCTAAAACTTCTTGCAAGTCTGTAAGTGCTTCCTTCTTTTCAAGAGAGCAAAACTAAGAACTTGGGCTCTGCTCCATATCATATATCCTCAAGAATTTTTTTTCCAGTGTGATTTGACTGACTACAGCAGTGCTAGATCAGATCTTTTTTTGTGTTTATTTCCCAGATAATATTCCTGAAAGTGACGGACTGCACAATTAAAATGTAGATTACTTCACAATTTTTTCGTATGTATTAGAATTCTGAAGGCTTTGCACC
The DNA here is from genome assembly GCF_020740725.1 of Corvus hawaiiensis. Lineage (NCBI taxonomy): Eukaryota > Metazoa > Chordata > Aves > Passeriformes > Corvidae > Corvus > Corvus hawaiiensis. Next base: position 48,426,361 of record NC_063213.1, read on the forward strand.
ATTGTGCCCCAGGTAAAGAGGTGTCCCCTTGTACATCAAGCAGCATTAGCTGGGTTTTACATCTATTTCAGTGACCTGCACCCTCTTGAGTGTACCTGGTATGATCAGAATTAAGCTGAAAGAAAATTGAGAAGAAAGCATTGTTTGAATGGTATTTCACGTTAAAATATCAGATGCAGTGTCAGGAGCAAGTGACTGCCATGGCTGCTACCTGAAACTTTGTATGGCGTTAGCTTTAAGTACCAATCCATACAAATTTGTGTAGGTGACTTAGGTGTTGATCAAGTCTCTGTTGGCATCAGTGACACATTTGTATTTCAGTGCCTTTTGGATTTCACCCTTTCACTGCTGAAATTTAGTGTTTGAAACTCAAGGCTCTTCCCACTCCCTGGCTACACAACCCACACCCTGTTGGCCCATTCCCTCCTCCAAGGTTACTGGTCTCCCACAGCAGGTGGTGGATGCCCAGCTGGCCCTAAGGGCAGGCAAGGGCCTGGGCAGCAGGTCTCACACCTGTTTGGCATCTTCTGTTCATTTTGTTTTGGTGTGGTGGTAGCCTTGGTTGAGAAACATTGATAATGCTTGCACGCCAGCTTGTGGCAAGGATAGCATCCCATTTGGGGTTAGCAATACCTATGACATTCTGAATTTTCCCGGAGATGCACTGTATTTACATCTAGAGATGTATATCTCCTCCCTCTCCTAGTCTGGCACACCCAGGCACTCACACAGCTCTTATCTTCATAAAGAAAGGGTGAGCTATTCACAGGAGCCCAGCCGGGTGGGTGCTGGGGATTTTTGTTGGTACTCCACAGGGTGCCTCATTCCTCAGCAGGGGTAGGCATCCACTCAGCCACACAACCATAGAGCACAATGTCACCTAAAAAAGAGCAGTAATTAAAGGGTGTCAGGAGAGGTAAAAAAGATATATTTTTTTGTGGGGAGGAGGAAAGCAAGGACAATATATTTTCTTTAAAGAGGAGAAAATAAAGAGATATTTTTCTGCCATCTCTAATTTTTGGAGGGAATTTTCCTTCTAGTATTGCATATCAAACCTTCTGCCCATTTCCATGCAATTTGGCAGGGCAGTGTTTGCAGACAACACTGGAAATTGAACTGCTTCTTTTGGTTTATTTTCTACATTTAATACAGCACAAATCCTGCTATGTGCTTTCAAATCCAACCTGCTGCTCCCTAAAAATGTCACACACCAGCAGTAGGGAAATTCTGCAGTATTTAGGTGAAATTATGTTGTTTTTCAGTAGAATTGATGGATTTTTGTTGGGGTCCCTCCCCTGCCATGTAGCCCTGGGAGAGGGGCCCTGAGGGGACAGACACGGGGTTTCCCTGCCCCTGCTCAGCCTCGTTCCCATTGGTTGGTTTGTGTTCCCTGCGCGGGCAGAAGGACCCTTGGTCCGGTGACTGGAACAGTTCCTCAGCAGAGCTCCGGCCATGCGGCTGGAGAAATAAACATCTCTCTGAAACAGCTATCAAGAATCTGTCTGTCCGTATGTATTTCCTTTCCACGGGACTCCTGGTTTGATATATGCGTGTTGCAGGATCCCCACTGCAACATAATGGTGGAGAATTGAGAGCAGAACGATCCCCGATCCCTAAGCGACTGATTTGTGTGAGTAAACCCTGGAAACTTTGGATTCCTCTTCTTGGTTTTGCTTTGCTATTCCATATCTAAACCATGGAGGAACCGTGGGAAGACTCTTGGCTCTCAGAGCCGCACATGGACATTTATCTTAAACTTAAAATGATTCTTGAACAACGATTTGTAAATTTTAGCTTGATTCAAGCTCAAAAGAACTGAAACACTTCCTGGCATGGTTGTTTAAGAACTTTTTCTATGTTTCTTGGGATTTAATTCTTATGAAGGGCTTTTGGAAAACCGTTTGGACACAGTTGACTGGAGTCAAAATATATGCCGATGGAAGAATATTTTCGTGAATATTATTTAGTTACCGAGACTGTTGAGCAATGTCAGCTGTGTCCTGGCGAAGGGAAGCCTGGCGCAGGGACCGTGCGGCCCAGGCCACGTGCACCGAGCGCTCTGCGAGCAGCAGCGAGGCAGTTCCCGCGCGCGGGCGGAGCCACGTGAGCCGCAGTGTCGGCGGCGGAGCGAGGAGCGGCGGGAGCGGCGGGACCCGGCAGTGCCCACACGGCCCCGCGCAGCGCGTGGTGGAGCGAGCCTCGTGAATGCCCGACCGAGAGAGGCGGCACGCGGGCGGTGGTGGCGGTGGAATGGAGCCGCGCCCAGCCGAAACGTGTGCTGGAGCAGGGCGCGGGGGGGTCGTCGCTCGGGGGCCCGGCCGAGACGTGGGTGCAGCGCCAGGCAGCGGCAGCGCAGCTGTGACCAGAGGAGGCGACGCACGGAGAACTGAGCGGCGCGGCCCGGCCCGGCCCGCGCAGCCCCGAACGCGACCCCGGGAAGAGCGCGCAGGCACCAGCAGCCCCGACAATTCCAACACGGGAGCGACCGAAGGAGAGAGCAAAGACGCAGTGAGACAGAAAACAGCAGCGACTCGGAAAAAGGAAAAGATCATAGTAACTAAGATCTTAGGGATAGTAAAATGATAAAATGTTAAGCAAAATTATGGTTTTATGACAAGGTGTGACAACCAGCAAGGCATATTCGTGCATAGAACTGCTATTAAAAAGAATAACCCTGAAAAATGCATCCCAAGCTTGGGAGATGGAGAGGTGGTGGAATTCAAAATTATACGAGGTAGAAAAGGGTTACAAGCAGCAGAGGTCACTGGGCCTGATGGTGTTCCTGTAAAAGGCAGTATATATGCAAAAAATCGTAGTTATGTTAGACAATATGTCCATTGTAAGCCCCCCCTACAGTCTCCCTTTCCTAATCCCACCTTTCCCTTTTACCCTATGTCCTATTACCCCCAGTGTATTCCCAATCCATTTTTTCACCCATGGTTTCCCTCACAAAACCATGCTTTTGCCAATTGTTTCCCCAAAAATCCCTTTCCAATGCTGAGTGGGGGATGAAAAGGGGGAGGGAAGAAGTTAAACCCTCTCCTGCCTCAGTTTCCCCACAAAGTATGCCCAGAGAGTCCTGTCTCCGTTCTGTCAGCCCTAAGATGTTCCACAGAATCTGTTTGGACATTTAAAGACTCAGGAGGGTGGCTTGTTTTGTTTTGAAACTGTTCTTGTTATGTTTATCCAGTTGTTTTCATTCTCCTTTTATTAAAATAAAACGGGTGAGGTGTTGGGGTCCCTCCCCTGCCGTGTAGCCCTGGGAGAGGGGCCCTGAGGGCACAGACACGGGGCTTCCCTGCCCCTGCTCAGCCTCGTTCCCATTGGTTGGTTTGTGTTCCCTGCGCGGGCAGAAGGGACCCTTGGTCCCGTGACTAGAACAGTTCCTCGGCAGAGCTCCGGCCATGCGGCTGGAGAAATAAACATCTCTGAAACAGCTATCAAGAATCTGTCTGTCCGTATATATTTCCTTTCCACGGGACTCCTGGTTTGATATATGCGTGTTGCAGGATCCCCACTGCAACAGATTTTTATTAACTAGATGCTATAATGCAAAACTTGTAGGTATGTGCAATATATATACATATATACATCTTTAAGAGAAAAAAAAGAATCAAACTAAACAAGTGCCTTCTTTTTGTGAAGGGCCAGGAACTGGATTGTTACACAGCAGGGCAAGTTTGCTAAAGAATACTGTCAATTCTATAAATGAGATTATCTGCTAGTAAATCAGAAAGTCGAAACTACTTGGGATTAATGACCCCTCTGAACAGTGACAAATACAAAAGCTCTCTGCACAAAATGACTTCACTGGGGCTGTGCTCATCTCATCCAAGCAAGCTGAAAGGGCAGCCCTCTGGATGCCCTTCCCCTGCCTTTGGGGAAGTAGGGTAACAGTGAAAGAGTGTTTGTTTTCCTCTTACAGATTATTATTTTCCTTCCCCTTCCCCATTTTTGTGGTGATGCCTCTTATGCCTCCCTGAAGCAGCAGGTTTTTGCAAAGTGGTTTCAAGAGGTTCTGTGGGAGTGCATCAGGATCACAACCAGCTCTGCAAGACTTTCATTCTAACAAAATGCCTACAGTGCTGACTACTGGGGTTAAAGCTAGGTGGCAGAGCTACCTTTTGCCTGCAGTTTCTGCAGGAGGACATGGTTTCCTTAATAAATGTGGCTGCAAATGCCAATGATGCCAATAAGGCTAAAGTTAGGTTTCCATTAGCAAAATTCATTTTTTTAAAGTAAATTTCACTTCTTTCCATTTCTCTTCAGCTCACCATTATAAAACCACTGAGTTGCTGAATACTAATTTCTTTGTTAAACACTTTGTTCTGTGAACAGTGAAATTAATGAAAACTGGTTTTCAGTTAATTAAATTGGTAATTTCCACATTAATTCCTCTATTTTCAATCCTTTCATGTCCACTACAACAGAGCCTGCATCTTTCCCCCATGTCCTATTTTATTCTCAACCTCTCTCTCCTCTGTCCTTGGCCCTGATTCTCTCCACACCAGCCTTCCCCAGGGCTCAGCACCCTCAGACCATCAGGCTGTGTCCATCATGACTCATCCCTAGGTGGGTACAGGCTGGCCAGGTTGTCTGGTTTGACTCTGGCTAGGAAAAGCCCAATGGAAAACAGATGGATTTCACTCAACAGATTTTCAGGGAAAGAGGGAAGATGATAACCTGAGACTGTTCCTTCTCTCCAGCTGCAACTTTTCAGAAAATGTATGATAAATTTATTTTACATATATATATATATATATTTTTTTTTTTTTTCAAATTTAATTGCAGTTGGCTGTAGAACTCTTGAGATAAAACTGGGGGGTTGAGCAGTAACTGAATGTTACAATTTCATCAGTCTTTCTTCTTTAGAAAAGTAGGCTAAAATGGCTTGGGAAACCCGAGCCCCACAGATACCTGAGCATGAGAAGAGCATTTTGAGATCTGCTGGTCCCATAATGACCAAAGAAAATAGATGAGTAAACCAGGAGGGATTGCTAATGTGAGACATTGGTAACAAGGAAAACTCAAGGGAAACAGGTATCCTCAAAAAAGCCTGATGAGAGTGAAAAGTAGCACCATAAGTAATGAGAGAGGAACTCACTCTACTTTCATCTGTCCAGAAACTCACATCTTTTCTCCATGCATTTGAAGTTGTGTTTAAGACTGAAATGACCCCCCCACACACTTTAAGCCTTAGTACTTTCCCAGTGGTGCAAATCAGGAGGCAGTTTTTCAAGATAATAAACACACATGTATTTGAAAATTAATTTTTATAGATTTCTAAAAGCTTTTGGAACCTTTAAATGCTACATAGTGCTGTGCAAGGAAACTGTGAAATGATAAAGCTCCACATAACCTTCAGGGAAGTTGGGATAGTCAGTCTGAAGAAGAGAAGGCTCTGGGGAGACTTTGTAGAAGTCTTTCGTTACCTACAGAAAGGTGGAGAGGGATTTTTTAACAAGGGCATACAGTGATAGTACAAGGGGTAATGGTTTCAAACTGAAACAGGAAAGATTTAGATATTAGGAAGTTGTTCACTGTGAGGGTGGTGAGACACTGAAACAGGTTGCTCAGAGAAGTTGTGAATGCCCCATCCCTGGCAGTGTTCAAGGCCACGTTGGATGGGGCTCTGAGCAACCTGGTTGAGCGGAAGGTTGTCCCTGCCCATGGCAGGGGGTTTGGGACTAGGCAATCATTCAGGTCCCTTCCAACCCAAACAGTTCTAGAATTCTATGATTCTGTATGTGCATTGGGGAGCCATATTTTTCTCCTCAAATGGCAGCCCTGAGGAAAGCATTTCTCTGGGGTGTAACACTGAACTTCTTTTCAGTAGTTTGGAAATATGACAGTGAGACACCTGGCACAGCAAGAGAGTGGAAAAAACGTGTGAGTTGCACATCAAACAGTGACAGTGTCTTCCTAGCATTTATGTCTGTGCTAAAATATTTCTACTTTTCCCTTTTGTTGCCTCTCCTGTGAAGTACTTGGGCTCAGGGGATGCTCCTTGGGTGGGAATTTGGGTCATGATGGCTGGCTGAGCTATGTTCAAACAAACACCTGGCCCTTCTGAGCTCTGGGATATCAAAATGCACAGCATTTCTGTATCTTTTTGGTGATATAGCCCCAAATGTGTGAGCAGAGCAGAATTCATGGTACTTTCATGGTGGGAAAAGTAAATGAAAATGGGCTATGTTGGATAGTGACAGATACATGCAAGTGCTGCTTGCCTCTAAAACAGTTTCCTTTGTAGGAACCAAGGCTGTTTCCTATGCAGCCTGGGATCAAAGTGGGCAATCAAGTAAAAATAAATTAGGTTTTCACCTCTGTTTCCACTGAAAATTTGAGGGCATTTTTGTAAAATCCTTCTTAGCAATGCTAACAAGTCCTGTCTCTAAAGATTTCGGGGAAAGCATCTTTTCATCCAGCAATTTTTTTGGCTGTCTGGAGGAAGCACATGCCATGTTCAATGTTCCCTGCGAACCCATCCTCCCTAAGAGGAGGATGTCTTCTGTGTTGATGGGCTAACTTTCATCCTTGAACCTCCTGGCATGGATAGACAGCACACACTGAGAGAAGAATCAAATAACCTGTTACTTCCTCTCTTACCTGTTTGCAGGATTAGTGCAGTAGTATCTCTATGACAAACTGTACCATAGCAGCTCTGCATTCAAACATTCCTAAAAACCTCTGTGAGGACTGAAAGATTTCATAACAGTTAGGAACAAGCAATGTGACATTCCCAGTCACAGGTGTACAGTCTGATTTGTTCCTTTTACAACCTTCTTGCTCAAGACCTCAGTTTTGTGCAGCACACTCCAGGGATGCTTGTACAAAACCAGCCATAAGTAAAGACAGCTGTATGTTTCATTAAAGTAGGTGAAAGGGCTGAAGGTGTAATGCCAAATGGACAGGAGCTGTGGGACTGAAAAGCTGAAAGCTTTTCTACTAAAGCTGCAATTTATCACTTGCTTACACAACTTGATGTTAGTAGGGCTTTTGCAGAAAATATTTCTTTAACTCCTAAAACCCCCAAATGTTTCATATTATATGTGTTTGTTAGTAATAAAAAAACCCAAGAAAGTGTGGCAGACCTCTTTATGCACTTAATTATGTAGCTAATGTAAGTTTCCTTAATTTCCAAATCTCATCTGCATAGATACAAAGATCACAGAACAATTTGGAGGCTTGTTCTTTAACCAAGGGAAAAATAACAACAAAGGGAGTAATTAAACCACAAAAAGTATTTACAAATAAGATAGCATCTGACAGAAAGCCATGGGGGGCATCTTCCATTGTAATTCTTCTTTTTAATGGCAGTATTTAAAAGAAAATAGAGAAAGAAACAAAAGGCACAAGGAAATATCTGAGTATTTTTTAGTTTGCAATGCTGGTTTTAAAGGTTTTTAAAATTATTTTTACCTCGTGTTGTCCCATTTTATCATTCTCTATTCTAGAAAAGATTTAAAAGGTTCTTCAGACATGCAAGATGTATAAAAGGTACATCATTATGTCCTGCAACATTCTGTTGCAATCTGTACTATATGTCAAAAAATATGTGATAAACACATATGCAGATAAGCACTAAATTATATTGAACAGCATGTGGAGCTCTATGAAATCCCATATTTTTTGGAATTGGGGTATTCATGCCTTTATTTCTCTGAAGGAAAAGGATCTGAATGAGACATCCTGTGTCAGAAGCTTCTGGGCATGATAAAGAAAACATGCATTAGAAACAGGCAATAGGTATTATTCCTCCCTCTTGCAATGTCTTAAACAATTGATGGCTTTTCCTGGTCTTAAAATCAAGAATCAAACCCAGTTAGAAGGGAAAAGGGTTTCACCTCTGTATTTATTTTAAGGATCCTTAGGTGCACCACGTCCAGGTGGAATGCACCGCAATGCACACCCACAATAGATCTGGTATAACATTATGGGTCTTACTAATTAGCATATCTATCAAAGATTCCCCAATGAGAGGCTCGAGTGAGCCCCTCTCCCCAAGGAACCTTCCCCTGGATGGTTCTATCTTAGTTTACAGAATGTGTTCTGGAGAGGACCTTGGTGTCTGGGGCTTTCTGATCCCTAACTAAGAGGTTTTAAAGATGTTGAGTCTCCTAGCTTGACAAATAAGTCTAAGCATGTAGGCTGAAAAACACTAAGAATACAAAATCTATAAAAAGGTATAAAAGGGGTATAAAAGAAAAGGCAAAAAATCATCATGGCATCATTCAGTGAACAGCAACCCTGGGAAAACAAATAAGCAAAACCCAAAAACAGCTGTTGCAGAAATGTTTGATTCCTGAAAGACACCTTTACAAACTGTAGCACTATCTAGATACCATGTGGAAACTGTAGCGCTAGAGCGCCATCAATTAATAGAACCAAGGCAGTATGTCTTCAGGTCACGTGGAGACTTCTGAGGTTATAAAGGCTGGTTGCCTAAATAGCCCTTTGAAGCAGAGTAAGTTTCTGCAGATTATTTGTTAAATTGATTTAAGATTCCTTAGTCCAAAAACCTCATGACATTGCAATTTTTAGTTATTCCAACTGCAAAATCCATATCCTGAATATGTCGAGCTTCCATTTCCAGCTTTTAGATTTATTGTTGTCTTTGCTACTTTGTTGTTACTATTTTACAGGGCATTGGGCATATTCATGAGAGAGAAATCCATGGCTGATTGTTAAATGCATAGAAACATGAGGCACTAAAAAGTCCTTGAACTAAAAATGGGTTTAGGGCAGGAGATTATAGAGAGAAGTATAAATTTGCTCTGTCCTCACAACCTCTTTTCCAGATGCCCATGTCTGGTACTTTTGGAGAGATGATATTTGTCTGAACTGATGTTTGTTTTGATCTGTTCTGGCTGTCCTTATAGTTCTCCTGTAGATATTTACTCAGCTTGTTAAGTAACACATTAGGTTTTTATCTGCTCTGTGAATACGTAGACTGTGCTCTCTGGCAGATTCAACTGCAGGGCGCTTGTTTGATCATTATGAATGCATCAACATGGGTTTGAAATTGTAAAAGAGTTGTAGGTGGTGTGTCAGTAAGAAAAAAAGTCTAACTTCTCTACAGCTCTGTGACAGCTCTTTCTTGGAATACACACAGGTCACATTAGCCTTTTGCCACTGGTAGTATGCTGAGAAGAATTCTACATTTTCACTGTCCACCAGGACTCCAAGGTTTTACTCTAAGACAGTGTTTTGCTGGACCATATCCCTATTCATAAAGACATGCTGCATATTTAGTTTCCAGATTTATAAATACAAATGTGTATTTTCCTTGCTTGTGCTTGTTTCTCAAACCACCCAAAGTGCTCTGTCTTCATGAGCACAACTTCATACTCTCTTTGTCTCAGAAGAATGCTGTGGAAGGTGGTCATCCACTGTGATGTGCAGAAAGTGCCACCTGCTCCCGCTGTGTATTTTTACTGTTGGAGGATGGATCTGTGAGCATTCCTCATCTTCAGCCTCTGAATTGTCAATGACTCGGGAACCCAAAAATCTACTTTGACAAAGAAGGTCAAAAGGGGGTACCCTTTGACTGTTTGATCCTCATTAAGAATTGGTTTTGCATTCTAATTACGCAAATATTTCCATGAGGTTTGAGAAATACCTGTGGAGTGACATATATACTGGAAGATGAATGAGTCCAGTTCTTTCTTATCTAGGCTTCTGTCAATGGTACATGACCTACTTAAGAAATTTGTCTCCTGTCTTTCATTAACTATGGTTGTAACTGCACAAAGCCTTGATTTGGGTTAAGTGAATGTGTCTATATTCTACTTTTTACCCTGCTCTTGGATTTTCTAGGTTTATTTGCCTTAAAAAAAAAAAAAAATAGGTTGGTTTGAGTTCTTTTTATTCTTGGGTTTTTTTCAGCTCCGAAAAGTAGTTTTGAGTAAAGGATGGGAAGAAAATATTTTGGATAGTCAGCTCTTCATGTTCATGCTGAAGAAGTTAATATAAGAAGCTCAAACTTATTTTTTGTTACCTTCTTAGTGAGATATGGGCAGCACGTAACTGAACTAGCATATAACCACAACACCCCCCCCCCACCCCCCCCAGGTCCATCTAGCCATTTATGAAAAGGCTTTAGCTACTGAGGGCCTTCATTTAGTATTAGCAAAATTTTAATGATAGCAGATGGCATTATTTTTGTACATTTGACTTTACTGGGGTTAATTTTTATACTTTTTTTTTAATGTAAGTGTTAAATACATTCAATATTAAATATTTTAATGCTGGTGTTGCTGGGGAAAGTATCTCATTAAAATCAGTGAAAGGCATTTTGGGCACAGAGAAAAAAATATAAAAAGTTCTACTTTTGCATACGTATGTCTTCCCACTATAGCTATCAGAGATAATTTTGCTTAGATCTGCATAAAATATGCATCTTTGGGGAACTTTTAGTTAAAGAGCTGTGTATTCTGTCTTGATAAGCACTGGGCATATTATGTATGTTTTGGGTTTGGTAATCCAGTAGTCACTTCTGTGATCCATACAAACAAAATACCCAAACCAATAAGGTAAGTAAACCTTTAATTACTATAATGTATGTACAGAGCATTTCTCCTCCTCCCTACTTCCCTTCGCCCAAACCATCCCTCTTTCCCCTGGGCATCGTCTGGTTGCTAAAGCATTGAATCCGTCACAGTGCACTTAAACGGCTGTGGGAAATTTGTTTTACAAGGCTGGTTTTAACTGAACTACCTGCTGTGCACCACATTGCTACTGTTTGTGAAATGAATGATGGGAAAAGCAAGTCTGTGATTTCATTTGTTGAGACCGATTAGTCACACGTTGCATATGGTATCATTTGCTTGTCACTTAATGACTGACCAGCCTGCCTGAATCACTAGTGCGGCAGTGCAATGAAAGGAAGATATAAACATAATGATGAGCTCAAGGAAGTGGAGTGCTGTTTTACCTAAAAGAAATGGTGCGCAGAAATCCAGCACAGCTGCAGGTGCTCCGACGACAATGTGGGAAGCAGTTAGCTTCCAATTTAGCAGAAAATTAAGAGGGAAAAAACTGTTATTTGTGAGAGAAGATACTCATGGCAAGCAATCATCCATGCTCTATACCCACAAGATGAGCATTCAGCTGTCTTTGTCGTGACTTAAAACAATTGGTATCTTGGGCAGCATTCAACACCAGATTGGTGCTTATTATCTGCAGTTTATTCTTTCTTGGGATATTTTGTAAAACCCCCCCTTTTATTTTATGGTTAATTTGCTTGCTTGAATGTAAAGCCATTTAAGCTGAAAAATCTGGATTGGGGTTCATCATTGTGCCAGTGCTCTGAGCTGTGTGATGCAACATAATTGGCAATTTTCAAATTCATAATCCATTTTGTTTCATGCATATACACACACACACACACACACACCCTGACACTCCCTCTCTGCAAACCAGTAAAAAAGCATGATTGGAGCATGTGGATTCCTTCAGTCAAATAACAGGAATCAACAAGAAGCGAGTTTTTATAAAGTTAAATAATGGATTTCCACTAGTCAGGTGAATATAATTCCCAAAGAAGAACTATGGAAGTATTAATGGACCTGAAATACCCTCATTCTTAGCTAGGCAAGGCTTCTACCAGCTTTAGTAGAGCTTCACATTGCACAAAAATACTGGAAAATCTGAAATTTTTATTTATGCTGTTTTTAGTGATTTTGGTAGCAGGCTACCGAGAGAAAACATTGCAGTACAGGAGGGGCTGGAACTTGGCATTGAAAACGAAAATGCAATAAATTCTTACATGCATGGCTGTTTATACCAATGCACATTGCTATTTGTTCAAAAAAGGTTAAAATTTAGTTTATCTAATGATAAAAGGCAAAGCAGGGAAAATTCAGGCCCTGAGTCCCTCTGTAAAAGCATTTTGGTTTTTCTCTCCTGTTTTACGTCTGGTCTTTGTTCCTGGAAAAGCTTTCACTTCTCTGCACTTGCCTACAGGCCTTGGAGGCCAAGGGATTTTCTATGTCTCACCCACTTGCCATAATGTATGGCGCTGTCAGGGTTGGTTATTTTTTTTTAATGTTATTGCTTCAAGAGTAACTTGAGTTTCTACATCAAATTCTGTCCTGCCTGAGCTTGTGATTTTAGTACTTCCTTGTGCTCCCTTTTTGTTTTCACCAGCTGGCCACAGACAACACTCAGCTCTACTCTATTTCCCTCTGGCTAATGGCCAGCCGCCTTTCCTGCCAACTCTGCCTGCGATCCGCTGGTTCCTCTCCACCCATTTCCAACATTCCTGTCAGCTTGCGTCCTCTACTTCATTAAGCATATCCTCTGGTTTTTCAGAAATGAAGGATTCTTTATGATGCTGAGACAGAAATGGTCTGAGTTCACCAACCCCAAAATACCCAATCTGCAGGATTTGCCACGTTGCACCTACCTGGGAGGAGACCACGCTGAACTGTTCTCCTAGCAGGACTCTGTTCACCCTAGAGTGAAAACCTTTATATCTGAGGAAGTTAATTTCATCTGCAATTGATAATGGCATTATAAACTTTGAGTGAAAATTTTTACTGGGTATTGTATAACCCTTTTTGAAGACTTAAAGGACTTCTCTGTTCTATTCAGTTCAAATTCACTAGGCCTATATGCTCTGAATGTCTCTGTTTTCTGGCAATCCACCAATATGCTCTTCAATGGGAGGGTGCTGCAGCCTTTAGACAAGTGACCTCCTGTGAAAGACAGCTACAGTGTTCATAGAAACACAGAATCATGAAATAAGCTGAGTTGGAAAGGACTCACAAGGATCACCAAGTCCAACTCCTGGCCCTGCGCAGCACCATCTCCAAGAGTCACACCACATGGAGTGTTGTCCAAACACTTCTTGAACTCTGTCAGGCTTGGTGCTGTGACCACTTCTCTGGGGACCCTGTTTCAGTGCCCAACCACCCTCTGGGTGAAGAACCTTTGCCTGATAGCCAACCTAAACTTTCCCTGACTCAGCTTCATGCTATTTCCTTGAGTCCTGTCACTGGTCACAAGAGTGAAGATACCAGTACTTGCCCCTCTGTTTCCCCTCACAAGGAAGTTGTAGACTACAATGAGGTGTCCCCTCAGTCTCCTCCAGGCTGAACAGACCAAGTGACCTCAGCTGCTCCTCATACGGCTTCCCCTCAAGGCCCTTCACCATCCTCGTGGCCCTCCTTTGGATGCTCTCTAACAGCTTCGTGTCTTTCTTACATTGTGGCACCCAGAACTGCAGACAGAACTTTAGGTGAGGCCGCCCCAGTGCAGAGCAGAGCGGTTCAATCCCCTCCCTTGCCTGGCTGGTGATGCTGTGCCTGCTCCCCCAGGACACGCTTGGCCCTCCTGGCTGCCAGGGCACTGCTGACTCATATTCAATTTGTCATCACCCAGGACCCCCAGGGTCCTTTCCATGGCACTGCTCTCCAGTTTCTCCTTCCCCAGTCCATACACACATCCAGGGTTGCCTCATCCCAGGTGCAGAATCCAGAATTTTCCCTTGTTGAACTTCACATGATTGGCGATTGCCCAGGCCTCTCATTTGTCAAGGTCTTTGGAGGGCCTCCCTGCCTTCAAGGGGGTGAACAGATCCTCCCAGTTTTGTATCAGCTGTGAACTTGCTGAGTATCCCTTCCAGTCCTGTGTCTAAGTCATTTCTGAAGATGTTGAAGAGCAGAGAGCTGAGGATGGGGCCCAGTGGAACCCCACTAGTGACAGGTCACCAGTCTGATGTCACCCCATTGCCTATAATTCTTTGTACCTGGCCATGAGCCAGTTGCTCACCCATCTCCTGATGTGTTTATCCAGCTGTGTGCTGGACATTTTGTCCAGAAGGATCCTGTGAGAGACAGTATGGAAAGTTTTACTGAAGTCCAAAAGAGATTACATATCTTTCAACAGCTCAGAAGGTAAACAGAAAGTTGGCAATTTCTAGGAAAGGAGCTATAAACAAGACAGAAACCATCATTTTGCTCCTCTGTAAACTGTATATGTGCTCATACCTTGGACACCATTTGTCTTCCTAATTGGTCCACCATAGACAGGGCACCAGAAGGTGTAGAGAAGGGCAGCAGAAATACCAGAGACCAGGATTTCCAAATGGAAAAGTGACACCAGGGTGGAAAACAAGAGAGTCATACATGATCATAAACTGGAATTATTCTGAATTTCTCACCACACAGGAGCAGTGTCAGACAGCACTTTTGAAACAAATAAAAGGTGATAGTACATTTTCACCTGGCACGTGGAATTCTTCTCCAGTAGTTGCTGTGGAATTCAAAACAGGAATATTAATGAAAAAGGGGATTCTTTTTTTCCTTGTATGTACATTTGGATTTGGAGAACAGGAAGGATGTGGGTAATTGCAGCCCTCCTAGAGAATTTCAGCCTGTTGCTTTCAGAAGTTCTGTATAACCTTTCACATATGCTTATGATTAGTTTTGTCTCCAACTGGCAGTGGAGCAGCATCTCACCAGAACAACAATGAGACAAGAAAAGTTCAGCTTATATTTAATGAAAAATATACAACAATGCTGAAAGTCTGTCTTTGAGACAGGCATTCATAAGTACTGCAAGGTGAACTCTGTAACTGAACAGTTGTTTAACCCAAATGTTAAAATTGTGGAAGTTATAAAATATTTAATAGATGCTGGCTCGTGTTGAGTTTGTGAGTTTCATGCATTCAGATGGTGAGGTGCAGCCTCTGCATCCTAACTGATGGCAACAGCCTCACACTGACAGCTGCCAATGTATAATGACTCATATTTAAGAAATGTGTTTATAGTTGATTTATTTACTCATTGAAATGAGAATATCTTTGGTGGCAGAGTTCCTTAAAAAAAAAAAAAAACAGTTTCTTTTAAAAAGTAAAGCAAAAGAAACATTGGAGAATTTACAGAGCATCATTGAAATCCTCATGAGAGATCTGTCTGGCTTGCTCCATCACGTTTTCTGGTCACTAAAATTCATGTAGGAATCAACCAAAGCTCCCTGCTTACCTCCCCCTAGGCAAAAAATAAAAAAAAAAAAAGAAAAAAAAGAAGTTGTGGAGAAAAAAAAAGTTCAAGGAAAATTATTTTGATATTCTTCTTTCAAGCTTTATTCACAAATAAATTTAATTGAATTTAATTCAAAGTCAGTCAGTGCACCATCTCCATCTTTCAAGTTTAATGTTATTAAATGCTCAACAGATTTCAAAATATTTCTGTTTAACTTCTTTTTACTTTTCTAGCCAAGGAACTATGAATGACATTATTTTCCCCTAACACCAAGTAGAAGCAAAATTGCTTCAGACCAACTTTAAGTGTATTACATATCACCCCATAATCCATCCTACTCTTGCATTTACACAAGTAAAACCGGTGTGTACATTCAGAGCCTTGTTTTTCTTTTTTTTACTTGATTTCACAAACAAAAAAGTCATATGGAGATTAACACTATGAGCCAGCATGGGAACCAAACAAAAACTAGAAAAAAAGCAATTATGCTGCTGCTGCTGCTGCTGCCGCCACTCCCATACAATGCTCAAATTGCAAGGCTGCCAGTGCTTCCTGCCACATTTTGGTTCTTTATAAGCCACTTTTGCCTTCAGCTAAAAGCATTAGAGTATTTTGCATCTATTCCATATTCTGTACCCTCGTAATTCAAATATTTAGGGGAAAAAAAAATCAGGTATTTGAATAAACCTCTTGACCTTTGAAAGTATTATACAATATGAAATCATTACAGACATTATTTCTATATCCAGCACAGTTTTATAGCTACATGGATATATCCTACTGTGGGTAACTCAGGGAATCCACCAGACACTGGATGAATGTCAGCATTGCTGAAGTTACTCCCTCCACAACTCCGTAAGATTGCCCAGAGAAGTTGTGGATGCCCCATTCCTGGCAGTGTTCAAGCCCAGCCTAGACAGGGCTCTGAGCAACCTGCTCTAGTGAAAGGTGTCCCTGCCCGTGTCAGGGTGTTGGAACTAATGATCCTTAAGGTCTCTCCCAACCTAAAGAGTTCTGTGATTCTGTGATAACATGGGAAGGTCCTTATTAATTGTGCAGTCTGGTCAGTAAGCAGTTCACTGGAGAACTTGTATTGCACAAACCGCTTGTGATCAAGGTGTTGGGAGGCAGTTGAGTGACCCTGCTCTTGAAGCCAAGATGTCCACACAGTACCATCCAGAGGACCAAGCTAGTCAACAAGGCCATAGTGGCCATTAATTGTGTCTCTTATTAGTTCAGAAAGCTAAAGGGAAACTAAGAAAAAGCTGGGAGATGAGGAAGGGTTGTCTAGTGGAGTGTGGCTGTCCATCCATATGGCTGGAACCACAACAGGAAGAAATGCCAGATGTGTCTGGTACACTGGAATACTTTCTTAGATACCTGAAGGAACATCAAATCTGATAAAACACTCATTATTGATGTTCTTCCTTTGACCACACCAGCATAAAGGTCACAGCCACTCTCTCATTTCTTTTGAGAAACCAGTCTTTCTTTTCTTTTAGGAGCACACAGGGAATTCTGTGAAGAGCTGAAAGGAATGTTCATGGTCAGATGAATTTTTGGTTTATTTAAGTGAGAGAAAAATAAAAAGTTTGATCCAGCAAAGGTAATCTATTTTCACAGCCCAGTCCTGCATTTGTTCAGCTGAATTAGTTTCCCTTTCTTCTCTCTACAATGTCTCCAGGACTTCCCCTATACATCCTCCGTGGTGAAAACTAAATTGGAGTAGTGGCAGAAAAGTAAGGACGGCAATCCTCTCTGTGGTACAGAGTGAGAGCATCCACAGCCTCCTCTGCTGCCAGTCTCTCCATTCTCACAGGCAGAGTTTCAGTGGAGGAACTGAGAGGAAAAAAGTTACTCCTGCTGCGGCAATGAAAAGTCAAGTGAGTCTCTGGGAAAGAATACTAGTTCCAAGAGGGGATTTTCCAACAGAGTAAATTGTTTGTAGGAATCCCATGGTTTCATTGTAATGGTCCCTGAGGCAGCAGTCTTCCTGGTGGATTGCTGTTGTGAGTCAGCCTAGCAGGGAAGGCTGTAAGGAGGCAAGCAGTCATTAAACTCCTTAACTCTTGCTCATAATTCAGAACTATGTTGATTTAACAAGACCTTCTTCTGTAGCTGTCTAAATTCTCACCTTTAAGAGTTTATTGAAAGAAAATGTCTCTCCCTCCTCCTCCGTAAGGTAATTTTTAAGTCACCAAATATCAGAGAAAAAAGCCTTTATTCTGCTCTCATGTGGGTGACTTGTGCACTTGATCATGATTGAGAAAGTATATTATGCAGGTGTTGCTAAAATATTTGAAATTAGGTGGATAAGTAAATTTTGTTAGTGAGAAATTCAATGTAAATTCTGATTTTCTCTCTGTTTTTAACTTTCACATCAGATGCCAAAGTGGAAGAAGGAAAGCAAATTAACTGATCTCTTACATGAACTTAATTTACTTTACCTACTTGTTTAGATATAGTGACATATCTATCCTATATAACCATACTATGTTGTCTTTTGATTAATTTATCTATCTATCTATCTATCTATGTACTTATATACCTACCATTACACTAGCTCAGTGGTTGAGCTCTACAAAAATCAATGCTGTTTCAGCTTGCTGTCAACAGGCAGGCTTCATGACTTCCTATGGAAAAACAAATTTCACAGCAATTACATGAAAGAAACAATGCAGAGTTCTTACCCAGAGACTTTGGTTACAAAAATGTATACAGCAGAAGTATAAAGAATGAGACATGACTGATTAATCAAATCATTGAAAAGTGAGTTGTCTTCCATCTGACTAGATGAAAATACCTGAAAATTGCACTGAACTGAAAGAAGAATTAGTAAAGTTGCTAAAACTTCTGAGAACAGCAAAGGGAGAAAATGCCTGTGAAGTAATAGTGCAAGTGATAATTTGAAATTGATATTGTTACATCAAACACTATATGTGTTGTAACAGATGGCACACCAACTGTATTTGATGTGAATGTAGGGTTAATTACAGTATTTGAAAAAGCATTTGGACATCCATTTTTTGGCATTTCAATGTGACGGGCATCAATAAACACCAAGGATGAAAATAATTGAGCAAAGCTTGAAGAAATGAGAAAATTGCAGCAAAAATAGTAAGCGTCGGTATCTCATGTGCACTGAGCAATCACGATTTCCAAATATGTTGGAAATAATCAATTTATTCTGATTGGTGAAGCATAACAATATATGGCTGTTTAGCTACCGGTGGGCAGCTTGATTTGTTATCTGTTTTTTGGAGAAGAGTTTGCACGTGGCCTCTAAAGACCAGAATAATTCACAACTGACTCATGGCAAGGGCTTGTGACCTAATGGTTTCGTTTATTTTGATTTGCATTTGAAACAGTCTGAATTTCTTGAGGAAATACGGATTTCTAGGTACAGATGTACTTTCCAACAGCCAACTGTATTTAAGAAGCATGGAGTATTTCAGGAGTGTTATCATTAAAGAAAAAATTCAAAAGATAGTAGATTGTTTAATTCAGCCTCTTATAATATATTTAATTATTTTTGAAAGAAAATAATCTATCTTACTACAAATCTAAACACAACTGATTCAAAACATTTTAGAGCTCCTTTCTACGGAACACCTACAAGAAGTGTTTAAGTCACATTCAGTTTGGAAACAAAATAAATTCAGTAAACAAAAATGAGTGATCTGAGAACTTGGTTAGGAATTCTTAAATGTGAGATACAGCAGTTAAGAGGGTCAATCTTGAAACTAGAATTCAGGGCCCAAAAACACTTGACTACTTGCTCAAAGACAATAAGGTGCTATAATTACATATTTCATTATTTGCATAGCAACACATCCCTGAGTTCTTTTCACCTATGCAGTATATGAAATTTGACACAAGAAACTTCTACAACTGACATGTGTGTTGTATAAGCTGCACCAAAACAAGTCAAGACCAAATGAACAATTGCATTGCTTCCCACACTAATGTGAAATGGAAAAATAATCTCACCCAGGGGGGTATTATTGGTCTCACAGCATCTCTGGATGAGTGCACAAACTGCAAAAGTGAAGCAGTTGCCATTTGTCAGGAACAAAACCAGTTGCACCAGTAGGATCTGTAGGTGAACCTGCACTCCTAAAAGAAACCCTGAGCCCTGATATGTGGTTCAAAGATGTACTATTGCTGTATGTTCTCCTGCCACATGCTGTCCCTGTTGGCCAGGCTAGGTTGTCCTCCCAGATGGTTGGTGGTTGGCTCCAGCCCATGGCCCAGCTCTCAGCCAGTAGTCATGAGGGAGAAAGATCTTTGAACTGAAGCTATGTTCACTGAAGTTCCCTGAAATGAGTCACCCATCTGAGGAAGGATTTCCAGGTCCTACAGTGCAGCAGAGAAAGCCAGGGTGCTGCAGAGAACAGACATGGGGAAGTCAACGCCAATTCACCTACACTGTGCAGCTGAGCACAGTAATTACAGACGTGGTGTGCAGCATGCTTGTTTATTTGCTGCTTTATATCACACACTGTGTAATAGCCTGCAGGAATTCATTCTGCCCCTAATTCAGTCTTAATTAAGATTATGCCTTTATCTGGGTAAACAGCCAAAAAAGTTGAGAAGGGTGGGTGGAATAAATAAGTAATGCTGTACATTAAGCCATTGCCTCAACTAGTATCAGTCAAATTCCCTCATGCATCTAAAACTTTTGAATGGCAGTAGAGAAAATTGAATTTAGTAGGAGTTTGCTCTGGGTATAGTGTTGAATCAGTCTGACTCTCAGCTTAATTAAACTAATGCTCATGTCAACAGAGTATGGGTAGGCAAAGGTATGAGTGCATGGACCTCTTGGTGTCTTATGACCAAGTCTCACTGCAAGCAATTGGCTGTTTCTTAGAGATGCTACTACTCATTTTTCAGATCATACAGAAAATGGATTTACAGAAAACATCAGGCAGTAAAGAAGAATTCACAGATGTTGAACATACCTGCTGACCTTTTCCTGGTGGGTGACAATGAATAAATCAGGTAAGGCAGCCCAGATTCAGACTGAGAAGCTGGAACAATCTCAAATGTCACATTCATTCATGGCCCTGAAGTCAACCAAGGCTTTATCTTGGATGGTGTTTCTGTTCTTAAATGACAAAATATATCCAAATTATAGGATTGCTTAGAAAGAAAAAGAGGATAGGTCTTTTATAGCCCCTTTTACAGACCTTCCACGTTAAGGAAAAAAAAAAAGAAAATACCTAGTACATGTTCAAGCAACTGTGTTTACAGATTTGGTGGTGCAGGATCGGTTACTTTGTATCTGAGCAGGTAGTTTGGCCTCAGGCAAGGAAATAGATGAAGCCAACACTTGTTTAACTTGGTGGCACAATGACGAAAAGATACCTCCGAGAAACACTTGGCTAGATTTTTTTTTTTTCTGGAAAAGTGACTGACTATAAAATATTCTTTTTTATCCTGAAGTCCCTACTTTATTTGGAATGATAGTCTGTAGTTACAAGTAGAAGAAAGTGTTGTATCATGGAAAGAGCATTGTGCCATGCGCTCTACTCTGCAGCTCTTAGGACCATAGTGCAGTCCCAGTCACAGCTATGGGAAAACGCAACTTTGCTGTAACTGGTGACCATGTACACGTGGCTTTGTGACTCTAACTAATGCTGGGGACAGGGGCAGCGCTGGCCAGCTAGATAATTCTGACAATGGAAGCCCACATAAAGCAAGAAATCTTGGAAAATTTCTATCTCCAAGTATTTTTCTTTGCCAGTGGTCTTTATCTTATTTCCTGTCACTGTTTTCTTTCCAGTAACAGTCAGAAGCACACAGCCTGTCATTATGTTTTGAGGCCATTAAAGCATTTTCAGCAGTACTAGGTAAATCTACCAATGATCAGTGACTTTAATGACCAGAAAATGGTTTCTAGGGAAACCTCTATTCAAAGGAGAGAAGAAAAACATGAAGCCTATTAGAAAGGTTCACAGCATACCTGCAGAAGGTGAGGGTCTCTTGTGCATTTCCCTTACCAACTTTCTCCTCCTGGGACTGCTGAGGTCAGTCCCTAGCAATGCCACTACTTTTCTGATTATTTTTCACAAGTCCCAGTTCAAGTGCTCAGCTTTGCTGAGCAGGACAGGAATTGCAGCAAATGCTGGGCTTCAGCGCAAGGCTTTTCCCAGACCTGCCTCACCAGCAATGGAGAGACAAAAGCATGACCATAACATCTTCTTTCTTCTGGATTTGAAGATCAAGCTATGTGAGCAGTGAAGCTCTGGGGCAGCCTGCACAGCCAGGCCTGGATAAGAGCAGAGCTTGAACCCACCAAAAGCCAGTAGGGCTGCAGGTTTCCTAGAAGGCTGCAGAAATCAGTGACCCACCAGTGACCCACAGTGTGTGCCACCCCATCACAGAATGCTGAAAGCCCTGGGACTCTTCAGCAAAGTTTAGATGACTGAGTTAAGGATTGCTAAGCAAGCCCCACTCTATTTAGCTTGAGAAAGATTAAATTATGTTTCTCATTTTATTTTAATGTATTTAATGTTTATTTCTATATGAAATATAGTATGAGTACTTAATTTAGCATAATTATTGAGATGAATTGCAGCTAACATTACAAGAAAATTGTAACTTGTCATAAAACAAGTGGGCCATATTATAACAGAGCTGCTACCACACAGAAATGCTCTGCTAGAATAGCTTAATAACACAAATAAATCCACACTCCCCAACATGATACTTCTTTGGGGAGTTGATTAATTATTAGGAAGTAAAATGGCTAACAAAGTAGCATAAAAAAAATAATCTTCTCACATCAATAAGATTGTAAATTTTAACTCTATTGCATGACAGCAAGTGTAAGCAAGAATTACACACAATGCAATGAGCTGAATGAATTAATATGCCTAGGGCTTTTGTTGCTAGAAATACTTTGCTCTGTATTATAATCAGTCATTGTAACTGATCTCAGCTGCAATTTAGGTTTCTTCTTGCAGTTTATAAGTGACAGACAAGTGTTTGTGCCAAAGAGGCCTTCCAACAATATTCATCTTCACAGCCTTTCCTACACATCTGAGGCCTGACCTTCATGATGCAGCATCTTTTCAATACATTAGATAGAGTTGTTGCTTTCACCTCTTTTCCCATTCTTTTCTGCCTGCTGAAACCCAGTCCTTGTTTTCCTTAGCCCCTATGGTCCTCCACATTTTAGCCACCCAGGTACGTCTTCTCATGGAGTTGAGAAACCAGAATGTTGAAGACAGAGGCAAAGAATGCCTTAAACATCTCTGCCTTGTTCATGTGTCTGTTTGTGAGGTGACCATCCTCATCCTGTAATGCAATATTTACACTGCCTATTGCCATTAATATATTTGAGAAAAATCTTTTTATTGTCCCTCACAGTTCTGTCCAGCTTCAACTCCAGCTGAGCTTTGGTCGTATGAATTTTCTCCCTACAATAGCAAGAAGCATCTCTGTATTCTTTTCATGTCACCTGACTTTGCTTCTGCTGGGCATACACCTTCCTTTTTTGCCTTATTTCCAGGAGAAGATTCTTGTTCAGCCAAGCTGGCCTTTTGCCTCATCTTCTTGGATTCTGATGATGCTATGATGGTTTTTTGCCTTTTCTTTTATACCCCTTTTATATACCTTTTATAGGTTTTTGTATTCTTAGTGTTTTTAGCCTACATGCTTAGACTTATTTTGTCAAGCTAAGAGACGAAACATTTTAGAAGCTTTGTAGTTAGGGATCAAAATGCCCCCAGACCCCAAGGTCCTCTCCAGAACACATTCTGTAAACTAAGATAGAACCATCCAGGGGAAGGTTCCTTGGGGAGAGGGGCTCACTCGAGCCTCTCATTGGGGAATCTTTGATAGATATGCTAATTAGTAAGACCTATAATGTTATACCAGATCTATTGGGGGTGTGCATTGTGGTGTGCATTGGGGTGCATTCCACCTGGATGTGGTGCACCTAAGGATCCTTAAAATAAATACAGAGGTGAAACCCCTTTTTCCCTTCTAACTGTGTTTGATTCTTGATTTTAAGACCAGGAAAAGGCATCACTGACATTTGGGAATTGCCTACTCCTGTGCCCTTAGGAGGTGATGTTTAAAACGTGGCTGATCGACCAGCACTGATGGACCCCAGCACCTCCAGAGGACCTTACTTACTAATTCCCTGAGCAGCCTGAAGTCAGCTCTCTTCAAGTCCAGAGTTGAGGTTTTGCTGGCACTTTTCGTCTGATCAACAGAGTATCGCTTCATGACTCTGAATACAAGTTTTGTCATCAAATATTCAAAAAATATTTCTCAACTACCAAAAATCTTGCACTTGGCTTAAAAGCCATGAATTTAGAAACAAAGTATCTTTTGAGCTTTAGTATTTTCTTTCTGCTTGAAAAATGTGTCTTTAATTTACTCACAGCTTTAATCTTTTCTACCCAGAAAGGAGGGCTGAAGGTTTACTTTTGTTTAAATAAGTGTTTTGCAGTGCAATCATAATTAAGCTATTGAGATACTACATGAAGCAGTTTTCTGTTATGGAGTAAACGCTGAAATCCCCACAAAGACAAAATACAAATTAATGGAACACACACAAGTCACATATAACTTCTTTGCTATCACCACTGCAACTGTAGGCATACTGCTACTTTTGATTTTTTTTTTCTTTTGTGGGCTGATTTTCACCATTAGTGAGAGGGACAAGCACACCAAATCTGTGCTTTTTACCAGGACGCTTACAAAAAGTGTCCAACACTTTTACCAGAAAAATGGTTTCATGGTAATAGAGCAGCCACCCAAATTTGCAACCTGAGGCTTTGCTGCTGGGTGCAGCTCTCTGTCCACTACGATTGGGCCTCGGAACTCTCTGCAGACAGGGCTGCCATGGAGTCATTAGACCTGGACATTTGTCCAAGCTGTGAAGGATGCCAGCGCTCTGCTTTGGCACTCTATTGCATGGGCATCTGGTCCTAGAGCTGCTAAGTGGCTGATTTCAACAAGCCAGTCGTGTGTCCACATCACTCATTTATTCCAGGAGTGGAGAAGGATAAAAAAAGCATTTTATGACCAAAAAAAAAATACTATTATGGGAAACAATCTCCTCATTCAGATGCCTTTGTGTTAATGTATGAATGCCAGAATGCTATTAAAAAGGTATTTAAAATTAGCTACATTTTATTTCCTGCACCTTCAATGTTAGCTTTTTTGTCTCCATGTGTCTAGCCAAAGTTGTTGGAAATCCAATTTTTATGGATGCATCTCCACCTTCATTCCATTACTGCTTGATTTTGTATCCAGGGTAAAAAAACACACTGAGATCTGTACTTCACCTTTATGTTGTGGACGCATATACAAGCTTAAGGCTGTGTGTATCAATCTTCTAACAGGTTTAATGAAATGGCTGCCTAGGCTGACTATTTCTCCCACAACTGTGCTTTCTGTTCTAGCTAGCCTTGGGACACAGTGATGCCCAGTACAGCAGGACTTGCCCCAAAGTGTTTTCAGGATTAATAGACAAGGCAGGGGGGTGGTAATATGGTCCCTGTTTTCAGTGTCAGGGCCCAGGGCTAATTTTCATTAGGCAAAACTGGAGCTTAAATAACACCTTCTACCTCTAAGGCTGGATCTCTGATTTTGTACTAGCATACTAACTAGATCTCTAAAAATATCAATCCATTGTTGACAGGAAGAAAAGCACGTTGTGTCATAAAAGATCAACTCCATCAACCCTACTGGGGATTTGATGCTTCCAAGGCAAACCAAAAGAGACATGAAACAGCAACCCAGCCTAGGCAACTGCACATTGATAACGATTTCCTCTATATTTAGCCTTTTGGAATCTAAGAACTACTTCATTATGCATTTTACCCTCACGTAATGAGAAAAAAAGGAATCACAGATGACATTGGGATGAATTCGGATTTTTCTTTTTTTTTTTCTTTTTTTTTTTTTTTTTTTTTTTTTTAAATTTTTATTTTTTTTATTGTTTATTTATTTGTATTTTTTATTTCTACAGTTTGGGCCCCACTGGATATTTAGGTGCTCATACTGAAACAAAATATGTAGTATATTAAAAGTCTTGCATTGTAAAACAAAGCTTTACTGATGCTCGTTTTCAAAGCAGGGCTGACCTTCTTGACAACAAGTAAATAGTGACAACTCAGCAAAATTGAAACCAGATGACCCCATGGAAAAATGCAGTGCTCCATGAATTAGGATAGTTCCTCTAGAGTACACAGCACTATAGTGGCTACTGCAACACATCCCAAAATATAGAGAGCCCTCTGCAACATTGTTCCTACCTGAGAAAAAGATTAAGAAAAGGCATTTTAAAAAATAGGTGATCCTCAAGGCAGACAACTCAATGATGCTGCCAGCTTTGCTGGAGCAGTTAACCAGTCCATGTGAAACGTTGCCCTAACACAAAGGACTGCCAGCACCCCCTTGCCAACATCCTACGAGCCCCTGCATCTTCCCATTCTGAAGCGCTCTGCCCAAGTCAAATTCAAAATCACGGAGTTTCATCTTCAAGGTACTTATTAGCTCGAATGTCACTCCAAAATTCAGGACTCTCTTTGGCAACTCCTGAGATCCAAATGACAGTTTTCTATAAGGCTGAAGTTTTCAGAACAGAGATTGGGACAAATCTTTCTCAGCCTCAGGTGTAAAACCATGTAAGGACCTCCTAAGGACCAACCCAAAATGTTAAACTGTAAAGTTGTTGAGTGAGGTTAAAAAAGAACAAGTAAAGGCATATAACAGTCATTTGTCACACTGAGTCTTCAAACTTCATAGAAATGTCCCTGAGTAAGGGGCTAATGGATCTTTGTAAGAACTTGTAAAGCACAGACTTTGGGCACTTGCATGGGCTGAAGCATCATGCAATTCACTGATCACATGTCTCAGGTAACTCATGCTTAAAGAAATGGATTATACTTTTTGGGACATCTGTGGACTTGCAGAAATTTAAGATGAGAATTCAGGCCTGGTAAAATAAGGTACAGTATGGTACAATCTACTCTGTACCATCAAACATGAAAAAGAATGCTAGTTAAATACAGACAACTGCACTGTGAGAGCATCCAAAGAAAATATTTTGGTCATGTTCTCTGAGCTAGAATGATATCAAACCAACTTCTTCTAAAGCAGCAGCTTTGGTTATGATAAGGGACACAGAATTGTCTTAAGCTAAAAGAAAATTTGTGGTAATGTGATGTGATTTGAAGAGAATATACCATACCTATAAACTAGGTAAGCTTTTGCCAGAAAGATCCTGCCCTGGTGAAAATCAACAACTCATTTCTAATGCAATAACACTGGTGTATGCACATAAGTTTAGCTTGTGAGGTGAGGTAACCACAAATGTCCACAGCTTTTCTGGTGCTAGGAGAGAAGTTTCATGTGCCAGAATTCCCATTCAAGCAAACAGCTCCAGTAATATGCAAGTATGTGCAAGCCAGGCCTGAACTAACTGAACTAATGATTTTGCTGGACAAAACCAAACCCCAAACCTTTAGCTGGCCTTTTGCCTCTGGCTCTCTACACTACTGTTTCCTCCCTGCCATTACACTGAGCTGCCTTTCCCTTGTATCACAACACTGGTATGTACCAAAAAGATGAGCTGATTACCCTTCACTGAGTTTCCATAGCTCCAGGTGTCTGTCAGACATGCTTTGGCTGCAGCTGAGCAGGGTAAAGAAGCCCAAGCTTAAGAAAAAAAACCCAAAGAGTCCTTTGAAGCCCTCTGCTCTTAGAAGCAGTTCAACTGAAACAGGATGTCTGGTCTCAGAGCTTGCCAGCAGTAATGACTGCTGTCTGGTTTTTAAAGCTTATACTAAAACAGTACTGAGATGTGCTGGGCCAAAGGCAGGAGAAGACTGTCCTCAGTGAAATGAAGAGCTGAATGGCAGAAAAGCAAGAGAGATGCTTTCCATGGTGAGGAGAGAAGGATGAAAGAAAAGTTCTACCCTGATTTTAAATGCCATTCTGACTCCAAAGTATTTTTTATTCATGCAAACCAGTGCATGCCTGACCTACACTTTTATTCCTTTTAGTTGACAATAGCTTACTCATGGGTGCAGAAATGCTTATGATAACTTTAGGAAAATCCAGCCTAGGTCCACCCAGACCCATCAGCTTATGTCTGAAACTGCTGTGCAAATGCCACTACTGCTGAAGCCAGTAGTCACCTGCAGCTGTGTGCCATCAAGCCCAAGGTAAGAAGCTTTGGCAGTGCCTGAGCCTGGCAAGGCAGCTCAGTGTAGCCTCAGCACCAGCTGGGCTGAAGTCACATGTCTGTCACCAATCTGCCACTACTCTTCAGTCCTGCTTCTGAGAATGGCCTTTAGCTTGGGGTCATTGCAGAGGGCATGCAGCTCAGCAGGTCCTGGACTGGTGCTCATGCTGTGCCTCAGTTCTATTGTATTATCCAGGTTACCTGGTTTTTCCCGCTCCCACACTTTCCCATAGAAGTAGCAGAATCTATATCCAAGGAAGCTGGAATGCTGCTTTCTGGGATGCCTAGAGTGATTCCTGACTTGCCCCAGCTTCCCAACCGTTCTTTTCCCTCCTTCTGCTCATTAGTTGCTCAAAGAACTGAGTCTTTGCTGAAGCCAGGTTTGAAAAGTTAGTGCCACCTGTTTTTGCTTTGAGCATCAATGAACAAATGTATAATATAGTTACTTAAGACTGGCTGGGTGCCATTAGTCACTCACAGTAGCATGGTTTTCTGGCACCCAGCAGAACTGGCAATGGTGACTGGAAAAAATAATAAAGACATTTACATTATTATTAAGGAAAGATCAGCTGAATAACATCCTGGTGATATAACACAATGCCTTGACCGTCAGAGAAACTCAGAAAGGTCTAGATTCTAATGAAAAAGAGTTAAAGCACAATAATATTCAGCAACTGCGATGATACTGAAGCAAGGAAACAAAAGCTGTCTAGACCTTTATGATATGACCCTTTCTCTCCCTCTCTTTTTTCAGTATTTCTTCTTTGCTTGTCCCAGCTGCTACCTGCAGCAATAGTGTAGTATTCCTGGTTTTACTTTGGTCATTTACAGTGCTGAATTCTTCATCTATTCCAGTATCTAATTTAGTATACAGCACACAAAGCACAAAGCTAAGGACTGTTCTGAGCCATGGTATTCTAACTGGAGATAGAGCATTCTGGATCAGGTTTTTTAAAACAATTGTTGTTTGAGGTAAAATTAATTCAAAAAGCCACTCAAAGGCTTCATGGAGTGGAATGATGTGTAGTCTCAGATGAGCTGCAATTACCCTCAGCAGAGTCAAAAGTCAGATTTCATAAATCCCTCATCAGAAAGAGTCTCCTGGGTTTTCCAGGTTGAAGTGTCAGCCTTCAGCTGCTGCTTTCCCCAAAGAGGGCACTACTTGCATCTGGACCCATGTTAGCTGTTGGTTACCTCATCTCTCCCTTCCCAGAGAAGAGAGGGATGGTGACACTGGTGGGTTCCACTTTATGCCACTTGAAATTTCATCTTTGTCCCAAAGTGCGTGTGTGTGTCTGTGTGTGTGTGAGCTTTTCTGGCATCTCTGCCCAAGGAGATGCATGCTGCATTGCACTTTCTTCCTAAAGGCCCCAGTCTTGGTATATACCTTAGTATTCAGAGATCCTATGTTTTTGGCAATGTATGGGCTGGGGCATCACCTCCCTGAATCCATTATTCTTCTTGATAAGGTGGCTGCAACGCATGTAGTGAGATAAAAGGTCAGGCTGAGGGAATGAAATTAAAGGAGAGGAGGAAATGGTAACCAACAAGCTTTGTACTTTCATTATGTTGCACAGCTGTTCTCTTTGTCTTCCTAATGCTGTTGATCTTTTAAACTGTAAATTCTTTAATAAGCAGGACTTATTTTCATTCTCTGTGTGTAAAGGGGATACATATCGTATCTAAATAGCATGTATGATAGAGGAACATGAAGAGTCTTTAAGAATATGTAGTCTTTCCTGACTCGAGATTATCCACATTTATGTAAAACAGGATGATCTCCATTCCTTGTCTTAAGCTGTAGATTTTCCTACATATTTTGTTCCAGTTAGACATCCCTGCATTTGCATGTACAAACATTTTGCAGATTACAAAATGACAACTTCTGCCTTTTTAAAACCTCTAATGGGAAATAAAATTCCCTATGCTACCTATCAGTGCGTTGGACCTCAAAAAATAAAATCAATCTTGATATTTAAAACCTGAAAAGTCCATGAGGAAAACCTAAATCAGAACAGATAGGAAGAAAGGGTTAATTAACATGAAGACCAGCACAATCCTAACCATATTGATTGTAGTAAGGTTTTCATTAGCAAACAATTAGCAACACCCACACCAAATAAAATGAATTTCTAAACAACAGGTAGTAATAACAAAATACGCTCCTTAGCTGAGAGTCATTAGAAGGTAGAGAAAGATTATCCATAAAGAGAGGATTAGTAAAAACAGAAACCCCCGATGTAGCAGAGGGAGCCCCAGCAGGCCAGCTGGCTAGATTGAGGTAATAATCCTGCATTTTCTTCAAAGAAATAATAGAAGTAAAAAGAAAGATCAGAACCAATGAAAGAACCCCTTTGCATGATACAGTGCTAAGGATAAAATCATGTGCCTTTTTAACAATAATTTCTAACAGGCAAACAAAGAACAATCAGTAGGGTTCAGTAATATTTAAAGAGACCCAGGAACTGATAATGCCACTTTTATACCTGTGTAACTCCAGTGGCTTCTTGATTTATACCAATCTAAGTAGGAGGAGAATCTGGATGCACACAGTACAGTACAGTGTGCTAGAGGGCAAATTGTTGTTCACTGTTGTTTTTCTGACTGCTGGGGGGCAAACACAATGAACTAATAGGTCTCTTCAGGGTTTTTTTATTTTTATTTTATTTTTATTTTTATTTTTGTTTTTTTGGGTTTGGGGTTTTTTTGTTTTTTTCCTTAGGAATGTTTTAGATCACGGTTATTTTTTTGCCTTAGTATTAATCATTGTTCCATCTGGTTAGTGCAGGGAAGAGCAGAGTGAAAGTTACCCTGAGCACCCCCGGAAGGATTCCCATCCCTTTCGAGCAGCACTGCTATGGCAGCAGGTAAACTCGGAGAGGCGGGAGAAGTAGTTCGGGGGCCAGAGTCCAGATACGAGGGACTCTTATCGGTAACAAAAGTGCTCGGTCCCACTGGGATGGCTCAGCCAGGTTTTCAGTGTGATGAATTAGGCTCCAGCAGTCCGTTCTAACAAAGCCCAGGGAGCTACACCAGGACGCAGCAGAGGCGTCCAGTGTGTGCGCCCTTCACCTGGGCACCTCGGATCCCAGGCTTCCCCTTGGAAATTCCAGTGAAGATTCAGGCTGGGTTCTCACCCCTAGGATCTGCCTTGGCTGGCATTTGCCCTGTGCCCCCCGGGCCGCGCTGTGCCCCTCGCCCCTCGCAGGCCGGGTCCCGCAGGCCGGGCGCTGTGGCGGCGGGGACATGGCGGCTCCCGCGCCGCCCTCCGGCCCCGGGCCGGCCCTGCTGCGCGCACCGGCTCCATCAGGTGGCGCCATTGCCCCGGCCCCGGCCGGGCGGCCTCAGCTGAGGGCGGAGACGCGCCGTGAACCTGCCTTGTCGGGTCCCTCCTCCCGGGACCTTCTGTCCCGGTGAGTCTGAGGATGTAAGAGGTGAAGCAAAAGCTAGCGGCCGGAGCCAGGAAATGGGTGAGGGCACCTTTACTTGGGTGTACCTGAGACTGAAGATTTACAGGGAAAAGTAGTTGACGTTTGTGCCACGTGGCCTTGACCTGGAACAGCAGATTTGCATCTGGCATAGGTCACTCGAAAAGATTATCTCCAGCCTCATGATATCTTCCAGATAACCTCCAGCTCTATCTGCCGGTGTAAACTTTCCATAGTGTCCTCAATCCCACGGTGGTGTCCGAGGCAGCAGCAGCTGCTAAAGTGTCCCTGCCCGCTTGTTGCTGCCTTGCTGCTGGAGGTTGTCATCCCTCAACCACTGCCACAGAGCCTGTGTGTGATTCTGCCCGGGGCCAGGGCAGAGCCATCCCATCGGCTGTGGTGGCTCGCAGGAGCTGTCAGGAACTGTAGCTACTGCAGCGTCTCATCTGTGGGGAAACAACTTCTGGGCCAAAGGTGGGAAATGGAGAGCCACCAACAAAGCCTCTCAAAGCTCTCATCTTCATGCCAGTGCTGCACTGCACCCTGTGACTTCTGCTCATAGCACTAGCTCTGCACAAGCATATGGTCAGATTTAGGAAAACATCTGCCAGATTCCTTCAGCTTCTACCATACTGAAATTGCAGGAGACTTAGAGCTTTACCTGCTCTCACAGCTCTAGTTTACAGTGAGGGACTAAATTAACAAAAGGTGCTAGTGAGGAAAAGTCACCTAGATACACTGGGTCAATCTGTGGCATACAGAACTGGAAAACTGTGCTCTAGAAATGGGCACTTACTAACAATGAAGTCAAAACAGGTCCATGTCCTACCACAGAGCTTTTGCCGTGGCCCTAGAGAATGCACTGCACAGCCATCAACATCCATAGCCCCGTTAAAGAGGAACAGATATTGCTGTGGTAGTGATGCTATGCTTCAAGACTGTTCTTTCTGCACAACCAGTGAACCACAAACTTGGCATGCCAAAAAGAGCCCAGATCCAGGCCAGCCTGAGATGCTCACCAAAATCTCCTCCAGGTGAAGTGTCTTTTTGCACCCCCATTCAAATGCATGGGAGGAGAGGGCACGAGCAACTCCACCCTCAGGCAAAAGCTTATGCACAAGGAAAAATCTCCTGGAGACTTCCTCCCACTCTGCTCCCTCCTATGGTTCCTCCTGGAGGAGGGGGCAATGAGGCACATTATTTAACACCAGATTGCTCAAAAAGAGGTTTGAGCTGACTGTATAAAGAAAAGTAGGTTTCATTACCTACAGCGCTTCACATTTCAGAGGAGCTTGTATTGTTACACAGTTTGAATTGTTTGACAATATAATTATTATTATTAGTCCATAATGTACACTAACAGGTCTGGCAGTGAAAGGCTGTATATTAATGCACAGTAACTATGTTTCTCTGGAGGGGGTTAAACAAAACTGTAACTAGGGTCAAAGCTATGCCTTTGCCTCCATCTGCTAGAAACCAGGCATAGTTGCTTAAATTTTAATTACAAATTAATCAAACAAAAATATGGTACATTTTGCACTGGAGGGCTGAATGCTAATTTTGCAGCTAACCATGAAATATCTAATATTGGAAGGCTCTAATGTTAAAGGTTACTGTAGTTGGAAAATATACCTGATAAGATCCTAGAATTGGAACTGAACTGATAGTCAAAAAAGAATGGCATAGCCCAGTGAACTAATTTTTACACCTTCTCTCTTTCCAAATGTTCAGATAATTTCCTGGCATGGGCTGTTAAACCAATATTTTTTTCTTAGTCGACTGACAAGTTTCTGGAGCTCTTTTATAGCCACACTAGTTTCTGGGAAAAAGAGATAAGCCGTTTCCTATTTGCCAAACAATGATGGCAAACAAAGCAGCATTCTACAGGAAGCAAAAGGCTTTTTTAAAAATGTGGTTTATTGGCTTGGCTCAAGGTAGTTGGCTGCTAGACTGAACAAGCAAATACATTTTATTCATATTTCTCTATAACCCATGTTTCAGTACAAAGTGCAGACATCAAGGTGCAGGTACAGAACTGGTTTCAGGGCAGCTGGTCTGCTTTTTCCCAGTAAAACATTTGTGTGGTAATAGTGCTGGAGGTACAGCATGCTAATAAGTGCCCTGAAGGTATTCTTCCTACCTAGCCTTCAGTCAGGGAAGCAGCTTACAAAATGTTTAACTCTTGGGATACAAAACAACTGGTGGCTGTGACTGCAATGCACCATGCCTTCTTCTGGGTATCAGAAACATATAAAACATGATGATTCCTGGAAAGAAGTTGTACCCTTCAACAAACTAGTGAAACTCAGTGAGAAATGTGCAGAAGAAGGAAGATGATGGCTAGAATATAGGAGCTCAAGAGATGGTGAGTCAGACAGACTCTTGAAGGATCTCTGCCAAAATACTAGTGAAACTTTACTTTTGTCAACACACTTGTGTTTAGGTCAATTCAGATCTTAATTCCTCCTGGTCTGTTCAACATCCTGCTACAAATAATCTTGTTTTCCTACATTTGTCAGGTGCACACACACAACCCAGTTCTGCTCTGGCAGAGCTGGAACTCATGCTGCTTTGGACTGTGCTGAACATCTTAGGCAGCCATGACATTCTTTGCCATTGGAGACCACCTTGTGCCCTCACTGCTGAACAAGTTTCGCTGTAAAAAATGTACCTTAGTTCTGCAAAGGCCTGAGGGAAAATGTATGCAGTAGTGATGTTGCTCCATCACCCAGTTATCTTGAAGAATTCTCCCTTTCTGACAGGCTTTCCTGTGAGCACGGACAACCCTAGCAGACAAATTTGAGTTTCCTCAAATCACAGTTTTGCTGATGCCAAGCCATTTTGAGGAGATATAGGACTTCTGCTGGGGCCGTCACCACCTTGTCTTTGCTGGGATGTGAGAACACTTCGCACAAAGTCCTACCTTCCCAGTCCAGCTGTTACATTTCAGATGATGGAAGGAGAATCGCTGCCAAGAACGCATGAGAGAAGAAGGGAAAGGGGCACTGGGCCGATAAGTTACTGCAGGAAAGGAGGTGATCAGTGAAGAGAGGAAGGTAAAACCAGCCAGCCACCACTTCCTTCACATTCTACCAAGGGAGAGATTTAGTGTCCTGCCAGCTGTGCAAAGAAAGCAAGCCAATCTGGAATCAGACCAAAATTGCTTAAGAGGGGTAAGGCAGAGAGCTACTGCTCGTGCAAACCTGTCCCTATGCTTGCATTCTCTATGCGGCTACAGGGAAATTTTCTTTTGTGTTCCTACCTGTTTCCAAGGGAGGTAGTATTTGAGAATAAGTATTTAATGTCAGCCAAGAGTTTGAGTTCCACAAAGGCAGTATAAGTGTTTGTTCCTCAGCCTGGGTCCTTGCTTTCTTGGAGCAGAGTAGGTACAGAGCTGTCCTGGAGATCAGCCAAGCCAGCCATTACCACCCTTTCTGTGGCATGCTTCCCCGTGGAAAAATTTCAGGCTCTTGCTGCTGTTTGCTGTGGCATGTGAACAAAGGGCTCGTCTACTGTCCTGAGGGATTTAGTGGATTTGGTGACTGATTTGCCACTTTGTAACAGGAGCTTCCCAAAAGAAATCCAATCACAGTGATCTGTCTGTCCATGTTCTGTCATTTAACCTGGATATATGGTTTTTAACAGTGTTGCCAGTTGCCTTGAGGCCTTATTTTGTGAAGCTCTGTTTAAACATGTAGGAGGTTTTCTCACCATCAGGCAAAGCTCTGTAACTAGCCTGAAATATGTAATGACAGAACATACCATCCACCAAGGGTATGCAAGTATTCTCTTTGGACTTTTTCTTGTGTTTTAACCTCTCTCAAACTGTCTGAACTTCCAGTCCATTCCCCTCTATACCAGATTCCACCAGTACCTGCTGCCTTATGAATTGCTCAGAAACACAGTCAGTGTAAAGTGTGTGCATATAGGAGAGCAGTTGCTGGGGACACCTGAGCATTATTAATGTTGCAAAAAGATAGGCAGGATCAAAAGGCTTCTCCTGTTCTGACCAACCAACTTTTGTTTCTGTAGGGGCCAACTTTAGGAGCATAACAGAGGTCATGAACCTGTCATGAACCTGCAAATCTTGCAGACTGCAGCCCTTACCGCATCTCTTCTGGAGAAAGGGATGTGTTCTTTTAGAAAACTCAGTGATAGCTACTTAGCAGGAGACACAAGGACAGGAGGATGCTAGAACATGCAAAGAGAGTCCTAGGACTGAGATTTTGTCCCTCAGGGGTATGCAGAAACTTCTGTGTGTTTATGGGAAATGTGGCCTTTCCCTGACCAATTCTTTTGATCTCTACTTTTGGTAAGGGCAGGTAGAGGTGTGTGCAATTCACTTAATTACTACCTTACCCTCCCTGGAAGCATCAAGCAAGCTTTATTTGTAATGAGTTCACTCCTGCAACAACAACAGCAATAGAAAAAAAAAAAAAGAGATCGATCTTAACAAATGACAGAAAGACCTTAAATATAGAGTACTTTCTAATTGTATGGTAGCATAAACGTAACTCTCTAATAGATGTGCCTGTAAGTCTCTGGAGTAATAGATTACCTTTATTAAAGGTAGGGTTGGATCTGGAGACTCTTTGCACTGATACAATGGAGAGGATAATTCTAGTTATCAATACTAAAAAATAAAAGGAAAGAAGAGCTATTCCTACACTAGGCTCTATTTTTACATTCTTGACTTCCTTGAGCCACAGTGCAACACAACTGACTATGAAAATATTTTTAAAACAGAACTAATTACAGTGAGTTCAGTTTTGTGCTTTTTAAGATCAGGTGGAGAATTCTACTGTGTTCCATTGTTTTGGTAAAAGAATGCACCCACAAATTTTTCAATAGGATTCTGCCTGCCAGTAAAGCCAGCAGCATGAACAGCAGCTGTGCCTCAGGTTAGGTACCTAGGGCTCAAGAATAAGAGAAAGTCAGATGCAACATGATAGACTCTTCAAATGATTCCCTTTGTGCCACATATCCTCTCCTTGCCCCAAAAAGGAAATCATGGTGATTTGGGAGCACAGATGCAATCAGGACATCTCTTGAAACTGTGACTCTTCCTAGGTTTCCCACTTAGTGAGTATTGCATCTACATATTCCCCTAGAATCCAGCACCAGGTACTGATTAGGTACCATGTGGGCTTTTGCTGAGGTTTGAGCGTATTGCACTCAGTGCTGTTAGTACCTTTTAAAGCTTACTCCTAAAACATTGTTAGAATCACAAAGAACTTTGATGTATTTTTAAAAGAGCCTTTTGATTTCACTTTAAAGTGATTTGAAGGGATTGCTGGAAGCATTAACAGTCCTATGGACTGGATTTAAGCTGCATTTAAATTAATTTGCATAGTAGACAATATTTCCCAAGTTTTCTGTAGTAGAATATAAATTCTCTTGACCTGTGCAATTTTTAAGTGCAAAGGATAAAATTCTCTAGCATGCTTCTGGGAGGCAGGCAGTCCTTCTCATGAAAGCTATTTTTGAGGTTTTGAAACTATTCTAGGAAGACAATGTTGAAAATCCTTTTGTGGTGGAGTTCATTCAGCATATTACAAGAAGGAGTATGACACAGTTGACTATAAAACAGGGAACAGAACACTTACTTCCCAAACACTGCATTTCTAATGAAATACACTATTTCTTGATAATTTTTCCCATCTCTTGGGAGAACAGTTATCTGCTCCTTTAGAAGATGAAGGACAGATAAAGCCCAGGAAAAAAAAGTTTATTCAAATAAGCTAACTCCACTGGGGCAATGTCCAGCTCTGTG
This sequence comes from Corvus hawaiiensis, assembly GCF_020740725.1. Taxonomy (NCBI): domain Eukaryota; kingdom Metazoa; phylum Chordata; class Aves; order Passeriformes; family Corvidae; genus Corvus; species Corvus hawaiiensis. The sequence continues at coordinate 48,462,763 of NC_063213.1, forward strand.
TTTGCAATTTGTGCACCAGCAGACACCAGACACTGAGCGCTGGCACTCATTCTCTCCAGTGATAAGGCACAAGAGATGGTGGCAAATACTTTTTCAGGGCCATGGCTCCAGAGAGCTTATCCTGAGGTTCCTTGCTGAGCTGGAGAAGTTGGCAACACTCCTTGTTGATGGAAAGCCAATCACACCACAGTCACACACTCCACCCTCAACCAGACATGGGATGCCTGGCAATGACCTTAGACATTTTGCATAAGTATGTGGGACTTCTGGAGCTGTGTGAGGAGGTTGTTTTGGCACACACAGTTCTAACAGACTCAGGTGGACAGGGACAGAAGTAAAAGGTGCCTGGACAGACTGCTACAGGTCCTTGGCTATTTAGTTTGGAAGTGTTGAGTCACCCACTAAACTTGCAGTTATGGATGCTGGCGGGAGGGAATTATTGCTCCAGGTCACTTGCAGGTGACAAAAGAGGGACAGAGTTCCTGAAATAACTGCAGGCTTTCAGTGAGTTGCAGTGGGGCCACTGAGGGCACACAGGAACCCATTATCTGCTTCCCTCTGGACTAAGCCAGCAGGAAAGGACTTCACTCATATGCTGTACAGGTGCTGGCAGAGGGTTGAGAGAAGTCTTCAGATGCTCACCCATCATCAGCTTTCAAGTAATAATATTTGGTTTCACCAAATAATACCAGAGATGCACCTACTTTGCATACTGGTAGTCTCATACCATCTGACTCTTTGGGACATGATGATGTAGCGGGTTGAGTTTGAAACCGGGCGGAAAACACCAATTAAATGTAGTGGTTTTGATTCAAAACATTCATTATTTACTTATTTTCCTTCTGTGAGATAAGAATTAGGAGAAAAGCAAAGCAGGCCACAAACCTTAAACAGTTGCAGTACAATGAAAGAGCTTTATTACTAACAGAATTAAAAGTAAAGAGAAAACAACAAAACAAAATTAAAGTAAATTTCCCCCCCCCCCCCCCCTTCTTTCCAGCACTTCTCTCCTTTTATCCAGCTCACACAAGGGATAACAGAACATGGGATGTTAGTCAGTGTTGCAGTTCTTGAAAAGTCTCTCTCTTATGCTTAAGGAAAAAAGGGTTTTCCTTCAGTTGCACGTGGTTCCCAAACTGCCACCAATAGCAGACCCGCCCGGAAACAAACAGTCTGCTATGTGTAGAACATCTCTCCCATGAAGAATTTCACAGTTCTTTCACACTACAGAACATGGGCCATCACATGGGGTTATTCATCTTTTTAAGGATAAGTTATTTTGGCCTGCACACAGAGGCTTTCCTTCGCCACAAGTCTCTAACAGCCTCTTACTACTTCTATATAGCCTGGCATAGGCACTCTTCACAAACTTCATAGGCACACGTTGATTCTCCCCCCCCCCCATGTTCTTCAAATGGATTAAAGAGACAAACAGTTTGTGGTATTACAGTTTCTTACCACGGCATGCAAGAAGGTTTCTTTTAAGCTGCGCGCCAGAATCGCGGCACCGCCCTCTTTTCTCCTGTCGCCATGCTCAGCTCCGTCCCACGGGACTCACTTCTCTTTCTCTCTGACTCTGAAGCCGCCATGTTGAAGAGTGTTCTTGTTCGGGCTTTACGGTGGGGAAAGCCTCGCTCCCTCTGTGCTGCTGGCTGCGTGGTGTCCTCTTCAGTTCAGCACGGAGTGTGCTGGCTGCAGACAGGAGGCTCTGCCGGCTCCCGCTGGCTCCGCCGGCTCCGCATGGAGAGGAGAGGGACCCGCCTGTCCCCAGAAGCCGCGCTGGATGGGTTTAGCTGTGAGCAGTCCATGGCTGGTTTTAGCTGCCTGCGGCTCTGGGACAGTCCCCCTCAGTGACCCAGGGTCCGTGCCGCAGCGTTGGGAAAGGGGGAAAGGGGCAGTGGCCCCGGCCCGGCCCAGCGGGGCCGGGAGGCTCAGAGCCCCCCCACCTTCCAGCAGGCGAGCTCTGACCAAAAGGGGAAGTCCCGCCTTTCCGTGCGGTTTAAATATGTAAATTGTGAGAAGCGTAATTGGTCTTAAAGACTGTCCATCAACTCAGGGTCAACCCAACACAGATGATCATCTTGAATTGCAGACATCTGTCTGAAGGTTTTATGATGCCCTCAGCAGGTGTGCGGTGATAGCAGAATATCATTTGACAGTTCTGCCCAGTCTATGAGACAAATAGGGGAAAGTGTTAGTGATACTGCTTTCTTCTAGACCTGTGACAGAAGGCTGTGAGTGCACCTCAAGATTTTAGACTGTCTAGAAGGGCTGGAGGAACAAGACTGTTCCCACAAGACTGGGCTACGAGGAGAAGGTGCCTCAGCATAAGTATTGTGCTCTGTGTAAATTAATTTAGGAGCTTTTTGAAAAGTTGGGTGAGGGACAGAGGTTCTTAATTCTAAGGGTAGCCACCCTAGTTCCAGATGCTAGAATTGAATGTGAGCCAGAAATAAAACAATTTCTCTAAGAGACTCTCTCAAAAGCACAGGCGTTTGTTGAGGCATAGCCCAGCTGACAGAAAATAAAGCACAGGCAAATGGGCAAGAGCAAATGCATTACCTAAATCATCTGAGACCTAAGACAGTAGAGTGCCATGGCTGTCAGTAGGGTCACCCTTTTCTCCCGCTGGCAGGGGAGCTCTCATCTCACATCATCCTCTCTGGGATAGGGCAGAGCAGCTTCTACCGTGAGCTTCTACCGTGGCTGTCACAGCAAGGCAGAAGGCTGGTGACATGGTCAGGACTAGGGTTGAATCTTATTTAGCTATCCCAAGAGATGTTTTGTTTTGGCTACCAGAGAGGAAAAGAGGTAAAAGCAGAAGGGGCTTATTCTCTGCTTCTATGCTTTTGTCTCCCAGTTCTCCCCACCTTCAGATCCACGCTGCTTTGGCTTAATTTTCCAGCTTCTGTTTGCATTTTGTCCAATCCACTCTGACATGTTGTCTTGGCTCCTTCTCCTTCTGTTGCAAAGATTTAGTACTATTAGCAGCTCCTGGTAATAAGTTAATTCCAGTTTCAGTTCAGTGGCTGTGGAAAGAAGTAAGACCCATATAATTCGGCTGGGAGAACCTGGGTAGCACAGAACTCTGGGTCACAGAAAGGCAAATCCCAACACCTTTACCTCATAGTACATTATGCTGTGTCTTCACATCCTCTACCCTTGTGGCTCCAGACATGAATGATATACCTGTTCATTATGTTATTTGATGTGCAGTGCCATTAATAATAGTACATTACCACTTGCAAACTTTACATATTTTTCCTATGTGAACTCCCAAAAGAGTGTTAGGCAAAAGAAAGAGGTAGATTACAGAATGGAGACACAGCTTCCTTCACCTGAAATTGAAACTATGTAGACAGCAAAAAAATTCTTCCTTTCTCCTATCGCTATATTTTCAGTACTAGAGTAGAGATGGGATATTCATAGTCAAACCCATATGGCAAGTGACACCATATGTGATGCTGAAACATACTGTTAGCTGCTAATAAGTGTGTCTAATACAGGTTGAAGCTGCTGGGTGCACTAGCCAGATTCGGGGCATGCTATGCAAAAGAAGTGATTAAGCCTTTTATGGATTAAACGAGCTAACACAATAGAGGCCACCTGCCAAAGTGTTTGCCATATGAAACACCAGTGCAAAAATTATCTTAGAGGAAAGAAGGGAAGGCTTTCCCAGGAATTTGAATACAAACAGGGGACTCAACAGTGGTTTCAGAGGCAGAAAGCAGTGAGGACACATAGCCTGAATGCAAGCTAAAGGAAAGTGAACTCTCTTTGGATAAACAACTAGATGGGATCTATGAAGTGGAACCATGCAGAATAAAATAGTCTGGTTTTTCTTTTTCCTGTTTCCTTGCAGAAAAGGGTCTTCAAGTGCATTGTAAGTAAACTGAAATGAACCCAAGAAATACCTAGTCCATTATTTTCATTTTCTACTTCTAAATGAGACTAGCTGTATTTTCCTGTGCTTTCAACTCATGGCTTAAATCATGCAGATGATTTCTAAGGGAGATCCAGAAGACCAGGAGAAAAACCTATTCAGCCAGGATGTGAGTTGAAGAAATTGTTATGTAAGCTGATAGCAACACCTGCAAAACTCAAATACTGACTGATACATTGAAACTGAACTTTGCAAAGGCAATGAAAATAGCAGCCTGGAGCACCCTGAGAAATCCTGAAGAATGACCTTTCATACAAAAGAATAGCTTTGATGCAAAGACTTTATTGGTTATGAGAAGTCAGAGCAGATTGCTCTCCCAGCCTCAGATGTCACAGTGGATTGGCAGTTGGACAATTTTTTGAGGAATTTTATGCTAGGCAAACTTTGGTGAGTCTGGAGTTTCTTAATGATGGTGATCTTCAGCAGGATTTATGGAACTGACAAATAAGCATCAGAAAGAAATTAAAAGGATGACATGGGAGAAAGAATTGGGAAGTGAATGACTCGAGAATATGGAGTAAATGAGGCTTTTTCATATGTTCCTAGCCTTTTTTTAAACCACAGAAAGCAAGAGGAGAAAGGTCACATAATCCTAGCTCACAGGATACAAAAAACCCCACTTCCTCTGAAGGAAAAATCCAAAGCTCATTTCTCTGAAACAATGAGACTCATTTGTCCCACATGAATGGCTGGGAAGGTAGGGGAGAGAAGGGCATTTCCCATGTCCAACTGAAGTGTTCCAGCCCTGCTGACGCTGCAGAATTTATCCAAGGAGGAATTAGCTACAACTAACACAGCCCCCTCACTGGCAGTTTGAAAGCAGCCATCCATCAGAGTGGGCTGAAATACAACTAAGAATTAATAAAAACACATGACAGACACCTCCAAGTATCAACAACGGATTTTAGGATGAATTAGCAAAGGACATGTCTGTTCACCTTGACCTGAGATTTGTAGGATTAGATGAAGAAAGGTACGTCAAAGATCTTCCCATAAATTTGGAGTCTGGATTTTTTACTGCAGCAGTATAGTACTGGAAAAGAAAACTCATGTGAGGAAGGCTGAAGCTGGTGTTCATCCACCTTGTGAGTACAGCTGGCTGTCTAATAAGTGAATGGAAAGGGGGAGTGGACACTAATCCTAATTCATCTACTTTGTGAATGACTGGAAGCAAGATAATGTTTTGCAATATGAAACAACAAAATTAAATTTTCAGCAATACAAGCTTTATTGGCAAACTGTCCCACCTTTTGCAGGTCTTTTAAGGGAATGGTGGGAGAGCACGGGGAAGGCTCTCTTAGACAGCATTCAGGTGACTACTGCAAAAGAATAACCTGTGGCTTCATTTTCAGTTGAAAATGAATCACCCAAGCCCTCAGCCTCACCCACAAGCCAATTTGTTGCAACAACCACCATGTGTTGAGGAAAGGTCTTGAGATGAATGGGTGAAAATCAAGGCAGCAGGAACATTTGGGCTTTTGTTGTTCTGTCAGATACCACCCACAACCCACTGTTGGAGCATAAACCTTCACCACCATCACCGCCACACTCTTCCATGCCAGCTTTTGAAAATATTCTGCAAATTGACCTTAGGCAGTTTGAAAAAACAGTAGTTTTTGTATATAAGTTAAAATGTGTGTTTCTGGGTTTTGTCAACAGAATACATAATGTTAAAAACTGGGTTCAAGTTAAGGCAATTCTGTGTCTCTTTTTGTAGACATCTTTGAGAGAAGTGTTTTGTCCTGAGCACCATTCATGGTAGCAATTGTATATGTATTCATACAGCTGCTAGAAACTAACCCAGAAAATATCAAAGCACCAGAAATAGTGATGGCAGATGCCAATGAGTTAATAGCCAGGGACACAGCTCCTGGACAAGCGTGACCACAAGTAAATCTTAGATTTGTTGTTTTATTCTATACCTTCTGAGATGGTGATTTGCCCTGCACAGCAGCACAGATCTTGGCCTTTATTTTTCACTTACTAGAGGATTTGCAGAGCAGGAAAAGAAGATTACAATTCCTCTCAGCAGAAAGTAATCCTTTTAAGTTAGGTATGTCAGCATTCATTGAGAAGTGTGGGAAAGTGCATGCTACTTAAAATGCTTGACAGGTCTCAGAGAAGCGTGGTGGCAGGAAGATGGAAGCAAAGCCCCCAGTCGTGATTACAATGGCCCCCAAATTAGAGACTGTTAGAGGGAGCAATGAAATCAGAGTTCAGGATCAAGAATTGATTTTAATGTTTATCCAGCTTGGTAAATTCACAGCAGTAAAGCCCAAAATTATAACCTAGAGTGGTATTTGTTCATCTGAAACTCATGGCAAACAAATTTTCTCTTTACATGGCCACTTTAGAGAGGTGGTGGTGCTGTCCTGCAATTTTACTGTGGATCGGGTTGTTAATGAAGATTTGTCATATGTTCCTAACCTTTTTTTAAACCACAGAAAGCAAGAGGAGAATGAGATGATCTAAGATGGATCTGCTATACCTCATACATATTTTGAGCAGCTCATAATTCCTTCAGTACACATTTGTTCTGTTTGGAAAGTTATAGTCTGATTATAATAGTCATACTGAGCTCAAGACAGAGCTCATTGTTATGAGTTTCACTGTATAGTTTTGAGTCCGAAGAGTTGGACTGAGACATTATCAGCAATGCTGTCATGAGATGATGAGCAAGGTCAGAAACTATTCTGAATCCAGTCATTGCAAAATAATTCAGGCTTAATATATACGGCTGAAGTTGAAGAGTACCTGGAATTCAGCTGAACCTCATCTGAGCAGATGATGACATCCTACTGACAAGGCAATAACACAAAAACTGTTGTGGGCTAGAAAAAAGAACTTTGAAATAATATGACAAGAGGTAAAGAAAATGGGCAGGAATTCAGTGATGGAAAAATCCATCACTGCGAAGTATTTGAGGTACAGCTGCAGAAAAATTGAACTAACAAAATTTAAAAAAACCCCACACTTCTAATACAGCAACATAAAGAGCAATAACTGACAAGAAGGGCTTGAAATTATAAGAAGGAGAATGATTACGGAAATATAAAATGAAGTGGAAAGTTAAGGGAAAAAAAAGAGAAACAAAGCCAAAACAACAAATTGCATAAAATAGCTGACGGTATCAGGCAGTTCATAATGTATTTGTAACAGCATAATAGCTGCACGTCTCTATTGTAAGAGAATTCAATTTTATTCACTCTAATTTAGCACAGGACAGTCAACACAGTCATTTCGAATCTGTTGTTCGAAATCCAAGATAGCATCTTGACAGCTTTTAACAAACGAAGTGCTTCATAACATAGATGGCTGGGGACAAGTGAAAGAACCAAGCCCAGGGTCAGCAGTGGAATACATAACATACAAGTCTTTCAGGAATGTATTGCACAAGAGATCTTTATTCTTTTGTATTTTAAGAAGTCTGCATTTCAATTTTGCTGATATTATACATAATTCTCACATTTTGTCTTCTACTGAATTCCCTCCTCCCCACCTCATGCCCAAAGCTTCTTATTTCTGCACCCTGAGTGACAACTGCAGGTGCTTCAATAGTGGATATTGCAATGCAAACCAGTGTTTAAATGGCCTGCTTTGGCTAAACGCTTCTTTGTTTGCATGTAACTACCTCCTTCACATTCTCTCCTAACAAATACCTTCCATATGGTTGGAATATAAAGGCTTGGAAGTACTTAAATGGGTAGTCCACCATGTGTTACACTGAGGATCAGATGCCATGGTACGTGGAGGGACTCTTCCACATTTTAGGGTGGCTGTGTAGAGAGAGGGGGAAAACTCATCTCATCTGTCCTTCACTTTCCACAAAAAAATGTTATTTTTCTCTGACTTTTATTTTAAGTAAATGTTTACAGTGGAGTATTTAAAATACCTAGTCAGACCTGGGAACGCATCATAGTAGGCAGATTGTACAGCACATTTTGAAGCTCTCCCCTAAATGAAAAAATACATGAAGCTTTTAAGTCTATGTCATCCAGAAGATACTGAAGTAGTCAAAACAATCTGAATTTATTTTTAGCATGGCAAATCACAATTGTGTTTGAAGGTAAGCCACAGAGTAACCCACTTGGTTCCTCTGATTTGCTTTTATCAATTCAAAAACTATAAAGGTAGTTATTATGGGCTTATTTCAGCCAGATTACATGGGCAAGTGAATTTCTTGCTGTTCTACTTCCAACTATCCAGACTAGAGGGCTTGTGAAAGACTCCCCACGTCCTGCCAGACAGAAAACTGGGTGTGAAACACACCCTCAGACCTTATCCTGAGATCCCCCAGTTCAGACATAGTCATCAATTGTTCTCCTTTTTTCTCAAATCCCATATGGAGAATGGCAAAAACACACTTTTATTTTACCATACTGTGAACACTGAGGTACTTCACCGCTAATCCCAAGAGGGCTCTTTCCCTCTAAGCCACCTGCAGGAGCCATCCTTTTGAAATGGGTGATGAGCAGCTGGCAATAGTCCCATCAGAGGATGTGTGAGGGTGTCCTGCTGGCAAGATAGAGAATGCTTTTCAGGGAGCCCTTCAAGGGAGAAATATTCAGATGCAAGAATGGGAAAAAGGAAGAGGACTCTATAAAATGTGCCCTAATCAAGGGAGTTAACATAATTGCAACCATATTGGAAAGTACCCTTCTATTACCAAAGTTGCATTAGGAAAACACCATCTCAACAGTTTTCTGCTGGACCTGCTTCACATTACATTGCGCAAGGGAATATTCACAATGCCAGTGCTACAGGGGGAAGCTGAGTGCGGACCTCCACCCCACCCAATCAGACATCTTTGGGAGCACCTCTCTGCTCAAAGGGTAGCTTTTCTCACTGAGTTATGGGGTAATCATAACACGAAGTACCTAATCTAGTAACAATCCTCTTGAATAAAAAGGGACACATAAAATGTTAATTTTTTAATAAAAATTAAACCTCCGAATTGAGGAATACAGGTTATTCAGAGGAAAGTAGAAAAAATAGTTTGCTTTGTTTTGTGTTCATCTTTCTTTCTACTAGCTGCACAGTGGAAAATATGATGAAATAGGAACTTGCTTGGAGGAAAAGTGCTTTAAATTTTGATATATTCCCTTTTTTTTTCCAATTAATTTTCTCTGATTAGATTTACTTTCCACCATTTGTGATATTTTGAAATTTGAACTGTTGACTTGCTGTTTCAAGGAACCAGCTCTGCTTCCTATCCCTTTCACCTTTAGGTTTCACTTTCACAGTGAAGTTAAAGGCTGTTGACTTGGGAAGCTGGGGAATGCATTTAAGGTCCACCTGTACTTGGCACTGGTGATGTCATACTTCAAGTCCTGTTTTCAGTTTTGGGCTCCTCACTACAAGAAAGACATTGAGGTGCTGGTGATGCCTTTTCCTGGTCTTAAAATCAAGAGTCATACACGGTTAGAAGGGGAAAAGGGATTTTACCTTGGTATTTATTTTAAGGAACCTTAGGTGCACACGTCTAGGTCATATGCACCCCAATGCACCCCACAAAAATGCACACCCCAAAAGATCTGGCATAACATTATCGGTCTTACTAATTAGCATATCTATCAAAGATTCCCCAATGAGAGGCTCGAGTGAGCCCTCCTCCCCAAGGAGCCTTCTCCTGGATGATTCTATCTTAGTTTACAGAATGTGTCCTGGAGAGGAACTTGGGGTCTGGGGCACACTGATCCCTAGCTACAAAGCTTCTAAAATGTTTAGTCACTCAGCTTGACAAACAAGTCCAAGAATGTAGGCGAAAAGCACTAAGAATACAGAAGTTGCAAAAAAGGTATAGCAGGGGTATAAAAGAAAAGGCAAAAAATCTTCATGGCATCACTGGAGAGCATCCAGAGAAGGGCAACTGAGCTGGTGAAGGATCTGGTGAAGGACCTGGAACACAAATCTGATGAGGAGAATCTGAGGGAGCTGATGTTGGTTAGCCTGGAGAAAAGATGATTCAGGGGACACCTTATTTATTACTCTATACAACTGCCTGAAAGGAAGGTGCAATGAGATAGAGGTCAGTCTCTTCTCCCAAGGAACAAGTGATGGGACAAGAGGAAATGGCCTGAGATTCTGCCAGGGAGGGTTTCTTCACTTGAAGGGTGGTCAGGCATTGGAATAGGCTACCCAGGGAATTGGTGGACTCACTATCCCTCAAAATGTTCAGAAATCAGATGGACGTGGCACTTGGGGACATGGCTTAGTGGCGAACATGCAGTGCTGAATTAATGGCTGGACTTAACGATTTTATAATTCGAAAGTAACATCATCTGCATTCCACCCCCACTCCTCCCTTTTTTTTTTTTTTTTTTCCCCCCAGAGGTTTTCAAGAGGCTTACACTTCTCGCTCGTATTGCGTAAATAAACATTTTAAGTTATTCGGAGGATGACAGCCTATTCCCCCAAGGCAAAGCCTGCCTCTTTCAGACAAACAGCTGCCGCCCTGCGAGGAGTGTGCCGGAAAGAACAGACGATGCTGGGTGCCCAGGGGCTCCGCAGCAGCATCCGGACAGCAGTGGCCCATCCCCAGGCAGGCCACACGGGGTGCCCCGTCCCCCCACCAGCTTTCCCGCCGCTGCCGGGCGGCTCCACCCCGCCACCGCCCCGCGCCCCTCCTCCCTGTTCCTTCCTCCTCCTCCTTCCGCGGCAGCGCGGGCGGCCATGGCGCGGCGCGGCCGGCGGCGGCGGCGGCGGCGGGGGGCGGCGGCGGCGGCGGCGGCGACGGCGACTCGCGGCAAGGTGAGGCGGCCCGCGGGCTGGCGGAGCGGGGGCGCGGGGCCGGGTGGCGGGGGTAGGGAGCCGGCCCGCAGCTTTCCGCCTGCCCGGGGCAGCGGCGGCCTTTGTCCGCTGCCCGCGGCGTGAGGGGTCGGGAGAGCTGCCCGCCAGCGCCGGCGGGTGACCGCCAGCGGCGGGGCGGCTTCCCCGGCGCGTCCGCACCGCCCCCGCCCGCAGCGCGCCGTGCGGGGCAGCGGGCGGCCCGCCGTCCCGCCGGGCGCCATCCACGTGGCGCGGCGGCTCCGCGGTTGTAAAAGGCCGGGAACGGGGTGGAAGCCGCCTTCGGGGCGGCCCTGAGACGCTCAACAGCGGCGTGGGGCAGCTGCAGCGGTGCTGGGACTTGTAGCGGCTCTAATAGAGGCTCATGGGAAGGAGCGTTGTTAATTAGTTGTGAACCTAGGGGTGCCACTTTAGAAATAACTAATTCATTTATTTATTTTTAATTCTGGCCGCCTTTTGGGTTTTGGTTTTTTTTTATTTTATTGTTGGAACGTCGTGATGCCAACTCAGACACACACTTGAGTCGTCAGAGAGGCATGCTTCCATCGGCTGTGGTCTGGTCCAAGCCTGGTGGTGCGTGCTTGGATGCATCAGGCTGATTGTGTGCTTCAAATCTTAGGAGGTGGTATGGCTATAGAATCATAGAATACTTTGGATTGGAAGGGACCTCGTCTAGTCAGCCTCCCTGAATGAGCAGTGCCATCTTAAACTAAATCAGGTTGTTCAAGCTCCATCCAACCTGACCTTGAATGTTTCCAGGAATGGAGCATCCACCAGCTCTCTAGACAACCTGTTCTAGTGTTTTAGCATCCTCCTTATATGTAGTCTAAATTGTCTCTCTTTAAGTCATGGTGAGTTTTCCACGTGGTGGGAAGGAGTGAGGAGAAATTCAGCATCTCATTCAGCTCTTGCCAATGGAAAGTTAGAGCTTTACATGGGTTTCTGTGGAACTGCAGTGTAATAGAGACTGGAATATTTATTAGAACTTCTGTCCTCTCAGACACTTTGTAAACCTTCCACCTCTGTATGACCTCAGGCCCTCGATTGGCAGTGTGAAGATAAGGGCACTATAAAACAGTTTGGGAGAACTCTGTTTGACAATAGACACAAATGGTACTTGCTTCTCGCTTCTGGTGCTGTAACACAAGACTCTTACCATCTGCTAGTTCCCTTTCTGGTGCACAGCTGAAAGGCTACACATCATGTTTCTTTTAAGGCTCAGCAAAGGGAAGAAGGACATGGTCTGTTCTTGGTGCTTTTCTGTTTCTCATGGGAGTTGGTTTTTATCTGAGCACAGCCTTCTGCTGGCTCTGCCTTGTCTGTGATACACTGGTGAGCAGTGAGTTCAGTCCTAGCTGGGCCTGAAGGATGTGGTGGCGAAGGCTTCTTTGCCTCTGAAGTCACAGATTGTCTGCTGACGGTCAGATTGTCTTGTGAGTATGTGCCCCCATTTGAAAACAATTGCCAAAGAAGTCAGCAGTACAAAATTGTTTTGAATCGCAAGACCTGCAGTTCCATTTCCTGTCCCAGGGTCTGATTTACAAGGTCCTGGCACAGCAGTTTCAGTACACAGAGCTTGTTAAAGGGGTGTGGGCTGTGACAAACTGCTTGCACCCAGAAGGCCTGAACTCTAGTCCTAGAGTCGAGCAGTCCAGGCATAAAGCAAGGATGCATCGCATGCCTTGGTATTGTACAAAAGTGTTTTCCTTGGAACGCCGGGGCTTGGACAGTAGTTAGGCATCACCATAGATGAAAAGGATGCTCTTGAATTATGCAGAATTAATTCAGAAATAGCTGTTACCACTGTTTGGATTGGTAAGAGATTGGATGGTACAAAGGAAGAAATAGTAGCAGTTGACAGTGTTTGGATTGTGTTCATATGCTGGCATGATACTGTGATATTCACAGTATTACCAGCATTTTTGAAGAGCAGGAAGGTGTTGCCTATGGAAGGTGACATTTTAAAAGATTTGCCATGTGATTATGATACTTGGGCATTCCTTATTTTAGGATAAAGTAGCTTTATGGGCATTAGTTTATTATCAGTCTAAATAAGGCAATGTAGAAACCGTGTCCTGCTGTTGTGAAAATAGCAGAATTTACCAAAATTTCATGGAATTACTTGGGTTTAGCAGTAGGTTTACTGGTGTGAAAATTGCCAGAACTTTTTGAGAGGGCACCCTGAAAGTCCCAGGAGTTGTTGCTGTGATAGATTAAAGGCTCCGGCATAATCCATCTTCACCTTCAGTAGAATCAAATTATTCTTGCCAAGATCGTAAAACTGGTTGTTGATTGCTCATTCTATCAGTTGCTCCTTCTTTTTTTCAGAACATTCACTTGCCTTTCAACCTCCTGCCACTTATGCCAGGAATACATTTCACTGTCCAGGGCATTTCATGTTCTTGTGCTTTAATGCTGTTGAGAAGTTCTGTAGGTTATCTGGGATCTTCCTTGCCTTCCTAGATTTTGTTGATGCCCATGAGTCTCAGGCTCATTGTGTGGTTGACAATCTTGTTGACCATACATCCAGTCTGTGTGATTCTTTTGCACTGCAAAATGGGACTTTGCATCTCTATGCCTTCCATTTTTTCACACATTTGTATGATGCTTAAAATTAAGTTTTTAGAGTTCTGTTTTTTAGAGTTCTGTTCTGTGGAAAAACCAGGATCTTGACTTCTGAATAGTTTCAGTTTATTGGTTTGGCACCTATTGACATTCTGGCTGGGCCCCTCTATTCTTGTAGCGCTGCCCGCAATTGTCAACCTTGGAGTGTTTCCCTGTTCAGTTGTTCTTTTGAGGTACGAGCCAAATGCAGTGCCTGTAACCCTTGGGTGGTGTGCCTTAGGCTTGCTTTTGGACTGAACCTGGGACAAGTCAAGAGGCTTTCCAGCATGTGGTGAAGGTGTGACTTTGCACAGGTTTGGTTTGCGTGAGTATCTGCTTGACATTAAACTTCAGTTATTGAGTTTGAATGTGACTGAAATTGTCTGTCCTCTGCTTTGAGTAGGAATGCCCATATATTGTGCTAAATTGAATTAAGGGAACACAGCCCAACTGATTTTTTTTTTTTTTTCCATGGTAGGAGAAAAAGTAGAGAATTTCACCTAGCCCTGCTTTCTCATGCTGTAGGTTCTCCTGATACATCACTATTGGGGAAGAATGTGCTAGTGTGACAACTGGCAGGAAAAGTGATGTGTGCAAATAACTCTTAAAAAATGAAACATGATAGTCAGTGGTGTGGAAATAACATGCTTCCCACCAAACCCATGGGTGTGCATGCAGGCACACCCTGCACGAGAGAGGAGCAAGTGTTCTCTCCTCACAGCCTACAGGGCAACTTGCATCTTTTATGGCTTTGGTGTCAGAAAAGTTGCTTTTTCAATTGAAACGTGAAAACTCTTCCTGTTGATGTGGATAGCAAAACAGCTCCCCTCAGGCTTTTCCTTTTTTTCCTTGCCTAAGAAGGTGGAATTCATGGGGATACTGCTTGAAAAATGTTCTTGTGACTGCTGGGGACCTTGGGTCCCTTACTTTTCCAATAGCTCATGTGACTGAAATAGTTTTGACAACCCTACCAGCCTCTGTCACCCTCAACCCTTGGTGACAGACCTGCCAGCCTCCACAGGCACATGTGAGCTGCCTGCCCCTGGTTCTGTGGGAATGGGATCTCCACGCAGCCCAACACATCCGAGTATGCCCCTGGGTGTATTGGTGGTATTTTGTCTAATTTAGGGAAGGAAATCCTGAGAGACGTGGATGTCTTGAGCTTTGGACTACTTCTGCAGAAACATAGGGTTTGTTACTCTGGCAGTTGTTGGATTGTGTGCCGTCTGTAGCGGGGAAGGTTTGCTGATGCTTTTGAAAAGTACCTTGTAGGGGTTTTAAACAACTAAGTGTGTTTTATGTGCAAAAATAAATGAGTTCAATAGACATAAGATTTCTTACCAGAAATAAGACTTACTTTTTCAGCAGCTGTGAATTATTTTCAGTTTTTACTAGACTTCTGGTATTTAGCCTTTTTAACAGGTATTTTTAAAAGACAGTGTTTCTCACATCTGCAGCATTTCAGCTGCAGAATATGTTGAAATATTTTCCCTGAGCAAGCTTGGAATGTTCATCACATCTCTGCCTTTGTGACTTTTTTAGGGGTTTAGAGGCAAAAAGATCCTCTCCTGGAGTGCCTGTGTCTTACAGGTATTTTGAGTAGATTAACATTTTGACATTTCTGTTTAGACAAATATTTTTTTTTTCTTGGTGTATATTAATTTGTTGACAAGAGTTGAAATCCTAGGCTCTGATGCTGATTGTAGATCAGTTTCACAATGTATTTTAATTGAAAGATGAAGATGGAAATGTCTGTGGCTTCCAGGACTACACAGTAAATGACAGTGAATGAACCCATCATGACAGAGATGCTTGCTGCAAGCTTGCCTTTGATGTCAGTGGACTTTTTCTGGAAATAAACTTGGCTTACGATTTCAGGTGTAGAAATACAGGATTTCAGATGTAGAAATAGTCTTGTTAAGGAAGATTCCTCATGAGATTTCCCTTTCTAAACTTCTGGAGTATGTCCACCTTGTGTGTGTCAGGTGTTGTCTGTTATTAATGTAAGCCCTTCTGGTAAAATGGGGACTCATCAGTGACCAAATTGAGATTCTTTGTAGTCAGGCTATGGGGAGCAAGTCACAAACTAAAAATCCTTGAAGCTCTGCAATAAGTTGCGTAAATCAGTACCAGTACCTTAGAAGTTGAGAATGCAAAAAAATAAAGTTTTCTACTGGGAAAGAATTTTTTTGTTATTGTTCATAATCAGTAATTACAGCCCCTCAATGACTCCTCTGGTGCAGATGCAGAAACAATAGATGAAGAAGAAGAAATCAGGCATACAATAATCACAGCAGTGGCTAACAGCTGTACGTTAGCACAAGAACTAATGCAGTGGCTCCTGGAAGCAATTTATTCATAGCAGTGATGCCCTCAGCTCCTTGTATGTTTTTCCATTAAAATGCATAATGCTTCATTTTTAACACTGTTCTGTTCTGAGTGAATTCTGTCACAGCAACGGAAGTGGATTCTGGATGTTCACTGTAGGAGGTAGGGGTGAGGGAATATCCAAAGGGGTTTGGATGTGGACAGCGTGGCTTTAGCAGCCATGCATTGGGTCATGCCATTATAGACCTGAGAAGGGTCAGTTTTTCAGAGATGAATTCTACTCTTGCTCAAGCAACAGTAAGTTGGTTTTGTATCAGCCTACATCAGTTTTATAAAAGCAGAACAAAAATAAAATTAGGCTCATGTTCACCCTTTACTGTAGCTTATTTCAGAGAGTGATGCTTCAGTGGAGGTACTGCTTGCTCTTTTAATGGAAGTCAAACTTTTTCAGCAACATTACTTTTGGAGAATGAGCCTCCTTTGGGTCATTTCCCTTGGCACAATTAAACTTAAAAAAATGAAAAAAATCATTATATGGGGCCATGTGTGAGCAACCTTGGTTTTCTGTGACAGTGGAAAACAGCAGTCTGCTCTTGGTTCTGAACTTCATCTCTGAGGTGTACTGTTGAATATTCAGGGCTGGATAACAGCACTTTCAGATGAGGAGTTGGTCTCTGACCAGGCAGTCATTGATCTCATGTTCCTGAGAGTTAATGAGAGGAGTGGGAAGTCTCTGTGTGGCTTTAGCAGACAGCAGAGGCTTGTTTCAAGTTAGAGTGGTGTGTATGAGATGTATATGTGGTCCAGGGGATGTAAGAGATGAATATCCAGATGGTGGTGAGGAATGCAGACGCTTTTCTCCCTGAGCATTTGTGTGACTAGCAGAATGGTTTTGCAGGTGATACTGGGATGTGTAAGAATGTGTTCTGAAGCCTGGCAAAATGCCTACTTCCTTGGTTTTTACGGCTTGATCTGTTCATCCATACATATACCAGATCCTAAAGCAGCCCATGTGGGAACTGTCTGAAGGCTTCCTTACTATCCTGGTACCTGCAGAGGCTTATCTGAAGTATTTGGTGTGAAGTATATGGCCCAGTGGAATGTTTGGATGTGTGTTAAGAGTCTCCTAGGCTGGGACTGAATTTCTTGAACTCTGAAGCTGTGACCTTGGTCACCTTGGGAAGGCTGCTGCCAGCCCTTGGCTGTGCTTCCTCCTCTCCTGGTGGGCCACATCAAAGGCTTCTAGCAAAAGGGAAGTGTTCTTGGTTAACACATTTTCACTTTCTTACCAAATGTCACAGGAGAAGGTCTGTGACAGTACTGGTCAAGGAGAATGAGTTGCATTGGTTTTATTTTTGGAGTTAGCTAAGTGTCTGCTAAAATCCATGAAGGTAGTGTGGGATCTAACAGTAAGGTTTCTTTGTACTTTAGCACTGTGTTGTGTTTGAAGTTGTGTTCCTTAGCTCTGAGCCATCATTGCTCTGCAGGAGGGGTGGTGGGTTTCCCCATGGGTAAAGGTGCCCATAGCTCCTGCTTGCAAGCACGAGGCACACATGTATTTTTATGTCACTGAAGTACTTTCCTTGTGGAGTTGAACACCCTGTGTGTCGCATCCCCTCCCTAATCCCAGATCCCGAGTCTGTATTCAGGGATTAAAACAGTCTATACAGAATTTTCCTGGAGTTTAGCTGAATAAGGTACAATTTACACATAACATATTTTGTGGTACGGATTTGTACTTGCTTAGGAATATAAAAATAAATTGTACTTTTGCCAATTTGAGTTTTCCTGTTAAGTTGGTGTGTGTGACTCATATTTTCTGTCTTGTTTTGAATCAGAAACAGATACCCAAGGATGTGGCCAACATTTTCAATGCCCCCAGTGACACTGAAGATTTTCCAGGGTTCCGAGATGATGCTTCCAAACAGAGCTTCTTGTCAGAGAACCGCTATGCTAGTTTTGATTCCCCGGAGTCTGGAAAAGAGGTAGGAACAGATTGCTGTAGTCCAGTTATGCTCTTGGGATGCAGTTGTACTCTGAGTCTGTGTCAAAACTGTGTGAATTATAACTCGCACCATAACCCACAGTTTGCAGTCCCCATATTAAAAATAAATGTAAACAATCTTGGTATCATTTTTAGGGTTTAATGGTTGCTTTTGAAAACTGCTTCATAATATAAAAAAAAAAATGAGTTTCATTGGAAGGTGAGTTTAAGTGAAATAGGTTAGTAGCAAACAGGAAAAGAGAATTACCATTCTGGATACTTAAGACAGTACAAATACCTGATATTAGACAGGCATTTCAGAGTATGCAGACTTTAAGGTATCTATTCCAGAAGTTTCTCCATGCTGTCTCTGCACTAAAATCATGTTTTAACAGTGGTGACGCAGAGAAACCATCAGCTCCTGCTGCGATAGTGCGATTTGCTGGTTCTTTGCTCTCTTGATGGTGAAGCACAATGATTTGATATTTTTTCTTCTCTGATTTGGTAGCTGGAGATACCAGCTGAATTAATAAGAAAATAATAGAGCTGGTGTGATGTCTTGGGTGGCAAAAAATTTAGTTTTTAGTGTGTTAGAAACTTATAATTACATGCTTGATAGACATGAGCTAATGTGTTATAAGATACCTTCGTCCTTTGTGCTCTTGCAAAGGTCCCTCTGTTTCATTAGTTAGAAAATGGATTTTTTTTTTTCTTCTGTTTTCCTAGTCCATCAGGTCAGCACCTGGTTACGAGGTGCTGATGACAAGAAAGATGATTAGTGTTAGCCAAGAGACAGAATAAGGCTTGTACAATTATGTACTGCTTCTGAGCCTTTATAGGCAAGTGACCCCAGGAGAGCACAGAAACCTTTTGGGGGTAAGAGCCACAGTCTGTGCTATGGAGAAAGATTGTGTCAAAAATGTAATGAAATGTACTGGATTCTAAATTGGTTTATAATCTTGTTGCTAGACAGCAGTACTGGTAACTTCAGAAAACCAGGAGGTAGCTTGCTCTTGTATTTGTGTCTTTGTGGGGAGAATCACAAGGGTCAGTGGGGAGAGGTGGTGGTGGAGGGGAAGCCTTGTGTGGGAGCTTCTGCCTGCTTGGGGATTGCAGACACCTGACTGTACTTTTCTCTCCCTTGATTTCCCAACTTGTGAAATAGAGTTTATGATAATGATCTCTTCTGCAAAGTATTTTAAAATCCTCTGATTAAAAATGCTGTGGAAGAGCTAGGTACTGTTGGTTTAACATGCATTGCTGAGAATCCCAGTGAGACTTGTTCCAGATTTACAGCTGCCACTGCAGCCTTCCTTACCATTCCTGTGTTTCCCTTGGGATGAGTATTATTTTAAATCTCAATTGGTATTGAATTTAATTCCCTTAGCACTAAATGGTACAATAAAAATACCCTGAGTTCTATCCAACTGCAGCATAATCTGCAGTCCTTGCACACCAGGGCCCTGCATCAGGATGACCATCATCTGGCATTCATGATGCCAAACACCACTATTGCTGCAAAAACCCATTGGTCCTTGTTGTGCAGGAAACGAAAAGGTTTTGGTGTGAATGGCAAAATGATGGGAAGATCAGAAAAATTCAGCAGTTCTTGAGAAAGGAGGCAAGGTAGCTGCCCTGCTGGGGTGGCAAATGGGCTGTTGGTGCATCAGGTGTTCCCTTGGATGCTGAGGTGCAAATGAGTTAACAGGTAGTGACCTCTGTGTGCCTGCTTTTCCTCAAGGCTTTCTGCAGTCCTGCTCCCATAACTTCTGTGCTTCTGCCAAGTTCCCACAATTTCTCCAATAGGTATCCCTGATGTGTGTTTTACCTGGTGTCGATTGTTCTTCGTAGATGAACAGCATAGCTCTGGGTGTGTTATTTTTAGTTACTTTAGCTAGCAAATAGCATAGTTCCCCCCTCAACCTTAATTGTGGAATTTCATGAAAACACAGAATACATAAAAACTTCAGTTTCCTCCAAGAAGTGCAATTTAACTTTAAAGTAACTTCCCTATTGTGTTTGTTCCTTTCTCAAGCAGCTGCACTGCAGCTATCAACAAAAGAATAAAGTAATTTTCCTCAGAGAAAACTCATTACAATTACCCATAATAATTTGTAGATATTTAAGTGTAAAGAAACAGCATATGCGGTGGCTCCCCCCTCCCATTCCCCTCTAAGTTTTTCCACTCATCTATTGTATCTTTTTTTCACCAGATATTATCTTAAAATAAAGAAGTGTGTAATTAAAGTCATGGAAGGGAAGGAATTGAAAGGAAGAATAAAGATATTTTGCAAATGCATTGTATTAAAGGTCATTTTTGTTTCTTGTGTGGGAGGAAGAAATAACAGAGGAAAGTTGGGGAAACAAACTTATATGTTGCTGACTTTGAAGCAGCAGGTGTGATGTGAGCATGGGTTATATTCCTACCAGGAGCAGTCTTTCAAGAGATTAACAGGAGCAAGTTCACTAGATGGTTTTCTACTAGTTCTTATTGGAAGTATGGAAATATATTTCTATTTGGTAAAAGCCTTGTGTTTAATTGGGATGTAATGTACATATCAAGAAGAGTGTTTTAATGACATCTTTTTACTTCCTGGTCTGTAGGCTGAAATTGAGGGGAACACATGTGAATGATAAACTGCACCAAAAAAGCAGAGAGTTGAGAAGTTGAAAGGTGGAGGGATGTTACTTAGGCTAGTCAAAGCTCTGTGGATTTGTGTTGATATTG
Source organism: Corvus hawaiiensis (assembly GCF_020740725.1). Taxonomy (NCBI): domain Eukaryota; kingdom Metazoa; phylum Chordata; class Aves; order Passeriformes; family Corvidae; genus Corvus; species Corvus hawaiiensis. The sequence goes on from NC_063213.1 coordinate 48,483,136, forward strand.
GTCAGTTCAGTGATGGTGTAACAGCATGAGGAGCAGACCCCATCTCTCATTTGTATTTTCTTCTGTTCAAGGCCTGGTTTTTTACATCCAGAAGAAAATATATAAAACAACATGTAATTTACATGCAAGAAAACTGATAGTTTATTTTTATTGGGTAGTAATGAAGAAGGGGAGGAAGATGTGAAGAAGAAAGTTTACCCCACAACAAGTAGCTCAGTTAAAGCCCTGTCCTCAAAATGAAGAAAAAGAGTCTTGCTAAGTTAAAATAACTCAGTGTTGAAACTCTGAATGTTGTCTTCTTGTTGTTTGTTTCTTTTGACAGGCTTTGCCTGCAAAATGCTTTCACAGTATGCTAGCTGGTTGGCACTGTCTTGACCCTCAAAACCTGTTTATTGTGGCTGTGTGAATACTGTTTATCTGACTGTCTCTCACAGCTATGGAGTGGTATTTTTGCAGGGGCTCCGGTTTCAGTCCAGATACCTCACTGAAGAGCTGCGGAGGATTTTCACTGAGGACACCGACTCTGAAACGGAAGTGTTTGAGGGCTTTGCTTCAAACGAGGTGCATGTGAACAAGAAAGAAGTTCTGGTAAAGGCAGTCACACCTACATGTGAATGTATATGTTGATTTCTTTTTTTTCTGTCTCTTCTGTGTAAACCTCATGTTCTAGTAGGAGTCTTTCTGATACACTGTGATGTTCTTTCTTCATGCTGAATTAAAACATGTTGTCTTAAAAGAGAAAAAATGCTTTATTTAATATAGCATCACATATTAGAAATGCTTCCACTGCTTGTAGATTGTACTGGGCAAGATTGTTCGTCTGGAGACAGCCATGTCTCTATCTTAGGCAATACTAGTATGTAGATGTTTTCTTGATCTCTGCACAGGCAGAAGTTGCAATTAAATTTGTTAATTTAGGTGAATGTATGATGGGTGGAAAGACTGCTGTCTAGAACGAGTGATTTAAAAATGACCTCCCTTGTGTCAGAGCCAATAATGTAACACGGGATTTTTCCTGCCTCTAGATGGTGGAGTCAGACTTGAGTGATGAAGAACGTGATAATTTATTGGGTAATGAGAAGGAAGAGGAGGAAGAAGAGAAGAAGTTCTCCCCCAAGAGAAGAAGCTTTGGCCTTCGTGTTGCTTTACAGTTTCCCACCAGAAAGTCATCTGAGAAAAAAGTGCCTGAACAGGCTTTGTCTGACTTACCTCTAAAGGACAGTGAATCTCTCACACCTCTTTCAAAAGAAATAAGCCTCAAGCGGTCAGACAAAGTAGAGGGCTCTGCTTCAGAGTCTGAAGAAGACATTAAGGAAACACAGGAGGAAAGTTCCAGTGCACTGCTTAAGAGAGCCATAAATATAAAAGAAAATAAAGCCATGGTAAGACTTAAGAGCAGTGTTTTGTTCTCTGACATTTACATACAAGTACTTACCTTTAGCATACTTACCTTTAGCTTGTGCTGGAACTTTGGGAAAATCTTATGGTGAATTTTTCTACCTGGGAAAACCCTAGAGGACCCTCAGAACTCAGACATTTACCCCTAAAATAACCTCAAGTCAAATTTAAAACCAGAATAGAACTAAGCATTTTTAATGTGGATGTGAATGAAGTAACAAATGACCAAGTTTTGCAGCCTTATATTCAGAACATGTCAGAAAACCCGCTGGCCCTTTCAGGTGGTTTATATGGTGTCATTTGAACAATAGTGTTTCTACTTTTTGTTTGTGTATGACAAATCTGCTGCAGTTACTGATTGGAAAGCCAGCTAAAAACTGCTGAGGATGATAAATATGATTTTTCAGTTGTGTGGGATGTGATTTTTACAGTAATGTTTTACTATATAACTGCTGAACCTGTGTGTAGGTGCGGAAAAGAGCAACTGATATTTCCTAATGTTTTTTCCTCTATTATCCAACATGCCATCAGCTCTCTTTAATTATCATGCTGCTATATAATCCGAACTGATGTTCAGTCTTTAGTAGCTCCTTCAGTTTTACTGTGTTTCAGGAAGAGTTGCAGCTGCCAAGCACTCCTGGGGCTCAAACAATACCTCTTGGTGTGGGCCTACAGCTCGCTCCTGTGTAAAAACTTGCTTCAGCGTTGTACCTGCGTTTCTAATCTGTCATGTGTCCCCACTGCTGTTGTGTTGGTCTTGCTGCTCCTTGGTCCTTCTTACCTTCCACTCTTCCTTGCAGTTCAACCACTGTGAAATTCACTGGCATCCTAGGAGCAGTACTGTAATGGCATTAAATAGCACTTAATAAATGCTACACTGAAGTATTTACTGAGAAATACTGTATTCAGCTTTTAATCTCTTGATGGCTGTGGCAAGCTCAGAGCTAGCAGCTTGGCTCATCCCCACTTCCACTGGCTTTTCAGAAGTTAGCCTCATTCTGGAATTCCAGAACAGGTCAGTGTTTTTTTTGTACCTATCAGCCACTGCTTCTGTGGAAATGTTCCTCCAAGACAACTCATACACAGTGCAAGAAATGATCATCCTGCTGAAGTGCTTCTGATGCTGTACATGCATCAGAACATGCATGGGGGGAACTGCCAGTGGGGCTTAGTTGCTCTGTGACTTTGTAATGAGCGTGTACCCAGTGTCTACCCTGCTTAAGGGGACACTGAGGTCTCTGGCAAAGAGCACAGATGTATCTACTGTCAATAAAAGCTCACTGAGAACACCTTACTGTCTTCTGGCACCCTGTCTTTCTTTTCTCCCTCCTATCATATGAACTGAATTTCTCGTTATCAACCATTACTATGTTGTAATGCACTCCTTTGGTGCTGTTTTGACAAGATACTATGTAAATGTGGCTAGTTCTAATTCCCAGTAAAAATTAGTGGGAGCTGTGAAGTTAGTATTGTTGGCAGAATTCTTGCTCATTCAGGAGTAAATGAGCCCCTTTTATGAGCCCCACTTTATTTAGGTGCTTCCAGAAAGGTTTAATGTACATGCTTAGCTATAATTTGAAGTGCATGTGGAGAGTGGATAGTAGGTGGTGTGGCTTTTTTTGCAAGTTGCAGTGAGTTTTCAATGTGACATCACTTGATTCCAGCTTGCCCAGCTGCTGGCAGAACTGAATTCCATACCGGACCTGTTCCCAGTGAAAACACCTGCCTCGACTCCTTCAGTAAGTTCCCGGTACTGGTTGGTGGTGGCAGTAATTTTTGTTAGACTTAGGATTAACAGGTTTTATCAGAAACTTTCAGCAGTTTGTTCTGGTTTTCTTCGGGTTTGGTCACTTCATTTTTATAGATTTGCTATTGGTTGGGAAGTACCATGAAGTTGAACCATTTAACACAAACTGGAATGATACAGTAGTTATTTCAACTGACTTTTCTCAGCTTTAAGCAGAGGAGTGTCAACCCTTCTTTCTCTGTAGAGTAGCATTTTCCCATGTATCTTATAAACTGAAAAGATTTGAGGAAACATTGAAGGGCCGTGTCTTTGGTAGATGTCCATGCAGGACTTCCGTTGCATGAATTCAATCACACAGTAACTGGCAGGTGTGAGAGTAGGAAGAGGGCATCTTGCACCTCCCAAGAATCTCCAAATTAGGAATCTCGAACTAAATGAAGCAGCTTCTTAATGCCCTTTCAGTTTAAAAAGTTTGAAAGAAAATTAACTAGAATTCAGATTGATCCTCAAGTTGCATATTCCTCAATGTTCCTCAATTGTGTAGTCAGATTGTGGGAAAATCTGAATATTTAGCTACCAAAGAACAGTGAGAACTAGCTTCCACCTTAAGGTGGCAGCCTGTTAAATTTTGGTGTAGTTCTGTGATGTTGATTGGAATGGAATTTGGCATGATGGTGTGGTGTTTTAAAAGTAGCAAAAAGGTATAGTTTGTAGGGAGTGTAATTGGTGGGGTTTGGCTTAACAAATAATGAGTGGGAGAATGGCAGATCAATTCATGATAGTACAAGTGTGGTACAGAGATTTTCAGATTGTTCCTAGTGTTTGACGCTACAGGCATAACTGAAAAGACAGACACTGTAATTTCCTTCTTTTTCTAGAAACAGAAGAAAACCCCAAGGAGGACTTTTTCTGAAGGCCAGATAACACGTCGAATGAACCCAACCAGAAATGCTCGTCCACCAGAAAAATTTGCCTTGGAAAAATTCACTGTGTCGGCTGTCAAATTTGCAGAACACATCCGTAGCTATAGGCAACAAAACCTCTTGAAGAGACTCAGTGTGGTATTTGCCAGATTTTGATATCCCTAGTAGTCAGGAACTAGGAAACATTTAAATTGTTGGCCAGCACTTAGACCAGATGTCACATCCTACACAAAGTTATTGAAAATCTTTGGTTGGGATTAGCTTCAGAGAAGTTATCTCCAGGCCTTTCTGTCTCATCTTTCACCTGTTAAGTGGGTTTTTTTGTGACCAGTGTTACTCAGGCATATAAAGGCATTTTACTTGTGGTCCGTTATTTATTCTTCATCTGGAAATTATTAGAGCCTGTAATGTAGAAGGCCTTGGAGTGGCAAGGCAGTAGGGTGATGGAGGTGGCAAAGCAGATCTTCTCTGTTACCAGACTCAGAAAAAAAGGCAGAAATCCTCTGGAAGTAACAGAGGGAAGATGTGAGTTACATGGCTGAACTGAGTATGAATTAAAGGAATCTGCACCAGCAAACTGGTAATGTACAGGCTAGCCATTGAAAAGTTGCAGGTTTTACTCTTCCTATTTTTAAAAATCTGTTTTTTCCCTCCTCTAGCTTATGGTGGTAGTTTGTCTTGCTTATATTTTCTGTATAGCCCTTATGAGGAAAACTCTTTAAAGTTTGAATTCTTACAGGCTGGATCCCAGTACTGCTTGTAGGAACAAGTGCTGGGCACAGTTGAAACATTATAGAGGGAACTTGGCTATTAGAAGAGGAGTAGCACTAAATGAGAACTTAGGCTGGTAAATTACTGTGTTGGATGGAACAGAACTGATCTAGAGTGAAGGACAAATGAGGTCTTCAGAGACAGGTATGGGGAAGGCTAAGAATCAGATGAGATTTATTCATGAATAGGAGTCAAAGAGAATGGTATTTAGAAGGAAAAAAAGATCACTTAATCGTGAGTGGAGTACTCTCTTCCAAATAACAGGATAATAAGAAAGGGCTGAGTATGGCAGGACTAACCTAAAACTTCAGTAGAGGTTTTTTTTGCAGCACATTAGAGATTGTTATTGGAGAAAGAAACTAGAGAACTTACAAGGAGATTGAAGGAGGAAAGCATGGGAAGGCGGATGATCACAGTTCCTTATTTTGAGAGGGAAGAAATGGAGTATTAAGAGTTACAGTGGAGGAGTGCAGGGAATGCAAAGAACAGTTAGCAGTAAAACATGTCAGGGATTTGTGCAAATAGAAGTAGTAATGATGGAAAGGAATTAAATAAAATGAATAAAAAGTGTAGTAGAGAAAAGATTATGGAGGAGAGGGAGAGAAACAGGCAGTGATTTGGAAACCCTGTTCTTCCAGTGGTTGCCTGAGCCTGTAGTCTGCCAGCTCTGGACTGCATACACATTGTAAATGAAGGAATTTGTCACCAGGTGTGGTGACAGAGACTTCATGATATCAGACAAACAATACATACTGAGATGAGTTTGTTTAGCAGGGGGATTGTGGAGTACGCAAAAGACGGAGATCATCAAAGTATTCATCTGATCGTCCAGTAGAAGATATAACTGAGGAGGACTTGGACAACATTGCAATCGCTGTTAGAGACAAAATCTATGATAAAGTTCTAGTAAGTGGTTGCCATATTCTTCAGTGTGTCTGTGTGCTTGAAATGAAAAGTCTCTCACTGTTTCACTGGTGTTTGCTAAAAGGTGTCCTTTCCTGAGGCTCTGGGGAGTATAGCTCATCGTTATTATGGCACACAGTACAGCTTTGAAAGCTTTGCCAGACTTCTGTGGGCTTGGCTGTGGTGGTTCATATTCCCCACTGGCTTTTTGCCTCTGAGAAGAAGTGGTTTTGTGCCACAGAGCTATTAAGTTAAGCTTGCTATAGCTATTACTTGCCCCTGGTAAGAGTTGGCATCCTTTTTATCTCTTTCACTAATAAAAATGTTGTGTTGTACCATTAAATAATAGTGATCCCTGCTGTTCTTTGTACCCCCAGAAATGACATTTTTATACATGTTGTGCAGTTTCCAGAGTTCTTAATGGAACTCCTTCCTTGCTTTCACTGGATATGGCTATTACTGATTATCATAAAGATCAGCTTACCATGTATTTCATGCTTCATGGTATTGGCAAAGATGAGTTACAAGATCATTTTCTCAATAGTTTAAGGTTTTTCCTAGAGAGAAGAAAGGACCAGAGCTGTGACATGAGGCTAATGTAATTTGAGACTTCCAATGCAACTGAAACTGGGCACTGTCTGTAAAACTCCTAGCGTTGCTATATGATTTATCATAATGACAGAACTTGCTGTTCACTGTTTAATTTGACTTTGGTTTGAAGTTTGTGCTTATTATTAGGGAAGTTCATCAATGAGCATTTAAGGTGTCCTTCATACGTATGTTTTTCTCTTCCTTTCCACCTTTAGGGTAGTACTTGCCACCAGTGTCGACAAAAGACAACTGACACAAAGACAATTTGTCGCAACCAGGGCTGTGGAGGAGTAAGGGGGCAGTTCTGTGGACCATGTCTTCGAAATCGATATGGTGAAGATGTGAAGTCTGCTCTGCTTGATCCAGTAAGTATCATTCTTGAGCCTGGAATGAAAGTGTAATGAATACAGTTTTGTTAGTGATCTGTGATGATAAGAATATGCTCATGGTAAAATGAGCATGGTCAAACTTTTTTGCCAAGAACAGATGTGTAGTACTAACTAATGACTCTGATGTGGTGGCCCAGTGTGGCAGTGGCTGCTCTGTTAGCACCTGTGCTTTTATGTGCAGTTGCTGAGCAGCTTGGAGATGCCTGACTTCATGTACCAGCTGGTTAATTCAGTCCCAGGAATTGTGCCATACCGGCAGGCAGGTAGAGCCAAAGGAACTTGTCACAGTGGGTATCCCTCTCTTTCTAGGGAGTTGACTACAGTCAGCCTGGCATAGAGTGAATTATCCTTAGGCATTATAGAAGACCTCAGTCTATTTGAAAATCAGTACTGAGCACATCAGAGAACCTGAGGCTTCAAGAGTAAGAAGTATTCAAGCACTTAATAATTCCTCTAATCCTGCAGAATTTGGGAAGTGTTAATAAGGTTGGCTGGCTGGCTGTCAGAGGCTTTTAAAACCTCTGAACAATCGCATGGTAGGGAAGCTGTACTCATATTTCTCGGAGCAACAGGAAGGCAAATATAGCATTTTTCATAACTTGCTTTTACCCCCCTCCCACACTCACGCCCCTGCAGGCCTGGATCTGTCCTCCTTGTCGCGGGGTGTGCAACTGCAGCTATTGCCGCCGGCGGGATGGGCGCTGTGCCACCGGCATGCTCATCCACCTGGCCAAGTTCTACGGCTACAACAATGTCAAGGAGTACCTGGAAAGGTGAGAGTTCTGCCCTGTGCTGATTCCTTTTTAAACTGTTACAACCCTTTAAATAACATTTGACTTCTTGTGCCCTGGGACAAATCCTGCATCTATACAAAAGAAGTTTCTTGGATTTCAGATTTTCTCCTAGGCTGAAATCAGCTTCTTTAAAGTGAGGTATATGTAAAGTGAGGTGTATTGTACACAGACAACAGTTGTTTACACTTCAAAAATGGAAAGACTTTTGCCTATTTTGAAATCCCTCTTGGTTGGTTGAAGTGTATAGAAGTGCTGTTTTGGAAGTTATCATCTTCAGCAGTGGAAATTTATGGGGGAGCTGAGTTTCCTAAAAAGCACTAACACTGTTTTCTCACATCTTCTAGTTTACAAAAACAACTGGCGGAGGACAATTGACAACACTGAACTCAAGCTGTGCCTGCAACTGGTTAATATGTTAACAATTTTGACTTCAAAAGTTTATTACTATGTTTTATATAAAATAGAATTGTAGTGTATAGCATATTAATTTCTGTATTGGGAACTTTTTGATTGATATGGTCTTATGCAAAGGATCTCTCAGGAAAATGTTTTGGTAGAGAAATCTACGTGCACAGACCTATATGTTAAATGAAACGGCACTCTTGAACCTTGAGTGGTTAATTTTTAACAGAGCTACACAACCACATGATGGAGAGCTTGGTCAATTTGAGCAATATTTTTATTTATGTAATTGTGCAAGTTTGCAGAACGGGTGTTTAACAACTACCTTCAAGGCATCCCCGTCTTCAAAGAAACAAAACACCTTTGTCTACCAACTCGACCATAAAGATCCATTTTTCCAGCTTTGCTTTCTGGACCTGTTCAACCACCTGTAGTTTATAGAACTTGTTCTTGCAAGGAAGGAAAGGGTACTTTCATCGAATGCCATTGTATTCCAGCCAAAGCTGATGCAATCAATCAGTGGGAGAATGATTTTTAAAAATTTTATTCCAAAGTGCAATTATTCACTGAAACATGGAAGTAGAAGAGTGTTAAAAAAAAAATTAAAAAATCATCCCAGTAAAAAAAGCCAACAAAACCTCTCACCAGCAGTTTTTGTGTAGTGCACCTGCTGCCTGAAGCATCTACCCAGCAGTTGTAACTGGTCTAAATCAGAGTTCAGGATTACTTTTTTTTAGTTACAGTTCATACTTAGATATTTTTTCATTTGTACAACCAGACATTCAAACAACTTTGTTTAAATGCAAAATATTTGTATTGCATGTTAAAGTATGTTAAAATTCTTGTAAGATAAACATTTCATTTTATGTAGAGAGAATAAAGACTGATCTAAAGAGGAGTATTTTGTGATTCAAACTACACCTCGATGCTGATGTTTCCCTGTAGGGTATGCCCAGCCACTGCCCTGGAGGGACGTCTGCTGAGACCATTTACTTTCCCATAGCAGGTATAGTGGTGCTTGGAGGATCAATAATCATTATGTGGAGAAACACATGAACACAACATTGACAGATGAGGAAATAACAACATAGAGCACACAAGTGTTACATTAAGGATTGTGTTTTTGTGAGGCAAATCTCCTGCTCCAGCTGACTGTGAAAAACATTTATCTCCTTTTGCTTTTACTGTGAGGCAGATTGAGAAAGCAGCACGTTTTATTGAAAGCTTAGTACGAAACTGCCAGGAGTAAAGCTATTCCTGCCAGAACCCATTTACTTGACTTCTTGATTTTCAGAAAGTCCAAACATAAGTTTTTGTCGTCCTGCTTTTGCTTTTATAAGCTGGACATTCATAATAATTTTTATTTTCCCTTTGATCCAGTGGAATAGCCTTTAAAAAAATGTCTGGCATTGCTGAAGTCAATTCCTGAACTGTGCTTCTGCTATGGGCCCCACTGGGTCTCCCATGTGGTTCCCGCCGTAATTGTAGCACATGCATTACATGGTGTTCTGTAGAGCAAGACCAGAATCATTTGGGTTTAAACAGTTGCTAAATAGTTAAGGCTACATTTGAACATACAGATGTAGTGTAGATTTTAGATTTGGTTGATTTAGATTTAGTTGGACTGCTGTGCATCATCTCTTTGTATGAATGCAGAGATGAGTACGTAGCAGCTGCCCAGACTGTACCTGTGGTTTCATCAACAGGCCCTTTTACTAAAAGCAGAGACTGCAGTGACAGGAAATTTTATATATGCAAACACCAACACCAGCCTAAACTGCACTCACAAGGTTCCTTGATACTTTCCTCATCTCCAGATGAGGAGTGAACCGTATTACCCTTGGACTGACAGATGTCTGAAAAAAAACCTCTGAAAAGTTGATGCTCACATTTCAAAAAGCACCATTCAAATGACATCCTTGCCATTGCTAGTGTCCTGTGAGGAGCTCCTGGCCACCTTTCTGCTAGGCAAGTGAAGGATTTATCTCCGTCCCCTTGGTGACCATGCAGAATTTGAGCTACACTGTTACCAAGCACTCCTATGGCTTCACTGTGGTGTTCAGAATTAATACAAGCTTACATTCATAGCTGCACAGAATATTCTGAGTGGGAAGGGACCAACAAGGATCATCAAGTCCAAGTCCTAAATGAATGATCCGTATGGGGATTGAACCCACAAACCTTGGTGCTATTAGCACCATACTCTAACCAACTCAGCTAATATGCTGTGATTGTGACAAGAAATGAGATATACTGCTTATTCATTACACTGCTAAACGTTTTCCGTCCCTACTGTGGCAATGACTACACAAAGAGGATTGGGAGACTGATTTATTTTTCTTCTTAGCCTCATAACTGTTATGGAAGAAAACAGAATGGTACCATAACATATGCACTGAATTGGTTAAATAATAAAGGTAGAAAAACTTGCACTCTTAAACCTTTTTTAAACTATGAAATTCGAGCTTTTATTTCCTTAGCTGCTTTGTCTTCACACTGCTGAGTAGCCTGAGGACAAGTTTGGGTTGTTCTCCCTGCTTTCAGGAGATGATTATTCTGATATTAAGGTGATTTTTATCTTTTTATTTAAACTGTGATTAACTCTCCAAACAGCATCACAAACATAGCTAACACCAATGGTTAAAGAAAAACGTCTGGCATTGAAAACCATATGCTTGGTGCCCTACAACCGTTGTTGCTGACCTGTCAGAAAGGACTGAGGATGGAACAAGCCAGCGAGCCCCACCACTGCTGGCAGCACAAGGTTCTGTGTCCAGATGTTGAGTTCTCGGCACCACATGAGAAAATCAGTAACCCTAAAAGAGAAGCATCAATAGCCCCTGCCTTAACTTTAGACAAACTACAGATTTCAAGTGTAAAGAGTACTTCTGTCTACAGAGAAAGTACATTGCTGAAGACACCAGAAAGTATAAGATTATATAAGTATAAGGTAATTGTTTCAGTGGAATTTGTTGTTTCCCTGATGCAAGTATATGTCTGAAACCAGTTGTAGAAGGTCATCAGCATGAGATGGGTTGCTGGCAATAGGGAATTGTGAGTATGCTCAATCCTGTAAAATGCTGTCTTGGGGAGAAACCTGAACATCACCGTGAGCCATGTTAACAGACCTTCAGAAACTGCCAGAATTTGCTAACAGCTGATGGCTTCTTAAATGCAAGTTGTCTGATGGCATCTTCATTCGTGCATTTACCAATAAGCCAGAGCAAAGTCCAAATCAGGAGCATAAGGAAGTCTGACACAGGCTCTGAATAATGGCATAATGGAGCATACATTGCCATGAGGTATCAGAAGAATTTCCCAAAACAATGCTTATTTCATCCATGTCTAACCACTGGTGGTGGCAGGCTAAGGGAAAAGGAATTCCACAAGATGCTGAACACGCCTAGTACTTGGGACAAAGGGAGGTGACGGAGCCTTCGCTTTAGCAAAGTGCTTGGCATTTCTACAAAACCCACTTCAAAGGAAAACTGACTTTTCATTAGGACAAAATTTGGAAGAAAAATGAATGGAACAGAGCTGCTGGGCTTGAGTCACTGGAATAGCTCTGTGCATAGTAGCTAAACCCTGTCACTGTGGGGTACTTACCAGTGGACAAAGCTGTGTGTGAATGGATGTGCTGGTTTAGTCCATGTGTCTGGCATAACATCACAGAAGAGTGTGTATTGCAGCTCTTCCCTGTGAGCAGAAAACATCAGCTCCCCCTTTGGAGAAAAATAAAAAGCATACATAAAGAATAACTGTTCTTTCATTTCCAAAAAAGCCACAAAAACCCCTGAAATAAGTAATTTGCCTTCAGACCAAGGTCCAGCTGTTTAAAAGACCTATGGATCTCTGAAAAGTTCATCATCTTACAGTCTTCGACGCAAACAAGAGCATGGGGTCTCCAGGCAGTAGTCATCCTGCATGATTTCTGCTACGTTAAGCTTCTCAGGAAGCATCTCAAGAATATCATCCAGAACATTCTTGACCTGTCCAGGACAATACAACAGAGCCAATAGAAATCCCAGCAATCAACTCTTTATGACTCTTCTACTTTCAAGTCTGATTTCTACAGAAGAGTACAAACATCTCATTTTCTTAGATAAAAACCAGAGATGCTCCCTCCCTCACCTTTGCTGTCTTTTTGGCAATGGTATTGAGAGGAATTGTTGCAAACCAATTAACACTTAGCAGCTTCTATTTAGCTTTACATTTTCAGGTAGCATTGACCCCTGAAGCTTACTAACACATTGGGATGGACTTGGGATGACTGCTGTTACTAGGATACACCCTGGAATTGTCTTGATTTTCAGTCAAATGTGATCAGTAGTTTGTGTTTCTCTAGTACCTAGTAGCTTCCATGACCCCCTCCACCACCCACAGTCCTTGCTGTCTCAGGCATTAGGCAAAACACAGCAGAGGCACAGGCGCACACAAATCACCCCCAAGAAGAGCCTTTCTCCCTGCAGGCCTGCTCTGGAACTGAGGCAGAACATAACTGAAGAACAATTCATAACAGTACTAATGAGCAGGAATTGAAATCACAGCATTCATTAATGCAGCTCAGCCTCTGTTTCATCCCTAGCTTTGGCAGACTTAATGATGAATGCCATATATTATAGTCCAGACTCCCTAAAGTGGATGGGAACTGAGCATGAAAAGCACAAGTTTCCCCCAGGAGATGAAGCAATGTTTGGCTACTTGCATGCAGAGCTGTCACATTTCCTCCTGCAAAACCTCCATGATCTGATAGTGATAAGAGGAAAAAAAAGAGCGCTCAGAGGAAAAGGAGAGAGTAAAGAAAGGAATGGAGAAAGGCAGAACCAGAGTGGCAGTCACAGGGGACTTTAATTAACTCTGGTAAGGATAAGGAGCTGAAGGCTCAGTCTCATCATATGCCAGGCTTTGGGGCATCTGGACATAGTTTCTCAGATCTACACTCAGAGAGGAAGATGCAAAAGATGGCAAGATCAGAAAACAGAATTAGTTGAGATTTGTGATTACATTTTCCTTCCCTGCTCCTTTATTCATTTAATCTCTTAAGCACAGCACCAGTGATGTTCTGTGCTTAAAACCCATTCTTTTACATTTTTCTGGAATGAGTTTGGCTAAACTAATGTATCTGTGTGTCTGACATATCTTGACTATGAACAGAACTACAATGTCCCAGTTAACTCCTTATTAAGTGACAAAGCTTATCCTTGTACTAGGGTTGGTCCATTTAACCCAGAACCTGATAGTTTATCAGGTTGTTATTATAAAACAATAGCAGTGTTATTGTTCTGCTAAACTCCAGGTTCTGTGGTGAGGTGCTGAGGCTAAGAGGTGATGAGACAGCCTCCTTGGCCAGGTTTTACCTATTCAGACTGCCAGAAAACTAAAACTCCCTGAAAACCTTCTCTTCTGCTACTCCTTGCAGGGGAAGTCCCTTGGAACAGCCACGGGCTCCTGTTTAGATCAAGTACCCAAGAAGGGAAGCAGTGAGAGAGCCTCTGCTTGGGCTCTTTCCTGGCATGGAAAGCCTGCACACCACTTCTAGGCTGTGCTGTGAGTGCAGCAGAAAAAGGACTGCAGTCTAGGAGGGACTTCCTATGCTTGGCACAAATGGGAAGGCATAGGAAAGCTACCCTAAGAGGTTTTATCATGCAGGAGATGGGAACAAAGGACAGAGGTCAAGACCAGACCCACCAATTCAACCAACCACGCCTTTTTGTTAGTAAGTTTTTGTTGCTGTACTTACTTATAAAAGCATACAAAAAAAAGGAGATAGGTCCATACCTTGTTTCCCACCCCATGTTAAATTCAACATGAAAAAGAAATTATCTGCATAACAGGTTAGGTGTTCCTCTGGTCCAAATCCCTTTGGTCCAAATGTGTTCCTAGTGCAGTACACCTTAGCCAGGCTGGTGCATTATCACAGCCATTAACACTCATCTGATCTTTTCTAATTTGATGCCTTCCCCCCCCTCCCCACCTCCAGAAATTATGTCTGTTGCTGAAGTAACGCAGTAAGATGTGTATTCCACCTGTCATTAACAGCACTGACAATACACTGGATGAAGAACTTCACATCTTTCTCTGCAGACTGGCCTGATCCCTCTCCCATGTATATATGGGTTGCATTTCCAAAGGAGTTTTGAAGAGATTATCTGATACTGTTGTCAAGAATCCCATCTCAGCATTGGGGTGCAGTCCATATAGTACAGTGCTTTCAGGTGGAAGCATTTCATCTGTTCCATCTATTTATGGTATCCATCATAATCCAGATTTTCTGGGGCCAAGAAACATGGTGCCAGTTCCCCTTCAAACTGTGGTAAAAGAATCAGTAATGTTACTGATAATGCTGACACCAGTATTTGAAACATTCTTGTGTATCTATGAAGTTTCAGAAATTTGTTTCAAGGCTGTGGACACAACACCTGCATGTTCAGATACAATGGAACAAGGTTACCAAAGTATACCCAGCATAGTTACTATTTGCATAATTTCTTGACAGTTCCATTTTCTGGAAGTGGGGTCACTTCTTCCTTCATGAGGATGCTTTGCGTTTATTTTAAGGACTGTCACTACTGAGGCAAGTTCATTTTAAGTACTGAAAGTCTGCATCCCCTCAGCAGCCAAGCAAGGATTCTTATGCCATTTTGCAGATGACTCTGAGACAGGAGAGAGTCATACCTGCGGGAGAGGAAGGACTGGACCCTCAACTCACCTCAACCCTGTCATGTATTAACACGAACCATAGCATTAGTTCTATTCAGTGTGTCATTAATTAGGGGCTTTGCACAAACACACTGCATTCAAAATAACCTTAAAGAGGTCACAGCGAGAGACAGGTACAAGGGACAGGTAAATGGAGTGTGAAACTGTGATATCACACGTCAGAATATGAGCAACTTGTCAGAAACAGTGGTCCCCTTTCACTTCCCACAGGAATGGTTGCAAGTCAGGACATTTCTTTATGTGTTGATGTCCCTTCCATTCTCTTCTGCCTGGCTATTGGCAGCTAGGAGCTGGAACAAGAAAAGAAAATCAAGCTACTCCACTGCATCTCTCCAAGTGTAGGAGTCTTGCATGGGGTTTTGTGCTTTGGGTTCAGTGAGATAGACAGTGGTGATAATTTTAACAGGAGAAAAAATTAAGGTCTCAGCCCGCTCAATATTGAGCCAATATTGAGTACTATTAACTGCACTGTTCCTATAGAGCAGGAAGACCCTAACTCTGTCAGGATATTTAAGATAAGTCTTGGGACTTTGGAGCAGATCAAGATTTATGTAGGTAGACAGGATTTTAGTGAGATGTACTCTCAGTGGGCTGACCTCCTAAATAAAATAAAAAGTAATAAATAAAATAAGAATAAAAATCACATTTTAAAAATAAAAATCACTGTAAATCACAATAAAAATCACTGTAGCAATCACATTTATTTTACAGACTTCTCCGTCTCCTGTGCTGTAAGAACTTCACTGGATTCAAAGAATTTCTCTGAACTTATTGTCATAGAGCTGTCTGCAATTTAAACAAGGCTTGAAGTTGTTTTTGCTGAAAAATATTTCTAGCTGTAAGTGGTACTTTTCACAAAAGCTATTTCTTCCTAATGCAGGGTCCACTCCACAAAATCACAATAACATTTAACAGCTTTTGGCATTTAGAACAGTCTACAACAAGCTACTGCTCAAAATAACACCAGTAAGCACTTATTTCTGAAATCATTTTAGTTCTGCAACCAGCCATTTACCTGTGCCTGAACTTGCACCACTAACCTTACCCACAATAAGCTGTATCTTAAGACGCCACTTTGAAGTAGTGCTGAGGTTTTGAAAAAAGCCCTGCTATTTACCTCGAGTGGAAGATCAATTCTGTCAGACAATCTGTACTTACCAGTCTCTCTGCTGGCACTGAAATCAGGCTTTACTGCATCTGTGGGAGTTGTGTGCACAGAGGGAGGCTGTGGGTTACTGGGGTGTGTAGCAGGAACTTGCTGCCCTTCTGTCTTTACGACTGTTCCCGGGCGAGGTCTATCAAAGCTGGCGCACAGTGGGTCATTCTCACGGACCTTGTGGGATGAATTTATAGCTAAAAGAACTCATCATAAGGCAAGACGTTAAAAAGAGAAGGTAATCTCCCCAGTGAACACAAAGCCCCACTGCTGAAGAAGGGCCATCCTGTTTATATTCATTTGGCTGCCAGACACTGAATGATTTTCTGGTTTTGCTAGTAATTCTGGGCTTTAACTTTTTCCAGTTACAGCAAGAAGCTCAGAAAGATACCTCACTGTTTAAAATACCAGTGGATCCACACTCAGGGTTGGGTCCCTAAACTTTCCAAAGGCCATACAAATAGCAGTGATTCTGTTCAGGTTTCACCATCTATACTTATTTTGCAATTATTTGAATGAAAGTTCAGGCTTGTGAAGGTTAATGGACTACCTAAAGTAGTAAAGCAGTAATTCTTTACTTATCCATAGGCTAGAGGCAGAACTGGAGCCGGCAGGATGAGCTTCCCACCATGCCCCCACGACCTCAGCTGTCATGTGGAGAAATCAGCCTCTTTCAGGGTCAGGAGTACAGTGGTGTTTAGCCTTTCCATCTCCATGGCAACTTACTCTTGGGCATCTTCTTCTGAGCAGTTACTTCCAATTGCCTTCATCTGAGTGTGGCTCTTTGACATATGAAAACCCGCTTGTTCTGGACCAAGGAGACACCAGCCTGCTCCTCTCGCTCACAGCCAAAAGGCAGGCTGCAGCCCACTGCCAGGGGTGAAAGGGGCACTTTTCCCAGCTTAGCCTGGCTCCACAAATGGCCTGCACACACATAACATGATAATTTTTCTTTTTTTTTCTCATAAATGAGCTTTTTACCTTTGGATAATGAAGAATAACAATTCTGGAAAGGGCACTTGAAAAATTTCTTGGCAGTTTTTAGCAAATTTTATACAATCAGTTCTCTAAAGTGACTTCCTCAGCAGCTATGGAGAAGAAAACAGGGTTTTAAAATATTTTTTAATATATATATAAAAATACATATATACAATACATATATTATATATGTATATTATATATATGGGTGCACATATATACACACACCCCGATATAAATATCCACATTTGATAAAACTGTGTGTATATGAAAATAGATTAAAGTAGTTTCTGTGCAAAACTTCTTAGAACTAAAGTTATAATAACAGTTTCTTTTTGTAGCCTCAAAACTTCTAGCATTTGCTGCTGATTAGAAGCAGCTTTGGCAATCTGGCACTTTGGAGCCATGGATGCTCCACATACACTTCTTTCCAGACAAAAACTTAATAGTGAAATTTGAATAATTCAGTAATATCAGCTGGTGATAACCTGACAAAGCTACAGAAACAGGTGTGTGAGAGAATAGTGGAAAATTAAAAACAGTCTTACAAGCTATTTTCCCTATTTTAGAAAGAGGGAGATGCAAGGAAATGTATAACATTTCCATTCTATTATTTTTTTGAGGAAGAAAATGTGCAAAGAGTAAGTGTAAGTTCTGAGGACAGTGCCATTCTGGTGAGGCTATCAGTCACATTGGCTAAAGCGCAGTTCTGTAAGAGATACTTTCCCATGCCAACCCAAACATTTCTAAATGGAAGCACCTTTAAATAGTTTTCCTAGGAAAATGGAAACCTAAGTGTATCCAATGTCATTGAGCTGACTATACAAGTAGTGTTATGAAGTACTGAATTCAAGTTACCAATTAATGGGACTTGCAAAAGTAAACGAGCGGTACACCAACTCACAAACCCTTTCAGCCAAAGTCTGCTCACGATAAATCATTGCCAAATTTATTCCCCCACAGCCGGACAAGACCTTGCTACAGGTGGGGCTGCCTGAATGAGAAAGCATGTGGTCTTCTCTTTCCCTTAGGCTGAACACACTATGTACATGTTCAAGAGCTTTAGGCATGTATGAAAGTTCTCACCAGGAGTGGGCTGAGGAATTCTTGCAGACAGACCCAGCAGAGCCTGCGGTGCCAGGCACCTGTGATGTGACCACCTTACATGATCTCACCGAGGAGGTAATGCAAGTCTGCCCATGGAACCCACCTGGGGAATAGAATGCATCGCTGAATAAAACAAGTCAGCTGCTTAAAGGACAAACCAAACCTGTTCAGTTAAATGCTGCTAAGAGACACAAAAGAAATCCTACTACTTCCTTTCAGAAAGCTGCATGGTCTTACATTTGCATTGCTGGGTTTGTTTTGTTCAGCAAATAACATTAAAACCGGATTTCTTTTATTTCAATCCAGTGAGAGGTATATGAACAAAAATAGCGAATTTGTGATTAAAATTCAGTAATGGTGTAAAATCTATTATCTGAGCTTTATATTTTCTACCTTAGCCCTTATAAAAAAAAACTTTAGAGAAAACCACATTTTCAGAACACCACATTATATGACAGAACATAACTTCATGAACAAGTGCATGTATTTTCCCATACAGATCTTTAAAAACATAATTCTCATGAGTGACAGGAAGATAACCTGTCACTGTGCCTTTCTTGGAGGAGAAGTAAAAAACTTGTATCTGATTGCAGTATTTTATATCTCCTCACTAGGGAACATTTAGTTACTGAAATTCTACATTTTTGGAATTTGGGAAGTATTCAAGAACTTCGATAAAAATTGAATTAATATTAATCCCATTACTGCCACGTCATATAAGCATTAAGTTTATAGTAGAATTCTAGTCATAATGCCAGTGATAAAGCATGTGGTTAAGGGTGGTAAAACACTTTATTAAAGGAACCACTGTCTTTCTCTTTTATTTGGCTTCAGAGCATTGAAACTTCTTTTTGCTCCCCTTCGGTTTGCAAAATATGCCAGTTTGTGATGAAACCTTTGCAGACAGGAACCTTTACGCCCTTGGGAGCAGTATTTGCCTCCCAACAGTTCAAGTAAAAACTTAATTATAGGCTTTAAATGTTGCATGATGTGACAGAACAGAACAAGTAAAATAGCTGAAGCTATTCCAGCCTGCTTGCTACATAAACTTGTATGCAGCAATTTGATTATGTGAAATGCTAATCCATCTTTATTTCAGACTGGTTCAAAGAAAATGAAAAAAAAAAATTTAAAAAGCCACTGGAATATAATATGCCGTGCTGCATGCCTGTGATGAGAAGGCTGAACAGAGAATCCCTGTGAAAAATGCCAACAACTTGGATTTAGAACGAAACGTTCTCGCAGTGAGAATAAACCTGCTTTTCTCTTTGTCGGCAGCAAAACCTCATTTAATGTTTTTCTAATTTCATATATATTTATCTCAAGAAATTGCTTTGTCTTTTGTGTTTTGGATGAGTATATCAATATTCTAATGCAGTACAAGCTCATTCAGCTGCACACTTCTGGGACATTGATTATACTGGAATAATCAAAGCTGGTGATATAAAAGGGACATTTTTGTGAGTGTGAGAAAACCGTGGAGTTTGCATTAGAAATATTTTGGGCTGTCAGGTTCACATAATTGCCATTGTACTCTATAGAAAACTGGTCTGTTGTACCCAAAAAACCCACAGAGCCATTGCCGGGTGGGTGGATAATGGAGAGGACAGAATCTACATCCCCCCTTTACAACCTCCAATGACAACTCCATGAGCACGTGTGTGGGGACCAGAAGGTGGAGGGCAAGAGTGGGACAGTGAGGCAGGATCAGGCATCCTGTACTTCCCATGAAGAGACCTTAACTATCGCAGGTTGGTGTGCTAGTTTGTCTGAACAGCAGGAAAAACTGAGATACAAGATTAAATATTCATGGAAAAACACTATAAACCAGTGGAAGTTATAGCGGAGTTATACAATTTCCACTAGCTGATGGGCTCACTCAAGTTGCCCAGTTTATGCTTTCTGCTTTCTGGTCAATGCCTAATTGTCTTCAGGAAGCTGTTCCCAAAGGACAATAAATTGGAAGACTACACACATATATATACATATATGTATACGCACAAAGTCATAGACATGCATATATACATACAAAGTCACATTTAAAAAAAAAAACTATTGTCTTATTTCTCTCTCCAATATCTACATTAAAAAATCCCTATGAAGCCACAGGATAATGAATCACTAAGCAGTACAATGAGAAAGGCCAATAAGCAATATTACCGAGAGAAGTAATAATTCTTGCTCTTACAGACCTTTCTAGTATTCCCTGCCATCAGAATCCTCCCTCTCATTAATTAGCAAAATGAATTATCCAGCTTATGAATTGTAGTTCGAAAAGAACAGCTTAAAGCAGCAAGATTTATTAGCAAAGAAAACTAACGGTTGGAATAAGCTGATTTTATAGACTTGTTTTCTAAATAGGAAAAATTATTAAATCATCATAATAAAATTAAGCAATTATTTCACTATGACACCAAGTACCACAAAAAGGATAAACAGCTTGATGTCCTACTATATAGGTTATAAATAATAAAACCTAAATATAAAACCTAAATAAAGGTTACTAGGGGTATGAAGAAAATAGAAAATTAATTTCTAAGAGTAGATACAGGCTGGGAGATATGGAAGAAACTATATCATCAAGGGGTGACACTTCTGTCTCTTTTTTTTCTTTATAAATATCTCTGAAATTTATTTAAACTACTAAAATGGGAGGATCTATTCAATAATATCCTATATCATTCAGTAACAAATAATTACTGCCTTTTATTTAGGCATTTCACATTTTCACATACAGAACTCACACAAATGACTTCAAGTCAGTATTTAAACTATACAAGTATGAAATATGCTGTAGCTCAGAAAAAAAATCACTCATGTATCCTTAACTTTGACTCAAGGGGAACATTACTGAGAAAGTCACAACAAGGTGGCATCCTTAATACATAATAATGACACATTCAGGAAATGCACCATTATTTATACATGTGACGTGCTGTAAATTGCTTCCATCATCAGAACTAATTGTAGTGATTATTAATGCAGTGTTATGAACTGTCAGAATTGCTGTTTGTAATTACATTTGTGCAAATGCTTCATTACCTGCCTAATGAATTTGGCATATATGCACATGTAAACCCCTGTTTTTGTTAACATAATGAAGGGCATTTTTTTCCCCCTTAGCTACTGATGTGGAACTGGTTTGACCTATATTACGAAGTTCAAGCATCCACTGCCAGAAAAAAGCCCATAACCCCCACCCTTTTTGATCTGGTTTATTTTCATACTCAGCAACAGCATCATATAACGCCAGCTACTTAAATAACAGCTTCAGGGAAAGAACTGTGTCCCCCCCATTCAGTATAAACATGTGATTGAGTGGAAATGACCTTGGTGTGTGTTTACCTGACCACTTCTTACCTTCTTGTGGGTCTCCAAAGAGTTGCCGAGAACAGTGACACAGACAGAGGTCTCTGGTGCTGATCGGGTACCTTCCCTTCCAGCCCCGAGGGCCAAACTTCAGTCTCCCAGCAACACAAGTGTGAAAATTGCACAGAGGAAAAAGGATGCTTTTAAATTCCCCTTCTCTGGTACACAGTTCAAGGGTATCCTGTCAAAGAAAAAAGGAGTAACTTATGCACTAGCAACCAGCAGTGCTACCGAGAGGTGTGCCAGCCTCAGCTGCCAAAAGGGAGCACTCACAAGCCTGGAGACGGAAGGAGAGTGAGAAAGAGGTTTCTAAAGGATCAGAGGCTATTGGGCAGTATTTTTTGCAGTAATTCCCAGATGCTAAATTGTTGATAGTGACATTTTATTCCCAAATGTCCCTTAGGAAAGGAGAACTGTTGTGCTACTGAAACCAACAAAAACTGAGACTATACCTAGAACTCCATAAATATTACTTAGATAACCACTACAGTTTCTTAGCTAAATCATCCACAGATTTTATCTCAAGTAAAATTTACTAGTTTAGCTTTATTTAAAAGCTTTCAAACTCATTGGAATTTTTCACCATTTCCCAAAGAGTCATGGTTGAAATTGAAGTTTAATATTTTTCTTTTTGCCTTCATTATTTATAGTGTTAGTAGAGAATCTCAGCAAAATGAGATTCAGCACAGGGCTTCAGCTGGTTTTTAAATTATTTGGCATTTGACTGTAAAACCTGCAGAAATTAATCCTTATTTCTCTGATATTTTTCTATATTTTATCCTTAAGAAGTAATGAACATAACAAAATTATTTTGATACCCTTGAAAACAATGATGTGTGGGAGGAATATCAGAGGGATAAAGTCTTGTCTTTCAAAAGGAAATAGATCATCCTGAACTGAACAACATGCAGCAGAATCTGGGCAAAGGTGAAGGATTTTATGTCTGACCAAAAAGCTTCCTTAAATTAGAATGTTGAGTTTAACCATGAAAAATACAACACAAGTTTCTACCCTGAATAAAACCACAAACCCATGAAATATATTCCATCTGGATTAGGCATAGTTTGATTTTTTTGTTGTCATTGAACAAAAAGAAATTAAATATCTCAACCAGAAATGTATTAAAGATGGTGGCTGCACAGGAATTTGTGGTAAGCCACAAATACCCACGGCTCAGAATAGTGGGTGAGAAAATAGAGCTCTCTAAGTACAAAGCTTAGAAGTTGGTTAATTCAAATTTATACAGATATATATTCTTTCACTAAACACAGACTGAAGCAGGACAACAATGTACATGAACGACCTTTATTAAAAACTTTTTCTAACTTTTACAGCTTTCCATTAAAAGTATTATTATAATAAGTTATAAAAAATAGATAAAAGAACAAAATGCTGTATTAATAGTCAGCTGCTCAGCTACAAAACCACAGCTATTCTTCCTTTCTCACAAATATCTTTCCAAATCAACCCATGCCATCAAAATCAATCCAGTTGTAGCTTGGACACAGCTTTTTTTATTTCCTATTTTTTTCCCCTGGCATTGGTTAGTATTCCTTTTTAAAGGAACTCTTATCCTTTTCACATCCCAGCTCTGCCATCATGTGTGCTGTGCTCAAGTAACAGAGCTGATTCACTGATGTGAATCCCTTGCTGGAAGGTGAAAGTGTGCAGTTCGGCTGCCTTCACCATGGTCTGCTTTGCTCATATGAACAAGCGACTGCTCCAGCACTTCCACTGCTGCAGGGAAGCTGACTCACACCGGGATTGAAGATCTTTCTACAAGTTCCTGGGGTAGCAGACAGGGATGATCAGGGATCTGGAGGGAAGGAAGCTATGCACAACCTGTGATGCGCCTATTCTCCACATTCTCATGTCTTCTTTCTCCTCCTTCTTCTTTCCACCCACCCAGCAGAACCTCACACAGGGAAAGAGCAAAAGACAAAACAACAAACGGCACATAACCCTTACTCTTTAATTCCTTTCTTTATGCCTGACTGTAGGAATCCATATACAGGGTACTGAGCCATTGCCTGAACACCCAGATATGTAAATCCACTCTGTGGGAGAATGGTCATGACCATGCATTTGGTCAACCCAAATTTAGAGCAGAGCAAAATATGCAAGTGCCATTAAATGAAAGAGCTCTGACTTTAGAGCATGTACATCTTTTTTTCATAAGTGCTAAAGCTGGTAATAAATGCTCTTTCTGTCTTTGTAAGCATACCTGTGCTTGTCTATACCGAATAGTATAAATGTTTGTGTTATTGTCACGCCTTTCCTCATGCCCAGCACTGATGGGAAACACAGAGGTAGTGCAGGGCACAGAGGGCTGGCACCCTGCAGCTCTCAGGATAGTTTGGAATCGCAATGGTCCCAAAGCCCTGGTCTCCCAGAGAATGGTCATTAATGCTACCACTTCTCCCCACAGGAGAAGGAGTAATTAAACCAAACAAAAGGGAAAAAATAATAACTTGCTTTTACCTGGTCAAAACCATAGAGAGCAGTGTGGAAATTAGCCAGCATCCCTGTAGGAGGTTCATCAGTAATTTTAATTGAATTTTCTGGTATTCCTTGGAGAATGATGTGCTCTTCTGGGGTTGGAGCTGGCTCAGCACTGATAAAGACACAGAAATCAGAATGACATACTGTATTGCCCAAGGAGTTTTTCCAAGGTTCTGAACCACTCGGCTACTTAGATGAATATTCTGTTGAAAAACAGCCAATATGGTTATTGTACAAAACCAAATAAATTTGTTATCCTTAAGACATTGTCATTGTGACTTTTTAATGGGAAACAGTTAAGTTATTGTCATTTCTTGGTATGTACTGAGGTTTCACTGTTAGCTTCTAAAATTTAAGGCCTTGATTCTGAAGCTAATGAAAATATTATAAAATCAGGGTTAAGTGATCTGTGGTTGTGGGTGTTATCACATACAAAGACAAGCATTGCTCAGAAGACACCTGGACTCTACTTAAGTGCCCTGTAGAACTGGGAACCTAGGACAAAACATGTCCAAGACATACCAGGAGCAAGACAGAAGTGCTAGACAGAAAAATGGTCCCAGCTATCCTGCTGCTTAGGAAGTATATCAGACTACTTCAGAGTGCAACTGTCTTTAAAG
The DNA here is from genome assembly GCF_020740725.1 of Corvus hawaiiensis. Lineage (NCBI taxonomy): Eukaryota > Metazoa > Chordata > Aves > Passeriformes > Corvidae > Corvus > Corvus hawaiiensis. The sequence goes on from NC_063213.1 coordinate 48,507,506, forward strand.
TTCTAGATATACGAACACAGTGGAAAGACACTGATAGATCAGAGAAGAGAGTTATAATGGAAAATGTCTGCCTCCAAAGCACCTACTGGTGAAAACAGTAATATTGAGAAAAGTTTAAAATGTAGCTGAGCTAAAGATGTTTTAACCACACCATTATCCAACACTCCACCTTTCTTTGTTACTGTCCTAACATTTCAACTCAAATTGAAACTCATCTGCGAGCTTTTCTTTGGCCCTTCACTGACGTGCCAGAACCTAATGATTGCACTGGCAATCTCAATGCAGCGCAGGAGGAATTACAGCCAAAGAATACAACATGCCACGCCCTGGCTGCTGCATCACTTTATTATGAGGTCTGCTGGGGGGATATTCCCAAATTGTCCCTTGCCAGGTGGAAAAAGGAATAGGGGAATGGAAAAAGAGGGAGACTTTCATATCACGTTACGTGACTGCAGCCTGGACGCACCTGAATTTTCATATAGGCAGCATCCACCCAATGCAAAGTGGAAGTGATTCAAGCCTAAATATAATAACAGCAAAAAAATTCAATATATCAGATGTCTGAATTTGAGGTATTAATTACAAGTGACAGAAGAGTTAAAACTGATATCAAAAAAATGAAGTCAGTCTTTCTTCTGCCAGTTTGCCAACCACTGTACCAACTGCTTTTGCTAGATCTGAAGCCAAAATAATTTTTAAAGTATTTCCCAGGTCAGTCAGAATGGCAGGTGTAGGTTGGTTTGTTTTTTTCTTTTTAATATCTAATTATATACTCTCTAGCCTCCAATAAAATCAATAGTAAAATACCTCATCTTTTTGCTCCAAAATTTATTGAAACATAAGCTTACGGGGTTTTTGCGCCCAAACTCAGAAGACTAAAGTGTGAGAAGCACTGAGTGCATCCAAATCCCAATAGTTCTAGCTAGCTTAGCGCCATTTGGGATTTGGTCCAACATCTTCATGAAGTTTCCTTTCAGACTTCCCACAATTCTTCACTATCAAAAAGTTTCACAGCAAAATTGTTGCCTCTCTCCTCTCTCAGAAGCCAGGCATAATGGGCTGGAAAATGGAGCAGGTCTGTAACACCAAAAGCTTCTCAGATGCTCCCCTTCCATCCCTGTGGCTTCAGACACACAACACTGCCTCTATCATCTCCCATTTTTTCATTCTGCCCCCAGAGCAGCTGAGAACCCTGAAATTCCCCTGAAAACCAACTTGACTCTTCCCTTCACAACATTTCTATTCAGGGTTGTTTTCAGACTGGCATGATTAGCTCACTCACATGAAATATGGCTAAAGATTCTTCCAGTTTCATTGCTGACAAAGGGGGCAGTTTGTGCATGCTCCCAATGTGCCTAGCACACCGGGACCCCTCACAAATCCCATGGTGGTTTTGTTTCATCCATCAGAAAACACTGACTCTAACCCATCTCTTCATTTATTGCAGGCAACCTGGTTGGCAGACCAAGCAGGCTGCTGAGGTTAAAACCAGGAGAGGAGGGAATCACTCCATTCCCATAACTACCTTAATATCAAGGCCTGGAACACGCATTTATTGTTTGGCTTCAGGGCTGACAGGCTGTCACATATACCCATTGGCTATTTAGCATAAAACACTGGGGAGGGAGCATCTGTTTTCAGCAGCATTTATGGTTGCAGTGCTCCTGTTTGCTCCATTACTGTGCTGGGAAACCACGGCTTGCCAGGGCATCCCACGGATCTCTTTGTCCACTGCAGAGTGGGTTCTTGGTCCGTACAAAGCTGGCCAGAGCTGAGGCTGCTATCTCAGAAAAGCAGCACTCCAGGACTAATTATACAGCTTCCCCAGGGACAGTCAGACCCATTTCATTAAAGTCTCCATTATGGCCTGCTGAATGGAATAGGAGCTCTTAATTAGGCGGGGGAAGTGTGTGCCTGAGGGCAGTCCTACCCACCCACCAGGGGCTTTCTGTTTTATCTCTCCTGTTCCTCCTGGGAGAGTGCACTGTTCAGCAAAACATGACATACACCCTATTAATATGATGTTCATCGTGTTACACCAAAAGCAAACGGAAGAAGATTATTAGTTGTTCAGAACTCTTGCTGTAATCCACTGCATATTTTGTGTTCTGGGAACATCCCTCCAGCTGAGGAGGTATTCCCCATCATAGAGACAGTTTGACACTCACTTGGAAAAGAACCCAATGGCCATGAGGGACAGCTTTCTTCAGTGCCTCCTTTGCAACCATCTCCCACCTTTGTCCTAGAGAGATGTTATGAAATCTTCCAGAGTCTATAGTGAACCCAAGCTTTTTGCCTACAATAGAAATAATTGGGGAAGGGTGAGTGACAGAGGGGGAGGAGATAGGAAAATAAGCAAAGCAGAAAGGAAAAAGAATGATAATGCCCCCATTAATTTCACTATCACTTGTGCAATGCATATTACTTCCTCTGAAGCACTTCACTAAACCCTTACAATTTCAACTAGCAAAATTGCGAGCTCTCGACAGTGGCCTTATTGCTGGTATTAGAAAAAGCCTGCAGAAATCTGTTCCCTTGGTTTTAAGATAATGAACCTTTTGACATTTTGATAGATGCTCGGCATTGTTACTGAGCTTTTGAAACTCTTATGGGGGGTACAGAGCAATTCCCTCATGAAAAAGGGAGCAACATGTGGTAGATATCACATCAGTTTTTTAACTGATTGGTTCAGTGGGTAAATGAACAAGCCTCTCACCTTGTGAGGCCTGAGCTTAAATTGAGCATAGTGAGGTCACAGCTGTATTAACCTGGTATTCTCACTATTGTCTGTGGGGAATAGTAATCCTAAGTATAAAGCCACAGAGCCCTATACAATTGAATATAGTTTGTATAATGACCATTATTTAGTCACAGGGGGCACAAGATTACATGAGCATGGAGAAAATTGCCCTCTGGCCCTCATCTAGTCAAAAGGTAGAAAACAGTACAAAGGAAACCTGCATTATGCCAAGCAGAGGAATGCTCTAAAAATTTCTTCATACTGTAGTGCTTATGGCCTTACACTTTTCATCCACCCCATTGCCACGAATATGGTGGGGGTGGAAGAAACTTCAGAACTTGAATCTTCTGCGGAAAATAAACTGTGCCAAATTTTCCCACAGCAATGCATATTCCATCCCAGTGACAGATAAATCCAGAAGTCTTTGTTCTGTTCAGTAAAAAAAATACATCTACACATATATGTGTAGAAGCACATACACACAAGCACATAACCATACATCAATTCATCTACATTTCTAGTCCTGCATGCCCCATTTCACTTTCTAGCTCAATTTTTCTTTCTTTAATGGGAGGAAAGTTAAGTGATCCTTGAACCAGAAGCAAATAAGAGGCTTACCTATTGTCTCATGATCTTCAAGTGGGTCTAGTCATGAAGACAGGATGAAAAACACAGGAGTGGCTGGGCTGCCCTCTTCTTAGCATTTTGCTAAATCCATCCTTGTGCTTTTCCCACACCTTGAGCCAAGATTTTCCTGCACAAAGTTCCTGTATATGAAAAAACAGCTGCTAAACACAAAAGGTGTGCCTTGATAAGTACTTCAGGACTGCACCATTCTCAGACTTGAGCATCTTCCACTGATGGTCATTTCATCAGAGAAATCATCGGGAGAGTGAACTGAAGGCAAGAAAGGAAGAAAGCAGTGAAGAAAGAAAGAAGATGATTGTCCTCATTTCCCTGTAGGATGGTGGCCATGTGACAGAAAACAGCAACTTCTCAATGAAAAGGAATAAAGCAGGCAATACTGTCACATAAAGCTGGGGCAGCTGGGCAAAATAAATACCCAGGACAAAACTTGCATTCTCAGAAGTCATGTAAAAATGGGTAAAATGGTGGTGGTGGGGTGTGGAGCAAGAGGTCTATAAGACCATCACTTGGGATCAAAAGACATAAAGAGTACAACCGGAAAAGAACTGTGCCAGTATTCACAGATGAATACACACAGAGTCTTTCCTAGTATCACAGAATTTTCAAAAGGGGGACCTGAAAAATTGTCATCCTGTGGGGTTACCTACCAGCTCTAATACCATAATGAGAACTAACACTGAAAAATGAATTTTTAGCTATTAACAGGATAGCTTACTGTATGCCTATTTATCAATGACTGTTCCCCTCAGGTGCCTATATTCAATCTAAAAGAAATCAAAATTACAGCTCTCCAAATACACTGTGACTCATGTCTTACCACACCACCTCTTCATAAACTTTTCACCAGGACAAAAGGCTGTGAAGGACCACAGTAACTGATCTCAAGTTCTGGTTCACCACCCAGTTTTAGAAGTTACTTGCTTGCTTCTTAAGATCTGAATTTGTCAGACATATGCAAGGCACCACCCTCACACACCCTTGCCCTGAAAAATGAACCCTCAGATTTCGTACCTTAGAGCATTCGACATTCTGTCCTGATGGACAGTATTACTAGTTTCTGAAAAGAGCTTTTTTTTTGTCTACTTCCAGGAAAATTCTCCTTTTCTGGATAATTTGAGTCCACTCACTTCTTCCATTTCTTGATGGATCTTTAAATATCTTTATCTACCCCTCTGAATGCATCCATCACTGCCATAGCCTGGAAGCAAGCCAAATACAGATGCAGTACCTTTTGCATGATGACTGAGACAGGATGACGCTGATAATTTCTGAGGTATGTAAAAAACCCTAGCGCAACCAAGGGACTCAGGACTTGCTTTAAAATACTAAATTACATATCTATACACACAAGCACAATACATAAAAATAGTATTATTGGTAAGAGTTTACTTTGGTTGATATTGCCATTGTCTGCTTGCTGTTAAACATCTAGATATGACAAACTGGAAACCCTGTATGGGACATTTATTACTACAGTAGGGAGTGGCATGGAGTTAAAATTCTATTTTTAGGGGAGTAGACAAATTATGGTAAAACAGAATTTCCTCACAAGATACAGTATGTGATGTCTAAGGAAAAAGGCACTCAAATAGTAAAGAAAACTCTGCTTTGAAAACATCACTAGCTCTACTAAAAAATTATGGTAGAATGCATGACTTTATCTGAAATTGTCTAGTTGAGGCATGTGTGCAGAAATAATAACAAAAAAGATTTAGAACTGAAAAGCAATTTTCCCAAACTACTCTAATGGTAGGTACTCCATGGCTGAGTAGTTAAAAAGTCAACAGGACTCTTTTGTGTTCAACTCTGAACTGAAAAAGGAAATCCAATTCAAGGAGTTCTATCTCTTTACTACTTAGAAGAACCTTGACAGCATACAAAATTGAAAACAGTCATCAGACTTGCTTCAGAGACACCTCTGCCTCCCAGTACCCCTGAGCCCTGACTTTTTCCAGAGCATACAGTTACTAAAATTAAAAAGAAAAGCAACAGCCTGAATGTTGTTTGGATATGTATTATTTACTTCTAACTTTATATAACAAATCAATTTCAACCCTAATTATCCAACTGCAAGCATCTAAGTCACGCTGTTTTTCCTCAGCCTACTTCATGAAGTCATTGCAGCATTTTAAATGAAAATAATTACATGATAGCATCTTTGGGACTTCTGCAATTATTATTGATACTGAATCAGCAGTCATCCTGTGTGAGAAACTGCACAACCATAGGGTTTGGGCACAGGCATCACCTTACAGAAAAGAAACAGCAAATCCAGCAAATGTCAGCATCACCAATATGAAAAGTTTGGGCCAGGAAAAGGAGATTATCATTTTCAAAAGTCCTTGGCTTGTGAAAAGCCAGGTTGAATACATGACAGCTTCTCTCATGTTAGAGATAAAACACTGAAACCCCCTTATTTTTCAGCCTGTTTGATTGCTTTGTGGAAGATGCATTGAAGGCCTGAAAGTTAGTACAATTATTTTTATTTATTTGAATGTTGCATTTTTTTTTTTGCTTTTCTACTCATAAGAGAATCAGTTTCTTACTGTAGGCTCCTATAATGAGCTGACCTAAGCAGTGTGACATGCAAGGGGCTGACAAGAGGCTCTTAAAGGAAACTTTCAGCAAACCAGGGGTGAGGGCTGTGAACAGCAATACTCTTCAGCTTCCTTATTTAACTCAGCATGGAGACTCTCTCACTTAAGCAAGCTCGTAATTTTGCAGTGGGTGATCTCCCTTACTCACAGCACTAGATCATTTGGTAGATTTACGACAGGGAATTGCTCATACAGAATTCCTCCAAACTCTTCCTTCCTGGCCCTGTGGGATGGCTTAACACAAGGAAGGTAAACTTTTGCAAGCAGAGTCAGAAAACACTGTCAGAATGGAGGCAGCCAACAAAGAGCCCCGTGGGGATGTACCATGTTACAGACCAGCAGGAGATCACATCGTGTTCTCTTTCCTCAGACAGGCAGCCCTGCCAATGTAAACATCTGGTACAAGTAATAACTAATGTATCAGGCATCACTGCTGGAGGCCGAATTCTGTTCCTTGCACTTTGGAACCAAGTCAGCAGGAGACATTTTTACCTTCAGTGAAAACTGGTAGATGGGGCTGACACTGCCCGGGCTGATACTTCCAGAGTAAGGAAGGGATGCTCCTCCAGCTGTCAGTCTGTAATGCTCTCTTGTCGTGTTATCCTGAACTTCATTTTCTTTGGCTTCAGCTATCTGAATGATGACAGTTGTCTTGTTTATTTTTTAATGTGCCATGATTATCCCATACAATTGCCAAAATATTCCTATCCATGCAGAAAAGAATATGGATAGTCTAGTCTCTAGAAAACTGACTTTATTTCAGACAGTAGCAAATATTTAAGGAAGTAAGCTTCTTATCTTAGACAAACATTAGGGAATAACTGTCCTCTGAAGCAATATGCCTGTTTACCTGTGAAACTATGGCAATTATATATTAATATATTTGTTGAAATTTTATGCTGATATTTATTAATTTTATGAGTACTAATTCAAGCACCTAAAAAAAAATCAAACATGTGACAACTACATATTGTAGATATGAAAATATGAATATGGGGAGGACAGCCCTTTCTGGACAGACAGCAATTTGACTATTCCTATTTGAGCTCATAGAAATGTTACACTTAATTAATAATAGACATTTTACAGGTGACTTTAAGTTGTTAGAAACAGGTCAGTTGTTAGTGCCTTGGGTTGTATTTCTGCTGCAGCTGACTTTGCTGGTTTGATTTTCTTTACAAGTTCACTGTAGTTTAGGAGACTGCCCCGGGCAGCTGATAAGCTGAGCAGCCTGTCATCCTCCAGCTGCTAGAGCTCAGCCATGAAACCCTTCTGCTGCTTGGTGAGCACTGACTAGCAGAGGCAACAAAAACACTGTGTTTAAACAACTAGAGCAAGAAATAACGTTTTATAGCATTTGCGAGCTGTATTTTCTGTTTAATTACATCAGTTAATTTAATTTTGAAAGGACAGTTTGCTTTCTGTCCCAGTATATTAGATTTAAGGTTCTGGACACCCAAAGTGAGAAGGCTTACATTGTCATAGACTACAACTTTATCTCTCTCCTAGTGTCCTTCCTCCTGAGACTACACAAAGGGACTGTGATCTTGCCAGGAATGGCAAGTGGTAATCTACGTGGCAGCTGAGAAAACCAGAGAATAACACAAGGCTGGAGAACCTCACTTTGGCAGCAAACAGTGTGGGAAAACATCGTCAAAGTCTGCTCTGCCGGACTGACCTTGTGACAGTGCAAGAGCTTGACTAGTCTTATGGGGAGCTCTCAATCAGACTCTGACTCTCACTGAAAACCCTGGGTGATACAGGCCTTGTAAGCATGCAGTCCCAGGTGGAGCCCTGTGCAGATGCAGGGGTAAATGGACAGCTGTTTTCGGATTGCATTCCCAAGTATATGGCTTTCATTCTTCTTGGGGTAATTAAACTCCCTGACACAGTTTGCCCTTGCATGAAGCAGCAGTACCTCAAACAGGTGGAGCAAATATTTGAGGATGAAGTTAGTTAATTCATTAATTTATTAGTTAATTAATTTATTTATTAATCAGTTAATTAATAACTGGAAAGACACACTAGAGAAATAGAAGGTATTCTTGTTATTCATTTCACACCCCTAAGTATTTTCTTTTCACTTTTTAATCTCATAGATTACAGTCTGCCCGAAGTCCTTCCTATACCCACTTATAAAAGCATTTCTCCTCATAGGTTGCTATACATTGGTATGACTGCAGCAGCCACAGAACTGCACCCTTGCAGGAATAAATTATGATTTATTAACCAAATGTCCTAGCTCCTAACAGTGCCATCATATCCTCATTCTGACTGGCATGAAATTTTATTTACACTTATTGGATCAAGATCGCTGAAGCACAAAGCACTGCAGAGGGCTTTAATCCTGCACGGTAAATGAAATGCAATGCGCAGAGCAAACCAAGCGGTAGAGAGAAGTGTGGGAATAACATCCCAATGAATTTAATATCTAGCAGAGCTTTAGGTCAAGACAGGCCCTTTGGGAACACAGATTTGAGCAAATCAGTAGAAGTACTTTCTACACTTTGCAGACTCTTAAAAACTTTCTAATATGGGCTACTAACAATTACTGTACAGTAGATTCAAACAGGCATATTAATTCTAGCCTTAAAATTTCAGAGCAGGCAACAGAAAAACCAAAAGATAGTCCTTACCTTACATTTTTGTGAGTGTTGCCTTTCAGCATGAACAGCCTCAGCCAACAGCTGCTCTTCCAGCCTGTCCCTGGTGACAGTGAAATTAATGAGGGTGGTCTGAGCCTGCAGTTCTGGCTTGTAAGTGAGGGTTAGCCAGTTTAGTGTGAAGGATGAGATGAAAATTCCTGTTGAATTCACATTTTTTGTCTTCAATCTTGGTACATCTGGGAAGGAATAAAATGCACAAGAATGGGGATCTCACTAAATTAAAACCTCATAAGTATCTCAGATTGCAAACAATGGTTACTGTATGATCTTAGCAGCATAGCAAATGCATATAACCCAAACTTTAGGTGCCTGCAACTTAAGAAACAAAAAGAGGATGATTGAACACACCAAAACTATATGAAGAACACACAGAGTATTTCTTAATTCAGGTAGTTTCATTTGCATATACAGCAGACACAGGGAGATTATTCATTGCTGTCCTAAAGAGTCTGGCTTAGGGATAAATGTCTATCATCATTACTTACCAGAAACCTAGCAAAGTTTTCAAACAAATACCAATGAGATAGTTGTTAGTTTTTCCTATAATTTCCTTAAATATATAGCCTAAAAAATTAAGCAGGGACGTGTATTTCTAACAAATGGATGGACTAGAGGAGAGGGAATGGCTGGCAAATGAAACAATAAAAATATTGGTTTTTTTCAGGTAATTCACTAAATGTTTCATTCCAAATTAATTATCTGTTGGATGAAAGAATGAGTTATACTAGGTTCATATTTTATTCACGGAAATCCCTTACTGAAGAACTGTCATCTCCTGATCCCTTATCTTCAGTGAGGGGTGAAGCCTGTCCTTTACAGCAACACTGCTACTGCTGAAGTACCATTTTGGAGCCCAGCAGTGAGGCAATGTGAAGTTCACCTTCCTACTTCTGTGGCACAGCACCAAAAAAATTTGAAAGATTGCTTGTAGACTACATGTAGTGTGTGCCATGTGTTTGGTCCAGTGTGATCCAGTGACACAACTTTTTGTTATTGACTTGCACAGTGAACAGTGTGTCAATTTGCAGGATTCACTTGCCACACATGAGCACAAAACCAGTATTTTCTGTACAGCAATGCTTTTGAATGTTCTCTGCCAAGAAAGGAGATTCAAATATTAGTAATAAAACTCTGTTAAAAAAAGGGTCAAAAGAACATTTATGACATGGAACACAGGTAGACACAAACGTCTTTCATAAAATTCAAATGGGCATTTGTTAACTCAATTTTCAGTGATTGCATTACCATAGATACTAAACACTTAAAATGCAATTTATGAAAGTCACATCAGAACATGAATAAACCAAGTACCTTCTGTCGAAATTTTAACATTGCTTTTTGCTAGGCTATCCCAGGTCATTGCCAGAGCCAGGGACATAGGTTTCAGCTCTTAAGACCCGTGCCTGCTTCTGACATGCCCTCAGCCAGAAGACATGGTCTAAATGAAATGGTGTGCTGAGACCCTTCTGCATTTCACCAGGGACAAGGAAGAAAACAGAGTTGCTTATTATATACTTTAAGCGAATTCCTTAAGGAAACCTACTATGTCTAGTGCTGGGAAACCCATGATTCTACAAAACTCAACATCAGACATGTATATCATATAATACTGCCATGCAAACTATGGGAGATGGGTTTTCCCGGCTTATGCTTGTATAATACTGCAATAATTTAGCTGTATGGTCATATCCTTTAGATTACACAACCTCTCTCAGGTGGATGTGAATTCACTGTCCAGTTCTGCAACGTGGTCCCTCCACAGCCTTCAAAACTGGCTGCAGCTGGAAGGAACAAAACTGTAGAGCTTGACATGGAGAAAGCAATCTTGCTTTGCTTTCAAGACACACACACACACACAGACAAAACAAGAGATCTGACAAAAGACAAGTTCTTCAGTTTGCTTTGTCAGAAGAAAAAGCTTTGCTAAGGGAGTCACACTATGTTTCAGAACATCTATGAGGCAATATAACAAGCTTTAGAGTTCTGGATTAAATTATTTCCTTTAGGAGTTCTCAATTCACAGAAGCAATAAATAACCAATTTCTGTGATTATCACCTATGAAAGGCAAAACCTACATAATGACTTGGTAGGTTTTATTACTGCAGCTGTTGTAGGTTTTCTGTTAATTACAGATTTGGGAAAAAGAAATGTTTTGTTATTGCTCTCGCATGGTTCAAGAGTATAAGCAACAATGATAAACAGAGAGGTGGGGAACCCAGAAGGATGACTTCATTTTTTTTCAGTAAAAGATATCTGTTTAGAGGTTAATTCTGGATTATGAAGAAATGCAGCAAAATAGGCATGAATAGTGGAAGTCCATGATAGAAGGAACATAAAAAAATAGTCACCAAATAAATTTCTAAGGACAAGTTCTACTTTTAGCAATGTTTTCCTCATGATATCCTATTCCATCAGCTGAGGCAGATAGAATGGATGGAACTAATGCAGCACTCTACCCAGGAACAGACAGAGCATCTTTCATGTGAGTCCCAACTCCCTGGTATTTAAGAACAAAGTAAATTAAAGAGAGATTGTTCCCCACTAGGTTTTTTTTTGTATTGAAATTCTCATAGATTTTGAAATAAAGTAGATTAAGGGATTCAAAAAGGATTTACAAAGCTTTAAAAACCCTGTATATGCCTTGAGTATAAATTATTTTTTGCAAAAGCAAATATAAAACCAAATAAATTCCAGATGATAACATGAGCACTCAGCTGTGAGAAGACTAGGGCCAGTGTAACATCTTGTCTGATCTGTCAAATCTGATTGATTGACACAAAGACCTGCTATTCCCTAGTGTATGTTCTGCCTAAGGTAACAATGCCTAGGTCTTTCAAGGACAGGAACTCATGAAGGTGAGAAATTTTGAATATAGGAACATGACTTCATATAATGAAATGGTTCGAGAGTTTATGCAAAATCTTTTCTTAGCAGACAATTTCATGCAACACAAAATTAAAGCATACCTTTCAGGGCAGACGTTCTCCAAAACACACCATAACTCTAAATGGCAGAATGGCAGGATAGCTTCCTGTAGAGAGATGTTTTGGATCAGCTCAGCAAGAATGAAAAAAGTGATAAATTTTTGGACAGGAAAGGAAAGGGAAATAATATTTTTCAGTGGGAAGAAAGAGGGATAAACACATTTTCCAGAGGAGCCTTCATTCAGTTCCTGCTGCTTAAAATTAAAAGCTTCTGGAACCAACTTGCAAACCCCAACAAGTAATGTAGAGAACGAAGTTGAATAAATCAGGTGAAAAAAAGCACAGAGTGGAGCTGTTACTAGGCAATCTCAGTAGGCAAACTGTGCAAGTTGGTCAAACTAGTTCAGTGGGAAAAGCACTGCCTTGAAGCTGCACAGCTGGCGAGATGTTCAAGGCAAGGAAAGCTTCTCCCTGTGGAGAAATGGAGCAAATTTTCTTGCTGTTCCGTGAATAATAGTCATGCCTCATAAGAATGGAAACTTGTTCATACAAGCTACATTTGCACATAAATCAGATTTCAAGACATCTTAAAAAATCTTTTAATAATCTGATCTTGTGGCTGAAGAGACATGACTACCTCTTTGTGCAAAGGAGTTCAGCAAGTGTAACAGTTCATGCAAATGCAAATAGAAGCCTTATGAACAGGGAATTTATTCCTCTGTCTTCTCTCCTGTGAGCCAAAATTACACTGATCTGTGATAGTTAATGCTCATAGCCAGTGACTTCCAAAAGAGTGGTGCTGGGGAAACAGGATAGGACACACAGAGGTAAAATTCAAATATTAAAGGCCATCCATACCAAACCGATGGCATTGTTCCTCTTATCGCAGGTGAGGGCCAAAACCCAACACCATGTAGAAATAATACCTGTTTACTATTATGGCTTGATTTATCTGCTCCAAAAAAGCTATTTGCGTCTTGAATAATTTTTGCATGTGTTGCTAATACGTTGCACCCAAATTTTACTTACGTTTTTTCTTATGGCTTCCATGTTTACATAAAGCTATGTACTACAAATGAGATCTTCCTAAAATTCCTTGATTATTTTTCCTTCTCTTCTGCTTCTCAAAGCAAAGATCATGAAATATTTTAACAAAAATCGTAGCATTTTAAAGACATTTTGAACAGAAGGCCACAGTCTAAAGTGCACTAGGAAAAACTGAGCAGTTTTGCAGCTCTGAAATTATATAAAAATATATACTTATTTGAACACCTAAAATTTTTTAGGCTTCTAGATATATACTAAGGCACTTAAGCATGTAGTCTGCTTTTCAGAGATAACAAATACCTTTAGTTCACCCTGTGGTCACCTGGTTTTGAGGAAAATATAAATTTATCCATTTGAAGTTCTCCAAGGCTGAGAATTTCTTTCTCAGCCTTCATTCGGAAACAATACCAGGAGCTGGTGTTACAGAATATCCAGGAGTGCAACATAAGAACCATCTTGCAAAGAAGGAAGGGGAGAGGTACTTTCATGAAGTGCTTCACAGATCAGCAAGTTCTCTAATAAACAGGCTAGTAAATTTGCTTTGGAAGGAGTACAAGTTGATAAATTTCCCTTGCTATGCTTTCTGTCGATTGATATGATAAGATATATTTTACCTAAAATTAGGATTGTCTGAAGCTCAGTGGATTTAATTATTTGTAATTATCCAGTTGTTGTCAGTATGTGGCCATTTTATGACAGTGGTATCTACTGTGTGGGTCAGGTTCAACTGTACATCTTTTCAAACACAGAATTAATGTACTATTGATGAAACCATTACTAGAACCAAATTAAAGTCTGGGCTGATGTATTGGTCCATGGGGTGCTGTCAGACATGAAAGGAGTAATTAGTATTCATTACTTCATACTCTGCAACATTCCAATTATTAATGAACTTCAACTGCTGGACTGCACCATATCTATCACAAATACCTTTCTAGTCTTTCTTTATTAGGAAAAAAAATTCAAAGTACCTGACAGAACTACTAAAATAAACAAATGACAGGAATGAATCAGGAATGAGGCAAACTCTGCTTATTTGGTAATAAATGGGGCATATATTGTGTGTGTGTATATATATTGTGGTGTGTAAATATGTACATGTGTATATATATATATATTTATGTATATACACACACACAAGTGCCCCTCAAAGGTGACTTGTGCATCTTCAGCCAGGCACAGAATGCCAGGTCATGTAACGCTGCCTAAAATATTCAGCAGAAGAACTTATTTTTCAATACCTTCATATATTTGTTTTTGTGTCCATGTACACATCTTCATTGTGCTACATGGAAGCCTTTGCTAAGTAAATGCCAAACTAGATTGCTGTGACCCTTGTCCTTTTCAATCCAACTTCTTTCTGTTGTTTCCCATCCCCCTGTCTCATGCCTTAAAGGTCTGTTAGCCTGTGAAAATTCTGATCTCTCTTTTAGACTAGTATAATTCTAATTTTCACTAGAGTTTCTTCACTATGGATTCTGAAAAGCAAGCTGCAGGCTCTTACTCTGAAGTACTTCAAATTCAGCTATAGAAAAATGCAACAAAGGGGGATCATTTCAAGGTCTCACAGTGCAGGGCAAGAGTGCATCTTCCAGGAGCTTCAAGTATACGAGGGGATTTGGGCTGGTTTTTACTGCTTAGATTTACTTTGCAGGCACAAATGCCTGAAATATCAGGGGAAAGGGAGAGAGAAAATCTTGGGTAACCTGAACAAAATAAGATAAATTCTTTATTTATAATTTCTTTCATATTTTCACTTTTGACAATGTGAAGCTGTGCAAGCACTCTAATCACTCTTTGACTAACGTTTGAGATCCATCCAGAAATGCCTCAGGAGGATGTCTGGCTTTGTATCAGAATAAATATCACATTCTCCAACATGAAAAATCCAGCTTGTTGATGTGTTGCTTGCAAACAAGAATAGAAGAGAGGAACACTTTCACACAAAAATAAGTTAACATTTGAGCAGAATCAATGACATGGCACTTCAGTTCAGCAGATGAAGTATTTAATGAAGTCTAACAAGTTTACTCTCGAGCAACCACAAATCAACATTATTCTTTAGGCTGACATCTGCACTGAGGACTCAACAATTTCATGCGAAGTTTTTGTGAAAAGTTATGGAAGATATTACAGATTGAAATTCTCTTGCACCATGTACAAACTCCTTTATTTTCCCAATTATCATCCTGAAAGTGTATATCTACAGGTACCCAAATTATACCTTAGAAAATATTTTTAATTATATTTTCTAAATTTGACAATTTTTCAAAATATAAGGGAGAAAGGGAGCATGGGAATGAAAGATGAGATTCACAGACATCAACCCAAAATGTCAAAACATAAGGTTACCTTCCCTTGTACCATCTACCACTCCTGCCACTGCTGTGTCAGAACAGAGGACACCCATTAACTCAGCCTTGTGTTACCCAGTTTGAGTCTCCTACTGGAATGCCCAGCTGCAGATCTCTGGGATGGAGCTCACCCTTTCCTTGGGAGGGAGAGCCCAGAACAGGCCCTGAATTTGAGTATTCGGGGCACTCACATGAAAAACGGGGCATGTGAGTTTTGGTGCCAGCAGAGCAGGTTTCTGGGTAGAACTGAGCAGGCATTAGCACCACTGGGACATGTGCCTTGATGAATTCGTGACCAGCATCAGCTGGACTGGTTTGATACATGGGAGGTTGGCAGAAATACCAATGTAAACAGTCCCCATCTCTGGTTTACCCATTTCTGTCCTGTGTTCTACCATATCAGTTTTTCCCCATTTGCCTTACTTTCCAGGTTGTTTGTTTGCTTGGGTTTTTTCTTTGGTTGGCTTTTTGTTTATTTGTATTTATTTTTCCTTTTTAAACCACTTCATTATTTCAAGGGGTGGCCCAAAAACCAATTACAGCATAGTGAAGGAACAGTTTTCTTAAGCTGATATTGCAGCTGGAAAACCCTATATTGCTGAACCCAAATCTAGCCTGTCATTTCCAACGCCTTCCCTCTTGCTATAGATGCCTAACTCAGAAAGGAAATACTTTCCTTTCTTTTGAGCCGAATTATAATATACGCTCCACCTTGTTTTATTCCTTTTATGAAGTAAAAAAAGTAAAGAATTCCACTTGAGTTTGAGAAACACAGATCTATATAGTATTTTGAGTCCAGTTTGGAAACTGAGAACATAATTTTGCTATCTATTCAGATGCAGATACCAACATTTTAATATCCACTCATCACCAGGTTTTAGCCATTGTATTTTAAAAAGAAATCATCTGTTTCATGAAGAGTTGAAGCACTAAGCAAAATGTGGCAATCAAAGCAATATAGATCCAGTTGTCATGGAAAAATTCTGATTACCCAAGCATGCATACCTTCCCTTTTTAACTGCATGTCTTCCAAGCAGAGAATCAAGCATGGGATCAATAGAGGCACACACGTTTTCAATTAGTACAGTCTCATCAAAAGCTAAAGCTCTTTCAATGGTCTTCATAACACTTTATATGAAAAATAAAATTCCCTCCTCCCACCCCCCAATATTAGATAAATGCTGGTTATAGAAGGATTTCCTTTATATAATATAAATCTCGAAGTTTTTCTAAAAGCACGTGGTTAAACCATGGAAAACTGTTCACAAAGAATTGCCCAGTGTTTAAGAGTTTGACAGGTTTGAGTTCAACATCTTTCTACCTATGCTCTTGTTATTCCTCATATTAAACAAAAAATGCATTGCTGGGGCTTTTCTTATAAGCAAATATGAGGGTACAGCCCCACATGGCAGACACTGGTATAGCTCAATATAGCTTCACAGAGCAGGGTAATACTGAGTGTGAAAGAAAAATCATGATTATTTTTGAGGGTTGAAAAAAGAATGAAAAACAAACCAGGACAGATGAGGGAAAAGAGCTGATTCAAATGAACAGACAGGCCAGATGATTAAGACCTATTTTAAAAATCAGGCAGTGCTATGACCATTTGCTGTGTAATTGTGTGTTATATCTGGAATTTAGTAAAATAAACTCTGAAACCCCTTTGAAATAGACCATTATCTCCCTAACTCTAAGCAAAGATAAGAAAATGCACGAGGAGATCAGTTACATGCTAGTCCTATCAGCTTACATATAATTCAGTAACAACAATAAGAATTAAGACCATGTTTGTTTACCAGGAAATGACCCAATATTGGCTTTTGCATTTAATACTGCACATACATGTGAGGTGCGCAGGCTGTGTTCTGCTGACTAAACTGAAGAGTATAAATAAGGAATTATCATCAGGCTTTGCACCTTAGCTTTTGAAAAAGTGATTTGACCCTCACAAGAAATGCACCTCAACTTCCACTTCATTTCCTGCTCAAGACTTGAAAAGAACATAAGAAGGATGCCTTTTCAAGCATGATTTTAAAAGGAAAATGATGCTATGGATAAATAAGCAGAGCTGTTGTAATATTTCAATTCTTTAAGTAAGTACATTTCAACAAACACCAATCCCTTGCAAAAATTAGGGGAACTTGAAGGCAGTAAACATGAAAGCCAATTCTTCAGCTTGCACATCTCCTTTCTTTCCTAGACGTATGACTTTAAGGTCAGCTCCATATTTATTCTTTATCCATTTAGTTCCCTGTTGCTGGGGATCTATCATCAGAAGTCAGCACTCACAGTTTGTTAGAATAGTGACATTTTCTGTTGACATCCTATCACCCTCGTTACTCCATGCCACAGTCATAACATCATCTGTCAACGTGGCAATTGGGTCCAGGCCCTCTGTCATAGGAACAGGAGCCTTAGAATCAGAGTGGAATACAATCATCCAGCAAGGTTACCAAGTAGCAAGACATGACTCAGTGCAATGCACAAGATAACTGGGGGGATATAAATTAAAGTAAGGCCGAAAAGTAAGGAGGATCCCTGTGGAGTTTCAGATGAAAAGAAAGTACTAGGAAATGTGACAAGAAGCAGTTTTTCATATTTATTACAGATTTTAAAAAAGTGTTTTCTCTTAGGACATTTACTTCATAAAAATATTTATAGTTCAATAAAGTTAAAAATGCACCATATATTATACATTTCAGTGTATTCTGATATTGCAAATTCAATGCTTATGTATGCTCTTGAGCAGCTATTTCTGGAACATAAATCAGTATTTATCCACAAAAAAAAAAAATTATAAAAGCAGGATTCCCATGGCACCTTATTAATATAGTTCAGTTCACTCAAAAGGCAGAGAATGGGGCCATCTCTGGGGGCAGAGGCAGCCGTGGAGCTCCCTGTGGGGCACCAGCTGCAGCAATGCTCTCGTGTGAGTGCCCCTGCACTAAGGAGGAGGCTGCCACAGAGCAGCCATCTCACAGCCACGCTTGCTGGATGCCAGCCTCTCACAGGCACTTGCAAGGAGATGAAATAAAACAGAAATGGAACACCTGAAATCAGTGCTTACCAGACAGGTATGGCTGGGAAGGGAAATGCCTCATGAAGCACAACAGAGTAAGAGAGAGTGAATAAGTGAGTTATTTGGAACAAACAAGAAGGGCTGGAGGAAGCATAATAGAAGAGCTATACCAGATGCCTGGAATTAATTTTTTCCTTCCTGAAGCAAAGGGCAAACCCCCACCAATTCTTTCATGGTGTTATTCCAGGCTTCCTTATTAGTGATTTTTGGACTGAATTCAAAAGCCATAAATAAAGGAAAGCACTGCATCATCACTATTAAGCCTGAACTATCTTGTCTCCCATTCAGAAGTATCTTAAAAACTCTTCCATCAAAATTTTCCTTCTCCCTGAACTCATCTAGTCCTCAGTACTGGCTTTTAGATTGGATCTTCTTTTAGAAGTGTGCACTGAAACAACAAAAAAACCCCTCATGTATATCTGACAGTTATTTATAATGAAAAGCATTATATATATTTAATTTGAGCCAAATTTGCACAATTATTAGTAATAAGAATGACACTATACCTCTAATGCAGTTTCTGTGGCACAGTGTCATAGTTACCATAATATTACAGAACACATACCACCTTAAATTGTCTAACCCTTGATTCTAATCTCTGAGCCCAAGATCAACCTAATTTTTGATGAATGTGCTGAAAATACAAGCACAAAGGTCCCAGCAGGCATACACTCCCCTCTGCAAGCATGCAACATTTCTATCTCCCATGTGTAACACATTCATCTAAATATATCAAAAGACTGAAAACATGATTTGTTTTATCTGTGGGCTCTAAGACAACCAATACAATCATTTCCATGAGCTGAAATACTTCCTTGTGTAAAACAATAGCATTGGGGTATTATCAGGTTCCTAATATTAATTTTCACACAATGCACGAAAAATATCTGCATATATGGGTACATCTATTGTCACTGTATCTGCACAAAGCTGATACTTAATGGCATAGAACTACTTGCTGTTCCTTCTGTAGAGGACTATTAATAAACATCTATCTTAATATAACTTTTCAAGTGTATTTGTCTCTTCTTTTCCACTCTTCCTCACTTGCAGGAAAACAAACAAAACTGAAATGAGGTATTTTGTCTCACTTCTGTTCCGTGAAAGTATCTTAAAAAGTAGAAAATCAAAGTATGCTTTATTTTTATTCGTAAAAATGTTCAATCCATTTTAGAGGAGTCTCAAAAGAGTTAAGAATGACATTTATTTCCAGAGTCCTACTATTGAAAATATACGGGGCAATTTTTTCTACCTATCAGAACTAGGCTGCAAGGTAGAAGGAGGTTTCTGAGAAAGGATTTTATCTGCAAACAAGATTTTGGTCGAAAAGGACAGGTTTCAGATAAAGGAAAGCTCTACACAAATAAGTGACTGCTAAACTCTAGCACAAAGCAAATGTCTACAAAGAGATGTCCCCACAATTCTGAGCTGACCTTGGAAACTCGAAGCTGTATTTAACTGTATTTCCAGAGGTCCTCGTAACTCAGCTCACCTGCTGCGTTATAGATCTATGAAATGAAAATAAGGTAAGCGCTGCCCATTTCACATATTTCTGACAAGAAATGAATTAATCATGATACAATGCTCATAAGAAATAGGAAACAAGTGGGAAGGTGGGGAGCATTTGCAATAAGGAAGAAAGGAATTGTCCAAAGCTTCACAAGTAAGGATGGAGAAAGCTTTGCAGAGACAACTGTAAGGATTGGAACTTCTATGCATTTACTGAGTACTATCACGGTTTCCTCTGCATGCAGAAAAATGGGAATTATCACAACTACATGCTCTTCCCAGAGCTAAAATCTAAGCAGAATAGGTCTCTCTGTACAGCTCTACCATTTTTACAGCACTTGCTCTTACAAAGCTGTCACAAAGAACAGACTTTGGCATTGAGAGTTGGAAAGGGAAGGGATATTCTTTTGGCACAGAACCTCTCTCTTTCATTTCCCTCTAAAGATACCTGTAATCTGAGGAAAGTATGCCTGTGTGCACACACACACTATATATATATATATATATATATATATATATATATATATATACACATGCATATATACATGTGTCCTGGAGAACAAATACCTTCTAAGAGGCACTTTTATATATAGATCTGTATTTCAAATTTTTGAAAGACAGCAACTTTAACAAACCATACACTCCACTGGAGACTCCCTTTTTGTACAGAATATTTTACTTTTTTTACCTTTAGAGAAGGAGTCATGAAATGTCCCTTTGGTTCCTGGTGATATCGTTTTATGAGGGGTCTAAAGTAAGACATAAATGCTGCTGTCAATATGATGTCACCACATAAAAGTCTTCTTCTGTGCTTTGAGGTTCTCGATGGACTGGCTCCAACACGTGCTTTTGGACTGCAAAGCAAAATTGGAAAATGTTATCTCCTGAGCACCATGGAAGAGACAGAATGTTTAATCTCTGTATTATTAACCAGAAGCACAGAAAAGTACAACAGGAGGAGTACTCTGTCAGCAAGAGATACACTCCAAAGACTGCAAAAGCTGGAAGCAATCCAGAATTTATGGTGGTGATTTGAAATCTTTGAAGCTGAAAACAATACCATAGAAGCCTTTGTCAAACATTCTGTTTCAGTAATTGGTGCTTCTGTCTAGATCAGATACAGCATGGTGGACACACTCTAATATTTACAGCATCTGGTGTCCTACTGCCAGTGGAAGCATTTCCAGCAACATTGAGAAAAGGTAAGGAAACAAGAATATTAGAAGACAAAAAAGAAGAAGAAGAAAAAGCTGTTTCAACCTCAATAAAGATGTCACTTCTGCTTTTTGTTTCACACTTTTTTTCCAAAGGGAGGAGAAAGGCAGTAGAGTTGGTGTCCCTGCCCATGGCAGGGGGTTTAGAACTTAGATGGTCTTTAAGGTCCCTTCAAACCCAAACCATTCTATGGTCCTGTGAAGATTTGCAGGGTTTTTTGTTCTTATTTGTCTGTCTTCTTTTACCTACTAGCTACAGACATCTCACTCAGCTAAGGCTGCAATGATTTGGAATTTTGACAGGAGAGAAGATGAGGGTGGCCAAACACACAGGCTGCCCAGAGAGGCTGTGGAATTTCCATGGTCCTGGACAATCTGGCCCAACCAGTCCTGTTTGATCAATGGAGATGGATTAGATTATCTCGGAAGGTTCCTTCCAGCTGCAATGATTCTGTCAAAGTTTAGTTTCAGAATTGCTTTCTTCATAATTTTTTTTTTTCCACAGAGAGCCCTGTTTTCCCTTGTTCTTCTGTAGAGTTCATCTTAACATACTAACCCTGGGATATTTAGGATGAATAGTCAGGAACGGTCTTAGATATTGATGATTTATTATAAGCAGCTATGTGGGAGCCTGTTATTTTATTCCAGTTATGTGTAAAGACAGCCCACCACCTATTTAAAATTTTAGCTGGTTATTAAACAGTTTCAGAAAAATGAAAACATCTTCTTTAAAGAAAGTTAACATTTAAGATGTGGATCCTCTCTTTTTCAGTGAGGATTTGTGACGTGGCATAAGCCCCAAACTAGCAGTATTTGGCACGTTATGCTTTGATTGTTCTGTGTGTACAATTCCCAGCAAAGGAATGAACATACGCATGAATGCATGCTCAAATAGCTTCAGCATGGAGGGGAAGGTAAAAATTGATCACCCATTAGAGTCATCTTCAAATGGATAAAATTCTAGATGTAAAATAGGGATAAACTGCCATAACCTTTCTTATTTGTTTGTACTGTTTGAAACATGCAGATAAAATAAAGTTTCATAGTCTGTTCACTTGCTTTAGGGAAACCTCAGGAAATCATTCTCCAGTGACTGAAGCAGAGAAAGGGCCAGGATGAAAGAAAGAAAATACCTCAGAACTACTTATAAGGACAGTCATTTACCACTGCCCATACAGACAGCTGTTTTTCAGAGAAATGATAGTAATCAAATAATATTTTTCCAGTCCTTTACATGATGTAATCATGAACAGAAAGTATGCTCTGTACTTAATATAATTTGATATTAAATGCTTGTTTTTTTGCTGGTGTCAGCTGCTTAAGAGCTTAAAAGAAAACTCTTAAATGTGCTCATTCTTGAAAGCTGTACAGATTATAAAATCAATCTCAAATAACAACTCACTCTCATTTAAAAAATAATTTTCTCTGTGTAAAAAACCAAAGTAACAAAATAATCGTTACATTTTATATTTATGAAGTATTTTCCACTTTTATTTTTCAGAAAAATCCTAAATACTTACTGAAATGGTTAAACATTCAATCTCATGAAGACAGACATAGAATTTAACGACAACAGAAGACTCAAAGGCTTTTGTTATAAAAGAGGAATATAGACGATCCACTAAGAAAATAGAAGTATCTTTAATCAAAGTATGCTGCTTAAAAGAGCTAGCATGTATATGCTTCACAGTATAAACACAGGAATTTGGTGTGTGAAGGCCTCCTAAACCCCAGTTCCATTCATCAGAGATGCCCAACATCTGACAAGTAAAGGACCACTCCTGTTGAGGGCTCTAACAGCAATCTTTGCAATGTAGCAGTTTTGTTTTGAAGTATTTTAGACATTCATTTTTGCCTACAGAAGTCATTGGATTTTTCTTTAAATCATTAACTGAGGGTAACAAGACAATAAATCCATTAATTTACCAGAGGGTTTTTTGATTTATCCGTTCTCTCTTCTTGTTGTCACTGACTGGTAAGCCATAAACAATAAAGAGCACCCACCTCATTCTCCAAAGGAGCTTTGAAATTTGAAGATTTGCTAAACATAGAATGATTGTCTATTTAAATCTTCAGTAATTTTACCATACCAGCCAAGCACCATAAATCACTTGTGACATTGGCTAACAAGGGTTTAAGAGTTGGAACATGCAGTGTAATAAATTTCCAGACAGTTAAAAATCACTATAATTTTATTCTAATGCATTATAGATTGCCTGTAATGTCATCCTGGCCGGGGTGACCCATTTCTAATTTTGAACAGCTGTTCAGCTCGGGAGTTAGTTAATGATTAAATATAAATTGCCTGATTTATTAGTCTGAATGGCTGAGCTTCCAGGTCAATGCTATATAGACAAAATCATCAGTCTTGATGCTTTTCAGAAGTTAACTATCTCCTGTTCTAGTCAAAAAGAATTTATTCTCAGAGGAAAAGGCTTGACATTTTCAATTAATCCTTTCCAATATTTTCCCCCTTAACTTCCACGATAAGATCACTAATAAAACCTCAAATTCTGGAGATAAACTTCTTTTAATTATGTGTAAATCTTCAAGACCTGGAGACTAACTATGGGCTAAGGCCATTGACTCCCACAGAGCTTCCAGAGGCTTTGGAGGTCTGCAAGGCCAGGCCAGTAGGGACCATCTGAGGTGTCTTGGGACGAACAAAAGTTCTCATATGCAGATAGTAACATCAACTCTACTGTTTTTCTACCATAGGAAAGATTATTTATATATTTTACATTTCTAGCATAATAATTTCAGAATCAGATTAAAAAAAAATAGATTCTGTTTTAATTGCGCTGGGGGTTTTTTACTAGTTTTGTGCTCTTACAATAATTTTTTTTCCAAACTGGTTTAATATTGATTGCTAGCCTCTGCTGAGATATTTGCACAAACAAATGTATCCACACTCTGATCTTAGAAAGCAAGGTCACAGAGATTTTAAGAAATCCAACTTAAAATATTTATTCAGACTCCCTTGGGAGCTCATGTCATAGTGTAAATATTCCTTGTGCTTTCTATTTCCTGTCATAGACACTTATTTGTCAAAAAAATGAGTCATTAAAATTCTAGATGATGGATTGAGACAGAACAATTTCTGTAAAGACCTAGGAGAGACTGATCAGCAATGCTGTGGGTGACTTGAATGGTTCTGTTAAATAGGCATGTGGTAGCTTTAATGATGTTTGTCTGCAAATAAAGCTAATAATCACACTGAAATATATAATTTTAACATAAATACATTTAATTCTTATTTAAAAATTATTAGTTTCTGTAAAAGGGAAAAAAACTAAAAGCAAATAGCAAATATCTGGCGGGTGCCTTCCACTTAGTTGCAATCTAAAGTGCAACAAGGGCAGATGCAGGGCAGCTCCATCCTGACCTAGAGGATTATTCAGTCTTTCTGCTCATTAACCAGAGGCTGCCCAGGCTGTCACAATGTGTTCACAGTTGTGTATAAATGTGGTGACTTAGTTATTGAGATTTCTCTCTAGCAATCATGCCAATATTGGCTTCTCAGCAGTACTTGATTTTTAGGAAATAAAATTGTGGTGCCACACATTTTACTTCACACAATTTTGCTGAGAGTTTATTTGTGGTTTCAGATTGTTTGGTTTGGTCTTATTTTTTTAATCTAAATGATTTCTAATAAGTGTCATCTTGTATATAAAAACTCACACTAGGATGAACATTCAGGCAAAATCTTCTTACCCCAGGTCACTCAACCAAGTAATTTTGTTTATTCTGTTGACATCATCTTGACATAGGACTGTTTCTTCAACTGCTTTCTCAAGTGAAGATGTGAGCTTATGCAGAAAAGGGATGCGTAAATAGTGTGGCTAAGGTTTGTTGTTTGGAGGCTTTGCTTGTTTTTTAAAAGTATTATTATTTTTTCTTTTAAATAATATATTTTAATGACAATAATTGTAGACGGTACCTTTAACTTTGAGGGACACAAACTTCAGAGGAAATGTTTTGCTGTATTCTGTGGTTTTTTTCCTGCAGCTCCTGGACCAACATAAGTACATTTACTAACAACACTTTTGGTCAAAAAAATGCAAGACAGAATTGTTATTTTCAGTTTGCATATGAGCCTGGAGACACAAAATGATTCAGCAATTTGCTCATGGGCAGACATTATGGCTAGTGGCAGAACACATGCAGGTCTTCTGCACGCTGATCTGCACTTCAACCACACTTCTCTGCACTCTGCTCAGAAGGCAGCAACATCCCTGGCTGTGCTTTCAGGGGTTTCATACTGCACATGACTCAAAACAAATTGCCTCAAAGTGATTTGTTTCTCTAGAGTAACTTACAGAGCCAACAACAGTGAGATCCTCTTGAGGGCAAAATTTTCCTATTTCAGGTTTCATGAAAGAACAGCAGCAGGAGCAAGGTGTGCATACCTCCACAAAAGCTATTTTTGCTGGTTTTGCAGGATCAGAGATTTGGATCTCTTCTGTCAGGTTTGATGCTTGAATTGGTGGTGTAAAACCAGGAAATTTAGAAATTAATTATAAATTAAAAACAAGAAATTTATTGACAAAGGGGGAAAGATGCATCTTATAGATTAATAAAGAAGGCTGACTTGATTTCTTTAGGGATAATGAGGCAGCCATTCCACTTTTTATGGTGATGAATCTTAAATTGAGAGACTAATGAGGGCTTATACTCAATAAAGGCATCTAACAGAGATGGGCTATAAGTAAAATGTCATCAGTCTAGCATTCAAGGCATCAGAAGAACAAGCCCAGTAACAGTTCTCTACTCTTTTTTAGGAGAGACTTATTTCTAGACACCTCAAATTTCCCTGCATGATAACATAGAGCTGACTAAAGTTCAAGTGCACTCATCCATCAAAGGCTCAGGTAGTAAAGATGAGAGAGACAAACAGTAAGGAGTGCCTCAATGTCTGTGGGATTTGATTTTTTTGATACATAATAGTCTCCTTTATCACAGCAGTTCTTATCCTATGATTTCTGAATAGGAAAGTTGTCACTACAAAACACACTATTCCCTTTTGTCATCCTTTCATAGCATGTAACATAAATAAAGTCTGGCAACAGCAGAATTACATATTGCACTTTATACCCCAGCACCCTAAATTCTATAGGATAAATCATGTATTTTAAAAACACTTGTTTTTGAGGAAGCTAGTGCCAGGAAACTATGTTCCACAAATCACAGCAGAGAGCCATTACTCTCCGTAGCAAGCCTGCTGGACTGTGCCCTTGTAAAATCCTTTTTAGGCACAGACTATATTTTAAGTTCTCTCATATATTAATAACAATTATTGTAATGATAAATACAATCATTTATTGATTTTTTTGCACCACTTCTGCAAAAAGGATCAGTTTGGCCCAACTTTTTAGCCTTAGCACTACTAAACTTCTCTTTTTTTCTTTTTCTTTTCATATTATAGGCATAGTTGTTGTGATATGCACATGAATGTAAAATCATAATTTTCACAAATATTTTTAGCAGATAACTACCCTCATGAAGGATAGAAATCTGATTTATTTCCACTCAAAATACCTATAAAACAATTTTTCTTGAGAACAATCCTTTTTCATATTTCCTAACTGCCTTTTCATTCAATTTACTGTAAATACATAGTAATTGTTGGACTTGATGAGATATTAAAAATTTAACACGCAAGAAAGGATTTGTGGGCATCACCATCCACAGAGTATTTTTAAATCATCTTCAGAATGTTTTAAATGTTTAAAATTACATACTGTATTAGTATTAGTACCAGCCTGTGTATATTTACCATCCAAAAAAAGATTACTGTAACAATATTTATTACAATGTTCCCATAGACCATAGAATATTTTTGGTCAGAAATTACCTTTAAGATCATTGAGTTCAGCTGTTAACCCAGGACTGCCAAGCCCACCACTAAACCATGTCCCTGAATGCCACATCCACACGTCTTTGAAATACCTTCAGGGATTCTGACTCTACCTGGCAACTTTTTTGGTGAAGAAATTTTTCCTAATATGCAATCTAATCATTTTCTGACACAACCTGAGGCCATCTTCTCTTGTCCTATCACTTATTGGTTGGGAGGAGAGCCTGTCCACCTCCCACTGCAGAGCCTCCCTGCCCTCCAGCAGATCAATACTCCTGCCCAGCTTGATGTTATCTGCGAACTGACAGAGGGGGCAGTCGATCCCCTCACCATTTCTCATTTAAAGATATATTCTGGGGCCCATGAAAAGTGAAAGGAGGTCAGTCTCACTGTGCTGCCTGGTGAAGGTGTGTTATTGATTACTAGCAGTGGCACTGGTTATCATCACTCAGAATTGCTGGCCACAAAAATTTCCATATGAAAAATATGGACAGCTCTCCTTCCCTCTCTCTCTTTGCCAAGAGAAAGAAGCTGAATTATGAGTCAGGGAGCACAGAATATCCATGAATGCAGAAGCAGAGGTCACTAGCTTCTGATGCTCTGCCTTCAAGTTTATTCTTCAGAAAATTGATAGAGGAAGATGGAAAAGAGACAGGCAAATAAATGACTGGAAGGGAAAAGGGCAAGAAATGAACTGAAGAATAGGGGGCAATCCTGCAGACTGGATACAGTCAGCCGACAGCCCAGAGAGAGAGGTACAGAAAAACATTCATATATAGAGAGTGACCTTCCTTTAACATTAGAAGAATTCTTGTTTTTATGGACACAACTCTGAGTTGTTTACTCACACAACTCAGATAAGGACTAAGAGCTTTCTACAGGCTAATGGGGTGCACAGGGTTATCAGCAGCTAAGGTAAATAAAATCTAAGTACTTGTTGCTAAGAGGTGCCTGCATGGTTCATTTTTCTTTTCCCAGAAAAAAAATACAAGTTTACCTTCCTTTTATACTAATTTCGCAGACTTCCTTACACAGTGAATCTTACCTTTAAAAAGCCTGATGTGAGCCAGCTGGAACAAGCTGCATGGGGCAGGGGTCCACATTACAAAATACTGAATGATAAGTTATGCAGATCAAGCAGTACCAGGGATGGAAAAATGGAACTGCTGAAACTTTGCTAGATGTAAAACCCTCTAGAAAAGTCAAAGAAAATTGGCGAATATGTCTGCAGCATTTTATTCGAACTATAAAAATGGATGACACTAAAATGCTAGTGTTTCATGCTGAATTTGCATCTTTTCATCAGCTAATCCTGGTTAATGCTACTGCTGTACATAGGAGTCATCCCCATGAACAGCATGTTGCACATCATGTCCTTTAGCATATGGATTGATACAAGTTCCCATCAGAGGAAGCTGAGCTGATTTTAAATGTAACATTGAACAGTGCAGTTCAGGATCATGGAATAGGGATGAAAATCTGCAGAGAATTTATTCACTGTTGACCAGGTTGTGCGTGTTTAAATGGAGAAAAATGATGAACCCAGAGAGCAAAGTGCAAAGACAGGAAAGGATCCTGTTTTGTACTCACCAGTCTGCAGACTTCATTCCATCTGAATACTGAACTTGTCTAATGAACTCAGCCTCTCATCATCCTCTAACATTTTACAGGTAGAAAACCAGGCACTAACCATCAGAGGAAATGCACCTCTCAGCCATAGAATTTCCTGTAGGTGAAGCTTTTCGGATTAACATTTTATATCTTGTTATAGTTCTGAGAGCACAAACTTCCTTCTAAGATTCATAGATTCTTTGAAGTCCTGGTGCCTGCCAGCTTGAAATTTTATTTTTTTCCTTCTAGCTGCTAATCCTGGGGAAGCTATCAATATCTTTTTTATGTGTCTTAATGTTATGTACTACTTATAGACATTTTGATAATTTCCAGTCTGCCACAGAGTTGCTAGAAAAAATTAAACTTATAATTAAAACCAGGTTACTCCAATCATTTTCAAATATTTTCTTTGAATAACATTTTAAATCCTCTCCATTAAGAGGTTTCTGTTCTATGAGTACAACAGGTACAGAAATAATTGTCAGTCCAACAGTACAAAAGCAGTTTGTGGAAATCAGTAACTTCAATCACCTCTCAAATGGAAAAAAGGATGAAAAATAGATGAGAATCCTATTCCCATCTAGAATTTGCAAGACATTTGAATGAACAATATTTTGCACTGGCCTGTGCAAAGGATTGCACTGTAACTGAAGCTTTTG
This sequence comes from Corvus hawaiiensis, assembly GCF_020740725.1. Classification (NCBI taxonomy): domain Eukaryota; kingdom Metazoa; phylum Chordata; class Aves; order Passeriformes; family Corvidae; genus Corvus; species Corvus hawaiiensis. The sequence goes on from NC_063213.1 coordinate 48,536,412, forward strand.
AAGTGAAATGATTTGAGGCTGTATAGTAGAGCACCTAAAAATAGTGACTGTGCATTCCTCCTGAGAGACGAAGGCAGCATGTGGACCACAATAAACAAATACAGAATTTCCCAAGAGGAATAATTGGTCTTAAAAAATAATTTTGCCAATAATACTGAGTAAGGAAATGGTAGATTAAGACAAGAATTATGTAAGTGTATACATTTTTTAAGGTTTTTCTTTTACTAAAACTGAATCTCTTCTTGGCATCTTCAAATTTCTGGACTAAGTCACAACTCAGTTACAAGAAAGAAGTCAAAACCAAGTTTTCCTTAGTGATGTGTGCAGCAGTTTTTACTAGGTAACAATTACCACTTGCTCTGTTAAATGTTACAAATACATCCTAGCACATATAGTATACACACTGCATAGACAGCTATTTCCTTTTTATTCTTTAGATGAAGTTCATCTCATAAAACATTACTGGATAAACTAAAATTCTGGTTTATTTTTGGAATCATAATATGGTATAGTTTAGAAGGATCTTTAGGGGTAATCCAGTCCTACTCTCAGCTCAATACAGGGCTAACTTCAAAGTTTTCTTTGAATTCTTCAAGATCAGACCCCATGTCTTCTTTCATAAGCTACTAATAAACAAATAGCAATCAAGAAGTATTCATAGAAAGGTCAAATATGTATTATTTTGCATTTGTCAACAGTGAATTTGACCAACTATAGAGTTATCCATTCAACTACCCCATGAGCTCTGAGCTAATTACTGTTATGAGTAATAACTGCTAGAGAATTAAAAATTACAGCTACAGTTCTTTAGAAAAGTTCATCAAGTGGACCAGCTAGGGTATGAATCACTTATAAAAATAATAGTTCTAATGGGATCCTCCCACCATGTAAAGGAAATCCTGGTTGAATATGCAGTATGGATTTTATAAAGTGGTTAGTAAAAATATCCATAGTAAATGGCAGTATGACAACTGTTGGCCTAACACAGGAAACAGACAAATGCAAAGGAATTGCAGCTTTGCCTGAGGTACAGGATTCTTCCTGTTAGGAACTAAGCATAGCTGAGAGAAAGACTCCTGCTAACAACCCTCACAAAAACGCATGAGGAGAAGAAAGGAGAAGTAAATAAATATTAAAAAAGGGGAAGTAAACAAATGTAAAAAAAGGATGATTCAAATTTGGAAGCTGATTGAATGCAAGGTCACCTAAACCAGGAAAAGGTTATTTTAGATACTGTCAGGCAAGGAAGTGAGATATATTAGTGCTCCTTTTAGAGGAACACATTAAAACAATAAAAGACTCCATGAGTTTCAGGGGGGATTGCTGTGTATCAAAAATAAACAAAAAAATAAAATCACCCCAAAACAACACTAGAAGGCTATTTTTGTCTGAAAATGTTTGTACATAATAAACATACATCAGTATAGATGTGTGAAATAAAAAAACTGTGATGCTTCCCTAAAGCTGTCTTTTAGTGCAGATACAAGCTTCATTAGGGCAGATTTTGATCTGAATGGGCAACTCCAAGGTCGTAAGGCTCAGGTGGTTTCACATGGAAGAAAAATACCTGCTGTAGCAGCTGATGGGATTTTTGGGGTGGGGGTCAGAAGAGAAAGTGAGATTATAAAAGCTATCTTTGTTTACCCATTAAAACTGCATCTCCTTCAGAACAAGAAAAAAGTGGATACTATAATACCAGGAAGAAAACCAGTAAATTTCTGAAATAAAGAATTAAATTCTGAAATACCATAACCCACAGGCTTCCAAGAATTTCAATTAAAAATGAATCTTGCTCATTCTTTTAAAATATAAATTCAAGAGAAAACAGTGAGAATAATCCCCACATTACAGATATTTTAGTTTTGTTTATTGCTTGATGTCTTAAATTGTGAGATTTCAGACCTAACTATTACCAACAAAAAAGTCTTAAGCCAAGTCAAACTCTTTTAAACCTAATTAATGTCATAGCTTTTGAACCATTTGAAGCTTTCTTTGCTAAGTGAGAGTGATTAGTTTGCAGCAGAAACTCCTTCCACTCACCATCTCCCAAGATACCCTAAGATGTCTTTGTATCAAGAGTGCTTTGTGCTGCAGTTGCTCCATTAAATGAATACTGAAACAACAAATAATCCCTCTCAAAAGTTCAATAGATACTTAATGACAAGTGTGGTCTTCAGTTATATCATTAACTCACAGGACACTCGTCAGTAAAAGGCTTATCAAAGTTTGCTCTTCTATGTGCATGTGTGCACACTTGTACCTGTGTTTGGAGATCTTTCAAAAAATCAAAGGAGATTTGATGTTGTTTTTACCATATGTTTAATGACAAACATTAGCACAAATGAGCTTCTAAAGCCCTCTCTGGCCATTATTGCTATACTCCAGTAGGCCATTACTCATATAAACACTTAGCATATACTCCTTGTAAAACTCACAGCCAGTTACTTCTATCAACCAGCATTTCAATTATTAATCTATTGGTTATAATGTGCCTAGATGGCTTTGAGGAAATTCAGTCATTTCAGATAAACAGCTTCATGTGCTGCCCCCCAAACTGCGGAGTGTTCTTCAGAACATTTCGGGGGAAAATGGTGATAATCCCTAAAGAGGTCATGCCTTTAATATTTGAATTAGACAGTAATAAAATCAATAGAAATAAAACACATTAAAATAAATAAATAAATAAAAAAATAAAAATTAAATTAAGTGGGCTCAGTGTGTTAGAGAACAAAGCTTATTAATCAAGCAGTACTTACAAGCAGCTTTTTCCTGATAGCTTCTACTTTTTCTGTAGCTGCTGCTAATTCAATGTTAGCCTGAGCCAGCACACAACATTTTGGTTCTCTCTCACAATACACCTTGAAAAAGACATACCACATTGGTACATTAGAGAAGAAATTGGTCTCACTTTATTACAAAAAATTACAAATGACTCCTGATGAAAAACTTTCAGATAATCCTAGTAGTCTTTCACTACATATCTTTGCTTTAAACCCATCTTTCTTCAGATGAGTCAGGCAAAGATTTCTTTCATTATTGACTACAGCAGATTTTATGATAGTTATAGAAGGATATCTTTAGCAGAACTGAATGCAATCTTAGTGGATCTACTCTCCAACTAAAATTAATTTACATGTATCACTTTCATGATTTTAGAATACAGGTGGAAATCAGACAGTCATTACACTTCAGTAGATTTCATCTAAAATTGATAAGTTTTTTACTGTTTTGTAATTGAATAAGAGCATGCTGTAATACTAGGATGAATGGAGAAATCCTGCTGCCAGGTGCTCGAGGGAATCACAAGTGATAAGCCCTGTCTTACACTCCAGACAGCCAGACTCAGGATGAATGTTTCAAGTGAAACATGTACATCTGGAGAATATTTGCCAACTGTTGCATTGTAATGACAATTGAAAAGTCCTGGACAGATACATCTTTTTTACCACTTCCTAATAAAAAGAAATACATGCATACATACTGCTAAGAACTGAACACTTCCCACTTTATCTCTGGTTGATGTTACATGCTCCCCAGAACACTTAGCTGAGCCTCCTGAAATAATAAAAAATTCATTAACAGAAATTCCCACATCAGAGTTAGTTCAAGAGCTGATATTTACATACCTCACTGAATTTTACTATATTGATGACCCAGGCACAGAGACCAGCTGCTGCAAAGGATTTTGTATGAACATAATTTGGGTTGAAGTCTGGATCCTTCAAGTAATGCTCCTTGGCAACCTTCAGACAATTCTGAGAAATATGCTCCTTATCATAGTCGATTAAATCTTGCAAAGAGCCATCAACCTGTGAGAAGCTCCAGTGTATATAATGTCCAATTTTTTGAGAAGCAGAAGCTAAATCCTACTTTCATCTCAAATGTAAAACAGGAACCCTGCACTAGCTATTTGGTTTAAACACGTGATTCAGTACAAAGCAAAAATATTTGCCCCAAAAGCCAGAAGTATTCACTGTCACAAACACAATTTGTGATTTATGTCTTGCTTGAGGAATTAGAGATAAATGAGATAAATACAACGAAATGCTCTCCCTTTCATTTTCTCCTATTTTTGCATTCAATAAACCCCAGTGGTGCTCAGACTGGCTTGAGTTTGTCAACAAAGGTACACAGAAAAGAACAATGCAGGGTCATACCTTCTCCCCCTAAATTCAAGATACAAGACAATGAAGTTGTGACTTAGTTTCTCTTTTTCTGACTCTCTTTTTTACCTATTATTTTCTTCTCTCATGTCAGATATTATCTGATGTCCCTTTGATAATTACCTTTCCTATAAAGGTTTTCCAGCTTTGGTCCTTGGGGCCTTTCCCTTTATGTGACAGTGTGCTGGTTTTGGCTGGGGTAGAGTTAATTTTCTTCACAGTGGCTGGTGTAGGGCTGTGTTTTGGATTTGTGCTGAACACAGGGTTGAGGACACAGAGATGTTTTTGTTATTGCTGAGCAGGGCTTACACAGAGCCAAGGCCTTTTCTGCTTTTAGTACTGTAACGCTGGTGAGGGGACTGGGGGTGCATGAGAGGCTGGGAGGAGACACAGAAAGAGCAGTTTCATACCTTAGTCAGTGACACAGACAGTGGGATCAAGTTCACCTTCAGCAAATTTGCAGATGATGCCAAAGTGAGTGGTGTGACTGACATGCCTGAGAGATGGGGTGTTATCTAGTAATGCAGGATATGAGACCCGATAAGGTATCTGTACAAAAAAGCTGGGTGATATTAGGGCAGTCTGTTACTCCTGAGGAGTTACTGAACACTGGGAGGAGCTCCGTAGCCTAAGCCATTGCAGTAGATAAGCTGCAAGCATTTCATGATCTAGGTTCAAAATTCAAAAGCTGGAGCTAATAAGAGACTGAAGACTTTTTGCGAAAATTTTGAGAACCATGATCTTTTTCCCCTCACTGTCCCTTCTTCATCTTCAAAGGGTTTCCTTTTAGATACTAAGAGGAAATACCAAGAAACCAATGATTAGTTCAGTTTTGCACTGAAGATTTCCTTAAATAGTCAAGCATTCACTCCAGTTTTGAGGTATAGGAAAGCATTTAAAATTTGTCAAACTAGCCTCCATCTTTTGCCAAATTTGCCTTCTTCTTTTTATTCCTCAGTTCCAAGTCTGAAACCACAGGTCACAACAAGGGACAGAATGGCAGAAATGGAAGTATCCTATATGAGAACACTGTACTTACTTAATTTTGGGTTTGGAAATTAAACAGTCATCAGTTCAAGCAGCTTTGCCAAGACACTTGCTTTGGCTTAACAGTGGCTTAGATCAGTGACTTTATATCAGCTAGCATCAGTCTTACATGAAATCTGAGTGCCTCCACAACTTTATGCAACTATTTAATTATCTGTTTAAAAGTGGATTATGATTTCATTGGGGCAAATTTATCTGGGAGAGTAACCCTGGGGGGCGTTCTGTATCATCAGCAGTTGTGTGTTTGCAAGATTACCACACACACTTTTAAAGATACATTGCCTGAGGCCAAAGTCAGTTATACTTGGTTCATCCTTATCTTTGTACCTCATGCTCATCTCACAGGCTCATTTTCTGTCAGGTCTTGCTTAAACCTAGTTTAATTACAGAGAAAGACGATATTACAGTGATCAAGATGTTAATACTTGGATCAAGCACTCTGCATTGGCAGTAACAAGCCTCTGTAAGAATTTAATATCCTTACAAAACATGTTTCTACAATTCTTGGGAGCATTTTCCATGTACGCATTTATTAGATAGGACACCCACAGATACTGTTTGTGGAAATAACAAATATTAAAAATCAATATGCATTACATTATAAAGGACAAGTTACTAATCAAGTTAAATATGTCCCCCATCTCTTGTGATGTATCTTTTATGATTGCAATTCCCAATGTTTATTGGTTTGCATCTTAGCAATGTATATTTAAAAAATTAAATAATGCATTTACACATGCAGTTTTGATGTGGTTTATATTTTCTCTGACACAATTTGAGACCCCTGCTACTGAAATTAACTGCAAGTGAAAAGTTTAGAACAGCCACATGCTCCTTCTGTTCAAGTTTTTAAGGACATAACCTCATGAACAAGTATTACATTTACAGTATATTGTTCTTCTAATATGGCATGGTATTTTCCATTAAAATAAACACCTACTATAAGTCACATGAGTTAATTATATTTCTCTCTCTTTTTTTTCCTAATGCTTAGTTATTCTTTGCTTGCTGATGCCGGCTCCAAAAATATGTGACAGAATAATTGTTTTTTAAGAGAGAAAAAAATTGAACAGGTTGCAGATAAGCCTTAGGACAGTATTTCTCAAATCTACTACCCCTTACAAAGGGAAGGAGTTTTTCATGCTTGTCTCTAGAAGTTTAGTCCTCTTCACATCAATAACTTTTTCAGTATAGAGCTCTTGGTGGCTTTTAGGAAAGATGGAAGCAGTGTGCCTTTAGCAATCAGACCATGAGTGGGGTGGCTCAATTATACCAAGCAAATAAAAAATGCACTTCAGCTGAGGGCGGTAAATAAAAAAAGCTGGCCAGTCTGGATCCATCTTTGTTCCTAATCCTCAGGTAGTGTCACTATCACACATATACCTACACCATACTCTGCACGTTTTCTCTCTTTAAAGGGGTAGGTCCTATTTTAAAAGGCAATGGCATATGCACCTTCATGTATAAACTGCTCTGGCTGACAACATTCAGAACACAAAAATGGCCAGAAAAATGACAGCAGTGTTACTGCTCACTATTTTAAAACCTTACCAGCATCATGTTCATGGTAAAACCCTTGTTTATTACTACACATGTGTGTAGCCCTGCCACATTTATGTGGAATCCAGTCTCACCTCACTTTTCCTAATAGGTCTGATCTAAAGTGATTTCCATTCTCCACCTAATCTTCCTTAAGTAATACTTCACTCCAAGTCAATACCTCCAAGGTATTTACTCGCTTAAGGTTGTAAAACTCAAAAAGCTCTTGTAAGCTCCAGTTTGAAATCTATAGAAGAGGAAAGCAAAAATAATTTTTTAAAGGGTGACATTTTAATCAATTAGGAAGAGTCTTTACAAATTACTTAGCTGAAGATGTATTCTCATTTTCTGGGCTTTTTTTGGTAACACAAAAATGATAGAAGATTAGTGTTTAGAAACTATCATTGGCCTTATGAAACAGTTTTAGATTAATGTAGCACAAAATGACACTTTCATTTCCAATGAAAACATTTCAGAAGTGCAATAAAGCAATGGACAGTGGAGTACAGTAATCATTAGTGTCAGGCGCTGAACTTCATCCCTGAAACAAAGTGGCCCAAAGATGTGATTATCTCACAATAATCACTCTATGTGTTTCACCTAGCTGCTTAATGAAGTAATTAAAATTGTGTTAAGGGTGCATTTTGAACATTCAAATTTATCAGAAGCATATGGAACCAATACAGGAAAAGCATCACTGAAAAGTGTTTGGTAGGATGTTGAACTGTTGGATCCCATTTGTGCACCTTTAATTAATTGCACTATTTGGACTTGAAACTTCATGACCATTTTTAAGGCCTGTATAAGATATGGATCAGCTAAAGGCTGAAGTCTGTAGTAACCATAATAAAGAGAAATATAAAGGTCCTGATCATGTCTTCATTTATCTCAGTACCAAAAATCACTTTTCTCTTAATAAAATTAGGTTCAGACACAAGGTTATTAGAAAGGTATTAAATATCATCTAATGGTAAGTGTTTAAGAAAAAAAACCAGAAGAAAATGAGAGACCATTTTGATTGTTTAGACAGGACAAGTCTTCCCTGTTGGTCAATATCTGGAAACTACAGAATTCTTGGCAACTTGAAGTTTCCATAGCTCAAAATCAGGAATTATCAACTATTACGAGTCAGTTAAGAACTTCTCTCTGCACTATTGGTAAATGACACAAGGTAAACGAGATTTTCTAGCAAAATGCCAGACTTGAATGAGCCTTCCAGACTTTGAAGGCAGAGGACCTTCAATTTATAGCATTCCATACTGCTGGTGCTTTATTTCAAAAGCCATGCTTGCAACTGTAGATGGAAATTTTTGACTCCTGATGAAATTATGCATTTCTATTAATTCTGTGGTGAGCACTAAAGCATGTAAGCCTTTGTGTTTCCAACACAGATGTTGATAACTGATGCTGATAGGCTGAAGCAAAAAGAAGGAGACTTAACACTGAAGACATATATTATCAGGAATACTATTATAATCTTAAGATTCAAGGTTTGCACCTTGTAAGATGGTGGAATGAACTTCTGTATCAATTGAGTTGCTCAATTTACCTAGAGCCTCAAAGCCTTTAGAAATCTGAAGTGCCCAGAGATGACTCTTTGACCTTTACTGTATTACAAATAGGTCTGATTCTCAAGATCCACATGCATTAATGCTTGAATGAGCTCAGTATTTATTGTTCTTTCATCTCATTAAAACAGCTAAAAGGTTAGGAAAAGGCATAATGTAAAGAAAGGTCAAGTGGTAATCATGGTGTGAAATGCTGTTACATGTGCAAGTATAATAATTCTTTAGACTTTATGCTCCCTGGAGAGGAAGTTGTTCAAAACTGTTCACCTAAAAAGGTTTATTTTGTGCTAAATATAGCTCAACGTCAGTAAATAGGAGAATTAGACTGACCTTTAGCTCCTCTGCATTTGCAATGGCCTTTTCTTGGCTCAGTTTCTCAGTCTGAAACCCTATCTTAGCAATCAAATCTTCAGTATCTTGATTTTTCAGTTGCAGTTCTGCCTCTTGAGCAGCAAACTCGGATTTTAGATCTTCTACCTACATGGCAAAAGGTAATGCATTATTAAGGTCATTAGGCATGGTTCTGAGACCCAAAAGCTGAACTGAAAACCAAATTCATGTTTTGTGGGTCTCTAACTAGAAGCATCGTCTTTTCATTTTTTGTATCTTTTTTCCACTTGTACCTGGCAGAATTTTGTTGACATAAATAATTTAATAGTGACAGCCTGAGTGCTCCCACCACAGACTCCACAGCTTGCCTGGGATGTTCAGATGTCTGTCCTGCTGCTGAGGTTGTGGCTGCAACCAGGTGTCTCAGCAGTGCAAAAGAGGCACAGATGTGGCAGCCAGCAAAGATGCCAACGTAAAGGCAGAAGGATGTGATAGAAAATGCTCGGTATTCACTCTGAGCAGATGATTCCAGCAGAGCCTTGCTGAAAGGTTAAGGCACACTCAGAGACTGCTGAACAAAAACTACCTGTTAGCGTGCTGAAATAGCAATTCATTGCCTGCCAGGTGAGAAACTCATATCAAAATACCCAGCAACAATATCTTTTCACATATAAAGAAATTGCTTCAAATAACTTTGGGTTTGGCATGGTTTGGGCTTTTTTTTTTGTTTTTCTGCTAACCTACCAACCATTTTGTCTGACAGCTATTCAAGATATATTTTAACCAGAGGGGTCTTGTTAATCTGATCTGGATAGGGGTGATAAGACAAAGTGGAAGACAAATATTAGAGGGCTTAAATTTCAATCACATGGAAGGTCTTGAGGGCTCTCCTGATTTGCTGGGCTCCTGAAATCTTACAAAACCTACAAATTTTACCTTTTCAAAACGTGACTTTTTGATTTGACAAAGCTATAATATAATTTTAACAGATGACTGTAGAGATCAGACATCTCTCCACTCACTATATTTTTCAATTTGTTTGAGCCAACTTTATGTCTTTTTCTTTAAGAAAAATACTAAACAATGCTTCATTTGATATTCTTCTATAAAGCTCCAGAGTGCAGGGTAAAAATGGCTCAGTGTTCAAGTGCCTGGCTAGATAGTGCCTGGAGCTGTGGGTCTGTCAGCCAGCACAGCATGCAGCACATGAAATTGTCCAATTACCATTTGGCCATCAACAAATCAGAAATCAGAGAAAAAGAGCATTTTAATAATTTACTAGCAGGGGCTACTTTATTGAAAACAGACTTTAAAATCCCTTTTCTGTTGACCATTTTTTTAAGGTCTTCAGCTGACAAAGTGGGAATAAGCCAGCCAGCTCCCATTATTAGCCTCATACAGCAGCATCAAGATGCAATGTTATGCAAAGACTGCAGCTGAGAATTTCATTTGCATAAAAGCACACAGAATTTTAGTTTTTAATAAAGAAATCGCTGGATTATGGGTTGTCTTCAGAATATGCAAAAGGGATTATGGAACACATACGTGGGTCGGATGGGGTAAAGGCTTCCAAGCAGTTTCCCCTCCTTTCTGTCTTTGTGGGCTGATCACCCACCAATGAACTGTAAGCAGAAGCACTGACTGGGGGCTAAGTGGCACTAGCCTCACAAGGAGGTGACAACACCTGATGGAAAGGCTTCACATGTGTTCCTCCTGCTTTCATTACCCCTCAGCTGGTCACTGGCCACCCACAAAATCCCTGCGTATGGAGCTGCCTCTTCTCTCTCCCTCGGTTTAGCTTTTACTGTGGCACTTGCTTCCCCTCCCACCCTTTTACTGTAGCCCCACTACACTCCCCCTCCCTCCAGACTTGGTCTTTGCTTAAATGGATAGTCCCCTCTTTCCAAAGGCAGCTAAAGAGCTCAAAGAGCTTCTATGCAAAGAAAAAACCATAAACCCCAGTTTCAAAAATCAGGTAGTTTCAAAGAAACACAAAAATGCCACCCACAAATAATGAAAAGGTGATGCAACAACTGTGTTTTGTTTGCAATAAAATCAAGATTATTTATAAAGAATGAAAGAAAAAGTTGTGACTTTCACAGTTTACCTGGAAAGTTACTGCCTTCCCTCTTTCTTAAGAAAGCTTCTGCATGCTATCAGCCAAGTGCTCCATGTGTTGTGACATCCTCTTGCTTTTTTCATCTAGGATATTATAAAGAATTATTTGCTCCAGAAGACTATTTGGAGTGGTGTAATTGTACTGCCTCTTGTTGTGATTGTACTTGGCACTCAGCACATTCACACTGGTGTGGGCAGAAGCCATGAAATCACCATAAACCATGGAGTCCTGGATGAGTGGCTGTACATAACCAAGGAAAAAGAACAAATGGAAACACAGAAACAAATGCTTCTAAACTTAAATATATCTATATGAGTTAAGTATATCCATACATGTTTCTAAGGATGTCTCGTTCACAAAACTCTTCAATCTACCCTAAATATAATGTTGTCATCATGTAAAAAACATTAAAGCAAAATGAGTGTTCCCCTACTGTTTTGCATATAAATTAATTAATTTTGCACTGGCATTTATCAAGTCTTCATCTCCACAGAAGCTCAGCGCTTCAACATACTTTATTATTTTTTGATAAACGCTCCTAAAAACTAGAAATAGAGATTAAAGCAGTTCACTATACTGCTATATGCAGAGTTAATACTCTATGGATGTTCTACTTCACCTCTGGAACTCCTGCCTAAGAGAAATCCTCTACCAGTTACAGAGATACGGTAGAGTGGTTGCTCTAATCACACTGGTCCCCCCACATTTGATATATCATCAAATTCCTATTTGGAGTGACGTGCATTTTTGCCATTAACTTCAGTTTGAACAGAACAGGACACCACAATTTAGATTTCTGAAGTTGTACCATCCCTGCTTATCTGTGCTTCTGAAAGATAGACTAACAAATTGTAATGAAGGTAGGCTTTAGACCACTGTGGAGTCCTTCCAGAAGCTGAGCCTCTAGATACCAAAAAAGGCAAAAAACCAGGAACATTTCTGTGCTAAAATGACCTTCTATCAGCTTCAAGGGGTATTTGACCAGAAAAGTATCTATGACTTCATGGAATTCAGATTCACTCCAAACTCTGACAGTGGACCCCCTTCTCTATGTGCCACCCAGGCATGAAACCACCAGCTATAACTCCAGCTGCAAGCAAATCTCAGCACACTGCAGAAGGGTCCCCAGAGCATTACTGTGGTCCTGTGTTGGGTCCCACATCCCCACGTGGGGTTTCTCTCTCATCACAGGGACCAAAATGCAGCCAGAGACCGGAAATTTCTTTTCACAAACTATGTAAAAATCAAAACAGGCCAGGCACATGTAAAACAGCTCCAGATGGTCATTAAGTCATGTGCTTCTGATCAAAATGCAGAGGTTAAATGCCTGTCTTTATTCACCTCTGACAGCAAGAAGAGGGGTTCAGGATCAAAACTCAAAGGTGCTTTTTCTAAATTTGTTGAAAACTGAACTAGCAAATACAAGATACCACTCCAGTCCTTTGAATTAGAGTATACTTTCCCAGGATAAACAAGAAATAAGAAATCCCCAGAATTAATTTTTGTTTGTTTTAAAGGACGCTATCCACATATATTATGAGAATAAATTCACATACGTGTCTAAGCAAGAGTACTCTATGCAAAATTAAAAGGGAAATTCTAAGAAAACCCATTTAACTTCATCACTGTAACTAACTTTCATTTTGTCCTCTATGACTTCCAGCACACTTAAACTTTATAATTTGTGGAGTCACATCTCCCTCATTTTAATGATTATTTATTGCATTCTGTACAAGACGAACCCAGTTCAATTAATCAAGGGAAGCCTAAAAATCAATTAATATGAATTAAATGAGCTACACCAACTCTTAGGAAAGTCACACATAATTTACCAAAGCATTGTCAATAATGCTTAGGGAACTTTGGGAAAATTGCTCGTGAGTGGCTGTTGATGCAGTCAAATGTTTTAAGCCTACATCATTAATATTTCAATCAGGTTGATGCAGTAAGACTTGCCATTTTTCTCAGTAAGAAAACTCATTATTTTCTTGTGCTTTTTCGGAGCTAGTTTAGAAGAATACTTATTTCACCTATGATCAGAAAAACAGAAATTAAAGCAAGAACTAAATAAAGAATAATTTGCATTTAAGGAAAGCAGAGGTAAATTGCTTTACAAATAGGAAAAACCAGAACATCATTAGTGGAAGCAAAGTAGCATAAATTCATCTTTTAAAAAATTGTTTGTAAAAGCAAGGCTAGTCAGCAGGAATAGACATTTTATGCAGATTTGAGCAGCATTTAACTTCCAACTGAAATGTGTTTCAGCCCTTTTCTCCTTTTTTCATTGTTTGTGACACATACGGACCCTGCAGTACCTCTCTTCGCAGTGAAAGACGACCTCCTTACACATGATCCTTATGAGAGGTCTCTACTCAGCAGCCCTGAAAAGCCCTCTAACAACAGTTTCATTTGTAAATCAGTGAGGGACGGAGTGGGTTCCGGTGGAGCTGGAAGTGGCCCGAGACAACTTGTCTCAATGGGGCAAAATAACTATTGTTATCGAGCTTAACAAAATGGCACAGCATGGGAGCCACGCCGAGCCAGAGAGCAGCTGGTTGTAATTCACACTGGTTTTCAGAAAACACTAATCGTTCCCGAACAGACCTCTTTGAGGATTGGTCTTCCCTGCATTTTCAATTTGTCACTTTCTCTTATGATAAGGTCAGCGGTGACAGCACTTCCTGACATTAACAGCTGTGGCTTTTAAAAGGGTCATTGTGGAACTACTAATTGCAGTAATTTCATTAGCATAAATTTTTTATTCTGCCATTCATTTATCTCCAGGATTTTTTTTTTTTAATACTACATTGTACTTTTCAATATATGCCCATTCAGGGTTGTAGGCAAAGGAAATTATTATTGCTAATTTAGCCTTCTTTATGGGTGAAAAAAAAGCAAACAAAAAAGAGTTGATACAGTAACAAAATCTGATTTAACAGCAGTTCACCAGAAAACATAAAGTAGCTTGAAGCCAGTAATGAAGATTAGGCTGGTACAAATCAAAGCCATTCATTAGTGCTAAAGACAACTGAGCATTAAACCGATATACATTCTGAAAGAAAATATGAGGGTGAAGTAGGTTCATTCTTATACAATCTCTCTACTCTAGGCCTTGGCTGATGGACTTTAAACATGAAAAAAACCCCAAGGCAAGTTACGAGCAGTTTATACAGGAATTTTGCCTGCATCCTCCCTCTATCTTTTCTCAGGATGCAAAATAGTCATTACTATCAAATATATAAATCTCAACTCTTTGCAGTTAGGTTGAGCTAGCTGAAACATGCCAAGCAAAGAACAAAATAGACCAGTGTCACTGAAAATTAACACATGTTGCAGGCAATTATCAAAATTGAGAAAAAAAGCCAAGTCAGTGTTTGCTTGAAGGAAAAGGTACCTGGGAGATGTGAGTGGGTGGACAGGAAGGAGTTTAAGAGGCAAGGAGAGAAAGCAAAATATTGCTCCAGGTGGCTTCTTTGCCACACTGCATGTTGTAAAATACCTTGGAGTAGGATGAGCTAAGAGCATAATGAATTTATCCTTGGTATGCTTAACAATGTGTGCTGCTTGGTGCTAAGCAGCAGAGAAGCAGCATAAAAACCAGCAACAATAAAATACTCAAAGATGATAGAGATGTATATGGTTGTTATTTTCAAAGAGGTGAATTAAACAATCCTGATCCTTTTATTCTGCACTAAGTCATATGTGACACCAGATGAAAGTAAGAAAGGGGGGGGGGGGGTGCCTGTCATGCTGAACTTGGACACAGATTATTTTAAAATACTGTAGATCGTGCCTTATATCAAATGAGGTATAAAAGCACCTTTGTAAGTTCATGAAGCTCAGTACATGGATTTCAGAGCTGCTACACCCTGTTCTTTTTTTGTGCTCCTTTAAAATGAGGTTTAGCAATTTCAGTACTGAAACAGAAGAGGGCTCTTTTCCTCTCCTCTCTCCCAAGAAATCAAAGACATCAGAATTGATTAAATTTCTGATACTTTCCATTTCCCTTCAAATACCTCTGAACTCACTGTTTCTTGCCCTTAATGTCCTTCCAGTTGAAAAGGGTCTCACAATGCCTGCTTCCAACAGGCACCACGATCAGGGAGGATCGCTTGTTCTTTCTGTTCAGATACTTTCACACCAGGCAAAAGGGACGTTCACAGCAGCACCCTCCACGGAACAAACTGACCGTGCAGCTCACCATCTCCCTGCTGAGCTCAACCTGACCCACTTCTTTCCCTGGATAGCCTGTGTCTTCCAGAAGGGTTATTGTTTTGAAAACAAAGAGGTAGAGAAAAAAAAACCCAAACAAATCCCCCAGAAACTTCCTTCTTGGTTCCCACAATCACTGTGAGTTTTTTATGGTTTTCCTTCACCATTTAAACCCAGAAATTTTCTATTTTTTGTTAAAGCAACATAAATATGATGCCGTATTTGTATTGAACCCTTAAGAGAAAAAATTATCATTAGCTTAACTTCAAGCTACCCTAATTAAAAGTAATCTGTAATATTGTTATACAGCATTAAATAAAAATCCTTTATCAACTACTATTCCTCAACTTTTTGAAAGTGTAGAAAAGACAATTAGGAGCTAAGTGTCAACTATGACAAAATAATCACTCAGCAGTAGACCTCACACTGCTGATCAACAATAAGGGACAGGATGACTGCAGTATGTTTCAGAAGCCCAGGAATAAGTGAGCACTTGCTAACAAGATTTCTGTGCTAAGAACAAAGGACTTCCCTGAAGTATCTAAAATGGAGCAAGCAAAATGACACATTAGCACACCAGCACTAGAGAGAAGGAGAGGAGACCACTTCCCAAAAATCTTTGATGGAGAGGGGACGGCAGACTCTAGCATTCCCTCTTCTTCAGGGTGGTCCTTTTCCCCCCAGCCCCTCTCATTCTTTAGATATCCTAATACATTTCTGCAGCTGTCTTGTTGCCCCTCCCTTTACTAACTTGGTCATTTTGCCTTGACTTTCCTTTTACTCCTTCTCAGACCCTTTGCTTTACACCTCTCCTACCATTCTGGTTCAGTTTGGCATTTCCTTACTGTCTCCTCTCCCCCCCCATAGCACTGACATGGCTTCTCTGTTATTTCAACGCCTCTGTTCTGAGTACACTTTCCTCATCACTTTAAAATCTTTCCCCTGCCTCATCCTATTATTTTTTGCATCCTGCTCTTTGTTTGTTGGTCTTTCCATCGGCTGCATATGACTCATGCACCCAGTACTGGTTCATGTACATTGATGACACAAACCCCTTAATTCCCTGTCAGTAAAGCATCATGTTATTTTGTTAGTTGACATTTATGTCACTTCCTGGGAATCAAACAGTAAAGATACTCACCAGGAACAGTTAACACCAATTTGAAAAAAGGAACTCATTAACAGTTGCTAAGATCAGTGAAATCTTAAATATCTAAAAAGAAAAGAATGATAGAGGAACATAATGCTTATTTTTTTTAAAATAATCCCCCCCAAACATTTTATCAATATACTATATATTAGATGTATAGATGTATAGTTATTATATATTTATATACAGCAATATTGAATGACTAAATTCTGGTGACCAGATGTATTTTCATAGGAGAAAAATATAATTAGATAAGGACATGAGAAAAGAATATATTTAAGTCAAAGTAAATTCTATTTTCTTTTCTCCATTAAATCCTCTCTGTTTCTTTCAAATAAGAAGTTAGTATCGCATAAAAAATTAATGCAATTGGATATCCCGCCTCCCCCCCCCCCTCGCCCCCTCCAGCTCACCAGACAACAAATAACTATGCTGATGACACTATACATCTCTGTTAAAATAAAGCAGGAGCAGCTGATGGAACATACAAATGCCAGGTTTATTTGCAAACATCTCTCCCTCCCCCGCAGTCCTACAGGAGGCATCCGTGTGCCGCCGGAGTGCGGAGCCAGGACAGCGCAGGAGCAGCAGCCAGGGAGCCTGGACTGAGTCCCGCAGCCCCGCTCCCCTCACGGCCCCGGGGACAGGGAATGCCCGCGGGTTCCCTGGAAGCAGCACAAGACATCCCTTCTCCTCTCCTTCACCTTCATTTCACCACTACTGCTGTGTTTTGTATGGGTCTGAATGGAGGATAAACACTGCAAATGCAGAGAGAGCTGCCTGGTGCTACATTCGACTAAAACCAGATGGCTCTTCCCTGGGAATTCCTGAAATCCTCAGTCTT
Organism: Corvus hawaiiensis; assembly: GCF_020740725.1. NCBI lineage: Eukaryota > Metazoa > Chordata > Aves > Passeriformes > Corvidae > Corvus > Corvus hawaiiensis. The sequence goes on from NC_063213.1 coordinate 48,553,384, forward strand.
ACATGATCAAAACCCCCCTATCCAAATAAATGGTCCCAAATATAATATAAATATAATCTCCAGAAGGAAACTTCTGCAATGGCAATTGGTGAAGGAAAGTAAGCATTTTCCAGATCTCTGTGAGTAACTCCAGCAGTCTCACTGCCAGCATGGAAGTTGCTGCATGTTGTCCCATGCTAGGAAGGACATCAGAGGCAGCTGGCTAAAACTCTTAGAAGAATATGAGAATATTCCTTTCCCCTGAAGAGAAACTCACTAATGCATGTGGTTTGTTTGGGGCTTTTTCTGAAAACAAACATGTTACGCTCTGCATCAACCAGCAACAAAAAGAGAATAATTGCCCAGATATTAAAATGCTAAATGTATTTGCCATGTAGTGCCATGGATTGCCTTTACAGGGGAAATCTCCACCTTTCTATTTGCTGAATAGACGGAGAACTCTTTGGTTCACCTGGACTGTGCACAGCAATATTTCAGCCTCACTTGCTACAGCTCTAGTGAATATATTTAACTGAATTGGAAAGGGCTAAATAAACTCTGTATCTATAAGATCCTAAAAAGACTAGAATGGAAGGATTCTGCAAAGACAGTGTTATGAATTACATACTTCTCTTTCCCTCACTTCTCTGCCTGTGCTAGACAGCCCCCTAAACTCTCCTGAAGGCAGTGACATACCATTAAAATTCAGCTTTTAGCAGGGGTGAACTTGAACAACACCAAAGGCAATAAGTATGCAGGAAGGAGTAAATTTTTTTCCCCAGCCTATTCAGTTATCGATCTTTCAGTGATCTCCGTTGCTTTTTTAGGAAACTGATGGGCTTGAAACTGTACCTCGACCCCTTCAGCTTCCTCAATGAACCTCCTGCTGCTGGAGGGAAGGGCCTCCCATGGCCACTCATGAAGCCAGTCAATAGCAGGGCAGTTAACTATGGCTGGGAAGTTCTCAGCTCACTCTCACAGCATGGCACTGATGGGACAGAAACACACGACAATGTGCCAGAGAGGAGGGAGGGAACAGGGAGAGAAAAGAATCACACGGCAAGTTGAGGCCATCAAAGAGAGGCATGCAATGAACCATGGTCCAGCACCAGCCAGTACAGAGCTGAGGCTCCAAGCCAAATTTGGCAGATAATAAACTTTGTCAGCAACCCTGGGCAAATAGGTTTTGCACCCTTTCCCTTGTACAAACATGGCACTTTTGCAGCTTCCTTCTGCTCTCTCCACGTTGGCATCAGTTACTCAGTTTGATAGCTATAGATGATAAGGCAGGCACAGGGACTGTCTGGCATGCAGACAGCCAGAAGGTGCACATTCAGCTGGCCATGGTGACAGAAACCCAGTTCTTGACTTTATAAATCTATTCAAGTCTCTTCCTGACACTTTAATATGCAGTGTGACCCCTCTAAAAGAGCAGGAATGGGAATTTTAAGGGATGATTCTTAATAGAAGTGCAAAGAGATGCCCAAAAAGGGTAGGCCAAAGTATTCAAAGGAAAATAAAACTGTGACTGAGTCTTGATATCACCAGGTCTACACAAAGCAACTGGCATTTGAGAAGGAAGGGTTATTCTAGTCCTCAGCTGTATCTTGACCCTACTTACTGCAGGTAGCACATGCTTTGGCCATTGCATATGCTCTTGGTTAATTGGTAAAATGCCAGACATCAGGCTGTTAAGACAAGAATGGAGTCTCTCCTATATGCTTCTTACAAAAAGGAGCTATTTCTATTGTACAGGGCCTCTCAAACCATATGGCACTGATGTTGTTAATTCCAATAGAAAATAACCAAATGGTTTCAGAAGAGTTTATAACTTGTCCAACAGCCACAAGTGCCAGGACACAGCCCAGTCAGGCATGCCAGGGAAGTGACAAGTTTATTTTTCCTTTGGACTAATTGGGAACTGACATTCCTATTAAGAGAAAACTGGATAAAAAAGGAAGAAGAGCAGAAAGCTGAAAGAAAATAAGTAAAATGAGGTGATGAAAGGAAGAGGTTGAACTGGCTCAATACTTCACTGAGTTTTAAAGCAATCAGGTAGGAGAGATAAAGGAATGAGGAGAAAGCAACAACAGAAAAAAGGTTCAACAGTATCTGGAAAGAAGATTGAAAGGAAAATGGAAAAGAATTGCTACTATCTCATAGTTTCTAAAAATACATCTCTGCACTAGAAAACACAAGACAGGAATTTACACAAATAACCTAGATACTAGAACCAAGTCAAACCAAGAATACCCAGGTTGTCTAAGAACATCACAAAGATAGACCAATCAGCAAGTTGGCTTAAGGTACAGAAAAAATGATCTACTTTAAATGTTTGAAGAGGCAAATGGCAGAAATGTCCATGTAGAATTCCAGACAAGTGGTGAAAATTACACTAAAACTGTACAAAGACACAGAAAGATCTTGGAATTTACTGCTGATGAGAAAGATGGGCACACACAGAAGAAACAACCAAAAAGATAGAAGAATAAATGGTGTCTGCCACAAAACTGAATCAGAGAAGAAAAAATGTAGGGGAAGAATCTGCTAGGTCTGTTTCGCAATCTTGAACACTGCTGAGTTTCCTGAATTTGTTTCCTGGTTACACTATGTGTCCTTCAGTTAGACATTGTTTCTCCCTCACATCACTTCATTTTCTGGGAAAAATCTACAGTCATTTGTAATACCAAGACTCATGGTGTCTCAGCTCCATGTTGAAGCCCAGGGAACTTAATTTTCTCTTTTTTTATTCCTCTAGTAGCCACCTTCTCAGATCTGCACACCATCCCTGCCGTGGTAGCAGCAGCAATGGAGAGCCTGGAGAGATCTGTCCCTGCTTTGATGTGTTTCTCACAAGTGCCCTTGCTATAGCAGTGGTGCCAAACTGAATCTATCACTCCTCCAAAGCTGCAAACCATACACAGACTTGCTTGAAGTTTCATCTTCTACACCCTCCTACACTCCTCACATTGCTCATATATGAACTTAACTCCTTAAGTACTGGACTGCAAGAAGAGTTCAAATCAGAGTCTTGGGACGTTTGCCAGAAGCAAATCAGAATTTGGTGTTTTCTTTAGTCTTGTATCCTAAGTAATATTTTATTCTCCCTAAATATTGAAAAATTGTTTGTATGGGATGATTACTGTTTATATCAATCTTATGTTGAACTTTAGGGGAGAGGTTGCTTTCCCTATCCAGTGTAATTTGTTAGGAGCAATTTAGAAGAATTGTATGTATAAGGAGCTGCATTAGTTTATATGAACTGCAGATACCTGAGAAGGTAAGATGGGAATTTTAGGACTGTTTACTTGAAACCTTATTCCAATATCTAAATTCTAGATTTCCTGACACCCAGAACTCCTCTGTTCTCCCCTTGTCCTTGGCAGATGTATTCAAATGCATAAGCACAATTTTACAAGTACAGGTTTACAAAGCAGTAGACAACTATTGAATGAAACTGTTACGAAGGCTAAGAAGAGAGAAAGTAGATGAATTCTGCAAAACTGAATTCTAGAAACCTTACAGAGAATGAAGAGAAATTATCAAATCCAATAAAAAGGTAGTGATAGGTAAAATGAGTCACACAAAAACTTCGTAGATTATTGTGACAGGATGAAGAAAAATGTCTCAATCATTTAATAAATTACTTCTTGGAATAGCTAGTCCTAGAGCTCAGACCATAACATACTATTCATAATTTCCATTATTTTTCCTTAAAACACATAGCTGAGAGATTTTTACTACATTGTATTGTTAGGCAGAAAATTACAGCACAGCCCTGGATATAATATGATACCCTGATAACTATCTATTTGTTAATTACTTTTTGTGAACAAATACATAGGATACAGCTTATACTTGAAAAGCTAGTCATAAAAAGAATGTAACCAGATCCTGACCACAGCATAACCCTTCTTTCTCCTTTAGTTGTAGCGAAGTTTGGTAAATTCTCACCATAGATTTGATGTGGCATGTTTTCGGGGTTCATTTGCATTCCCCCCAGTGAATTCCCTATACTACAAAGGACCTTGTGCACTGCTTGCTTTGCACACAGAATAATGAAGATGCCATGTGATCTGATAGCAAGAGAGCTGTGAGGAAAATTGAGTAATTATTACTGACTACATTTTGAACAATCTTTGCATAAGCAAGAAGGTCTTATTTTGAAAACATTTATCTTTTGTCCAAGCCATACATTACAGCTTAATTTGACAGAAGGAAAAAACCCAAGAATAGGAAAGAATAGGAAATTCTCCATGTAAAAAATGAAGAATATCTTGCAAGACAACCAGGATATAAATATTACAGTGAAGAAATCATATAGAAATAGAAATATGTAGTAAGTTCTCCAAGATAAACACATCCCTTTCTTTGAGGATTTTTGAGATTTAAACACACACAACTGAGTAATGAAGACAATCATTGTGGAAAAAAGAACTGTTATCTTGTGAAATCCATATCAACTTCCATGAAGCATTCGCCACTCCGAAGAACACAACCCCCCTGTTTTCTCAAGTGTCCATTTGAGCCTCACACTCACATGTCACTCTCACTACTGATGTGCATCTTACACTATATGTTTTGGTCCAACCTTCTCCTGCTCTTCTCAAAAATGCAAGCCCTCTAGGTTCACTAAGTGCTTTGAACAGAGCAAGACAAAAGACTAAAGAGCATCTTGGCGCATACTTGACCACTGGTCTGATGGAGCCCATCCTATTTCAGCGTTAGTGCACTCTCGTGGTTTTCCCATATGAAGCTAAGCAGTGCTGCTGCAGGAGTGAGGAGCTGCACAGACCAGGAATCAGTCCTGACCAGCTCTACGCCACCACCATCATTTTGTGAACAGAGCACAGGAAAAGCTGTGCAGGAGCAGGAAAATCCATATGGATGCCAGCCATTTCATGCTACTAGTCCTCAGGACCACAAAATGCCCTTCGTAGTTTTACTAATACAGATGTATCCTTAAAAGTCAGCTCTCTCAGTGCTCAAGAAGAGATGGCTGACATCCAAATCAGAAAAGCCTGGAGCTTTTCATACAGAAACAGGAACTCTGTAAGAGCCTGCCAACTGCAGAAACAGATGTTTTCTGTGCTACAGGACTTGGAAATCCTCGATAGCTACTCCCCACTGAACCAAACAAAACAAACATCAAAAAATAAACCCGAACCAAAAATCAAAACAAATCTGAGGTCAGTATTAGTTTAACACAGAATCATAAACCCTAAAAACATACTTCTTTTTGGCTGGGACTTAAGCACTCAAGCAGATAGATATGTATTTATGCCCTCAAAGGAAAAACCATGAGAGCTGGCCAAAAGCTGAGCTCTGATGGGGCTTCACAAGTTCCTTGCAGATTCACAGATAAAAATAGATGTTCTGTCAGTGGCAAAACAAACCAAAAGGAAAAGGTTAATGTGTCCTAATGAAAGAGGATTTGGAAATGAAAGGTGATAATTTAAAAGAAAATTAATCATAAAAATATGGACAAGATTGCCTGTGGCAATTCAGGACACCCACTCTGCCTATGTTTGACTTTAATTCTGGTTGAAGCATGAAAATACTGTACTGCTGAGTTCCACAGCAAATAGGGAGCCACCTAAATCCTGACAGGACTATAGAAAGAGGAGATCATTGTAAGGATGTGATGACTAAAGTAGTCATGCCAAGTTGGAAGGAAATTGGAGAAATGGCATTCCCCTAAAGCAAATTTCATTCTTAATGCTGGGACTTCACAACAGCCACTGAGGGACTGTAAATTTTACATGAGGAAAATACACTATGAAGAAACTTGCTCAAGGAAGGAAGAGCAAGTATTTGTAGTACCCATCAGCAGCTCACGAAGAAAATTGGATACACATGGACTGAACACAGATTCAGTTCAAAAGAAAAATCACTTAGCATGTCTGACTTTAGAATATATAGTAATGCTTAAGAACACTGAGGAGACTGAAGTGAGAACCTGGAAAACATGCAAAGATGAAAGGCTGCAAAGAGTATACTTACTAGAAAGAGTACATTTGGGGGTATGATTGTGTAGGGCATGAGGGCTGTGAGGCCTTTGGTCACAGTGTTCACATCTTTGGGGAAAAGCTGATGGGTTACCATGACAAGTAAAGTAAAGTATAATAAAATCAGATGGAGCTCCAGAAACAGCAAGACTGACTGAACTCATCATATTCATGCTTTTGAGAAATAATTGCTTCTTCTGGCCTTTACTTTTCCAAAAAATTTTGGTAATGTGCCGAGTATTTAAGAGTGATTACTGCACAGAGATTTGGGATATTGAAAAAATTCTGGAACCCAAGTATATTGCTGAGCCTTAGAAATGTCTCATCTTGTGTGTGCCTTAGACCCATCAGTGCATTAACATTTACAATGTTCAGCCATCAACTTTGTTTGCTTGAGCATCATTCTTCCTTTATAATTTATTTCATCATTCATTATGAAAGTTCTTAAAATTCTCATGTGCATATCTGTCCTCACATACCCTTCAGCTGTGGACCCATATTTTATAATGGTGCAACCCATTGTCTTCACCTGATGTACTTTCAACTTAAATTTGCACCTACACACATGGCACGTTCTCAGTACATTGACAGCAGAATTGACTGCAATGTCCAGATTGCAAACAATCAAAACAAAAGCAACACAAACCCAAAGAGAGTCAAAGAACAGCCCTGTGTAGTTTTTGTTCCTGAGCTACAGATTCCTCAGCATAAACAGAACTGCAGGATGTAAGATTATAAGTGAGCTTGAGGGAAAACGTGGCTTAATGTAGGATGTTGATTTTTCCAAAACGAAAGGGAAAAATGAGACTATATCACTTCACTGAGCTTTAACATTATGAAAGTGCCTAAATTCACCCTTTTGTTCTCTTTCACATTATATTAGTCTTTTATTCTTCAAATCTAGGGAAATGAAGAGGTGATAGGTCACGCTGCAACTAAAAGTTCATATAGATATCTACCAGTGTGTTAAGTCATGAAATTTATGTCTCCTTCAGTACTATAATGTCTCTACTTTTCTTCCCTGCAACATGAATAGATACCTCCTGTTCTTGCCTCCAGAAGTGCTAATTTGCACAGTAGGGGACTGGTGAAATTGTTGCAAGGTAAAAGGAGTTTGAAAGTTGGCTTTCAAAAAGCCCTTAAAAGGAAAGGAAAGGAAAGGAAAGGAAAGGAAAGGAAAGGAAAGGAAAGGAAAGGAAAGGAAAGGAAAGGAAAGGAAAGGAAAGGAAAGGAAAGGAAAGGAAAGGAAAGGAAAGGAAAGGAAAGGAAAGGAAAGGAAAGGAAAGGAAAGGAAAGGAAAGGAAAGGAAAGGAAAGGAAAGGTTACTGTGGGAATAAGGAAAACATAAAGGGTAAAAATGTGAAAGGAGAAAATGAAGAGAGATATTAGAAATAATTTTTTCCCCATCCTATCTTAAAAAAATATATGAACGCAATAGTCATGAAACAGAGACAAATAGCACAGTCAGAAAGGGATATGCAGAAGGTAAGCACCACTATTGACCATGTCACTGAAGTCTGTAAAAGTGAAGATGATACAGAATATGTCACACAAATCTCCACTGGCCTCTATGTTGCAGAATAAATTTGTGGAATGAAGAAGTAATGGCAACAAAATTACAGATAGGAGGGAACTTCAGCAAAATTTAAGCAGGATTGAAAAAGAGAAGAGGAGAGGGGTGAAAAAGAGAAAGTGGTGTGGTATGTTATAAAGGGTGAGAACTTGGCAAAAACTCATAGTCAAATCAGATTGCTCTTTAGAACAGTGGTGGTTAAACACCTCAGAAAACTGAGAAACATAGAAGATCACTGTGAAATAATCTGCTATATGAAGGCTCTTCTCATCCCCAATGAAGCTGAGCATTTTCATACAAAAAGTATGGAGCATATATCCCTTTCAAAACATTCTCTTTCTTAAGGGTTAATGGTTTTCAGACTTCTCATTTTCTTATCAGCTAAACAGATGTTTCAGATGACGTGTGAAATTGAAGCCTACATAACCTGAAAGTTCCTAAAGATGCCACTGCAAAACCAGTTTTCCCAGATACTGCTTTCCAGCTCTCAGGAGAGAACTACAACCTCCCTCCAAAACAGTGCCTCTAAAACAGGGTTTAAGAGAGACAGTTGTTGCAATTGTGGTATCATATTAATGTGTATTCCTAAAAAGTTTTAAATCTGAAAACAGCTACATGGATATTTTTACTTTTCCAGTTTTAAATGGCATAGGAAAAGTAGAAAGAATTAACATTTTCTGTGAAATTTCAATTATTTGTGCAAATACTTAAGACTTGACTACACATACAGAATTACAACATTTGTAATTAGGGAGCATATTTACAATTGAATTAACAACACCACAAACACCTCATGAGCACCTCACTTCACTCTGGAGTGCATCATTATGTCCAAGACATAAGACCATGAAACTAAGACACAGAGCAGCTATGTGACTTTCCTATGAACAGGCAGGAAGTCAACAGATCTGAGAGCACACTTGGTGTACACCAAGCCTCCACACAGGCAGGTTATTACAGGGGTAACACAAGAGAGGCAGTTTCGGTGCCACACGTCAGCAAGTGAGCTTTCAAGAGAAGTATGCCAACATATGCTGGGTTATGAGATAACTGAAATATGTTGCTATTTTGATCAGCTCATCACTGTTTCTTGCCCTTGAAATATGCCTTACTTTCTACTGCAGCCACACTCTCAAGAGCCACCTCCAACAGTGTTCTCTGATGTCCATCAGGCCCAGGGCTCAGACTTCTTTTCTAATTCCTGCAACTATGACCTTCATGTCTTCATCACTGAACAGATCTGGAACATCTCCTGTGAAAAGACAAAGGGGTAGGTAGGAGACGCCTTACACAACACATGACAAATAATCTTCTACATGGTATTCACCCCAATGGGATTTAAGCACGTAACAAGAGCTATGGTATGATACTACATATATCTAGTAACAAAACAGTCTCCTCCTGTTCCCTATGTCTTTTTGCCTAAAAGGAACTATTCTTTTCTTTTTTCTTTTTCTTTTAAGGGATAGGAAACAACATTGTTTTGAAATGACAAAATATTTGCCCTGATAGGAAGTTCACTTGCAAATTATGGGCCCCTCAGAATAGTGGTCCCTTATTTCACAGGCTGTTGGTAAATTGCTTACTAGTCGGGTTGCAAAAGTAAATATAACTTTTAAAAAAATCCTTCGAGATACACTCCAGCTGTCCAGATGTGCATTTTTTCTTCCATCCTATCCCCACACCCCCACATTCAGAGTCCAGATTCTCTAATCTTCAAAACGTGGGTGAGGCATCATTGCTGCATGCTACAGTTGTGCAGTCACAGGGACATTGCTTGAAATTAGTGAAATCACACCAAAACAAACATAACATTAAGTCAAAGAGATATTCTCCTTTCCCCCCAAATCAATGCACTTATGAATGGTAAGCCTTGTCTCCTCAACGGGCTGTGCCGTCTTAAGCAAGCTGGATGGCTTGACTTGGCCACTCTAAAATCTCCCCCTACAAATACCTGAAAAAGAAATAATCTCTTTAAAGTTCAATGAAAACACAGATCATTTGTCACTGGAAAAGATCTTACAAGAAATTTGTTGCTTTAATCACCTGATGCCAACAAGTCATTAATCAGCACAAGAAAGCGTTCATCTGGAACCTGGGCATCTGTCAGCAAAAACACTGTGGGCATGTTCTTGGCACCAGTCTTGATGTACAAACTGGCAAGATCTACCTGTAAGGAAAGGAGGCAATCACTCATATTCTGTTAAAATGTTGATAGAGAAAAAGTGTGAAATACACGTTAGTGGTGGCAACACATCGGTGACTTCTTACTTTTTCTCAGTTTATTTACATATCACTAATTTGCTGTACAATATCCAAGGGGGAATGCAGTTTGTCTTATTTTCCACATCACACACTGAAGTTTTGACATGACCTAGTAGTAAAGATTGAAGAAGTCTCTCCATGAATGTACTAAAAAGGGATATTGCAGCCATGAAAGTTCCATCAAGAACAGCAATTACCATACCAAAAATGTGTGGGAATTGCATTGAAGAGTCAGATCCATTTTAAATTCTGTTGTTTCTGAAAGACTTTTTTTTGTTAGAGAATTTATTTAGGAAAGCTTTCTCAGCTGCAAAAAACCCCAACAAAACTGAGGTGCACACTGTTACACTTGTTTTTTTGGCTGCAGCCCAGAGGGAGACATGGTATGGGACCATGTGGTATAAGCATGGAATGCTTTTTGTCTTTGGTTTCCAGAAAGAACACAACCCACATCAGTTACATTTGAGTGTGACCACATTTGAAACACAGAATAAGGTCAATGCTGGCTGTTATGAACAAGCTGTCACAGAACCTAGCAAAGCAAATCTTCAGGCTTATTAACAGGGGCTTAGAAATTTTCCTGCTTGGAAACAGCAGGGAGGAAATGACCACTTAAGTCCACATCTTACACTACACATCATTTGACCAGGGAAGGAGGGCACAAGAAGTTAGACACCGCGAACACACTGAAGAACATGCTGCATTTTCCAAAGCAGAACAGCATCTACTTCCCTCAGAAAACCAGAGACTGAGAAAGCCTTGTGCTACACACACTGTGGTGGTTTGGTCATGGACCAAGGCTAACAGAAGGGCTTTTTGGGGACTGGCATCCACCAAATCTGGCCACAATCAGATCCTTATTCATCCACATCTGAAATTCAGAAATATTGCTTGCTGTCCACATAGAGTGAAGACCAAAATGTTCTCTCCTGTGCTGATTGCTCACATAGGGCTCAGCCTTGCAAGGTCTGTAAACCTGATAAGAGCATCTCACTCAATTATATTCCTAATCTTTGTGCATGGGCAGTTTAGATGACTAAAGGACTCACATGCAACAAGGACAAAACTTTTTCTTATGTTCACCCACTTCAACTTTACACCCCTAAACCAATACATGCTCAATGTCATGCAAAAATTTGTACTAAACCACTAACTATAAATATCAGAACTCCAACCACATCTTTGTAACATGTGAAGCAGCTGCCTTGGAAAAGTGGAGAAACTACTAAAATTCTGTGAAGGATATAAGCAGGCACTTAAATACATTTTGACTACACAGGTTTCACAAATAAAGAAAACAAGAGGTACAGCTGGAAACCACAAGAACCATAGGACTTGTTACTGTAAACTCCACTGTTTTGCCTGTGATTTTATCAAGCCTGTGCAACAAAACACATTCTTGAAGTAGTGAACTCAACAGACTCAAATAATATCTATTATTTTACCCTGAGGCCCTGGTTTCTTCTGTGTAGTTTGGAAAAGCTCCAGGGAGCAGATGTATCCTGCCAGTCCAGACAAGCTGTGTTTACCACCTACTCCAATCAGAAGTTCATAACCCCTAGAAGCTTATAGGATAGGACTGATTCAGCACCTGATGACAAAACACCAATAAAGTAACAGTAACATAAAGTAGTTTCAACAACCTTCTAAGCAAAGTTTCTCAATTCCTTTTTATTGCATCAAGCCTGTTTTTTTCCTCCCCTCCTTTCTTTTTTTGGTCTGTTTTTGAAATAATGTTCTCCTGACACCTAAATGTACATTATCTTCACATCAGCATTTGCTATTGCTTGCACTATTTGAGCAAGTGAAGAGTTCTTTTCCTTTATCAAATATTGAAGGTCTGCCAATGACCAGAGCTGTCTGGTTACACATTCTTTACATTGAGTTGCTCCAAAGAATCCCACCAGGATTCTGATGGGCCCTTACTGAACTCAGAACAGAGTCCTAGTGAGCTTGAAGGGAGGTGGACTGGGCTGTAGGAGCATATGAGAATTTCACATCTGGCAGTCTGCACCACAAAGGCTGAAGGATGATGAATCACTTAATGACGAATTTGCATCAAACTTTAATTTACTCTTGGAATATCTCTCCCAGAATAATTAAAGCATGCTGTTATTTGCTGATCATAGAATACTATAGGAGGATTGAGGCCAGATGAGGACTTGCCCCAAAATTAGACAAGATCTAATTGCTAAAATTTTGAAATGCGTGTTTGAGGTAATTCCTCTCACAGAAAATTATGTTTGAGACATTGGCAGAAATCTCTTGCAGTTTATATTCTAAAAATTTTTATAAGCATCTAAAATTATTTTCAAAATTTCATTTTTAATATCAGATGCAGATTCTAGAAGATGAAAGACCAGATCTTAGAGACAGCATGTTGGACCTTTTGCTCAATTTTTCTTACATGTATCAATGAAATATCCCCTTCATTCTCTTTATGTCTCATGCCACTCAAAAAAGTTATTGAAAAAACTCTTGAAAAAAACATTGATGAGAACCTTCTTAAATAAAGGGATAATGTGTCTAATCTGGTTGCATCTAATAAAGAGCTAAAATCTGTCCAACAAAAACATTACTGGAAGCCAATTCTCTTTGACTTCACTGTAGAACTTTGTCAGTCTTATTCATTATTTAACAATGGATCCATAAAAAAACCCATAAAAGGTGCAGAAAAAACTTACGGGATTTAATTTCACAATTACTTTTCCAGGACTGCCAGGTTGTAAGCCTAGGACACTCTGCCACTTTGTTTGCCAAACTAAGATACTACTCTCAGTCACTAGGCTTCAGAGAGAAGATAATGGCTTACCAATATTTTCAAGCAAAACTAGCGATACCTGAGAAGGCTTCTGTCTGGAGGTCTGATGATTATCACATCAACCTCTAAATCAGCCTAAAAAAACCTACGGTCCCTATGAAAGGTCCATATGGTTATCTTTGAAATTTAAGCATTTCTTTAATCCTCTTGGAGTGAAACTTCTACAATAGACTGCTTTGTCAAGAGTCCTTCTCTTACACAGCTCCTGTCTGATTACGCGCAAAGTGAAAAACGATGACACTGAAATCCTAGTCCAACTCACTGAGAAGAAAAGTTTGTGTGTTAAACCATTTGACACTGCCAATAATACAAACTGCTTCAACAAAACTTATCTCTGCCAGCAGGGGCCTCTGTCTCTTTCTGGAAATCACTGATATTACACATGACCAGAGTGACGGTATCTATTGAAGAAAGATTACAAGTAATGACAAGGGCAACAATGAAGTCTGTGCCTCACTTACTCAGCAAAATCTTCATCTTCTGAAAACTGGCTGGTTTTCTTCTGTGCAGAAAAACAAAGCAAATGTAGTAAATCAGATTTTAGAAACATAACAGAAGCTGAGATTTGGAGCCATGATGGGTACTAAGATATTCCCTGACATGACAGAAACAAGTTACATTAAACTGAAGTAAGGTAAGCATACATATGAAAAAAAAAGGTATGGATAAATAAAATAAATCTATGATGACACTTAGAAGTCTTGGCTGGTTTAGGTTTAAAAAAGTACAAGGCTGGGCAGCAAAGCAGCTCCAGGTCTGCCATGCATTATTTAGTATATGCTTAAGGTATTGTCCTGGCTTTGAACTAACCTAATTTTTAAAGCATTTTCCTTTTCTTGGAAACAAAAGACAGATATTGCTTTTCTTATAAAGGCCTGATACATCATTAACTAATTAAAAGATAAGGCAAACTGTCTACAGCATTATAGATTATCTTTCCAGCCTCAGAAAATAAGTGGTGTTAATTTCTGTGGAGTGCAAAAAAAGGGTGAATCTCTGTTTAAACAAACAGTGGAGGTTATTTTTAACACTGAGCCACAATCTGCTCTTCCATAAGGGCACTCGCAAAGTCTATTTATCAGCTCTATTGCTGCATGCCCTGCATAAACCTTCCACTAAGAGTGCTATGAGTCTGCACTGCAACAACCCCTCAACAGCAGAAAGCAATGACTTCATGCAAGCATAGTTAGCATCATGATGGATTACATGTTCCCTTTTTAGATATTCCAGTTACACCCGCTGCATGGCACCCTCAGACAAAATTGGGTTCATAGTAGCATGTCATTGTAGCTCTCTAGGAGCTCCTCAAGTTGCTCCCCACTGCAATGTACAGTTCCAGTAAATAAGACCTATCACCACTCAGTTTTTAACTTGCTGGCATGAGGCAAAATACTTTCCAGCTACAAACATACCTCAAAATACTTGTCCATAGTGTCCATCATAATTTTGTAATAGAAATTACAGTCTTTGCTTTCCACTAGTTTATTCCCATAGACATGTGCCAACTCATGATCCAGAGATACTGAATATCATTTGGTTGCTGTAAACACTTGGGTGTAGGAAACAAAATGCCCTAAAGATAACAAAATATTTTCTTTTTTAATGTTGTCATGTGGCATCAAAATTGGATGTCTAAAGGAAGACTAACTGATATATTCTGCAAAGACATTAGTTAGACTTAGTAGATATCCAGTAGATACTGTGCTTGAAACCATACATTCTTTAACATGAACCAGAATGTCTCTAAATTAGCAAGTTCTCCAGCCAGTTGAACATGCAAAATATAGTTAAAACAAATGTCTGTTCTCCACTGACTGGGACGCTTAGGTGGGCACAGGACACACGGAAGCAATGGCACCACCAGGACCTTCCATGGTCACTAGCCCTGTTTTCCAACAGTGCTCAAGAAAACAGGACAGAGGTCATCATGACAAAATTAGCACTTTCTCAACTGTCACCTCAAACTTCCTTCTTTCACAACTTCCACACCAGGATGGGTGCAAACACGCATGATGGGCCAGTGCAATCCCACCAAAACAAGGTGTGTGGTGTACAAGAAGACCTGACAAGTCCTTCCCTCCTTGCCTTCACAGTGATCCATGGGGTGGGAAGACAAAAATCATATTCTGTGAAAGAACAGAGCTGCACTCCAAGGAACAGAAAAGCAGATAAAAACAAACCAGGATCAGACTCATGTAATTTTACAAGAGAGGCCAGGATTTACTGACCCTATTATATCCTTCCCTCCTTTCTGTCTTTAATCTCTGGTATGGTGTTTGGCTACCCTTTGAAGACCCTGCTTCATGGAAAGGGTTGTCAAGCACTGGAACAGGATACCCAAGGATATGGCTGAGTCAGCATCCATGGAGGTATTTAAAAGATATATAGATGTGGCACTTAGGTCCATGATTAATGGTGGACATGGCAATGCTAGACTAATGGCTGGTGTCGTTGATCCTAGAAGTCTTTTGCTACCTAAATAATTTTGTGATTTTATTATCATTGTTTCAGAGTTTCTTCAATCTCTGTTTTATTATACCCAGTCTTCCAAAAGTTGTTTTTCCCTTTGAAATGCTGACCTTCTCCTCTCAAAAACCAACCAAAGAAAACAGTAAGCATAGAAAAGTTTGCAAACCATTGCTCTATTTCCACTAAATACATTTTATGTCTCATCTTTCTACCCATCTCCTCTACCTGACTATGGTCCCCTTAGGGCAGGGACCATCTTCTACTTTGTACAAAAAGCATCTGTTCTTCATCAGTCCACAATTCAATGTCCACCATTAGATTATAAATATCAACAATAATAGAGTGTTGCCAGGCACATTAGCCCATGATGTAGACCTGAAAGCCATTGGAGAGGTCTCTCATATTAAGGATGTAGTGGAACTTCATATCAGTTGGTGGGAAGTTTTGAATTCCTGCCTGGTGAAGACATATAACTGCTGTAAGGTGGCTCGAGTACTCTTGATTACTGGTGGAGTACAGGCTTGTTGCTGGAAGTGGAAGTGAACTATCTTTCTATAGATGGCAATCAGGGAGCCTGAAGAAAGGAAGTTGAAGGCAAATACTGCAAAATGTCTCTGAAAATAAAAAGGGAAAAGGAGATGAAGATTCTCCAGCATTGGACAGCAGATAAGAGTCAATGAAGTATTAAATGACAATACAGCCTGGTGAGCATATAGCTACTTGTGTGTCACAGAAAATACTTCATTTCTAGCTTCATCCTTAATGCAGTCCCACAGCAGTTGCATGTCTGGTTACGAGCCCCAGGGGCACATCTGACAGGTGAATGACCACATGAGACTGCAATTCAGGGGACTCTCCATGTCATAATAAATCTAGTGAGGCTCTTTGTGTTTAGCTATAAGAACAGAAAGATTTTCAACCTGTACTAAATTTCAAACACTATGTTTTCTCCTATTCCCTTTCATCTCCTACCTATTGTAGTGGAAAGCGAAATAGTAATTATTTCATGTATTAAATACAGGATTGCTATAATATGACACTTCAAACTCTGCCTGGAGCTTAGGCTTGATAATGAAGCTGCCAGCAGCTGGATTCATATAAGCAACATACTGAAAATTATGAATTTCTTTAATAGTTAGCTTCTGCCTAACATAATTGAGAAAGAAAATGCAGCTTGATTAATATTAGTGACAAAACACTGAAGAACTGTACATTTCCAGGCTTAACCTCAGTTGAAGAATCAACAGTTCTGTCCTACAGGAAATCTGGGATACCAACATCCATGGAAGTATCAAATTGGGATTGACATTTTTAAACTAAGAATAATCTCACATTTTCTATCACATAATATTTTTTCAAAATTTCTGTTGCAATTAAGATACTACATTTTCACAAAAGCTTCTGATGATAAAGCTTTTTTGTAATGAAACTGGCTCCAAATCTACTTGGATGAGTAAAGCATGGTGAAAAGAAGTACAAATCAGAATGCACACAATCATCACTCATCACAGATAAGAGCAAAATTACCTGATCTCAATAAGAAAAAAACCAGTGAAGATCATCATAGAGTGTGAGGGGGCATGCTCCTCTATTTGCTTCATTATCCAACACTCTTTCTGGCTCTCCAGATGACACAGCTCCTGGTGAATTAAAAGGAGGCTGCCTAAAAAGTGAAATTAAAAAACAACAACAAAAAAAGGCTCTGAGTTGCTGGCAATTTGTATTCTTTTTGTCCAAATATAAAGAGAATCTTGTTTCTTTAGATGTCAGTGTACATTTGAACTAGGACAAGCAGGTCTTTCGAAGAAATACTGTGAAATGAAAACTCATGAATAATGCAGCTGTTCTCTGCTCAAATCAACAAATCTTTCCTTCCCAGAACTTCACAGAATAATGCCTTCTCTTTCTTTCCATGTGTTCACAATGGATTTTACTCTATTTTACAATTCTTAAGTAGTTATATTAAATTCCTGAATTGCATGGTCAGCATTTTTCTTGATTTGATCTGTTTTGTAAAAATGGAAAGTTTTAACTTTTGGGTAGGCTTTATTTTAAAAGAATTCAAAACCATTCAAAAGAAAGAAGCATCAACCCTTTTAAGCACTAAGGACTTTGAGATCTGAACTCTGAAACCTTTGTGAAAGAACAAAAGGTTTCTTATCTCAAAAAGAATATAGTTTTGGGAAGAAAACAGGAGAGCATTGAGACAGGAGCTTTACATGTCACTGAATTAGACCTGACTGATTTCTCCAAGCCAGAGATGTTTCAGATTTGAGTTGTCGCTTCATTTTCTTTTCTCTTTACATCTTGTTCCTTAACAAGATATCTAGCTGACGTGTGGTGTCATTCCTTCATGGGATGAAGTATGATCTAGTGAAAAAATTTATACACTTCATCTGCATTAAAAGATGCAAGAACAGTACAGATCATTCACGATGTTTTCTTTGTAAGTCACGTATTTTCTTCATGTCACATAAGATGACATGCTTGTATATGGACAAGAACCTAATGCACATTTATGATAACAAATTATTTACACAGGATATTGGTCTTCCTGTAACAGAATGAACTAAAACACTAATCCATTGATTTTGGACTGGAAACTTTATATTTACACAGGTTCTGGTGAAAGGATGCCAATATATTTTAACTGCCAAAAAATTAAATTGTCCTTTGGAAAGTAAGAAGGGAATTCCTGTTGTCACCTACTCTAGGAGGCACTGCCTTGGCAGGGGGTTGGACTAGATGATCTCCAGAGGTCCCTTCCAAACCTAACAGTTCTGAGATTCTGTGACTACCTTCTGTAACTACCTTCTTCACCCAAATCAACTGAATTATCCTTCAGTGGCCATTTTCTATGTTTTTATTCTCATGGCAGAGACAGACTGTTCATTTGAACCAGTATCATAAAGCTTCTACGGATTTTGTCTGTTGTCTTTACAGGTGAAGAAAATGCAGAGAGTGTTAGAGGCTAAACACCTGGGAAGCTGCATTTCAGGGAATCTGTATCTCAGCCATCCCTGCTCTCAACAGCCAATCAATGGGGCCAACATCCAGCAGCTCCATCAAAAGCAGCTGAAGGATACCTTCCTTCCAAGGCTCTCCATAGCCCCTTTGCTTTCTGCTTCTCTTTTCTAAAATGGTTTATAACCTCCCAGAAGCATATGCTTTTCTCTTTAATCAATTAATTTTGAAGCTTTCTGTTTTTTCTGTGGTTTAGGGTTGCCATGATGGACCACACTACAGAAAGTGTATCATAGCATCAATAAATGCTCACCAGGGTCAATGATCAACATGCTGCCGAATCAATGCATGAGGCTGATCCATTCCATATCTATCCACTTCAGGCATATTCAAATCACCAGTAAAATAGATAAATTTCTCATTCTTTTACTGGACCATAGGTATGACCAGGTTCTTTCTCCAGCTTTTTTCCAAATATCCGTGAAATGTAACGCAAAGGCATAAAAATTATTACCGTATGAAGCAACATTGAAACTAAACAAAATCAGGAATTCAAAATCATGCTGGCTCAAATTCATGAAACGTTTCACTAAGTACAAGGTTGGTTTTTTTTTTAACTGTTGAAGTCCTTAGTAATCAGAGAAACTCACAGTCTCTGAAAACATATCACCCTGGGATTCTGAATTCCAGAAAAGTCTTGTTGATTTACTTGATTGACTACTTCACAGCTTTTGAAAATCTCACAGCATATCCATCTGCATCCTTTGAAACTGAAATGCTTCGAATGTGAACTCCCCAGGTATCCTGACACTCAGAAAATTAATCAGTGAGCAGATTATTTTCTCCTTCTCCTTGGAGAGATTAAATAAGAACTTAACCAAAATACGTAAAGTGCAAAAATATGAATGATACCTATCATTAAATCAGGACATTTAATCAGGAATCGAATGCAATATCATCTCCCAGACTAAGGAATATTAAGGTGATTGTATTAAATTTCAGCCTATTCCCCTAAATAAGGTGCTTACACGATGGTCAGTGCAGACCATTAGGTACAAATTTACTACAACAGTGAATAAATTAACTCAAAGGTCCTTATGTATTCATCAGAACTCTAAAATATTGAGACACAAACTTTCAGTTTATACAGTTTTTATCCAACTGCACTGCTTCCCTTAGATATGTAAGTGAAAAAATAACTAGAGAAAGCTGCTAAGTCATGTTGAAAACACAGAAGAAAAAAACTTTTATTAAGCATTATTATAATTCTGAACTCTGGTACGATGTGATCCTCAACTTTTGCCACTTAGTGAAGTATTCCACAGATACATAAGAAAGTATTCATCCTCCACAGAAGCTTGATTGCTAATTGCACACTTTCTATTCTGCACATGGAAACAAGAACCTGCAGAAATCACTAGAAATTTATTAAAGCAGGACTGGAAAACTAACAATCTTCCTTCCTAGGTCATATATTTTTGTTGTTCAAATTATCACAGAAATTATTTTGCACAAAATAAAACCACAGTAATAGGCGAACGCCAAGGAAAACTTCAGTAAGTCACAGTGACTGGGACTCTCATCTTCAACAAGCAGGCTAAATTCTCTCTGTCTCAGAGCTGGGATTTGAACCAAAGGGTGTTATGAAACATTTAGGGAATATAGTGGTTAAAATTCTTACAGCACAGCAGAGAATTTAATGCAGACTCAATACTGTTTGTCAAGAAGAAAAAGATTTTTCAAAAAGTTATGTACATCTAATCGAGATTTTTTTTTTTATCCAGTCAATAATGTAAGGAATTTGGGATACACCTGCTATTGATTTTGAGATGATGAAAGCCACAATTTAATAAGACTTTAATATTTTTCAGTAAGAAATGCCTGTATGAAAGAAAAAAGATATATTATCTGTTCTATGTATAATAAGTAGAATAGGCAAAAATTGAGACTACTGACTTTTTTTCTTTTGTGTTGCACTGTGTGTTAAAATACTTTGGGCTAGGCAAAAGAAAGACTGAAATGTAAGTATACGGTTGTGAAATAGTCTTGCTTCTTTGAAAACTGGGCAACCTGTTCATGAGAGCTTGTATGAAATAGAAACTGCACTTACATGGGGACAGCTGAATGCTGGATGTTGCAGCAGACTTGTTAGTTCCTTGGGCAAAGCAGAATAAGCAAATACATCACTGCAAGCAGTTTCCAGCAGGACTACAGAAGTACTGTCATCTTAGATTTTTCGGTGAAATGAATCATCTGCAAACCTCAACAGTGATTTTGACAGGCCAACTCAACAAAGGTAACAAATGCTTCCAAGGCCATTTCTGTCTAGTCACAGTCAGCTGAAAGGATGGTACTGACTGAAGAAGTAAAATAAGCAAATAAAGAGTGAAGGTGTGCTGGAGGACAGGACAGAAATGGAGAACCTCAATGTATTTGCAACTGGATGATCATAAATTTTGGGGAAAAAAGCTGTGACTGCACTTACCCCGCTTTACTACCACAGAAGGGAAAAAACTTTTTGCAGAAACCATGTGCATATGAAAGGCTTAAAGTGTCTTAATTACATAAAAGACAATTTTGTTCTTTTATCTCAGTGTGTAGCCATAATTTTAAACCGCAAATTAGGAATCCTCCCTCTTGATCCTTAACCTTATCTAAATTTTAAATAAGGTCCACAACTGTAATCTATATAGACTTACACATTTTTGTTCTCTGTGGCAGTGTTCCTGACTTAAGTATTATTGAGGACCCCATACTTAATATACCGATATTAGTTTGCATCGGAACATGCCTCCATCAAGCAACATTTTGAAATTTTCTGCTGTTCTAGAGGCAGAGTGGGTGAGTCATACGCCTTGGGGGAATGCTAAATAAAACCCTACACTATATGCTAATCTCACCCACTCTAGCAGATACCTCAAAAAAAGTTATGTGGCTACAGATATGATGAGAACTGACAGAAAATAGTGCAGATTAGAAGTTGTATGATCTGTAAGAAAAACCTTTTAACCTGTGAACTATGGAAAAAGCATAGCAATGAATAGTAGTGAATCACTATACTTTAACAAGTTCACCTCTTAAGCTCTTTTTAATGAACTAAGTCTTAATTTAAATTGCTCATTTGTGCAATTTGCTGTGAATGATTCTTTCCGTTATGAAAACAATCCACAATTTGACTGTTCCAAATAATTGCTTGGAGTGATAGTTTAGGACACATGAAGGCATTTCAGTGTATCACTTGAATGCATTTTCCAGGAAGAAATACTGGTACACACAAACACAAAAATCACATAAGAGGCCATAATTTTGATCTATACATGACAGTACAAAATCATTCTGTCACAGCTCACCAAGACAATGTTGTAAACACAATGGAAAGGGAACACCATGCACTTGTTTCTGGATCGTCATGCAGTTCTTCACCCACTGTGATTAGCAGAGGGACGTGGTAGCAGAGCATTTAACAGGAGGAACTTGGCTAAAGAGCAGTGGACAGAAGGAAGAGATGCAGACAATGAGATGATCCATTTCTTTGCTCGTGTCTTAATTTTTCTTAGAAGGTGCAGTTAGAAGGTTCGTAAACTCTCAGACTTTATGCCACAAGACTGTTGGTGGGTGTGACACACTTGGAGAACAAGAGCCTGTGATGTTGACTTCACTTCTTTGGTTTATTTAAGAAGTTTCCTGCAAGAAGAATACACAATCTCTGCTGCCCAGGAGCTCCTTTCATCAGCTTCTCCTTGCAATGGAAAGTGTTATGTTTTTGTACTCTAGAGCCATGGCCATAGTTGCTACTGGAGTGGCAGTCATTAGCTGAAAAATCTCTCCCTGATCAGAGGAATTTCTGAAAGCCTTTTAAGGCTGATTCCCCATTAGAGGAACTATGACAGTTTACAACAGCTCATGATCTCACTCTGATGCACAGCAGATTTCTTTTCTCCTAATCTTTCCATTCATTTTGAGGGGCAAAAAGGTGATTAAGTTCTGTTAATTCAGAATTCCATGTTAACGTGAATTTGGAAACACTTCAAAGGAAAAACTAAGGTATAAAGAAGACAAAATGGTCTTTGCTTATCTGATGTGACTACAACACATTATTGAAATTAACACAAAACATGAAAGAAAAACAGGGTAAAAACTTATTCAATTAAGATTTGTGGATTGATACCGATTTTTTTAAACCTGGTGAAAATGTAATCCATTAGCAGCAATGTAGATTGGCTTGAAAATTAGACAACTGATTGCAAAAGCAGTTAAATTACACATCAATGTGTAATTTATAATAATAATGTAATAAATGTTTCTAAAGATTTTATCTGAAGACCTCTAAAATTGTAGAAAGTTTTAAAACTGAAAAATTGTTTTTTGGTATCTTCCAGACATTTGAGAGGATAAGCCAGTGTTTTAACTTACTTCTCTAGTGCTTTTCATGTCATGAAAAGCTGTAGAGCAAAGAGGGCACATCATTTTTTCAGGATAGTTGTTTCCTGTTCAAGTTATGGGAAGGATAAAAAGAGAGATGGCAAAGACGGCATATCCACTGACCACTGGGCTCTCTCTTGATTGTGTTCTTCATGAAGAGCAAAACAGACAGCTTTTATGAGCCTATTTTGCTCTGACTCTCTGACTCCTCTTGTTCCAAAATCTACCACCAGTATAGCATTTTTGGCCAACTTACAGCCCTCTCCATTTGTGCATTATATTTCCTTTGATCTGCATCCATCTCACCTACGGAGACTCCAAACTCCACCAGACAGGGACTGACCCCCCTTGGGCGTTGTATGGTACCTAGCAAAAGTAAACTCAACTTCTGACCATCCTTTTCAGTACACCTACAGGCACCATGCAGAGACACCCAGGCCACCCAAAGATGGCTCAAGGCTTCTTGTGAACAGAGGTAAAGATAAGTTTTCTCATCCGCAATCAGAGAGCAACTTGTGGGAGCACAGTGTCAGTTCCAGTTTGCACCAAGCAGTTTCATCCTCCTCCCTTCCCCTTGCCTGCCACAACTTTCAAAGTTTTCCGATTTGCAAAGCCATGAACTTTGCCAAGGCCCAGAGAAGAGCAGTATCCAATGGTTGTGATAAAACTGTAATACCCGTGGAATATTTTTTATCATTGCTGTTGTGGGAAGATAAGTTCCTCACATCCGTATGGAACTCTGGAGCACTGCTGATGTTGTGTGGTAGCTGAATGAATTGTTGCTCAGGAGGTAGCCTTGTCTAGTCAGAGACAGCACCAAGCCTATTGCCTATAAACCCTGGTTTTCCTACTCCAGCATTTCCAACAAACAAGACTGCTTTGCCTTTTATTACGAGTAAATCAATAAAGTATCAGAGATGTACAATCTAAAATGCGTGAACAAAGACTGACTAAAATTGAAAAGGAAAAAAACCCATCAAACACTTGCACATCACAGTTTACTTTTAAAAGCAAACTGTAATTTCTCTCTCTCTGGCTAGGAGTAAACTCCAAAAAGTGATGAAACAGGATACACCATTCTTTCATTCTCAAACAATTACTACAAGAAATTGTTTTTTTTTTTACTGGATTACTTTTTACACAGTATTTCTACTTGAAAAATTTTATTTAACTTCTTCTAATAGGAAGCTTTTGAAATGTAGTTGTAGCTGAAATGCATTTGTTCCACCTCAGCCTTTACAGAACACCAGTAGCCCTATAACTGTTAGAGAAGCAAAGACTGGTGCAAGATGTAGTTGGTTTAATTTCTCAATTATTTCAATTTAATTTTTGGCCTAGCTTTCACCATACCTAAAACCATTTGGACAAACAGTTGGCAATAAATAGCTTTAACTACTGTGAGCACCTAAAAGTTTCCTTGCCTGATAAATCTTTCTTTTCCAAGCTCTGTATTTTCCTATCAAATGTTAACCCTCAAAGACAACAAGAGATTTGAAAATGGATCATATCTTTTGATCATCGCCTCCATGTCTCTATGTCCATAGACTTCTAATCTCCCCAGGAAAATTCCTTCTCATCTAAGCATTAAAAAGTTGTGCAATACGAGTTAATGCAATCAAAATAACATTAAGTACTTGAGAATATCCTATGCAGAGCACACTGAAAAAAAGTGCAAAAATAACCAAACCTTCAAACAGAGGCAATTACAGCTCCCAGCTCATGCTTTCTATTCCTCCACTGACAGGTATATATCATACTATCATAACTTCTACAACTTGTCTTCCACAAATATAACTCTAACTTTATAAGTTGTTCAACAGCATAGTGGAAAGGTGATGAAGTGATTTGCTGCCTCTAGAACTCACATACTTTGTGTGAAGATAATTTAGCTGGCAAAAAAATGATCTGTGCATAAATGTGGCCATAGGAAAATGTTAAGGCTTCAATTTGTGGTGTACAGTTGCTGTGGACATTATTTTCAATTATTTACATGGACTTGGAGCCTGAGTTTCTCTTATTATGGAAAAAAGGTACCTCACACAAAAGTAGGTAGATGCCCAAAGAAGGCTGAAATCCTGTGTGAAGACTGTGCTTGGGCAGGCTCCTGGGAGGACCTGTGAACCTGTGTAGAGAGGAGCCCATGCTGGAGCAGGTTTGCTGGCAAGACTTGTAACCTCATGGGGGACACACACTGGAGCAGTTTATGAAGAACTGCAGCCCGAGGGAAGGACTCAAGTTGGAGAAGTTCTTGGAGGCCTGTCTGCCATGGGAGGGACTGTGATGGAGCAGGGAGGGGAAGAGTGTGAGGAGTACTTCCCCTGAGAGGGAAGAAGGAGCAGAGACTAGGATGAGCTGACTGCAACCCCATTTCCCATCCCCCTGAGCTAATGGGGGGAAGAGGTAGAGAAAACTGGGAGTGAAGTTGAACTGGGAAGGAGGTAGGAGTGGAAGGAAGGTATCTTTAACACTGGGGTTTTTTTTTCCCACTACCCTATTCTGATTTGACTGGTAATAAATAAAAATAATTTCCCCAAGTTGAGTCTGTTGTGCCCATGAGAGTGTGCTGAGTATTTGATTTCCTTGTCCTTATCTTGACCCAAGAGTCTTTCATCATATTTTTCTCTCCACTGTCCAGCTGAGGAGGAGTAATAATGGCTTGGTTGGCACCTGGCATTCAGTCAGGGTCAACCCTCCACACTACTGCTCTGATTAAGCAGTATATGTAAGAGAGGAAAAAAAACCACTTAACCGGCAAAATTCTTAAAAATGCCTATTTGAGAATATATGTAGGCACCAAATAAATAATACATTAACAGAATAAAAATTATAAGGAAGACTTAATATATATATAATGGAGTTTGTTGCAATTAATCTGCAAGAAGGATGTTAAAAATGCCAACCAATATCATCAGATACTCATGGGTTCCATCCCAGGTCCTGGGTGTTCAGGTGAAGAATACCAGCTCTGGATATAGTGGCTGGGGCAGCAGCTTTTAAATGTGTACCTCAAATAGCAGCCACGTTGACAGAGTCATAGGCACACATTAATTGTTTGTAAGGGTCAGAACCTAGAAATCATCAGTAAACTTTTCAGCAAAGGAAAGCCAAGATAACAGGTTTAACAGGAACACGATGAGGGCAATTGTGTTTATTACAGCCCCACAGAGTGCAACACAATGCACACACTATTTCTTGAACAATGATAAACAAACTCTCTTTGAACATGCCTAGAATTTTTTACCAGAAATACAGAGGATGACAAATTCAAAAGGTTTTACTTGACCTTGTATGGGTTTTTTAGAGTTTAACTAATTTAAAAGGTGACTAGCCTGCTTCACCAATGTGAGTTCTCCTGAAAGCAGGTAAAAGCAGAGGAGGAAAAATCTCTCTCAAGGGCAATGGAAATAATCAGAAAATGATTCAGAGCAGGACCTAAACTTAAGTGCTCCAAAATGCTTCTTGAGAAAGCCACTTTCTGTTCCTCAGAAAGAGTTAGATTATGTGGCTCACCCCGGCAGTCACCTTGCTGAGTAACCAGAGGGTTACTAGGGTTTAAGCTTCTAAGAAAAGGAAAGCTCAAAACTCCAATCACTTTCCAAAGGTTACATTCAGATTTTAGATTTGGATTTCATTTTATTACAGCATTTCAGAGAGTCCACAAAATTGGTTTAGCTGCATAATTAAGAAGGAAAGAAGGGGTCTGTATCCTACTGTGCTTAAGCTGACTGATTTAGATTTCCTACACTTGCTTTCCATAGTATAGTTATGCAAGGACTTCAATAATGGAATCTTAAAACTATTTTGTCAAGACTTTCCAAATACCAGCTTCAATAATCTTATGATTAATATCTCAAATTACATCAGCTCACATCTAGGAGGCGCAGTCACCATTACAGTATTCGTAGGCTAATTTAAGGCTTTTTGTTGTGCCAAATAGGCAAGGCATAAAGTGTTAATTAGGTACTAAAATATTATTTAGCAATAGTGAAAACCAGATGAAAGATAAGAATAAAAGAAAAAGGGAATGCATACTGCAAAACTGCCTCCAGAAAAATAGAAGAAGAAGAAAATGGGAAAACAGGGAGAGGGGAAGCCACTGTAATTGTAATGGCTCACCTTGTTAACATCCATAACAGTGTTAAGGGACTACATTCTACATAGGATCTATAGGATTTATAGGATCTATATACCTGTTTAAACCAAACCTTTTTGGCCCCTCCTGGGTAATATTGGGTCATCCTCTCAGAGAAGATGACAGGAGACCTGAAAATTATATTTCAATAGAATCTTATTACTTAAGTGCTTAAACAACAACACTGCATTGCAATTAAAACTTCAGAAGATGACACATCAGTGAAAAAAGAAGCTTTTGTAACATCAAACTCATGTTTTCTTCCTTTGCTTTTTTATTAGGTGGCAAAAATAACAAAAAAAATTCAGTGAACACTCAATACAGCAAAATGACTGCATTTTATGTAATAATGACCTATTCCTGTTTTGATTACAGGATTGTGTCATAAGTCTTAATGATATGGGTGAGATAAGGGAGGCACCATCTGGGAAGAAAATAACTGGCTCTTTAAGGCAGCTGGATCAACATTGTTCAGGCTAATACTTTCTGTCTACCAGCATCCTGCCCTGCCCTCCAGCCTTTCCAGAACCACCAGTGCTCTGCACACACATTTCATTGCATCAAAACTCAGAAAAACACAAGAATTCTATCTCTTACACATTCTCTGAATTCTGGTATTGTCCATTTTGGATGGAAAATGACATCCTAGCAAGAACACATGTCTCTTGCCATCTTTCCACTCTCTGGTTTCCTGGTGTATAAAACCACACAGTTCATCAGCTGTCAGAACTTCTGCATTAAGTTCATTACAAATTGGCATTTTTTTTGTGTGCACGTACATGTGATGAAGAACTTTCAGAACCTGAAAAGAAGGAACAGGGTGCATGTCAGTGATACTATTTTCAAATAGTAGAAATTCTTGACTTTTTCCTGAACTGGACCTCTAACTGTAAATCCTCACACTCAGCCAACGGTTTACATTGATTTACCCTTGCCTCTGTGCTAGTTTAGTCCCAAATTTCCATTAAGCCTAAGGATAGGAAAGGATGCTCCCAGTCTGAAACAGCCATATTCTGCACTCAATTCTAATAGAAAGTGTTAAATGGAGAAGAAAATCTATGCAGCTGCCAACATTTAGTAGCAGAAATAGGCAAGCATTATGTATTAGAATTATTTGTCTGTGTTTTGGAGATAAATTCCATAATGTCTGTCTAGAAGCCTAATTAAAACATCCTGCTTCTCCTTCCAGAACAAAGTATTACTTAGTCTATCTGTCAGATTGAATGATCATTACTTCATGCCATGATTAACTGTCCTTTGGGACATGCAAACAACACATAAAATGTAGAATTTTCTTGCAACATTTGAGCTTTCCATTGCACATCATGTGGCTGACCGAGTGGCCTCAGCAGCGTGTTATTACCCTGCAGCTTCAGGCAAAGGCAACATGAAGAATGTTTTATGCAAGGACCATGGCAGTTTCTTTATAATGTGAGATGGAAAACATGTTCCACAGGCAGGCAGGTACCCTACCCTTTCCATTCCCTGCAATTCCAGCAATAAACACAGAGTGACACACTGGTTGCTCCTCCTGGTGAGCATCCTACCACGCCGAAGGGACACACAGTGAGCACCTTTCCTCTCCTGTTGCAGTTCTTATCACAGAGACAGAATTATTCACAAAAAAGTTCTCCTCCCTTTACCTTTTTATTCCCTTTAATAGGAAAAAATAAGCTTGCACCTTCTTGGCAGAATTGCCTCAAAGAAGCTGGTGTTGCATCAAGCAACACTGTCTCTCAGAAAATGATAAGAGAATTGGCGCAAAGGAATGAAAGCAGTTACCCCAGCAAGTGAGAACAAATCCTATTCTGCCAGACAGCCACACAGTCCAGCAGGACTGTGAAAACCCAGGGATACAGAACAGTTATCACAATTTTGCCATTGCTTTAGCAGAGTGAATTCTACAATCAGTTGTACATCTATAATTCAGAAAAATACAAACTCAGTCTCCTAAAGTAATACATTGCTTCCAAAGAAATAGTTGTGAGTCACAGAATGGAGATAGCTTGGCTGCTTGTGGATTTCTGTTTTAGTGAAGAGTATTCACTCTGATTTTCCAAAGTCTAACAGGAACAAGCTCATGATCCCCAGTGCTTTTCTTCTGATTTACCCAGCTAGCAGGAAACAAAATACTCTACAGAAGGCTGATTGTAAAGTTCATAATACCCAAGGCATATCTTATTGTCTTTCACCCTTCTGTCAGGATAACAGAGCAAGATAGACGAGCACAAATCCTTTGTAAATCTTCTGATCAGTCACATTCAGCCAGCTTGGTTATTTCCAACATACCCTAAAGAGGTAAGGAGTGTGCTGTCACATACAGCAGATGAGGATTTCCTTGAAGAAAGGTGGAAATATGTGCACTTTTTATTTGGTCTGTATAATACCTGGTGTTTCTGTGTTTCACTTTATCACCCTGTCTGTAATTAAACTAAATTTGTGCTTAAATTTAGCTTATGGGCAACTAATTCTTTTGAGTGTACATGCATGCATATCTGTCCATGCATGTTTTTAATGTATATAGCACAACGTGCATTATATTATTCATAAAAGCCAGAGCACACAAAAGTCACTTACAGCCACACACATTCCAAACCCACACCTTCTTATATATATGGTTTTTTTCCTTTACTCTTCTTACCTCACTATAAATATCTGACCAACAATGGATTTGCTACTAAGTACAAATTCTTGTTACTGTATACAAACAAACACATTCATCACTCTAGACTGTCACTGCACACAGCTTTCCTGAACAGGATACACGTATCCTTATGGGTATATTTATCATACTGAGAAACATCACTGCCATGATGAAATGCCTTTAAAATACTGAGTCATTGAGAGACACTTTATCAATACTGTAACATACTCAAAAATAATCTTCATGTCTAATACAACCAACCCACTAGAAATTATTTTGATCAAAAATCTTAAGGGGAGTAATTAAAGACAATGAATTCTTTTACTTTGAGAATAAAGTTCTCTTTTGACTGCAAGTACAGCTCCACAGCTCCAGGGTAGATTGTTTAACCATCTGCTCAAAACTGTAGGTTCCTCATCCTCGGAACATCCAGAGCTGGAAACAGGTCACTGATCAGGCCTGTGAAAACTGGGATATCATCTGTCACTATTTTATGCAAATTGAAGTCTCTTAAGACTCACAAAAGCACATGGAAAAGGAGGGTAAACAATATATCACAAGAGCATCAAATCCTTTTTTTTTAAGGATTCTGTTTTTACTCAAAGGCAAAACACCAGAAACAGATTTTACCCAGTCCTCAGGTCTGTTCTTGTCTTCTTTTTTCAGGGACCCAGCAATTATGAAAACACTTGATAGCATGAAGTGCCCAGTCATAAAAGCCCTACAAAAGCATTTTAAATAGTCATGTGAGCACATGAAATAAAACTAAGTGGTAATGCTTTTGAAGAAAACAATCATTTTACAAACAGAGTAAAACAAGACATTTTTATTCACCTGTAGTCTTCCAGTGGCTTTCAGTCAGTGGTAGAGGTTGACTAAAAAAAATAAAAGGGTGAAAGACATATATCTGTATATCTATTTAATCTTCTATATTCCACCATTTGGTTCCCTATTCTTAACTGGCTACCAGCTGGGTAAAGTTTGAAAGCATATTCTGCAGCCACATCTAGGAATTCAATATAAATACAGCCTATTAGTATTATCAATTCCACCCCTCACCCCCTCAAAAAAAAACTAACCAACAACCCAAAAACAACAACAAAACTGGAAGCAAATTCACAACTTACAAATACACCATTTTAAGTTGACAGATGCCATGCCTCTATCCTCTTCCATGACAGCAGTAACTCTGTAAGTGTGAATCAAATGCATTAAATACATCACAAAGAATAATACTTCAAAAAAGTAATGTTCAAATTCAGGGCAGTTCATGATAAGTAAGAAAAAAATTCTGAGGTAATAAAGATGCCAATTATCTGCACTGAAAAGGAGTCTCCACATTTTAGAAATGGTACATCTAGGCAAAGAAGTTAAACAGAGTTGATAATGAAACCAGGAAATTCAGGTATATATTGTGCTTAATAAGATTTTGGTTAGATTTAGGGAAGTGGTTTTTTTTTTTCAGAAAAATTTCTGTGTTGTTTTTCTGTCTGAAAAGGTGTTAAAGAGCAGGATATGCATCTTAAAAGCAGCCTGATTTTTGGATTGCCCAGTGTAAAAGGACTTTATTTGCCATGGCATGACAGGACCAGAAGTCCCTTCCTTCACAACATATGGACTTGAAAGCCCTGATAACCCTGTTCTGCAGCAGGTTCCATAGGCTAGGATCCTAGTGCCCCAAAGGTATATTTAAATTTCTAAAAGTCCCAACACAGGAGAAATACTCTCAGAACTCTCTGAGCTGCTGTATATTTTATGCAGAAGCCCAGAATTTTTTCCCAGAGATATTTGATTTCTCCCATTGCCATTAAAAGTAAACCAAATGAGAGTTAAAAAGTAAACAAACAAGAACACTCTAGATTTTGCTTCAAACACTAATGTTAATATTACTATTGTTACTATGATTAATACTGAAGTGACAAACAATGGTATAAATTACTTTTCTCAGTTCAGAATGTGCCTCTGGGACAAAGTAATCATTAGACTCAAGGAATCCTTGTTCTAGTGAAGCAAACAATATTAATGATCTTTAGATATGCGTGGTTTAATTTCATTATCTCTAGAAAATTGCAAGAATGTGTCAGGAAATCTTCAGGATGTTTAGGGATAATTTCAAAATTATGCAGGCATGAAAATAAAGGGTTTTTTTATTTCATAATGGCCCTGCCTGCTATTTGAGTTTACAGCTTAAGGTTCGAGGGTTCTCCAAGTTCTTATTCCACTGATAAAAATGAATATTAAAAATGTCTTGTGAAAAATTACACAGTTGGAAATTATTCAAACAGCATATATACAGGGAAGAAGTCATGCAACTTCTAGGTTTTACATTTTTAAGATAATACTTCTAAATACAGATTCTTTCTAATGTAATAATTACATTATTTAGAAATTCTTTTTCTCACCCTTTTTTTTTCCAAACAGTTTTCCACTGTACTTACTGGGGAAAGTTTAAAGAAATGTTCATTCAGTTACAATATGCTATCTATTTTTCAAAATAATTTCTACCTTGTTATTCTCTTCTCCAAAAGATAGTTATTTACATGGGAGTTACACAGCAGCACAATGTAGTCAGTCATCCCAGGTATGAAGTAGTGATATACAATTATTTAATGCAAAACTAACACATTACAAACATCCCAAGGTAAGAAGAAAGGACACTTTTTTCCAAATTTATGTCTGACAGTTTATTAAGGACAGACATGTGATGTAAAGTGTCTTTAAAATACAAGATAAGACAATATACATAAATGCCTCCTATTACACAGTATTCAGCTGCACTGGTATGGAGTGTGTGTTGATGGATATGTATTAAATCCAAAAGCCCAAAGAACCCTCACCTGTTCAGGGAGCAGCTCCCTGCAGAGATGTTACAAGGTGATGAACTTCCTGGCTAACAGACATGCATCAATACACCCTTCAGCAGCCAACATAATTTCAGAGACCAGTTCAGTATCAGGGACAACCACAGCACAGGTTCTAGGGAAGAAAACAAATCCCATAATCCAAATACACAGATTAGTATTTAAGCATGGTAAGAATAAGTCAGTTAAATCAAATGTCTGATGTGTGCAAACATTTTTAAAAACAGATCTCAAGAGAGTCACAATTAAGAGTGTCAATCAAAGCCGACAAGGACCCTAGTTCAAAGCAAAATGAGCTAATTAGGCACTGGTGATTGTTAGTATTCCATAACACTACTGCACGAAAGAGGCATCTGAGAAACACAGACAGGTACTGCCCGAACTCAGAGAAGGCACAGGCTGCAGTGGTGTCACTTGCCCCGAGCCCTGGAGGCACAGCCAGCAGCTGTACAGGGTCTGGAAGTCAAGTGCAACACAACCACGGCTAAAACTGCCATCCTTTTTAAAAGCAGTTAGATTATCTTTGGAGAGCTTTAGTGCTTTTAGATGAAGGCTTGGTTGCCTTTAGAGGTTTTACTGTTTCTTTGCTAAATGTAACTGCTCGAATTTTTAGAACAAAATTTTAATGACACAAAGTAGAAAAATCTCATTCAATCTCATTTTTAAAATAACATGAAGTAATAATGCTATTGCTAAACAACGCCCTCATTTAAAATCATTACTTAAGTTACATACTAGCAAAGAAGAGATCTTGAATTCTGTGTTCAGGCCAGCTACAAAGCAGCAAGCTTGTTCCTCAGAACTCTTTCTTACTACTGAAAACCATAAATATTTCTTTTGTTCCCCTTTCAGAAATATACTGCTGAAATAAATGACCAGTTTTAATTTTGTCATATTTAAGTATGAATGGGGAACCTGAGGTTCTCATGTAGTTCTGTCTGACCTGCACATCCAGGGTTCATAGTAATAAATATTCCAACTCTCGACTTCGGTGTAATGTTTTCACCAAGAAATACAAACCCGTTAAAAGAAAAATAACACAAATAAGTGTTAAAAGAAAGATGACAAAAAAGGAAAACTTGCTTGACCTTAACAAACAGAGGTATTTCACTGGTAGGCATCAGCTTTTAGTAATCTGTCTGGCACTGAATTCAGAAGAAAAAGACTGGACTGTTAGAGCCACAAAGAGTGCATGAGGCTGGAGCATATTTATGTCTACAGCAGGAATCATCTTTTGAAACATAGAATAAAGGAGACTAGTAGGGATGCAGAGGGTTTAAAAGGGCCAGGAGACAATACTGAGTAAAAAAAAAAAAACCCAAAACCAGAGAAAGAACATAGGACAGTGGAAAAACAAGGCATGTCTAAAAAGCATTGGAAAGTCCTGGAACCACTGAGACTTCTTGCAAAGTTGAATCCCTCCACACTTCTCACCCATAGGATGCCATGATCTCACATGGTGGGACTTGAACTGGTTTTGATAGCAAAATAGTAATCTGGTAGGACCAGGATTTAACTCACATTTATTGCTACATTTTGAAGAGAAGGTTATTTTTGGGTAGTACATGACACAGGTGATTTTGTGTTACCATCTACTGCCTCATTTAGAAATAGTTTCAGAGGAACTTTGGAGGAAGATATTACTGGTTCAGTATTTATAGCCTGTAAAGGATAAATAAGCACTCAAGTGCTTATTTATAATATAATAATTTATAATAAGCTACTCTCTTCTTCTTGTTCCTTATTTTATTGTGGATAGTCTTTAATTGTACTAATGCCACTGACTAGACTCCTACCAAGAGATGATTGAATTCATCAAAGCACCCCCAAAGCTCCTGTCTGGACCAAAAATTTATAGATATTCCCTACAGGCTAAAATTAAAAGTGAAAGATTTAACATAGTTTTCTTGAAAGCAACAGTTTTCAATGCAATTCACATGAAAAAGAAGCTAAACAGCAATCTCCATACTGCTGAACAGACTATCTCACCTCATCATCCATGTGTTCTGAAGAGCTGAAAATTTACACCAGCATGCCAAGGGCACAGCCTAAATCTTCCATGATCTCTGTCTTATCTATGCCAGCTGGTCCTGCAGGAGCACCACTCACGGCTAGGTGGAGAGCCCGGGTTAGAGTAATATAACACCTTAACATAAGAAAAGGGATTGTTTGCATTGCAATGAACTTCTACATCAGGGCCTTTTTTATAACTCTTATGCTTCATGGATGACTTATTCCAAGTCCACTTTCTCATTATATTTTAATGTCCTAAACCACAAATGTATCTCTTCCATGGTCATGTAAAATCATGGTGTGGTACTACTTGGAAAGTGCTTATTTTAGAAAAGAAAACTAACCACATCAACATTTTTTTAGCAAGGAGGAATATCGTATCAGTGATCACACAGGACAGGAAACATGAGGCTATAGTTGCTGCTTTGCCTATTTCAAAGACTTGAGCCCCAGAATTTGCCCCCCAAAACTGAGGGTTGTAAGCATTAAGCCAGCCAGGATGCCTGGCTGTATCTTTTAGGAGTCCTTATTTTAACCAGAAATTCTACATTGAAGCCCAAACCTTTCCAGAAAAGAAAAGTTCCACTGTATGTGGTGTGAAAAAAATACTTTAACGAATGAACAAAAATCTTTGCTGAAAACTCCTGATTAACCTTAGAGAGCTGCTCATATCCCCCCTTCAGACTAGGCAATGAATATATAGATTAATTTATGCAAAAAATATTTCAGTTATTATAAATGTAATGCCCATTAAAATCATACAATTTCTTGAGTATGCATATCTACATGCACATACATGTTCAAATATATTGATAACCTTATAATATATACATGAGGTAGGAAAGAACTCCAAACTTCTAAGAAACATTTAACTTTTCATTCACTGAAATAGATGAAGCAGGCACTCTTATTTGTAGCAGTCATTACCTGTCAGTCGAAGGTTAACCTGCCAAGGGGTATTTTCCAAGTACTCATAAAAGCACTGAAAGTGAGCATCACAAATGTTGGCAAAACAGTGTTTCTGGACATTATCCCAGCTGTGGCATAGCTATGACAGCCAAGCAAAAGCTCTGCAACTGGAGATCTAAGAACCATCAAAGAGTCATGGTGCCAGGTAGGAGCTATTCAGAAGGTAGAAATGCCACCCATTACAAAGCTGCAGCTGTCATCAGCAGGTCTCACCCCTCATTCCTAGTCACTTATGACTAATAACTACTACAACCTATTATAAAGGATTAGATGCACCTCAAGGCATTAGTGCTTTTATACAGAAGCAAGTGTAATAGAAGACAATTTTAATAGAGCTATTACAGCAGAACACATCTATCAAGCCAAGACCTCTCCATACAAACAATGCAGTCTTTGCACAGGAACTGACATTACTTTGACCACAATGAGTTTCATTTTACTCCTCAAGCCTTTTTCCTTCTTATCTTAACACCACCTTAAAAGCCCATTTTATTTCTGAGGCTCAGGAGGTCAGAGGGAAAATAAGAATTCTTTCCTATTTCAATCCCAATCCGGTGAAAGTTTGTTCTTTCAAACCAACAGCATGTGCCACCACCTTAGTTTTACCTGAACAAAAGTTACACACAGAGTGAGCACTTTGGTTTAAATAAACATTCAAAATTTCTGTTGTATGCACTTATAAAAAGTCACCACAGGAAGAGGAGTGACTTGCTTTGGAGAGGCACATGCCTCTGAAAGGACAACAAAACACACTGTGAATTACTGAAGGCAGAACAAACTGTGAATGCAAAATATAGCTGATTCAAACATACACCTTCTGGGCTTGAAAGCTTGCTGACACTTCTCTGGCATGAACATCTTTGGCACAAATGGTCATGATTTTTTCTTGCTCACCTGAGGAAAGTTCTCCAAGCAGCTCGGTAATAAAGAGCATTTAGCACAGTGACCTGAAAAGATTCAGGTAACCCACTAAAACCAGATGGTTTCCAGTACCATCTACTAGAAATCAGTTCTGCCTACATCATGAACTAAGTCACCATAAAAACTGGCTTGTACATACAAATTTTCTGGTATTAGACATGAGATGCCAGAAGAAATCCCGGTTTAAACAGAAATCTGAACCGTCTCCAAAACAACAACAATCCAGGTGAGCACAAATGCTGCAGATGGTCAGCTAGGCAGGGTATGAGGAATGGATGGATAAAAAGATGCACATGAAATGGAATTGAAAATTACGTGGTGGTCTTCTCCATAGAGATATGTACCGGACTTTGCAAAAATTGTACTAATTGTACGAGAACATTTATTGGCAAACTAAAAATAGCCCTTAGGAAAGATCAGAGACATTTTAAAAATAGACAAAGCAATAAGGGGATGATTACAAAATACGATATAGATGACTACGCAGCGTTATGTAATATGAAGTGACTATGGAGATATTCAGGTTTCATATTAATGGGGGGAAAACCCCAATCTCAGCTACTGCATGTAATTCCAAGGAGGAAAATATAAAAATATATGGAAATATCAATAAAAAGATATAATGCCTTTTCTATTACAGGGAAAGTTTAGACACTTCTGTCAGATATTCATGACCCCTTTAAAGTCTCTTTCCTATTTTATATTTCCCTTCAGCAGATATTCTATGTTGGAAAAGAAAATCAAAACTACTGAAACTTTTCACAAAGAGAAGGAGTGCTCACAGCAGGACAAAAACATTCAGGAGAAGTTTGAGGTAAAAAAGGGCAAAGCAAAAATCAAGGTATCCTTCTGAAATGGGACTAAAACTAAATATAGATATAAACTGCTTGGTTTGACATAAACAAGCCCAATAGCTTTGGCTTCCTGACACAAATATATGGGTGTAGTATTTGTATACATACTGAATGTGTACTCTGTTCTTAGCACACCATTGTGGCAGTATCTTTGCTTTTAGCTTTTGTCTCAGTTCAGAATAATCCCACAAAAACCCAGTAATCAAAATGTGATAAAAATGCCTGTGAGGTAGCAGAAATGGAAGAAAAAGCCATGTTTCTTTTTTCAGTGGGTGTTAATAGCAGTTTATTTAGTACAGCATTAAAATGATTTAATATGTTAATCACAACTTTTTATGGGACCATTTTCACACTATTTTCTCTGAATTAAACAAAAAGGAGGTATCCACACCTACTTCTTGTGGCAATCCTTCAGGGCTGATGTCAAGCCCTCATTCAGCCTACCAGATGCCATTTCTACATCTAAAACCCACCAGGTTTGTGAAGTGGTAAATTCAGCCTGGACTACATAGTCAAAACCTCACTGTTCTCCCTTCCTCTCTTCATAGGCCAGTATGGCCTCCATGGAGCACAGATGTCCTGGATTACATACAGTTTCCACAAGGTGCACCAACCAAGACTTCACCTTTTGATGCAAAAAATCCCAAGCATGCATGAATTTATGCACATAAAATAAAAGGTACATTTTATACTAAAATACAAAGGAAGTTCATCTCATTAATCTTCAGAAAGGTTTTTCTTTACGTCAGCATTTTTCCAAACTTGAAATAAGAGTGGATTTTTCCCTCCATTTTCTCTCTCACTGTACCTTCAGTAGGATTCAGATGAGATACCAGATACTGTTTTGTTTTACATATCCACTTGACTTGAACACAGACAATCTCTTAGAGCTCCAAATATGAAAGTCTGGAGTTTTTGTGTTTGCAGCCCCAGAGTAAGCACAGACAATACAGGCTTTTCTGTCTCTATGCACTCAAATGTAGCTGTATCTTGGAGAATCCATCTCCAAGAGGCAAGCTGCATATATTTGTCCATTCAGTCTAGGGCCTCCCTGCTGCGACAATCAATCATTAGAATCACAAGCAACATTGATTTTACGCAATGTGAATGCTTATGCATTCAGCACTGTTCT
Source organism: Corvus hawaiiensis (assembly GCF_020740725.1). Classification (NCBI taxonomy): domain Eukaryota; kingdom Metazoa; phylum Chordata; class Aves; order Passeriformes; family Corvidae; genus Corvus; species Corvus hawaiiensis. Next base: position 48,591,411 of record NC_063213.1, read on the forward strand.
GAGAACAGTAAGTTATTGTCTCAGAAGTTGCTGATCTGTTCTCTCTGACCTACCACTACCCAGTTAGCACACATACTGGCTGGCCAGTCGGAAAATATGAGGCTCAGAACCAGCTGAAACCCTGTTCAGCTGACAGGGGATGCATCCGCTGGAGGTTTGGAGAGGTGTGTGCTAAAGGATAAGACAGGACTATTATATTACTAATATGATATAATACTTATAATATAAGACTATAATAGAAGATGAAGTAAAAGGAGCAGAAGAAGAGAAGTAGTATGAGAAATGTAACATTCAACCACAGTCTTGGTCAGTTGTGTGACTTCTAGTACTTGGTTTTTTTCATTTTCATTATTTCCAAAAAGTAAACTCTCTACACTTCTTTTAGAAAACACTTTATGTTCAAGAGGAAGATAGACAATTTACTGAATTATTAGTAAATTACACAGTATTGGGTAACAAAATGTTCTGGTTTTATTATTTTTTATTATTTTTTCCAAATTTATATAATTAAAAGTAGCATTTCATGCAATTGAAAGTGTCTATTTAATCTACGTCCCAAAGAGGGCAAAATCATGAAGTACGTTTCACACAACTCGACATTTCTGACCATTAGATCTAGATTTGTCATGGAACAGAACATACTCCTTTTCTCTGATGTACATCCCAAGGGCAACATTTCCTCTGTATTCTCTTGAAATTTAAGATCAGCAACATTATCAAAGTTTGGTAAGATTATGGGCTATTTGCATCCAAAACCATCAGATGTATAAGGAAACCATTTACATTAGATTTGTGTCAATCACACTAATGCATGCCTCTCTTAAAGTGGATGACTCTCTGACTGTTGCATAATTACTACACATGAGGCTTTTATGGGAAAAGCTGGGCCAAAATGATAAATCAGTGAATGGAGTTAGTTACACTCCTGTCAGCTGTCAGAAGAGGCTGAAGGACAAAAAACCTGGGAAGTCCTGAAATTGTTATTATCTATGGCTAATGCCATAATTAATGTTATTATTTATGGTTAATTTTTATGTTATTATTTATGGCTAATGCTTATTTTAAAAATTGCCTATTAAGATCTAAATGCCTTTTGTAGCTACACATCTCTCCAAAGACCACGGAATTTGAAGATCACTGTCTGCACACCAGCATGCTCTATGCCTGACACCTAGAACAGAAGACTTGTTTGCTTGCCTTGTATGTGGATGAAAAAAATCACTGAGATTTAGTTATGTGAAGAATCTATGAGAACCTACCATCATGTTTGAAAAGGCTCCGTGTTCAAGCCTTCATCATCTCAGAAAGCATCCGTTCTTCTGTTACAACTCATCCCTTCAAAAAAAAAAGGTTTTGCCTGAGGCACACTAAAAACTGTAGCACTCAAAGAATTGATGGCTGTGGCTGGATAGTAACTGAGGCCAGGAGTATCATCTGGCATGTAGATAACATAGTATGAAGCTTCTGTAATACATCAAAGTGCCTGTGCTTTTATACAGATTGATGTCACAAAACCTAGCAGATTATTGTTCAAGGCAGGAACACAGAAGGACAGCTACAAAAACATTCCTCGTGCAAGGATCAGCAGTGCAGACAGCAACAGCCTACCAGACATCATAGATCTTCCAGTCTTACTTATCATCACTTTGCATTGCTTGCCTGAAATTTGATCTATCTGTGCTAGAAGAAGAATAGATTCGATGATCTCATTGACCTTCTCCATTTCTAATTCCTGCAAACCTACAACCCAAAAATCCAAATAAATGCAACTTCCATGTGGCTAAGTTTCCAGCAAAGACAGACTGGGATTTGTCACATGCCTCTCATCTCTTCTTGCTGAACACCTTGTACTTAGCTGAGGGAAAAAAATGTTTACTATCTTCCTTAGAAAAAATGCTCCTACTTTCAAAGTAAATTAATGCTCAGATGCAAAGGTGCTGTTCAATGATGTTATCAGCTCACCAGGTTAGCTGGAAAACTTTCCTTTCTGTAGAGAAGATGAAGTACATTAATACACAAAGAGGCTCAGCTGTTTTGGCTGTATTCCTCTTTAAAGGATGTCTAGCAAATCTGCTGAAAAACCAAAATAGAAGAGAGGAAAAAGTATGTTCTTGCTTTCTAAGTATACAGCCAAAGCTTTTTCACAAAGAGAGTGTCTGAAAAAGAGGCAGTGATTTTAATGACACATGCCTTTAATCACCTTAAAGCCAAGAATTCCCTCCCAGATAAGGTAAAAATCAAACCAAACATTAAAACATAACAATACAATCCACTTTTGATTTAAAATAATAATGATGAACACAGTTGTAAGGAACAGACAGGGTGGCAAATCATGTTTCCTTTCCAGAAAATGAAAGAGAACATAATCTTTTGTTCATTCAGACCAAGGAAACCAGAGGAATGGAATTGTGCCAGAAAAGTCCCCCAAAAATTAAGGCTGGCCAGGGGGAAACTCCTCTTCAACTTTTCAAAGAGTCCAGCCTTAGCAAGTAAGGGAGAAGAAAAAAAATTTCTAACTCAACAGGGCAGTTATCTGCAGATAAATTTAAAAAGAAAACGACCAAAACAAGAAACGAAGAAGTATATAAGAATCAGTTGAGTGGGGGAGAAAAGTAATCACTTTTTAAAAAGATGCACATATTATTTTTGATGTACGAAGAGTTAAAAACATGAAAACACATGTTAGTGTTGACACAAAAAGTATTAAGGATCAAAATGCTCAACTATATGCCTATCTGGAAAGAAAAAGAAGCCTCATTTATTTATGTTTGACTGAGGGACTCCAGCTATTATCTTGGTATCTCTCAGAACAAAAGTGACATCTCAAGAAACAGGGTTGTGGTTGGGGTTTTTTAACTTCCTATTGCAACATTTTCCTGCAAGGAGGAACAGACTGTGACTCTAAACATTGCTGCCTCTACAGCCAGAAAGAGTGAATGCCAGTGGGAAATTCAAGGCATTCCCTCAACTGTGTGGAAGGAGGATTTTAGTTGCACGGAATCCACTACCTCCTGTTGCAAGTGTGAAAGAAGGACTCCCAGCTCCCAGAGTGTGGGTAGGGAGAAAGTGAATTTGATCCAAACAGAACAAATTTTTAAGACATTTGACAATTTTGACATCATGCCATCCCTAAATAATGAACCAATGCCTCAAGTTTAATTGGTCATATAAAAAGCAGCACAAATCCGATATGTCAAACAGAAATGACAAAAATATCATCAGGTCATCTTACACATGTACAAAAAGGAAACAATCTGACAGCTCTCATTTCCTGATTGTTGCAGAACTACACTTTAGAACAGTTTGTAATCATACTGGAAATTTTACCTGTTCTGCAGAGCTTCAAAGCTTCCATACACCTTTGGCTTTCTTGTAGCTTCCATCACATTTTCTTTATTTGTTATGTCAGTCACCAACTCCTATATGGAAAGAAAGGGAGCTATTTCAACTCTCAAATTTATTTCTGTTTTTTATACTTCATATGGTTTACTAAACTGGGACAGGAAAACCATGGGAAAAAGAGCTGGAAGAATATGCCTAATCACCTTGCTTTAAGTTCTATTTTTTAGATGGAAAAAGAAAAATAATTAAAGGCACAAACACCTATTTTGACAGCGTTTAGACTGAATGTGAAAGAAAAGTAAAATGAACAGAGAGAACTGCAAATATCACTGATGATACTATTAAAACTCTTCTAAAAGAGTTCTTCTAAATGACAGATTTTAACAGAATTATTAATTTAGATTATTTCTGCTCATGTGAGCTCAATGCCTTTTTCAATATGCACCATGAAGAAACTTATCCACAGATTATTTCATTGCTCTTAACAGGGTTCTCAGCTTGTACAAAAAATATACTTTTTTTGGCATATAGTGAGACATGCTGCTGTCAATGTTTCTAAATTACAGATTTAAACAATTGGAAATATATTTTAAATTTCAAGCACAGCAGCTCCCTATAGAACATTATCCTATATTAGCTTTTCAGAATTGTACATGATGAGAACTTTCCCTGGTATCTGCAGACTGAATTACAGGTATATTGACAACACAAAATTATCATCTTTACTATGCAACGGTTCAGTGATTTTTTTGGGTCAGAGTGAACAATTAAGGCACAATGTTTTGTGTCAGTTCAAGTGTTTATGTTGATTGCTGTAGTTACCTTTGGCCATTAATAAATAACAGACCATGAACTTGTATTTCAACCATCGCTTTCCTAAATGGTATGGAGTTGGCAGAAAAGATTTCTGCATCTCAGCAGTATTGTGTCTCTATGTGCCCCCAGGAGGTTAAAAAGATAACAAAGAGTAAATAAAAGAAGATCTCAAAGACAGGTGAAGGAATGACCTGCAGATCTTTGTCTCAAATTGTGACACCACCAACTGCCAGTCTATGTGAAAGGAAAACAAGGCACATAATTACTTTGATGAAGATACCACGTGTTGAAATTCCATCCAAATGGGAATGACAGAATCTGCCACGTTTAATTTACTTTGCCAGCCTTTCATTTGTTCAATGAAATATACCACACATTTACTCTTCAGAATCATTTGCATTTGAAACCAGAAAAACAAATTTTAAAAAAGCCAAAAAAACCTGCACTAATCAAAATAATTTATCAAATAGAGGAACTAAAGCTAACAACAGCTTAACAAATTCTCCTGTAATTGTTACTATTGTATATCATAAGAGAAGACATCTTTACACACTGAAAACGGACAGCATATTATCAAAGGATTTTTTAAAAATTGAAGGAAATACAAGCTGAGAAAGCTGAGGTTATTTTTAACTCCTACATGGAGACAGGAATTTTTTAGGATACATATAGTTACATAGCATACATGTAAATTCCCAGTACTAAAACCTCGCAAAAATATAAATCTGCAATAAAGATTCAGGAAAAAAGTTTTAACTAACCAAGTGTATCAAGGGAGTGAATAGTATTGATACAATAATAATATTGCTATTAATCAAATTCTTATTTGATTGTTACATAAAGTTTCAAGCAGCTGTTCATTGGACTGAATTAAAGGAATTTCTATTCTCTCATGCTCTTGGTGAAAAAATTCCATGGCAGTCCATGTTTGGCTGATTCCTGCCAAAATCTGGGAATAATAAGAGCAATAATAACATCTGTCTATATATATCACATTTCATACTTTGAATTGAGAACTTTAATTAAATTATATGTAATTTAAAGTGATGGTAAGCTACACCACAGACAAGAAGTTCATTTTGCTAAGCTGTGAATTTTGATACCTACGTAAGTCACATGAAAATATTCAGTTCTATCATTAATCTCTAGCAACAAAACCTTAACAAACAAATAGTTTGTTACATACTATTCTGCAAAAAAACAGAAGAAAAAAAATGTACATCTCTCACCTTTTCAGTACTCAACTCTTGTGCAGTGTTGACAACTACACTTTGGACTTCATCTTCTACCTTTATGAAGCTGGAGTCCCAGAAGGTCTGACAAGGTAGTATCTTCTGCTCCTAAAAGACTGGCCTGTAAAGAAAAGAGACAGCAGGCAGCAAAATAAGCCAATGAACAAGAAAAGTCAGACATAAGCATATAACAAAATGTTCAAAAGGAATCTAAAAAATACAATTAAATATAGTTATATGCACTCTAGATACCAGATGTACTTTCAGATTTACACCAAAAGTGTGGACTTAATCAGCCTAGCAGAAATATTTCTTGATGCTGTCACAGGTTTTTTTGGTTTTGTCTTGCACTGTGGTGTTTTGTACTTCATAACACTAAATGTAAGTTTATTTGCACAGCTGCCATTGAAGCTGATGTGAGATACAGACTCAGTATTTGCAGACTAGAAACCTTGGGGAGTGATGGGGGTATTTGCAATATTTTGTTACTGCTTGGTAGGATATCAATTTTAAAAAACTTTGAAATTTTTATCTGTGATTTGAAAAGATGACAGTCAATTCTTTTTTCATTTTCTTTTTGTTAAAAAAAGAAATCACAATTTTGTGCTAATCCTGCTTAGGAGCTTTCTGCATTAAAAATAAGTTGAAATGTGCTTTTATTAAAACTGTATGTGATAATTTATTGGTATATTGAAAAAAAAAAAACCGTTCTCTTGCACTCTCTTCTATGCTTCCAGCTTTACAGATTTTTTAATTCTAAAAATGACAAAAAAAATTTGGAAATTGGTCTTAATTTTTTTTTTTTCAAAATGGTTTAAAAGAATTTTATTCAAATTTTGAAAACCAACAACTGATCCACATTATAACCTATGAACCAAAACCACTGGGATTTATTTTGAGGCAGAAAAAAAAAGAATCAGAATTGGCTAGGTGGAGTCCACACTTTTGAAGCAATTTAGGAGAAGACATCTATGATGAAGTCTGATTTTTCTCTTAAAGAACTAATAATTGGGCATGCAATGAAGCTTATTGGTTTCTGAATGAAACAAATGTGTAAACAAGAAGAAACTTTATACCTGTTAGGTTCAAGACTTTATATTCAACCACTGTACTGTCTGTGAGCCACATCTCTAGTGTCCTGCAAATAGCCTGGGGAGTCTTTGTTGTTATTTTTACTTCATACTTCTCTCGTCCCATTGGAATTTTCTCCTGCAGGGCTACTGTCAACACAACATTGAAGATACTTCAAGCAAAAGAAGGGCCCTCCCTTTAAAAATGAGTACCTTCCCTGCAGCTCCCAACACTCTGGAGCTATGTCCATGAGCAGAGCAGATGAACCTTCACAAATTCCACCTGTAAAAATCATTTTTTTCTGGAGGGGTCTGTCACAAACCCCCTCCCTCTTTTTTATTTCACGTACTGCCTCAACTCAGAAAAGTGACAGCATAGTTTTACCTACAGCTCCACAGGGGCTGGAAACTCATACAGAAAAATGAAGTTTTAAAGGAAAGCCCCCAAAACAAAGCATGTTCCAGAACATTCAGTTTGGACATGAGTAATAAACCCACCAAAACATCCAAGTGGGTGGGAAGAGTGAGGAAGGGGTGGCACTGAGACAGATAAATTACAGAAATAGACGGCTGTGGAACCTGCCTTGGCAAACCTTCTGAGCTGCACATCCATCTGTTCCACATTAATCTCTCTCCACTGGGTTTTAGCCCAATCATCAATGCTGCTCTGAAACAGAAAGTACAGATAAAAGCATCAACAACATTTGGTAAAGAACAAGCTTCTGCTACAAAACAGATAAATGGATGCTGGGGAAAGCCCATCCTACAGCAATAGCTCGTGGGCCTTAATTTTTTCCTACACCACCATCACTTAGCAAGCACACATAATAATCCATCTTCTCTAAATTAAACTCAAAAGCCAAGCATTTTAACAGTTTCATGCTTCAGTACCTGACAAAAACATACAAGTTCAACTTTCTTGCGCCATTAAACACACACCTATACCCACAGGCAACATACAGGTGCACCTTGGAGATGTGGGGAAGCTGCCCTGCAGCTCCTCCTGGGGGTGCTACAAACAAAATTACAGAAAGAAGATCTTTTACAGGTATTTTTAACCTTGCCTAGGAAGGCCAGCAGCTTGAGGGAAAGAGAACTTTGCAAGACTGATTTCCCATAGGGCTCTGTACACTGACTTTTCTGTACTCTTGCTTTGAGATTTGTAGAGCTTTCTAATGTACAATCCTGAGTTCTGAAGTGGAATTTTATGGATTTCTGAATTTTTACTCAGTTATTTTAATTAATCAAGCAAGTTATTGGTATTAAAAAACTCTAAAGGAAACTACAAAGTTTGTTTTGCTTTGGGATTATCTTGAAATTGTTCACTTGGGAACAGAGATATTTTTACTCTGGGTATCCTAAAACATAGCAACTATAATTTCAAAAACAAAAGGAATAGTAAAATCTTTGGTATTTGATTTTTTTAAAATCAAAACAATAGCACTTCTAGGATCAAATTAAAAATATGACTTTCAAATATATTCTAAATTTATAAGTAATTCTAAGAAAAATCTTACATTAATATAAACACAAATATCCCACACTTTCTTGAGCAACTGCACTTCTTTCCAACATTGTTTCATGTGCTTGCAGCCTGGAATAGATACTTCAAATAGTTCTGTAGATGGATTCCTGCATTAGAAACATTTCTTTTTCCAGCATCTCATGCTCTTGATTTGCCTGGAAGAGGGAAGGAACACTCAAAGTTGTTGTAGGGTATATTGAGCTTACTTAACCTGTCAGTGAAATTTATAGATCCTCCATATATGATTCAATATAAAAAAAGATGAGAGAATTATGGCAAAGAGGTTACAAAGCTGTGTTTGCATTGCCTCTGAAAGCATCCAAAAGTACACAAAGGACTCTATATTCAAACCATAAAAGAAAAGCTGCATAGAAAGAAGTTAATTTATATTCTTGTATTCTTTAACTTATTAAACCACTTCTTAAAGTTGTATAAATGTTAACAAAGTCCCCTCATGATGCTTTAAAAAAGGTCCACTAAATAGTCTACTTTAGACTACCCTATTCAAGAGGACATCATGCTGTGTAAAAGAACATGAGCAAGCATTCTGAATTTTTAACATTTTTTTGTGGTGAACATATGCAACACTGGAAGAGAAACAAGACACCTGAATTTTGTGGCACTAGAATTATACCAGCATCTTGAAAAAAAAAATACCCAAACCAACAAACAACAAAAACCCCCAAAACACCAGTAAAACAAAAACCCTCCAAAACAATCCCTCAAAACAAACCAAATAAAAAATCCCAAAAACTTAACAAAACCCCAAAAGACCCAACTCACAAATATTTTAATGTGTACATTGAAATATCATTAACTTTTTTACTGAAAGGTTATAAGCAAATATGTTTTTCTGAGATTCCTCATCACCTCACTGAGATGAACACACGGATTTTCCACGTCAAACTTAAAGGGACCTTCCATTTGAAATCTTTCTCTGGATTCCATCTGCTTACCCATGAAGAACAGGTAGCAACACTTGTCACTGATTATGTTCTTATTAAGAAAAACAGAGACAAAAAGGACTGATCCCAGAATTCAACATACGTCAAGTAAAGTGCATTTTCTTCTGATTAACTGCGATGTCAGATGCCTGAAGAGGCATCTGTGCTATCCCGACACAGTTCTATTCTTAATGGCATGCCATTCTTTGGGAAACTCCTATTTAACAGAGTAATATTTTCTTTAAACAAAAAGTATCACACATGGCAGAAATATACCAGTAAAATCTGCATACTCCCAGTGAGAATACTCCAGCATCTACTTATGAATAAGAAATTATAGTTGATGAATTATTCAACCAAAACTATACTCTGTGTCATAGCTTTTACTAGAATTTTTGCCAACTGTAAAAGAATTTATTTTATGGATCATTGGTAATTATAAACTATTTGAACTTAATAAAATCAGTATATGTATAATCACATAAAACTTCATTTTAATTATGTTGGGAATCTTCCACACAGTAAAACAGAGAGTTCTATTCCTGCTGCTTTAACATGCTTTCAAATATGTAAAGATGGCCTGGGAATAGCTTTATCATTCCACAAATCTCCCCAAGATCTAACCAAGAAAAAAACATTCAGTGAAAAGAAATTCCATCAGGATGAAAAAGATATATTGACAGGTGGTTTTTGTCTGAATCAAAAGTACAAGAAAGGGAAGCTTGAATCTGAGTCACTTCAGAGTAACTAGAAAACCAGCTAAAGGTACACATCAAAAATTCTACCGAAAGTACTAGACCAGATGGGCACAGAAATAGAAATTTCACCATGGGCTGGAAAATTTACTGATACTGGAGAGAAGTTATAATTATTTGATGAAAAACATTAATTTAACTTTCACCCAACTATATTTATCAGAATTTACAGTGCAGTGCATATCCCAAAACAGACCAAATAAAGGTCTCTCATATGCACATGCTGCTCTTAAAACGATAGCTTAGTAAGTCCTTCTTTTAGTGTCAGTAGCAAACACTACAGCTGTTGTGCTTTCCCACCTATTCTTGCCACCAAATTTTGCTTAATTCAGGTAATTCCCCGAAATTTCACTCAAAAAAATTATAACTGGGATGAGTGTGGGGCAGAATATATAGAGAAAAAGGTGGCCGAGGACGTCTGTAAGACAGCACCACCTGACAGCCATCAAATTCTACCTTTTGAGTCAATATTTGAACAGTCCCAAACTACTGCTGTGACATGGAAGGCAAAGTAACACAGATACTCACTGGAGTTTCTGTATGGGTCTGGGAGGAGGCTTACGAATGTGAACATGATTTGGTCATTATTAAGAAAAAAAATTAGCAAAAAGTAACTATGGGCCCTATTGGAGCAAAAGACAACATCTCTTTTTGAACTGATTTTCCATCATTCACATAAAACAAGTATTTAAAGAACAAAAGAAAAGATACATACACTTTATACAGTCAGGAAGTTATGTAAAATTGTTCCTTTTCTAACATAGCTAAAGAAGAATCTGGAATATTGGGTTGGTTCAACACCAAGAAATACTTCACCTCTCTCAATAAAACCTCTATCTAAAGGGAAGGAAGGAAGAAACAGTTCATCTTACATTTATCCTTTCAGAAGCCCCAACACAATGACTTTTTGTTTACTTTGCATTTAACCTCAGATACACAGGCATTAAAATACCATTTTAATGACTGGAGTATGAGAAAGCATACAGGAGACATCATTTAATTAGTATTCAGCAATTTAGGAGTAGGGATTTAAGGGCTTTTTGAAGTTTGAAAAATTAAAAGAACCACTGCATTTTACAGGGTAAGAGCTAGCTGTTATTATCACATTCCTGCATGTGTCTCTGGGGAAACCATTTACTACAGTAATGACCTCCTTTACTGTTTAAAGTAAGAACTCTTCCCTGAGCAGGTGTAGGGCAACTAGATTTCCTGCCTGGAAAACAAAGACAACGAGCCTGATGAGGAGCAGTTGAGGGAGCTGGGGTTGTTTAGCCTGGAGAAAAGGAGGTTTGGGACAGGCCTTATCACTCTCTACACCTCCCTGAAAGGAGGGTGTAGCAGGTGGAGGTCAGTCTTTTCCTCCTGGTGACAAGTGACAGGACAAGAGAAAATGGCCTCAGGTTGTGCTAGGGAAGGTTTAGATTGGATGTTAGGAAAAAAATTCTTCACTGAAAGTGTTGCCAAGCATTGTAACAGGCTGTCCAGGGAAGTGGTGGAGTCACCATCCCTGGAAATACTTAGAAGGCACGTAGATGGGGCACTTAGGGATGTGGTTTAGTGGTGAATTGGAAGTGCTGGGTTTGAGGTCGTACTTGATGATGTTGGAGGTCTTTTCCAACCTGAATGATTGCATGCTTCTATAAAAATATATAAGGCTTAAGATTTTAAGATTCTTTCATACCTCAGAAGATTACTGTCATTTTTGACTGTGAAGTCAAAGACAAACATCAGTGACATATTTAATCACAGTTCTAAGTACACACCTTAGGGTCCATCAGGAGTCTGTTTTGAGGATTACGCTTAATTAGCTTGGTTTAAATTAAACAGACAAATTTAATCCACCTGAATTTTCCATTTACTGTAGGTCTGATTTTTATATTGGTCAAGAGATTTTAACTTCTCCACATGTCTTTGAGAAATAAAAGTATTTTCTGGACTTTCTAAGAATTTGCAAAGAGGAAACCCACACCCAATAATTTTTTTTTTTTCTTTTACCATTAGCACTTCATGAACAAATTCTGGTGGAAAGCTTTATTTGTCCCCTCCTTGCATGCTATTAGCTATGTCAGTTTTCAACACTGGACTTGTTATTACTCAACAATTTAATTCATGTGTGCCTAAAGCTCTCACAGGAGCTTCCATCCCCTGTACTCCCACCTGAAAGCATGTTTGCTTAGGATCAGGACAAGAGGAAGGGACAGGCCACAATTTTCAAATAACTTGGATGTCCAGGTCCCCCATAAGTATCTTCAAAAGTTTTGCCTCCATAGAACAATAAAACCCTTTATGGGCTCCTATGAAATGTAGGACCAAAATGTCTGTATTCATTCCTTCGGTTCTTCAGACCATTTAGGCTTTCCCAAAGTAACCAGCATATTTTTCTTAATGATTTAATTATAACCTCCTCCTCATCCCCCCGCCTATTAGAATATAAATTAAGGTATTATGAACCAGCAGGAAAACGCTCTTTTATTTTTGCATTGTTCAAACCTTTTTAATGTGTTCATCATGTTCGTTTGCAGTTATCCAGTTCTTCACCAAATATTTACAATGAAATACTGCAATTTGGGCAAATTATCTCCACAGACAAGTTTTTTTTTTAGAAAGTTTACAAGACGGTTAAAAGTTTGAAAAGAAAATAAAGAGAGAAAAAGCCCAAACAGCAAAGTAAGCACTAGAGTTCTTTCTGTAGTACTCCTAACATGAAATCTCACCAAAAATGTTTCTGAGGTTCAGAGATTGGCACCGTACCAAGCTATACTGTTGGTATGTGTCATGTGCTTACCAACAAACCACGTGTTTCTAAATATGCTCTTAAATTATCCCCAGCAGATGAATTCTAGAATGCTAAAGAAAGACAGATTAGCTCAGATCCTAGAAAGTATGGAATTCGACTTTCCAGATCCAGACATATACCCCACACTCTTGATACTTTCTAAATCACAGAATATTCTGAGATGGAAAGGACCCACAAGGATCATCAAGTCCACCTCTTCAGCAAAATCCCACCCTGCACTTCCTAACTTGTTTGTTTTCTCCCCTTTTTTTCCTCAGATATATCCTCTCTCATAAGTCACTAGGCTCTTCCTCCTGAGTCTCACAAAAATTCCAACTCTTACTTCTAAGTTAATGTTTTCTAGAGGAAAAAAAGCACCTAATCCTGTAAAAGCTTACCAAACAAGTGGCAAGCAGAAGTAATTTTTCCAAGTTGCCTTCCATTCTCATTGATATCTGTATCTTAGGACAAGTTATCTGCCTTTAGAAAGAGTAGATGTAATAGTGTATATATTATCTGAAATCAGTGAGATTACAAGTTTGGAAAGAAACAGGGTAAACATTAAATGCAAGACACTCATTTAATTGCTAACAATGCCAAAAGTGTCAACCTCAGGAAAATTCATTTATTCAAAATTAGCAGTTAGCTATTCATTATTACTGCCTTATACTTAGCCCAACTAATTTGCAATACTGTAAAACAGTTTGAGAGCAATACAATGTCATAGAATGTATGTCTAAAATGGACTTCAAGAGCAATTAGTTCATGTTCTTGCCCCAAGAAGATATTTGCTACACCTATGCAATTTGCAAAAGAGGTTTTTTTCTAGCTCTCCCTGAAAGATTTTTCAGTAATGAAGAGCCTGTCACCTACCCTAGCAATCTGTTCTAGCAATTCATTATTCTTGGCATGGAGTGGTTTTCCCAGCCATCACGCTTGAACCTTATACACTTTAAATTAAGTTCAGTACGTTCAGGGTGTAGAAAATAGACTATTTCCTTCCTGTGTGCAGAAATCTTTAACGTATTTGAAGATTCATGCCTGTTCTCTCTCTTCTTCTTCAGCCTCAATGACTATCAACAGATCCTTTTTCCCAAAGTGTAATGCCTGAGCACAATACTCCACTAGAGGCTTCATCAAGGCTGATAGACGTGAGATTTCACATCCTTGTGCCTTTCAGGACAACCACTCATCTGAACATTTACTTACTTACCTCTTTCTTAATAACGTGACTTCACTTACTCATGTTCAACATATGACAACTCCTAATTCATATTTTGACAAACTGTTCCTAATCAGTTATTTCCTATCTTACATTTTCATTATTCCCATATAAGAATAACACATGCTACAGCAGAAACATGCTCCAACTATCCAGGTTAACTATACACTACACTGGGTGGAGAGCCTGGACACACCTGCCATCCATGGATTCTCCAAGCCTCGTGCAGACAAATGCAAAATGCAGAGCGTTAGTGAGCTGAGAATATCCCTGTTTCTTCGAATTACATTTTAGATCTGGCTTTAGCTATGGGTTAACTTCTGGAAGGAACCTGTAGTTAGAACATCACCAAAGCAAGAATAGAATCATAGAACACAGTTTGATTCCCAGCTGCAATACATACGTCAGTATTTCAAGGCATTCAATTCACAAATAGCTTAACTAAAGCTGTAATTTAATGCCCAAAACTAATGATAAAGAAACAGTTTCATATATATGGGTACTGACTTTGAGCACAGATTCTAAACTAGAACAGTCATGAAATTCTACACAAAGAACTGAGGCAACACATCTGCCAAGATCCAGGATTTTGGCTTTAAAATCAGTATAATCATCTTCAAACTCCTATAATGTTAAAAAAAAAAAAAGAAAGAGAAGAAAGTATAAAATGCATGTTTTTCCAATGGAAGAAAAATCTGATAGATGGCATATGGTAATGCTAAACACATATCTCACCTCTGTCACTGAACACACTTCTGAGATTTTTCAGTACTGCTTTAAGCAATGAGCAACGGTCGATACCATTAACGGGGAGAATTGTTTTGGGTTTTTTTAACAGAAACTGAGTTAGCAACTGAAGGATTTGCTTAGAAATACAGATTGATTTTAAATAACAGTTTCAGATACAATGCAAGTGTACTGCAGCAAAATCAATACGTGTGTACTAGTGACTCCTTTGTTTAAGAAGAATAGTAAGAGGGATAGCCATCTATATTGCCCTTGCTTTTTTATGCTGTTTCATCCTGGTAACCCTCCTGTTAAATAAAGATCTTCTCAACAAGTTTTTACAAGGCCAAATTATGTCTATGTATTATCATTAAGAAGGTTGTTATGCGCATCAGACTTCAGCTACTCAAATACTTGAAGTCAACTCCCTATGTAAACAGTATCTTTTGACTGAGTCATTGTTACATTTAATTAGGTTATCTTAATCCATGGCTACCACATGTATCAGGCTATAGAACAATAGTCATTTTCTATAGCACAGATGTACTCTATTAATACTCAAGGTAATTAACCATGTTCACAGATGCAGACTTTTGGAAAAATAATAACAGAGCAGAAAATAGAGGTGCATATTAATGCTGGCTCTAAAGGGAGAGCTCCAGCACCTTCTGCTTTGTTCTGTTAGCAACACAAAGGGCAACATGCAACACGTACATGTAAAGCTACACTTGTTACTTTGCTAAATACGTTAAACTTTAATCATCACTGAGAAATTTTTTCTTTGCAGCTTCTCTGCACCTCTTTCCTGTTGCAAGCCACTTGAAAAACAAGTAAATAAAGAAATAGAAGTATCAGTAGCCTAGGTGGACATTTAAATAAAATCCAGCACCTTTGAATGGGCATATCAAATTAACTTGTTTATTTAAGAATCTTCTTCCTTTCTAACTCCCTCCATCCCTCAACTAACATGGATTTTGTTTGTTTGAGGTTTTTTTGAATACACAGTACAAGCCCACTCATATGGGCTTGTATATTTTGTACATATACAAAACCCATGACAGGATGAATTACTGCACTTCCTCAAGGCAAATAAAGGAATTTAGATATAATTCTGTGGCTAAATTGGAATATATTAACTTTTAAGAATATACATATTTACTCATCAAGAATCCAAGTCTGAGAAGCCCATATTTGTGCCCTGAAAGCTAAGCACCCTTTGATACTCTTTGGGATCAGACACCCCCCAGTCACACCACAAACCAGACCACTGCTTTGTTCTGGTTTTCAGGCAATTCCATTCACATTTAAACCAGATACCTGCCTATCCAGAAGCACGTAAGGCTTTTTCCTGGAAATATGTGGACACTATTCATATATCATGCACTTAACAGCATGAGCCTTGAAGTTTCTGACAAATAAATTAGCTGTAAGATGACAGCTAATGTTTGATAAAGCTCCTGATTAGGATGGTAAAACCCAAAGGCAAATAGTTTCTGAAGAACCTAGGAAATAAATATTTTAGTGGTGACAGTAAAACCAGTCTGTAATTGGTGCTTGGTATTTCAACTGTGCTTCTGCTGTCAACACTAAGACTGCGTGCATGAGGAAGAATGGCTCAAACTGGAAAACTAATACTCATTGACTGCTTTACCTGGCAATAAGCTGGAAAGTCAGCAAATTTATAATGCAGAATGCTCATTCAGGACTGTGCTAGAAAGGCTGCTTTTGTCCTAAGTCAGCCAAGTCACTAAGGAAGCACTCATCACCTCAAAAATGGATCAGCTCAAACACTCCTTCAGTCTACATCTGAACAAATATGATAATTACTGTACACAATTACAGTTTAAAACTGTTATTCAAGCATCTCACCAACATTTATGTTTATACACTCAGTATGCAGGGAATCCTCCAGAGGTAAAGGCAAGACCAGGTAAACTACACACATACCTCAGAAGGGGTGTCTTGAACCCACATCTCCCACAGACAAGGATGCTTCAGAGCTTCCCAGTGTTTCAGAAGGGAGAAAAAAGGCAGCAGTAGGTCACTGCTGCCATTCACATCTCCTTTCTGAAGCAGCTTTGTGCAGGAATCAGCAGGAATTTACTGTGAATTGTCAGGAATTTTATCAGGAGCAATGAAATTCAGAAGAACAGTAATGAGTCCTGGCCCTGAGATATGGAAAGCTTTGCTATGGATTTGAAAGCAGTACCGGGATTTTAGTCCAAAGGCATTAACAACTCTACAAGGCTTCTTCATGAACTAAGCATGTGCCATTAATTTAGTTCAGATCTGGTTTATGATCATTCCTCTGGGTTTTTAATTACCTAGATTAAGATATATACTGGCAAGAAAAATCAGTGTATGTACACAGAGAATATACTTCCTACTCCATCTAATGGAGCGGTAAAACTCTATATTCTGCTAATCATTTGCTTATAAGTATCATTAATATATACTTTATTATATTATTTTTGTTATTTATTATTTTAACAACTTTAATATTTGGGTCTGTTTCCAAAAATTTGCCTGTTTAAATAATACCTTATCCAAAAAAACCATTTCTCACACATACAGCAATCTCTCTCCTTAACACACTGCCAAAATTGCCATACAGAAGATCCAAGCTCTCAGTGGCCAGCAAAGATTATACCCCTGGGGAGGCTGAGCCCACCTTCTAATGGTGTGCATCTGGGCAAACCCAGCAAGCTTGTGGGTACACAGGTGCCAGGAGCACAGGGAAATGGCAGGGACACAGCTAGGAGAATCCCTTTCTGGATCAGGATAGTGAAGAAGGGAGTTATCCCAGGGCACCCATTACATCTGCACCTGGAGCTGGGCACACACCTGTGAGGGGCAGACCTGGCCTCACCAGCCCCCTCACTTCAAGTGGAATTTAATCAATATTTCCCTGCTCCACAAAGCTTCAGGGTAAAAATGAAGGACAGGAGACAGAATTTGGCTGCCTTCCTGCCAGCTAAGTGCTCTGGCCAGCAGGCAGCAAAGCCAACTACATAATATGATGGAGTGCTTCTTTATTTGAATTTATGTTAGAAGGGGATTAAATCCTTCTAAAACTCTAATTTTCCAACTTCAAAGATATTAATAGCCACGAACTAACATCAAAATTTTGAAAATTACCAAAAAAAAGTGTCTAAAAAGCACAGTAATAAATATTCTGTTTTACCACAAAGACATACCATGACTGCTAATGAGCAGAGTGTTAGGAGTTATTTTATCTTTTATTGCAAGACACTTCTATAAACCAACATTTTAGAGAATTTTAGAGAAAAACATTCTCCATCTTTTGAGTAGAATCAACTGATTTTGTATCTACACCAGAACTGCATGTAAATTACAGCCTAACACTCGGGAAAAAAAACATACAGAACTGAAACTCAAAATCTTTGGCGAGAGCCATCTAAATATTTCTCTACATGTGACACTTCTAAATAAATCACGTGATCAGAAAAAAGCATCCAGAAATCTATCCTTAAGAAAATTAATTTCTGTTTTAAAGAAGAAATGGTAGACTCTGTACCCAGCTGTGTTGGAAGCCTATCTCATGCCTAGTCCCATTCAAAGCTATAAAATTCCCAGTGTCACAACCTCCAAGTTTACAGATACTTTTGAATAAACAAGGAAGAAGCAGTACAAATGCCTGTGTACAGGGTGCAATATTACTGTGTCTGTAGTCTGAAGGATCATGTTCTCCTTCTGAAGAGCTTTCCAGAAACAACTCAGTCATTCTGCAGACCTGCTCACTTTAAATATCCCCCTTGAGTCCATCAAAATCTAGCTTTTTCAGCTTTCGAAATTCCAACATAATAATGAAATTTTCCGTGATCAAATTAATAAAAATTAATTAACCTCTACAAAAAAGTCAGTAACAAACCTATGTTTGAGATGGTTTTTGCCATTTGACCTTTTCCCTTCTGGTTTGGCAGAATAAGCTATGAAAGAAAAGTGAAGGAGCAAAAGGTATTTCCAGCAAGGCTTTATCCTGGTTGAGTCCCTTACAGGATTAAAACACAAGTGGAAATGAATTGTCCCATAGAGCATACACATTTAACTCCGCTCCAATTTCAGCAGATTATGTTAAAAAAGACCTAGACGAAAAAGGGCAAGCACTCCAAAACACATACTTTCATGTATAAACACATGATTTATTATAATAACAGAAAATGTTGCTATGAAAATTAAACTTAAATCTTTCCCAGAGGAATAAAATTGAACACACTTTAACCTCTTTTGTAATGTGTGCCAAATTAATTTCTATGGTCTCTGACTTCACTCGAATGAAGTAATTGTTTTATGCCCCAAAGGGATAAAAATAACAGTTTCCTTGTATGTTTAGAAATGAGCAACAGCTATTCTCCCTAGGAGCAAACCAGTCGTGAGTTCCCCAAGCAGACCCCCAATCACTGCAAACTCCTCAGCTTCCCTCAGCTGTCCCCTCACCCCCTGGCACAGGGCAGGGCTCTCTGTGGGCCCACCTGATGATGAAGAACAAAGAATTCCAGCAAGAGCTACTTCATGTACAATGGCTGTGCACGATGTCTCTCAGCACGATGGCTGCCACTTCTGTAAAACTGCTGGCACAGGATGCTCTTCCCAAGCAGCTACAGCTAACCTGCACAAAAAGCACCTCAACCTCTCTTTCTGATGACAGACAGCCAAGAGCCAGCACATTCACCCCAAACCTCTTTCACAGATTGCTGTGGTGGGCACTGTCAGAATCAGTAAGACTGGATTTCTTACTCTTGGATAGTATTTTATAGGGAAGGGGTGGAGCGGCACACTGTCTGGATAATTGCAGAACTATAGTACATAGTCTTCCAGCTCGGATCCCAAAAGTGAGCCTCACAGTTCCCAGAAGGACATGGGTCCAGAGGAGGGCCACACAGATCATCAGAGGGATGGAGCACCTCTCCTTGGAGGAAAGGCTCTGAGAGTTGGGATTGTCCAGGCTGCAGAAGAGAAGGCTCTGAGGACATGTTACTGCAGCCTTTCAGTACTTAATGGGGGCATATAAGAAAGATGGGTACAAACTTTTTAGCAGGGCTTGTTACTATAGGACAAGGGATAATAGTTTTAAACTGAAAAAGGGTAGGTTTAGACTGAATATTAGGAGGAAGGTTTTTTTAGAATGAGGGTGAAGAGACACAGAAACAGGTTGCCCAAAGAAGTTTGGGATGCCCCATCCCTGGAAACATTTAAGGCCAGGTTGGATGGGGCTCTGAACAACCCGATCTATTTGAAGATTTTCCAGCTTATTGCAGAGGAATTGAGCGAGGCAACCTTCCCTTCAAACTCAAACTATTCTATGATTCTGTAACTCCAATAAGGAGCCAGTCTTTACTCCTACTACAACTGCTTCCCATTTCAGCAAAGAATAATAAAAAAGGCCCCAGGAGCAGGAACCAAAAGCTATGGCTACTCCCATCCTACACAGCTGACTAACCACAATATTAGAAAAACATTCTGCACTTCTTTCCTGACCTCAGATTTTCCACTTTCCCTTGCTTATTGGCACAGATTTACAAAGGGAGATGAAGGGTATTGTGTCTCATCCAAGGACTAGCCTAAAACACTACATTTTTTCTAGCTATAAATAGATGAGTCCTTAGTTCTTAGAGGCAGGTGCCATGCTCAGGAGAAAGTTCTAGCCATGAGCTGCATGTGGAGACTAGCACTTTACTAAAGCAACTTTCAAAACCCTAAGAAGGGTTGGATTTAGGAAACACCTTTGCAATTTCTCATAATGCTATTACTAGTCTCCTCCTTGCACAGCATGTGACATTCTCATCCTGTTCAACACTCTGAACTCTCCTCTATGCACTGTGATTTTGTGTTCTGGATATCAGAAACTTGAGTCTTGCTGTCTGCATGACTGAAAATAGCCCATATTTCTCAGATACTGTATTTATTCAGCAGCACAGGTAATAAGTAATACCTCAATCTTCAGTGAGCTTTTAGGGAACATATCAGATCTGGAAAACAACATCTCAGATGTGAAATCCCATGGTTTAAATTCCTTGGCACAGGCGAAGTAACTCTCCAACATGTTTCTGTGATTAAAGAATAAATCCTTAAAGTTTTTAAGGTAGTTTTAGCTGTTTTCACATGCTCCAATGCTTCTTCAGTTTCTTTGAAAAGATTTTTTGGTGAAAGATACAACCTAGACTAAAATGTAAATAAATGGGCTGCAGAAAAAATTGTTTTGAAAAATTACGTTTCAAAATGTAGTCATGACACAAGTCACAAAGTTACTTTTCAATTTATATATAAACAAAAACCCCAATATGTACTATATTTTAAAATTGTTACCTCTAACTATTCTAGTTTTATAATTATTTCATAATGCAGTGCTCACTTTTGAGGTGCTCCCCAAATATGCTCAACATAGTCCAGCTAGACTGGCTCTCATGTATCATCTTCTGTACAGTGAACATTCAGAAAGTAACAGTAAAGGGAGTTTTTGCCTCTCAGTAAAAGTTTGACATAACACCACCATAGCCCTTGGGTACTAATTCTCCTATAGAAACACAGAAATGGCAACATGAGTCCTCCTAGCTTTTATCACTTAGCAAATTAGCAGAAGAGGGCTTCCCCAACCCTAGAATCACACAAGCATATGTAATGTATAATTTTCCTATTTCCTGACCAACAAAAATGCTCCAGAACAGTGAACCCTACAGAATGTCTTTTCTTGCCAACATTTAAAAGTGCTCTTGCTCCCAGCAGTACACATGGTTTCAGTGGAAGCATGGGGAAAGCTTACTGGTGACAGAAAATGGCTCAAGGCAGGTCATTCACAGTTTGTTTGCAAAGTCCATATTTTCTTGGCTTGTGCAGCTCCTACCAGCATTTTGAAATTCATGTAAGGAAACAGCTACCAAGAAATGTGATAAGAAAAGAGGCAGCAAACTTATGCCAACAAAGGGGGGTAAGGAGCAGCAACCCAACCTGAAAAAGTTATATGGCTTCTGGAGAATTTTTTTTCGGTAGACAAGAAGCGTATTTCATTCTTAAATACACAGTACCTGAGTGGTATGGCTGATGACTATCTGATGACTATTTATTCATTTCAGCTTCAAATATAATAATCTAATACTGCTTGAAAGTATCTGTAATGTAATTTTAGTGTTTATTAGGCAGCTAAAAGACAGATTAAATCCATGCCTTTTTCCATGGTGTCCTGTGTATCAGCTAACATTTATTTATTAGGTACTTAGGTGGTTTACAGTCCTTACTTGAAGCTACCTGATGCAACTATGACTCACACAGGCATGCTACAGAACTCAGAGTAGCTCCATATCAGGCAGACGGCGTGAAATAAAGGTGGGATTAAATTACGGATCTTTGGGAATTTCATCTTCCAAAAGAGCTGAATGTATTTTTCCAGTGGTCTCAGCTAAAGATCAGTATCTTGGGCTTTTAAAAGTGCTGTAAAAATATAAAAGGGAAAAACACTATGGCTTAAGAGACGATGGTTTCCAAGCTAACCAAGACTCAATGAGGAATGTAAGTTATTATTTATTTAAAATAGAAAGATATGTAGGCTTTAGTGGCATGTTACAATGAAAGATTGCTCATGAAGCTGCACAAAGGCTCATCAAGTAGCTATGATGGTTTCCATTCCACTGCTGGTAGCCATGGATGCTTAACACCTTTCTAGAATGTCTGCAGTTCCTCTCAATGATGCCAACGAGACCAAGGAGAAGCAGGAATCACTGCAGATGCCTAGGTCATGGAAATGTGAAATTTCTACCTTGAATAAAAGGAAAATAAGTCTGAAGTCTGCAACCATTTTAAACAGGGTGTATGTTGGACAGGCTAGGTCTGGTCACAAAAGGTCTAATAACATATCAGATAATACTCCTGTCCAATCTGGCACCAAGTACATCCTGACATTCTGAAAAAGAGCTGTGTTCCAACCGCTGGTGTTATGTTCAATGGCTTGGCCTTTTTCATCAAAAGGGAAAAGGACTCCATGCTTTCCTCAAGCTGGAAGTTTAACAAACACTGACAACTTATTCTCACCATTTGTAGAAGTTTCTGCTGTTTTGCCCTTCAGCAGAAGGCATGACACACCTGCTCTGGGCTCCTGCTGGCAAAGGATGACACGGGAAAAATTCAGACTCACACAAGCAGCTTGTTTTGGTCTCTGTTCAACATAGGCCTGTTCTTTTCCTGCTCAAAAATTCATTAAAATGAGAGATGTAGAGCAATGCCAGCCTGTGGCAAGGTCCTGGTGAATAATGCTTTCTTTCCGTCACCTGGAAGGTGTTCCACACAAATCTGGCCTCAAAATTTTAGAAGGGACCTGAAATTTTTGCACTCTGTCACTGTAGACTAATTGCTAATTAAAGACACCTGATGAAATATTGAAGCTTCAATCCTTACTTCTAGTCCTATGTCAACACAAAAACTGTTTCACTATATTTCAATTCACTAATACAAAATTATGACCTCCATCAACAAACCAAAATTTTAACACAGGGATTAAAAAAAAGAAATAAATTTGTAAGCATGGTTTTATTTTTCAGGTTTTATTAAAAACCTTTATCAGTGATCTTTAACCAGGAGTAAAATAGGTACAAAAATATTTGAAAGTGTAAGCTTTTTGCAGAACTAGTGTCTCCTAAACTGAATAGCATTATAGAAAGAGCTGGTATTTTATTATATTTCATTAAAATTTAATTTTACATGCAAGGTATTATATTAGCTAATTATTTCTCTATTGCTAACTGCCTTATTTTTTTTTTTTGTAGTAGAATTTATCTATCTACAGATTTACTGCATCTAAAGTATCAAAAATAAAGCTGAAAAAAGTGCACATACTAATCGATTTTGCTACTTCTATCTCTCTCACCTATTTTTATGGCAAGAAAAGTATCCAGATAAAGTTTAAAACAAACAAACAAACAAAAAAATAATGAGCCATCTCAGCACACAAAAAAGCTCCTGCAGCTCTTACATAACTTAGCACCATGACTTACACTCTCATGTTAAGGCAAATTACGGATTACTTTGTTACAAAAACACACAAACACAAACTATCCATCTCACTCACTCTACATTTACCATCTTCTGCTTCCTTGAAAATGTCCTGAAAAGCAGGATAATACCTGCTTTTTTTGGCTTTTAAGATCTTAAATTTTTTATTTTGATCCAGACAACACTGAAGATATAATTTTACAAACGAGAAACAAAATAGTTGAAGATCATGGTTGCCTGTCCAAAAAATAGATCTTACAAGTACACTCATAGAATTAAGGAATAAATATGTCCCAAGCCTACTAGAAAATAAAGACTGATACATGCTGGCTGAAATCCTTGGAATGGCCAAAAAGTGGGGAAGGAACTGGATTCTTCACAATTCTCACTCACCTGGCATCATGGCATCAAAACCCTCTGAATAACAAGCAACGGAACAAGGAGAGGCTTAAACACAGCTCCCAACAATATTTTGCCTTTGGAAAGTAAGTAACCTTGCCTGTATTTTTAAATTAAAAAGAGCTATTTGGCTTGTAACAAGCTATGATTGTTATCATTAATCAACAGTGTCTGATTCATGGCCAAATTTGGCAATAATTTCCTAAATATAAACTTCATTCTCAAACTCATTTTCTCCAGAGTGTGAGAAATGTCATGGAAAGAAATTTAGAAGAGACAGACAAGAACAACAGAATCCCTTACAGCTATTTAACCCCCTGACATTAACTTCCTCTAATATTTAACTCAGTTTTTCTTTAGTAATTTATGCAAATTCTGATTACTTTGGGAAACCACTATAAAATATTTACAAAAGCAAAACAACATAATGGTACTTCATTTTTTGAAGTGCATAGAGAAAGGCAATCCGAAAGAAAGTTCTCCTGGATGTTTGCAATAATACCTGAGATCTCTCACTTGCTTATTTTTAAATAAAAGGTTATCTTTTCTTGCTTTCCAGAAGTTCAGCTCAGTTTGGAGGCCCAGATGAAGACCATGCAGAAGAGGATCAGCAGAATCCCTACTCCGAGTGTCATGAACCTGGTGTGACCACCATTGATTCCACTGCATGTAGCAATGTCCTGGAATTAGGATCTTGTCTGCAAAATACGAAAACAGCCCCTGAATTTCAAAGTAAATACTGCCTTGTGATAGCACAGAGCTCTTCACCCCCCCTTCCTATTTGCACTTTAAGGATGAACAACACTGAAATTTGGAATTTAGTTCTGACTAGAATAAAATAAAGAAAAAATCCTGAAGACAGAGCTAAAAAGACTGTTTATAAAGACACAGATTACATTTCAGATGTATTTACTAATCAACACCATGCCCAAACATCCTCTCAAAAATTATTGGCTGCAGATCTTTTGAATTGTTCCTTGCAGTTATTCCAGAAGTGAAAAATCTGCATTTTAATGTTTAATTTCCTAATGTTACATGGTAATTTGTTTTTTTGAATAAACATGAGACTTAACATAAACATAAAATATTAAATAGATCTTACTTAATATATTTTATTACACTTTGCCAGTGTTTACAAAAAAAGAAAATAATGATACACAGCAAAGCATTTAAATAAAATATTAATGGAGCATTAAAGCTTACATTCTGTTCCACACACTATTTTTTTTCCTTTCACTTAAGCCAATCCATAAGCTCTACCTCAGCTTTAGCTGAGTTTTTAGTAGTTACACTATTCTGCCTGGCACACATGCTTCACTACCATGACACAGAGCAAGGAGCTGACCCTGGCCAGAGCCTTCAGGACTATAAATCTTCATTTATCCAACAACTGATTGTCAATCATCTCTGTACACAGTCAGTCACAAACTGAAATCAAGGCTTAGGTTTGCTTAAGCTGTGAGCTCTCTGGATCACAGCTCATATTATTGCTGCCTCTACAGGTGAGAGATGCACACCTGACTGATTAGTGACACTCTCCCTTTTGATGCCATCCTTTGATATTAGTGTTAGTCTCATCAAAAACCATAAGATGCCTTTAATGATATGAGTTTAGTTGACATTAAACCCTTAAGCAACAGAGAAGTGCAATCTACTGAAAACAGATTTAGAAAGAAATTCAACAGAATAACCCTATTTTGTACCCTGGAAGCATAGCTTCAACTGATTCCAAATTCTGATGGCTCTACAGACAGCTTAAGTCTTACCTTTGAAATTAGTAAACCCAAAATATAAATTCCTGAAAATTCATGTTTCAGTATGACAAAACAATTACAGTTTAAAATACACTAATTGTACCAAAAATACTTTAAAACATCTTTCAGTGTCAGACATCAAAATTGACAAGTAACCTTTGAGTTACAGAATTCAGGGAGATGAAACCTTGCCATGAACTCAGTTTTAGGGTCCTGTGCAGCTAAAGATGTGCTGCTACATCCATAATGTGTCCCACTAATTCCTTTCTGTGCCAGCGACTTACAAACAAGAAACTGAAAAATAACACAACAGGAAGCAATAAGGAAAATAGGGATCCAAGTCTGCTTTTGCACACGGAGTTACAAACTCATGGTGCAGTTTAGCTTGTTTTGACAGTGAAGACATGAACAGCACAAGAGCAACCTCAGCATACACATAAGTGAGCTAAAATTGCAAAGCAACAGGTAAGCAAGTGGGCAAAAAAAAGCTGGAGAAGCTAGGATGAAAACCACAGCACTTCTGTTTATCTGCTTTAACCATCATCCATCTCCCAAAATCTAATTTATTAGGGCCTGATAGAGTAACAAACAGTTTCTCCAGCACCTTGAAGCTCAGGCTCCATCCTAGCCTGCCCCTGAGCATCACCAGCTGCTCCAGGGCAGCAGAACTCTGCTTCCCCATCAGCCCATCCTCCCTTCCTAAAAGCCTCCTGGGACCTGTCAAGCTGGTCAGTTCCCATCTCATCCACGAGGAGGGCATGCCTTACACTGCTTGTGTGCTCCCTAGAGGCTCATAAGGCAGACATTAATTTAATGAGTTCATTTGTGGCTTTATGAAGTAATTTATGCTCCCTTAACACAATAAACTCCTTATACCTCATTAAAGTGAGAATAAACTCACTTCGTAAATCTGATAGGGTTTGGATTTGCTCCAGTATGGAAAAAAAGAGGCAAAAATGTCATTGTGGGGGTTATTTTTCTGGTTTTGAATACTAAAGCCATGTTATGAGATATCACTGGAATTTAGAGACTAGATTTAAATACCAAAGTTATAAATGAAACTCCTTCTGTATATACAGAGCAAGCAGCAAATTCATGTCAAAACCTTTTCTTCCTCTTTCAGTACTTCCTTTGCAAAAGGTTTTTAAATATTTTAAAATAAAATTTCAAACACTTTGTGAAGAAAAATATTTTGTTGCTTTGTTTTGTTTTAATAGTACAAACACATGGAAATTGAAAGTTATGAGATACATAAAATACAAACTTTAGCAGGTGTTACTTCTGTGAGATTCTGTCTTCTCTTTGCAGAATATGCTAGTTAAGTAAACAGCCACAATAGTGCTACAGATACCACTTGTGACAATCAACTCTTAAATATATGTTTCCTTAACATCAAACCAAGGAAAAAATAATACCATTTTCATTTGAAGCAGAAACACCTAAGCCAGCTGAATGCCTGTATCAGTTTTCACCAAAATTAGCTGCCCTCATAAACACAGATTTAGCAATGAACTGTGAACTTAGTTGTCAACTTCCTCTTCTCTTTATGCTAGTCATGATTTGCTCTCAGTCTTTTTCTTTTCCTTACTAATCTTTGAAAAACCCTTGACCTTTCCAAGCTGCCCAACAGTGGATTTCAGATGCATTCAGGTTCTTGTTCTTGAAATTTTTCTGCTTTGATGTTGATGGGAGTTTTGTCATGGGCTTCAATCAGGAAGAGATTTCTGCCTCAGCAGGGGGGAGATATGGTTCTATCCCTGCCCCTATTCATAACTGCTGCCTCTCAAGATCAAACCAAAAAGATAATGACCATCCTGAAATCTGAATGCTGTTAACAAAGTACTAGAAGACAAAAAGAATACTTTTCATCTTCCTGTCATTGTCATTGGTGTTTATACACAGTATCTGTAATACTGCCTCATAAATGGCACACATTTATTCCCTCCTTGAAACATATTTTTTTTCCATAAAAATGCAGGAGTAATAACTAAAAACTGTTCTGTGAAACCTGTTTGGCTTTTCTGGTCTTAAATTTGGGTTTCTCCAAGTCTGAGATATGGACATGAACCACTACATTCTTCTCCCTCCTACCAAAATTTGGACCTGCATCTGTACCTCAGAAAAATTTCCACAGAACTAGAGTATTTACATTTAAAACCATGCTATTTTGATGAGCCAAAGTTTCTCAGAATTTTGGAAAAGAGACCCAAACAGTAAAGATCGGGATCACAGGTACGACTCAGGACCTGGAAAGAACAGGACAAAACCTTTAATCCATGATGTTTCTTTTTTGTACCAAGTGTAAATCCACCGTTGCTATAGGGCAAAATTTCCAAAGTAATTTTAAGGGAAATATTATTGGAAAGGTAGGAGTCTGGTCTGGATTGCAATCTCTCTCTTGCCTTTTTCTTCGAGGTGTCCATATAGACTCAGTTGAAAAGTTAAAAATTAAATACTTCATGTCAGTCCCAGAACATTTACAACACAAAAAAGTACCCTGAACATTTTGTACCTATCCCTAGTTCTAACTGTCTACTACATATTGTTAATAAAGCAAGAGGTTTCTAAAGAGCTTTATGACATGTACACTAAAAGAAGTTTCTTTTCTTTAAGAAAATCTCATGCAAGTAATTGTTTTTATAGTTCAGTAAGAATTCTTACATGACATATTTTGAAAACTTGCAGACAAATCTCTTATGATTTACATTTCAGAAGCAGCACAATTTTGGGAAGACTGGTGCAAAATTAAATATTCCCTCTCTTATTACCTTCTTATGAGCTTTCCTCCTTTATGAGCTGTAAAAGTCTTTAATCACACAACTTAATAAACTTCTTTTACATCATACAGTCATCAGAGAGCTGATTTGAGGTGATGATTCCTTGTGTGCCCAGCTGCTGGTGTGGCAGCTCCACACTGTTGCTCCCAAAGGAGAGGCAGTTAGTCATCACTGCCCACGAGGGAAGTGACTCATCCCTCATCTTTCACAATGACATGCGCTGGACAAGAAGTACATCACCTTGCACTGTACTGAGGATGGCTCTGGAGACTTGAGCACAGGGAAGAATTATCTTTCATGCAGTAAACAATTCAGATGACACCAGTCACATCCATTATACAAAAGGCAACAAAAAGAAAGGAAGAGTGATATGCTACACAGAACTAAGCCTCCAGCAACAAGTCATTTCTGATGATTATATTAGAAGTGGGATAGCTACTCTTTTAAAAGAGGAACTTTCATAAGAGTTATTTTGCATCAGTTGTCTCTGGTGCCAGTTAAAATATCATTCTCTTTTTATTTTCTTCTTTTTTTTCCTGCTTTATTACAAGCATTTAGATACAAAAACCTCTCCTATGAAGGCCACTGTGCGCTGGAGCAGTGCTTGAGCCAGCTCCCCAAACAGAAGGTCCTTTCTGTTGTTCTCCCTTCCAAGGAATTCTGTGGTGTTCCTCATAGCACAGACAGCTTTCTGCACCACCTCACGTGACACCTGACTCAAGAGGGATGCAGTTTATTGGTTTGACAGTACCATTGTTGCATTTCTCTTTGGACAGACTAAAGATGAGGAGAGCCTCAGCTGCCCATCAGAGCTCTCCAACAACTGATGCATAATAGAAGTCAGAACCTCGGCATGTTTTGTTTGGACAGAGTGGAGAAAACACGATATGTAAAAAGGCAAGTTGAAAATCCAAAGAATGTTTTCCAGAACACCTATACTACACAAACAAACCTGTATTCCTTGTTCTTCCTCCTAAACTTGCTTTTCCAGCTTCCCTATGGATATTCACTGACCTTTTTCAAGCCTCTGGGCTTGGAAATATGATCATACACATCATCTTTTGAAAACCATCCCTGGATATGCCATACCACCTTTCATCAGTGCTGTATTTTAATATACATAATTGCATTTAGTTGTCTCTGCTCTGCCAAAAATCCATATAGTCTTGTCTTCCAGAGATTCTGATTGGTAGCTAACAGATATAGAATCAGGGCCTGCCTTCCAGATACCAGCAAGTTGCCTTTAGGAGATAAGACTCTCACAGTCCTAACTCCTTTGCCAGGGCTCTGTATTCCATGACTTGGCAGCTCTGCAAGTTACTGTGGATTTCTCTGCTTGCTCAGAAATACAGAACTGGAATTTTCGTTGAAGCAAAATGCTTTTAGCCTACCTGGAAAAGTTAACAGCCATTACTGAGCACAGGCTAAACTGGGTACAGTCTGGGACCATACCAACAAGAGATTGGTTCGCTCTGTCACACCAACAAACATATGCAGCATTAAGTGACTCCTAAAATGAGATTGCAGCCCACTGAATGGTATAAGGCAGAGGGTTAAGAGGGACAGAGAAAGCTCCCCAGCAGAGGAATAATCCCCTCTGAGAAGGTTGGCATACTCGTGGTATAGGTCAGCAACTGGAGGTAAGAAATAGCAGGAATCCTGGCCACAACATGACTCCATTGGTAGAAGGACGGGAGGGAGAAGGAGAACTGTGCTTTGCACAACTAAAGTTTTGACAGGTTTTCCTGTTGGTCACCACAGCCGTGAAAACAACTCCTTTGCTACAAAGATTTTAACCAGGACCAGGTTTTACACAGTTCTTGTGTTTCTAGTTCTCAATACAG
Source organism: Corvus hawaiiensis (assembly GCF_020740725.1). NCBI lineage: Eukaryota > Metazoa > Chordata > Aves > Passeriformes > Corvidae > Corvus > Corvus hawaiiensis. The sequence continues at coordinate 48,621,593 of NC_063213.1, forward strand.
ATGTCACAGAGCCAGTACAGCAGAGAAATCAATGACCTTTGTCAAAGTAAATGGCACAGAAGATCTTCAAAACCATACACAGTCAAGAGAGGAGAAGTTAGGAAGAAGACTGACACTGTAAAGCATCAGTATTTCTACCTCTTGGTTTCTATCAGAGTTAAAATATTCTTAAAATGCATCCAGCTAACTGGTGTAAGAGATACAAGTGGAGCCTCACGGTGATGCAAAGAAAAGGTGCACAAACAGTTAATTTTTGAGCCTGCTCTGCTGGTCATATCAAGGCTGTGGAATCAGTTTGAGGTTTTGTCCAACCCCTGTTCCCTCAAAAAAACAACCAAAAAACTTTTTTGTTTCAGGCTGACACTAAATTTCATCGAGAGACGACTTTCTCACTGACTTGGTTGCTGGTAGCTCTTCAGGCTTTCAAAATAGCAAACCCGAAGAACTGAAAACAAGAAACACAAACCCGCTGCATTTTCCCACTGCCCACCCCGGGAGAGGGAGTTAAGAACACCCCCTGAAATTCCCTGCGAAAAGCTCCCCACGGGCCGGCAGGAGGCACCCGCGGCGGCCGCCGCCGCTGCCCGGCCGCTGCCTCCCGCAGGACCGCGGCACCGGGGACGGGGGCTCGGCCGGGGTCGGGGTGCTCGGCCGGGAACGGGGGGTTCGGGGCCGGCCACAGGGGGTTCGGGGCCGGCCCCGCTCACCTGCCGCGGCCGGGGCCGCCTCGGGAGCCGCGCTGGGGGCACGGGACGCGGCCCCGCTACCGCCGGCGCAGATATTTATTCCCCCCGCGCACACACCCCTCGCCGCCCCGTCCCGTCGCCCCGCTCACCGCGTCCCGTCTCCCTGGGGATGGCCGTCCCCAGCCCCCTCCCGCTGCCGCAGCCGGGGAGACGGCGCTGCTCCCTCCGCCGGCGGAGCGGAGGCGGCCCGGTCCCTCCGCCCGGCCGGCCCCGGGGGCGGGCGGCGGAGCCCATGCGGGAGGGGCCGGGGGCGGAGGGCATTGCAGCGCGGCGGGATTTGAGGGAATTCGTGACCGCTTACAGCGTCGAGTCCCTACGGAGTAACACCGGTGCGTCCTTCCTCGCGCTGCCGGCAACGTGTGAAATACTAATCCCTGTCTCGGCATCTCCCTCCGCAAATGTGTACAAAAGTGCCATAAGTTAACTGTTTGTTGCCTGTCCCTACCTGCTCCCCAGCGTGCCCCGGGGATGCCAGGACAGCGCGTCCGATGAGAGTTGTTAGACACAAACCAGACCACAAATTTCTGGCTCCCGCTCGAGGCTCCAGAGCAACCACTGGGACAGGTCCCGTCGGATCCCGCTCTCGCTGCTGCAGGGACACGCAAGGACAAGGGGCTCAGGGGGAAGCAATGCGCCGACAGCGGTTTTATTTGGGCAGCTCTTAGTTAAACTTCAGGCCATGAGAGAGTAGCAAGCGCCTCTTCCACGGCGGTGGGAGGACAGCTGCTTTCTGCAGTTACGCTAACTGTGCACAAACACTTCCTACCGGGGTTTGAAACTGCTCCTCGGCTTGCCTTTTGAAGAAAAAAAAAAAGAACAGGTAACTAGTGTTCGCCTTCCCAACTTTACAGCTGCTAAAGCCGCTGTATCTGATTAAGCCCAAATGAAAACACAGATATTTTCAGAATATATGTTTTCAACCCAGTGAAAACAATGTGTCTGTGAATGTCTGAGAAAAACACCCAAGGAAAGCCAGCTTCACTTGGTGTGTGACAGGTTTCTCTCTGAGGTTTCCTCAGTTTGGCACTTACAGGCTGCTCATGTCTGTACCAGCCCATGGTGGTCTGCCAAACTGTAGAGCATCTCTGTAGACAGCCAGGAAAAGTTGATTTCTGCCATGTGACTAATGCAAAAACACCCCTATAAAATATGTGTCTGCTCTTGGCATGGGCATCTGGAGACTTCTGTCTGGAGTTGTTTTCAAGAAAACATCTAGGATAAACCTACAAGTTGAGTTCTACTACCAATGTACCTAATAAACCAGTACCTCTGACTGCACAGAACCCTGCTCTGCTGCATGTACAGCTCTCTCAGGAGCTGAGCACAAACAGTGAGGCAATGCCCAGCAATCCACTGTGTGCCACGCTGTTGCCCCACAGACCTTTGGAGCCGGCTTACTCTCTTACATTGTGCAAAATCTGTAGTGCTCCTTGATGAATTTTACTCTCCTTATTTTGCAGCACAGGGAACATTACATTTCTTCCCCTGATTTCTTTTCTGAGAGCACCTTTGTTCTTATATTCTAAGAGAAGGCGATTATTTTCCCATCTGCAGGGGTCAGCCAGAATTCAGCAGTGTTGCTAGGGCTTGGAGTTTAGCTCTCTTGTCGGTGCCACCCGTCTGCTTTTCATACTTCACTTGGTCAGCATTTAGCATGTAACCAACTTTCAGAGCACTTTCCACCTTTCTCAAGGAAACAGCAAGAGAAATATATATTTTTTTTTTTTGACTTCTCTTGCTCTTTGGAGACATTGATCTGAGAAATACAGCTCCTCACTGCCAAGCTTGAACTACACCTCTTTTCTGGAATCACAGAGTGGCAGAGAAAACACCTGTCTTGGTGTAAGTGCAGGGGGTTTTCCAGGCTTCCCCAGAGATGAACCTGCCTCTTGGGTCACTGCCAGAGGAGTCCACAAAGTTAAGTAGGCACTGATGAAAAAATTTCGTCTATCTCCCTATCTGTTTGTCTATTGAAGGCAAGTAATTTCCCTATCTCCTTGTGGTGAAATAAAATACAACATGCTTTAAAGAAAACTAAAAAGATCTATAATTAAACGAGGATGAAAAATCCTAGAAGTTGACCCAAAGCCTCTTCTGACTTTTGTAACCTCAGTGACTGACATAATTTATCCTCAAGCTTTATTTGGCTTATTCTTTTCTGACAATCCTTTTGTTTCTTTAAATCTTATCTCAAATATTCAGCAGAAGTTCTTCTAGGAGTGCACTTCAGCAAGAATATGGGTAAAAGCTTCAATGTATTTTTGCAGTTAGCTGCCGCAGCTGTGGCACAATGAATAGACACATTCAACACAATATATAGAGTGGATATTTGAATCTCTTAGTTGGCCAGTCAGAAGGACAATGAACAGATGGTTAACAGACATATTTAACAGTAATTTGAAATCATAATAATAAATTTTGAAGGATATAAGGTGACCTTTGACTAGATACATGAGAAAAAGATACTGATCTCTAAGATCTCAGCAAAGTAGTATAATAGAAATTTTTGTTCTCTGAAATGAAAAACGTTGGCACCTTCAACAAGTAATTTTCTGATCCTTATTAAAAACTGCTTGTAGAATCTTTGTGGAAAGCTTTGTTTAATTAGTTCAGCTGAGGGATCACATGGTACATTCTGTCAAGTCATTCAAATGAAGGGATTCAGATTATTGTGGTACATGTATTTTTATTTCTTCAATATGACAAAAAGGTAATCCTCAAATTCTTTCTCTGAACCTGTGACACATTTGAAATCTGTTAGCACCTTCCACAATAACTTTCACTTTTGATTTTCCTCCGTGTATCATTGCTGTCCAGCTGGTAGGGGTTTGTTGCAACAAATATTTGTCTCAGTCAACTTCTTTTCACTGCATTTGTACCTGTGAATTTGCTAGACATCTCCCCAAGACCACAGATGATGATTTCTTTTATTTTCCTGGAGGGCACAAGCAGAACTTGAAAGAATGGAAGAGATCAAATAGAGACAAGATTAAATTTAGCATTTTTGCAGGTAATGCCTCTTTATATACTCCATTGTTCTCTAGCTCTCTACTCTTTACATGCATATCGCCACGTGATCAGTCAGCTACCACCAATTAATTAGATAACAATCTAATACAGACTAGAGTTCTTAAAAGACTGAGAAACTTTATTCTAACAGTATGTTATTCTAACACAGTGTTATTCTAACAGACTACTGTGCTAAAACAAGCAGAAGATAGAGGCTATTGAACAGTCACAACTAAAGGAAGAACAAGAGTGTGATCACTCATTATTACTGGCTAAATAGCAATAATAAGTAGCAATTATAGCAGCTTCTAGGTGATCCTCAATGCCAAACTACTTTTGAAAGCTGCAAGTGTAAAAACAGAAGGCTACCCAAAAGTTTCAATCTTAGATTCAGAAGAGGCTTCAGTCATTTATTTCAGCAACAGTGAGACTTACAGATGCCAGTGTAGAAGTGTGGATTGTTTTTAATGCAAAAGTCATATTGACTACAATACATCTGAATTGCACCATTTGAATGTTTTCAGTAAGTTGATGTTGGATGCCAGTGAAATCAGTTCTGCTCATATTTAAGAGCAGGAGTTTAAATGTATGACTATTTCATATCTTAAGCTCTTATTGTTTAAACCAGAGTATTTTTATTCCATCAAGGCTACCAACTTTATTTTTGTGTAGTTTCATGCTGCTATAAAAGAGGAAGAGGAAAAAAACTGAGGGAAATTGAATTTTTCTATGTAAGTAGAAAATTCTCTCTGGTTTATGACAATCTAAAAATTGATTGCTTGTCTTAATGTAAACAGATGGTAACATCCAGGATGATTGGCATTTACTATGCCCATGCACAGCTCCCAGGGGACTCTAACCATATTCTACTCGGTCTGCAAGTCCAGCAGTTTAGAAAAATAAACACTAACAAGGATTTCCACTTTCAAAGACCTTTCAATAGTGAATCAGTATACTGAGTACTCTATGACTTCTGTTCAAAAGAGAAAGAAGCTGCCAGCACCACAAGCAAGACCAGTGCTGTGTCAAAAGCACAAAAAATGTATATTTGCAAAGGAAAAATATTACCTATTCTCCACCTCCTTCTAGCTCAACATGGTAACTACTGCTTTTTGTGCTCCTGCAGTATCATTTTAGATTCCATTCAGGTTTCTTTTAGTTCCTCAGTCTCCTATTTTTTACTCTTTTTTTTTTTTTTTTTTTTTTTTTTTGCTAATTAAGTATTTTATCACCCCTCTCATCCCATTCTTAGGTAATTCTTGACTCCCTCAATTATCTTGACTTATTTTCTCTTTACGAACAGCAGTAGGCTTTAGTGACTGCTGTCAGAAACTGAAGACTTTAGGGGGAAAAGGTATACCAACCAGAATACTGTTTATGCTCTAGCTACCTTTCTTTCTCTAAAGAAACACTTCTTCCACATCTAGTTATGAAAGCTTCCTGTTAGGAACCGACATAAGAGGATGAAAAATCTGGCATGCCTAAGCAAAAATTACAGTAATACAAAAGTAAAATGCGTGACTAGAAAAAATTACTTCACTTGGTTTGACTTTCACTTTCTTGGCTTTTTTCCACCCAGCTGTGTAATTTTGTATATTAATCCCTTAGATTTTTAAAACTGTAAGCAGAGAATCTATATTTGTAAGACTGAAGTAGAACTGACTAAAAGGAGCAAGAGGATCGTGTTTTAATTGTTGACGTACAAACTCAAGAATCTTTAAGTCCTGAAAGATGTATATGCATCACTTAGCAGACACACATATTACCTATCAGCATCAGTTCAAGTTAGTAAGTTGAGCTATGAAAGTAAATCAATACCTCATTAATTCAATTACTTTTAAAAAAAAATCTGAATGTGCCTATACATAGTATATGTACATCTATACAGAGTTTGCTTCTCTTACTGCTTGCTTTCAGTAGTTTTAAAAATCTTTCAAAACTTTGACAAATGTGTCAACACCAAAAAGTCAGCCAACTTTGAGATTGGGTTCTTCCTGGAATTTGGCCCAAGACTTTCCTTTAAAACACATACAAGTGACACAAAGCTATGCATTGAACTTAAAAGAGCATAAAATTAATGTTTAACAGAATTGTAGACTAGCAGCACAAACATATTTTGAGAAACACTCTCTGCCCTGCAAACTTTTATTTTAAACTCTAGCTTGGACTAAGCTTCCATAATATGTGGGGATGCAACAGAGACCTCATTCAACTGAAATACTTCCCGAAGGAGTTTTCCAATATAAATATTTAAGCAAGAGTACTTCTTTTGTCTGGTCTATGTGTTTCTGCAATGTGTTTAGCAAGAAGCAAGAGATTATTCAAATAAGAAGCTATAGCATTTGAAAGTGCAGTAAGAGAGGTCTTAATGGCAACCTAGGCTAGAATACAGCACAGATGCAAGAGGGGACAGAGGCAAGAGAGAAAGTGATAAGTTCCAGAAATGCTGTCAAATGTGTATCTGGCAAAGAAATCTCTGAATACTTATGGTCTCCAATACACTTCAGTTAAGAACAGTTTCTCCTTCCTAGGACAAACTATAAAGGTTGAAACATTCTATTTTAAAAGGTTGTGCTAAAATATTATTGTAAAGAAATTATTAAATGCTCAAGGCTAGGCATTTTCCATACACAAAAGTAGAAATGATAGATATAGCTTTGAACTTGTATATTATGAATCTTACATTCCACACTGCTGTTCATGTAAGTCAGAGAAATGCCTATGTTCTTTGACCTGGCAATTTAGAAGTACGTAATTTTTGGTACTTGCTACGAAAACCACTAAACAAACCATAATAAACTGAACAGAAAAGTGCCCATCATGACATCCACAGCAGTTGGGCACAGTGTCAATCCACCCACCCATGATAACCTCCAATCATTTTCAGTGAGGCTGCTCTAGAAAATGTATCTTGCTGTCCTCTCTCTATGGAAGGTATTCTAGCAAACAAAGATAGCACGTGCCAGCTCTAGGTCCCCACAGCACTTCCATTTTCATTGACAAATCTCAGGGTATCAGGAAATCATGCAAGTAGCTTTGGGGAAAGGAAAATGAATGGGAGGCAGGGGCATGGAAGGCATTAGGAAGTTCAATATGAATTAAATGTTAATAGTGCTTATAGATAAAAACCCATCCTGAAATTTGCTACCTAGACAGACAGAGAACAAAACTAATGGAATAAATATAAAATGTAATTTTAGATAATTTTAGCAAAGGTAGTGAATCTACATTTGCAGATAGAAATACTCAATTTGGTATCACGCTTCTTGCTTCTTAGACTAGAATGATCACATTTGAAGGACTAAAAGGGTAAAACGCAACATGAACATTTCTCCTTGTGTCAAGATTTGTTAGATTTTCTGATACTTTATATTTAAAATGGTATAGGCAGAGGACTAGTCTCTTATCAGTAACGTAGAATTTGCTTCAAAACACACCAGTGCCACAATACTAAAAACTTGGCCAGTAAAGACATATTAGTTGGTCAGATGCATTTACTTTGAATTACGACATAGATTGACTTCAGTTAGTAAGTTTGTCTGACATTCAAACAGAGGTTACTTTAGGAGACTTTAACAGGTATTTAATCAAACATATAATAAAGATTATGTATTTTATATCTCATTTAGGAAAGATGATTCTGTTTTGCAGTACAAGGTTAGAAGTCCCAAATTTTAAATTCATCTTTTGGAAAATGGAGGAAAGTGGCCTTCTTATGTGTATATGTAGTGGTTAGGGATGGGTTTTAGTGGTGGGATTTGCAGTGTTAGCTTTTCAGTCGAGTTCAATGATGTTAAAGGTCTTTTCCAACCTAAATGATCCTGTGATTCTCTATGTATTTCATCCTTTGTGAAACAGTATTACTTATTCACTGCAAAAGTATGGTAAAGTCTACCATAAAAATCCTTTTAGCATTAAAAAAAAAAAATTAAAAAAAATTAGTATAACATTGTTATTAGCAATTTCGCATACCATGAAAGTTATTTCAGTATAACACAATGCAGGAGCCTGTTGACATTTCACTAAGAAAAGCTCAATATATTTTCTATGAGCTGAAGTCAATACTTTCAGGTTTCCATTTCTTGTTATATTCACTCCATATGTGCAATACAATGACACTTCTATTATTCATCTCTGTCAAACTGAATTACCTTCAGTTTTCTAAATTTGTATTTTATCTGTGTGTGTGTGTGTGTGTGTATGAACATATTCCTTACCTTAGGAAATTTTTCCCTTTGGTTATTCCTTTGGTGTGTTCAGGAATAATCGTAGCTTCCATTTGCAAGAGCTGAACAAACCCCACAGAATTCATGCTGAGCTAGAATCTGCTGGTTTAATTCCCTGCTGGGAGTCTGCCAGTTGGGAAACACTGACCAGCAAGTACAGGTCTTAATTACATAAATCCAGAAGCTGCTGCCAACCTTTCCCCATTGAGAAGCATTTGTTTTCTAGTGTTCTCCTTGATGAACAGATTATCACACAAACATAATTTATTGCAGCTTTATATTGTAAGCAATTAAATGAAGAAACCTTTTAAACTCAAGGGAATTTTAATAGGTTACTTGCAAAATGTTATTGCAGGCAACAACTTGTACATGATTTTAGTTCCAAACCCACCAAAAAATTATACAAATCAGCATTGTAAAAGTGTCAGATTAACGCCTTACAGGCTTTGCTGGCAGAATTAATTTCTAAATTCTAGATGTGGGGAAACGTTACTCTCATTTTTTTCCTTTTCCATTTTTTTTTAGAAAAATTTACAAGTGAAATATTACTACAAAACTTTTTTTTATAAGGAATTTTTGCAAAACATTTACATTTTTACCATCAACTATTTTTCTGTTTCAAAATCATTATGTAGATTTAATACCCTATGCTGCACATCAATTCTTGCGGGATGACAATTCAGTGACATGCATAAAAAAACACCACAAGGCATTAAAATGAAGACTTAAATACAAATATTGTTGCAATAAAACAGTTATAAAATTGAAAAATAGGACCTAAACATCATGCTTACTTAACTTTGACAAATTAACTTTTTCTCCTAGATTACACACTTTTATTACTGCTCTCGTGAAAGAATGTGATAAATAATGACTTAACACCAATTGCTAATGTAATCGGCAACACATACACAAACCTAATCAAAGAAAGTATATTGTAAGAAAAAAACTATTCTAACACTGGAGTTCTACCATGGTAAATACACTTTGCACTGATAATTACAATAAAGCAAAATTGTTAATGGTGGCAAAGGGAATGAACAGTGAAATGCCATTAAACAAGATACTACTGCACATCTGTGCCCTATTACTTACAACAGCTATATCCCACTGAGTCAAATAAAGGACATTGAAATTTACGATCCTTTTAAGACAGAAAAGTGGATTCCGAATGGGATGCAGAACAGACTGGCAGAATGTTTCTAATTCCAGCGGTAAAATGTGCACCTGCTAACACAAGTTAATGTACTTGAGATGCTATGAAGCCAACCAGATTTAGATTTGGATACATCTATAATAGGGATTCATTGCAGATTAAAAATTACTTCAGTTTCCTATCTGCATACATAAGTATGCATGAAAAAATTACATATGAAATGGTTGTGCAGAATGCTTGTAAATTCAGTTTACAAAACGGTTAACTTTTAGGAAATATGATATTAACATTAGGAAAGTTCCTCTTTGCATAAAGTAATGTAGAGCACTGATTGTGAAGCATAATGATAAAATATATATTTGACGTTTCATTTCCTATATAATAAAATTAACAGTTAATACTACCTAATGTTCATCTGTATTAAATGTAACACCTAATTGATTCTGATGTTTTAAATCCAGATACATCAGTTAAGAGTACTTTAAATAAAATATACAAAATAATGTACAAAACCCAACTAAAATTTAAAGACTCTGTTACAAGTCTAAAAAAGCTTTAAGAAACTTGAAATTTATAACCACAGTGTAAAATTGTTTTTCTTTAATCTCAAAGCTTTTTATGTAAACTGAAAGTATAAAATACCCTCAGCTTAGTATTTTGCTACAAAGGGCTGGCCTAAAGTGTACACAGTGTAAACAATGGTATTTCTTTTGCTTCAAAAATACAGAAAACACCACAAGATTGATAAATTGTTCAGATGAGAAGTATATGCTCTTTAGGGAATGCACAGGGTACCTGTTATGTCTCGCAAACCAACAGCTACCACACAGATTCTTCCTTTCATAATTTGCAGGGGAAAGAAAAATGTCTTATTCTTCTTGCACTGTACTTCCTTTAGTTACATTAAAAATATTTTGGTGTATAAATCTCCTTAAAAATTGGTCATGAGAATTTATTAACAAATGACTGTAGATGTAAAAGGTTACATTTATGCCTAGGGGAAGTAATTAAAAATCCTGAGTATGAAATATTTGGCCATCTTTCCTCCTTGTACCTACTGGAATTTTCACATAGAAAATGCAATTTTTGTTGTTTCTTCCTTTTTCTTTTTTTTTATTTTACATTTTCTCTGTATTCACCGTCACATCTGAAAATGTAACCAAAGCTTTGAAACCAGAAGTCATGTCCCAAAAAGATAACAATATTTCTCTTTTCCCAGTTTGTTTTATGGTTGGAGGCTCAATATAAGACTTGATAGCTAACAGATATTTATTACCAGCCCTCATATTATCCTTGAAGAGAAAAAAGAGACAGTAATATTTAGGGGAAAAGAGAAAATGTTTACTTGCTTCTTTTTTTATTAAAAAATTAGTTTTTTTCTTTGGCTATTAAGTCAAAGCACAAAGAACTCAGTACATTAACCACAACATAATAAACTAGTATTTACAGAGAGGAGATACTGGAGAATGAGCTACAACACTCAATTGTCTGATTAATTTCCATGAATTCTAACAAAATTAAAACATTCAAACACCTAAGGTCGAGTTTTTAAGATTCAAGTTATCTATGAGTTAAAAAATGGGCCACCGATGTTTTAAAATACAGAATCATCGAACCACAGAATGGTTTGGGTTGGAAGGGACCTTAAAGATCGTCCTTGCCATGGGCAGGGAAATACAAAATGAAATGAATTACCAAAAATTGACACAATTTTTTTTCGTTCTACATAAAGATACCATTACTTTTGTAAATCTTATGTTAATATCCTTCTGTGGTTTTATCTTTCCTACTGTTTACACTAATTCTACGTAACCCTAGCTCTCCACACGAAGAGAGGAATTAGAACTCACTGATTGTCGTTTATACACACTACTATAATGTAGTAGTCAGAATTAATCTGAGGCCCACCTCAGAATCACTTTGCAGCATGCATCACCCAGCTGCTATTGGAATAATTCCAAAACTTGAGAAAAGATGGCCAAAATTAACTGATGTGTTGTATGGACTGAGCAAAAACCCAAAATATATCCACTGTTGTTCATCCTGTATTCCATTTTGCTGTGCCTTATGGGAAAAGGATGCTCTCATGAAAATATTATAAATTTATCTTAAAAACAAAGTGCCTTCATCAAATGGTATTAATCCTAGTCAAGGTCCACCCAGTTTTACACTGATACTATCTGATTTTATAAACACATTAACATACAGTGCTAAAATAGGGGGGGTAAAGTTCACTTAAAATCATTACAGAATATACAGACATATAACTAAAAAAGTACAGTATGGAAATATTATTCCTCCATCTGTTTATCCAGTCATCAATTTGCGCTGTTTGTATTTTTGAAATTTTTGTCTTGTTGCACCGGTGTACACTTCCCATGCTGACCCTCCAACCTGGAACACTTACAGAAGTCATGACTGAAAAAAAGATTTCCTGCTCTGTAATCCACTTTACCAGCCCACTTCCATATCCTGAAAGGTATGTAAACTTAAGTGCAGCACTAGGTGTCCATATAAATGATCCTTTCAGAATTCTTCCATGTTTGTTGAAACGTTAGGGGTTGCTGGGTTTGAATCTTGAGAAATGGCAGCAACAGTGACAATTCTTGGAGAACCAAGAACCTCAGTAACTGAAGAGTCCAGTTCTCCTGAGGTAACAATAGCAAGGGCTGTTCCACCACCCTTCTTGTTCTGATGAGTTTTGACATGTTTTGAGAGATGGTCACTTCGCATAAACCTTTTAGAGCATTCTGGGCACTCAAATCTCTTTTCACCTTTTTAAAAATAAGAACAAAACCAAAATGTTACTGAAAGAGAGCACTGAACACTGCTTGATTACTTGAATCTCACCCTATTCTGTTCAACATCCAAAGTGTCTTTAAAAGGACACAATGTTTTCTTTTCTATCTGACTCATTTCCAGGTGCGTTCTGTTCGGTCACAGGCTTTTGGCAATCTACTCTTCACTACTGAAATGTTCTCAACAAATATTTGCTATGCTGTGATTATCTGGTGAAAAGTTGGAATTTCAGGACACCTGAGAATTTTCATAAACTTCCACAAACCTACCAGAGGGAGGGAGGCAAAAGCCCTCACAGAACAACTTGGTAGCATTTTTCAAGAATACTTTTGTTATTTAGATTACAGTGATGGGAAGTGAATTTGAAAACATGAATTCCAATGCTCCATGAAGATGTATGAAATCTACAGCAAGAGAGATAAATTCAATACATAAAAGGTCCTGTTATTGTTCAAATGTAATTAGTGCTTAGACACCAGGTGCTATAAGCTGGGGGAGGAGGAGCTAAAAAAATTTTATCAGCTAAAAGGCTGATAAAATCTTCAGCTTTTGAAAGGTTGACTTTTCCATTCTGAACTGTTAAGAGAATTTGCTTTATCAGTTCCCACTTGAAACTCCAGGAAACTTCCCAGGAAGACCAAATCTAATGTACGGACTAGGTTAGTAAATTTCTTAAGGACTGAGCTAATCCAAGTGAGGAAACAATAACCGTGGTCCATGGCCAATCCTATATGCCTGACCTAATTTGTTACATTTAGATCAAGCACGAGCTAATGTACACCAGCTATCTGTGATGAAATGGTCATCTTTTTCTAGCCCACATACAAAAGAACAGTTGGAACAGATCCCTTTTTATTTATATGATTTCACAGCCAGCTTAAATTAATGAAAACTGCAATCTACCACTTCCTTGTTTTAAAGTTACTTTATTTGCATTTACAGGTAATTGTCAGGTAACTTAGTGAGAACCTTGACACCACTGTTTAACTATGGCCACTGTGATTCAGACTTGCTGTACTATGGCTACAGAGAGGGATAACCAACCTGTGTGGGTTCTTCTATGCCTTTGTAACTCATCACTCCTTGTGAATCGCTTGCCACAAAAAATCCAGTTGCATACAAATGGTCTTTCACCGGTATGCCAGCGCAGATGTGCTCGAAGATGAGACGTCTTGCCATAAACTTTTCCACATCCTTCAATATGGCAGATATGCTGTTTCTTTTTTCCTGGCTCATTGCTGCCTCTAAAAATAGCATATTTAAACAGCTAAGTAGTTATATTCTAAAACGTTACCAGCTATTAGGAGAAACATTTCATGCTAATAGATTTTCTAATCCCCATCTAAAGAAGTCCACACAAATGTACTTTCTAATAGAAAGCATTAAAAACCAAGGCAATATAGGACAATATCACTCCCAAATGAGGCAAGCTGTGATAAGATGCTTAAATATATACTGATAAAAGTTACATTTACCTTCCTTCTCCCTCTCTGCAATTAGGACATGAGCAGGCAACTCTTCTCAGTCTCTTGCCAGGCTGCACTTCCTGGTCAGAAGCTTGTTGAGCTTGTTGCAGCTGAACTTGTGTTATCTGATCGGGACTAACAGCACCAATTGCTGCATTAGCAATGCCACCTACTGCTACGGTTACAGGAGCTATTGTGGCTTGCTGTACTTTTACTCCATCCTGTCCTTGCTGTTGACCTGTAAAATAAAAATTGTTTGTACCTTTTATTAGTCATTTCAAGAAGTGAAATGCCCAAATAAATTTGATACATTTTATAAGACAAAAATCCACCTAATGTTAAGGGAAGCCACAAACAAAATATTAAATCCAGCCTTTTCCTGAAGCACTACCTACCTGCTAGCCCTGTTTAATGTAATTTGTTATTAAAATAGCACAAGACTGCAAATTACTGACTGATACTAAGAAAAATTAACTAGTTTAACAAATGTATTCTTTTTCTTAAAAGCTGAAATAGATAAAATTTTACACAGAAATATTGTTCAGTCAATTGCCAATTAATGTCTCTCTAATAACCTTTGAACTGTATCTGCATTCAGAAAACTACAATTAGCTAATTAAAAATGTGCTTTATGGCACTTAGAGAATTGTCACTTCTCTTACAATCTGCCTTGAATCAACATTGAGCCAGAAAGGAACTTTTGCAGTGAAAAAGAAACTTAGGACTAGACTTGAGCAAGATAACATACCAAAATTTTCTTGGGATTGGTGTTTTGCAGGATTTTTACCCAGGATGAGGTAATACTGGTTAGATGTACAAACAGGGGAACAAGTAGCAAGAGCAGCCCTGGGGAAAGAGATGTGGTGTTTGGGTTGATGGCAAGCTGTACATGAGTCAATAGTGTGCCGTGGCAGCTGAAAGGGCCCGCTGTGTGCCGGGGTGCACCCAGCACAGTGCAGTGAGCCAAGCGAGGGCAGTGACTCGAGGGCAGAGTCCCACCCTGCTCTGCACGCTGCAGCCCCACCTCGAGCACTCTGTGCTGCTTGGGTGCCTTAATGTAGGAAGGACATCAAACTATCAGAGTGTGCCCTGAGGAGGGGACCAAGATGATGAAAGGCTCGAGGGCAAGACTTACAAGGAGCGGCTGAGGTCACTTGGTTTGTTCAGCTGGGAGAAGGCTGAGGAGTGACCTCCACACAGTCTACACCTTCCTCAAGGGGGGCAGTGGAGCGGGAGGTGCTGCTCACCTCTCTCCTCTTTCTGGTGACCAGTGATAGGACATGAGGGAATGGCATGAATCTGCACCAGGGGAAGTTCAGGTTGGACAGTAAGAAAAGGCTCTTCACTGAGAGGGTAGCTGATCACTGGAACAGCCTCCCCAGGGAAGGGATCAAATGAAAATCTAAGACTGACTTGATGAATGAAGAATTCAGCTTCATTGCATAAGTCCATTGATCTCATTGATCTTCTTGATCTAAGGAAATCTGGATTACTGTCTTGATACTAAAGCAAAAGAAACTATTCCAATATATGTAAGAAATGTAGTTTCTTGAACAGCAGAGTAATATTACTCTGTTTATTTTAAAAGTTGGTATTATGCAGTCCTAGAAAATACACTAATAAACCTAATCTGACACAGAGATATGACTTCCAGTCACAACATGACAACACTGAATGCCAGCCCTGCCAGTAACAGGACAAAATATAATTAGATACTGCCATTTTCAAAAATTCAGTGCCTTCATACAACTGTGAAACTAAAGGAAATACACTCTCTCAATAAGAAAATAGTAACAGGCAACCAGAATTCTTCAGAGCAGAACACAATCTTTTAAGACTTGAAAGTCCTCAGTATTGAAGCATTCATTTAAAACATAGAAATTCCTCGGGGATAACATGAATCAGAGAGATTTTAAAGTGTTTTAGTGACTTCTGCAGCATCCATAACAGACACCACCAATGGGGATAAGACTGGGAAGAACGCTCTCTCTGAAGCCTAAACTGCCCAGCTACTGAGTGAGCTGACACACAACCCAGCATGGGACAATGACTACTTTGTTCCCATGATTGCTGAGGGGCAATAGATGCTTGGACAGTCCATCTCGTGTAACACCATGCTACCAGCCAGAGATGAAACCTAATACACACCACCTAACACCAACACACACAGGCAGATAGGTTAGTACTGAAGAACACAATATACAGAGAACCTCCCAAAGTGACTTGACTTGTCACCTAAAGGCCACTGCTGGCTACATGAAATAGAATAAATCTGTTTTCTGCCTAGGTCACTACCAGGTTATTTTCATCTGAAGCACTGACCAAATCTTTCCAGTTATCTTCCTCGGCTTATGACAGGAAGTTGCATCTGATATGTCTAGATATGAAAAAACATGAATTCCTTGTCCTCTTAAGAAGGCCATAAATACTGACAGATGCTGAGAGTTTTCAGTTCTCTGAAAAGAGCAAGGACAAGCCCATAAGGGATAGTGTTTGAACCCTACTTGCTGTTGGACAGATAGTAAAACAAACAAAAAAACTCTAAAAGAATTCTGCTATCTGCAGCAAAGGAAAAATAATTACAGGCTTAACCTTGAGTGCAGTCCCCACATGTTTAGGGGAGAACCAAGTCTTTCTTTTCAGAATAGCAATGTACTGGAAATATATTTATTTCCCATACTTTAATGGGAAAGAAAAGCACTCATGATAATCCTTGAGGGAGAATATGACAGGGTAAGAAGAACATCATGATAAAAATGCAAAGAGTAGGATCAAGTACTTTGGTCTATCAATGGCTGAAGATGATACTAGAGCTTCCAAAGAAAATGCTAGTAATGGGGCAACGCCTTGTTAGGCTGTTAAGCTGTTGAAACACTGACTAAGAGCTATAAATAGCCAAAGTCAAAAAAAGACTAATAATTTTTTTTATATCTAATGCTTATCCTAATATGATAATATTAATATGATAATGTGATTGCTTGTGTTGAAAACCAGTTGCACTTTCTGGTGAGTCAAAAGTAAATGAAAAGGAAGAACTTGCTCAATGTGTAGTCTTCTGCTGAGCACAATCCACTCTCCATCTGTTAAACATACCCAAGGTGCAAACTCCTCTAATTCACAGAGCAGCAACATAAATGAAGAGCCTGTAAATTATCACTACAAAAGTTAAAGATACAACAGATATTGTGGCCTACTGCAGCCTCCTATTCTATTTTCATTATCAGTCACATTTTTGAGTACATTATTAAGAATTATACTTTTTTATTACAGTCTGTTAGAAGGGATGACTCCATCTATGTCAAAAAGTCCTACTGGAGCAAAGAAGTCCTGAGACCTAATCAGCCTGTGGTCAGAACTCAGCTGAAGAGGATAATTATCTCTTTCTCTCTGATTTTATTGAATTGTTACTCAAGTTTCAATGCAACCTTTCCCTGGGCTGCCAAACCAAGGCTTTTGAAGTAAGATGTGAGTTGAGGCATCTGAACCCTGAGGAGGATGACTACTTTTCTCACCCCATGACTACTGGCCAATATCCAGGACATAGATCTAGGATATGCCCAATCCACATTCATAGAGAAGCCCGTTCAGCATTTCTAAAAATCCAATCTATTTTGCTGATTCAATATGAACCAACTTTCTTTGTCCAAGTGACATGAGATTGGTCATCATGAGATGACCAACCACACAAGGGTCTTCTGATACTTTTTCAGAATATCAAGTACCACTGCTGACACACACTTCACCTGTTCTGAACTCTCCTTCTCCCATGTGAGGACAGGGCATATCCTGGAATACAGGATACACACTACTGAGCTACCACCCTAACCTATTTATTAAACATAATACAGTGACACATTTGAGTAGAAATTCTTCACAATAATTGTAAAAATGACAATAAAAATACAAAGGAGACAATGCCAAATAAGGTTGCTGAGGCAGACAATTACATTCCCCACATGGTTTCAGTTAAACAGTAATTAGATGACTGCTCTTTAGATAGCATTAACTAGTAGTAACATTTTCTAATATGAATGTTGATTTTTCTTCCTTAAATTAGTCTCATGGAGCCACTATTTTAAACTCCCTTCCCTTGAATTCCACTTACTAAATTCAGAACAGATGATTCTGAAGCTCTCAAAATATCATAAATACTGCCTTATTTGAAGCACCAGGCCACACCATTCAATAAGCAAATCTAATTTTTTGAGGTAAAAGAATAACTGAAGAAAGCACACATATAAGATAAATATTCTTTGTCAGAGATTTACATAGCTATCAGAAAGCACTGGGAAGTTCAATAACATAATTACTGGACTAAATTTTTGTTTTGAACTCCTGAGAGAGCATCCTAACAAGCTAGCACACAAGTAGTACACAGGGTAGAAATGTATCTATTCTCATTTTAAAGCTGTTAAACATAAAAGTATTTGTTCTTTGAGAATAATAGGAGTGTATTTTAGACCAGTTGACATATCTTTTCTCCTGAAGAAAAATCAAAAAAATTTCACAAAACAACTGACAGAACATGCCCAAAATCTCAAAGTGATTTTGTTATAGTCTTGAGTTGTATGGGATTTTTTTAAACTATATACTAGAATTCTATGGATCCCTAGGGGCTTTAACTTTTACATCACTTGTATTACACACGAAACACTTTAGTAAGTATTAAAGAGGAAGAAAAATAAAGGGAATATAAAGGGAAGATAAGAGAATTTAATTATTTCTTACATCATATCTACCAAAGAAAAGATACTGAGAAAACTTAAATGTTGATATGAGTTTGTCAGCAGCCTACTAAATTAAATGAGGGCAACTTCTAGAAGCTTGAAATAGTGAGGATTTTTCAGTTGAGAGGATCTAGGTATAAACTGGCTTCTTATTTGAAAAAAAAAAGCAACCCAAACCCAACAAACCTGCTTGCTCTAAAAAGAGGTGGTTGAGATAATGTTATCCATACAGGAACAGAATGATCTCTTGACACTTTCTAGATGGAGAAAAAAAGGCTTATTAAAAATATTCCTTTCATTGTCTTACTAGAGGCATTAAATGCTATTTAAAGCCTTCCAGAAATGTTGCTACAATCATGAGATCACTTGACATTGCTTCTTCCTGACATACTCCAAACCACAAGACCTGATATCATTACACTTTGCCATTCATAATCAAACCTTTCAGTAACAAGAGCTCTCATGTTTCAGCACAGGTTTCAGAAAGAGGTCTAAACAAATCACTACGTGAGGGAACAAAGTCACACTTCAGTTCATCTATGTTATTCTGTACAAGTCGTGAAAGCAGTCACTGCACACTGACACCTGCTTTTGGAAGAGAAAAAGTTTTCTCAAGTTCCCATGATTTCTTTAATAATGATTTCTGAAATTGTGAAATATCTTGATTAACAAAATCATCACTGAACTTGTGTATGACTGAGCTTTATTGTACATACTGTCAGAATATAAAGTTAAGTTCCAACTGAATGTTACAAAATAATGTTGATACAAAATAACACTGATACTCAATTGCACTTAATTTCCTCTCAGGCCTAAGTTCTCTCTTGCTTTGGGATAGTAACCATTTATTTGACCACAGGACAAAATGCAAACAGCAAGGAAACCTGATATAGTACTTACTTTACAAATCAAGTGCAATAGGAGTCTCACTTATTGCAATATTACAAATATGATTATGACAGAATAGAAAATTTTTAAGCTTCTCAAATAGAAAAACCTGCATGATCTTAGTCACTAATCTTTCCCATTTAAGCCATTAAGTAAACACATTACTTATTAACACAAGATACAGGATTATGATTGCACATCCTTTACTCTTCAGTATCACTTGGTCAGCTTTCCAATTTTGCAGTAAAATTGCATCTTAGCAATTAAAACTCACATATATTTTCCCCTGCACGAGTTTGTAACACATTCATGCAAGAAAATTCAACAACTTTAAGTAACTACTATGAAGCCAAATAATACACACACATGTATCAATCACATTTTTGGCTAAAAATTAATTTGCAAAACTGTAACAGCATTTGAATTATCTAAGAAAGCTAATGCATGGTACCTAAAAAGTACTTTTTTACAGAGTGACTGACCACTGGTTATTAGGCTTGGCTATCCATTATAAGTCAAACCAATTTCCTTTTACCACACACTATACCTGCTTTCCTATTCTTGTTCATCTGAAGTAGCAAGCAAGAAAGACTACTCTCTGAGGCAAATAGGGCAGAAGGGAAAGAAAATGACTTTAATGATCTACACAAATCATGAGAGTAAAGCATTAGAAAATTGGATCTTGGAAAGAAAAGAAATTTAAGACTAAGAAAAGGACACTTCAAAGTTCTGGTACATAGTTCCTCCAAAAAAATTTGATATACTTCCGGTTGCTGTTGTGCAACCAATGTTTAGTAGTCCAAAAGATGAGAGCATCAATGAGAGAGTTATCTCAGTAGGGTGCACCTTACTGCAAAATCTGAGAAACACTTTGCAAAATGTACCTAGAGCCACAGCGGCTAATGCTGCCAAAAAGAAAATTTGTTCAACTGCATATTCTAGAAAGCAAAGAGAAGGCTGTAGTTAGCACCCATAATTCAATGCATATTACTACAAGACAGCCTGCAGAGTTCCAAAGCTCTACAGGCATCAGAGCTGATGCAGCAACTCACCCATTGACAACTCACTGATGCAAAGCAATGGGGAAAAGAAGTTTCTCATCCTCCCTTGCCCTGCATACACCAGGTACGGTAAGCTTGAAAACATCCTTTAATATTCTTTTTCCACAAAGACATACAGTAATTTATAATAAGATAATATCTATATACTTTATATATTGATTTATAATACAATATACTTATAATAACATGTCTATATAATATAATAAAATATAATGCTTTGACTAAGATACAGCCAAGATTTAAACATTTTTTAAAAGTCAGTGTCAATATAGTTAGAGATCCTCTTTTTTTTTTAAAAAAAAATCTACTACAAAGGAGGTTTCATGCTGAAGAAAGAAGCACAAATCATATTTTAAAATTACATCTATGCGAAGACAACACTGAATTTAAATATTTACACAGAAGATGATGCAGTATGCTGACAATTCTGCTCTCTCTTCTAAGCAGTGGTTAATAAAGATTTATGAAGAAACAATATGTGACAAAAGAAGAATTCCCCAGAACACAAACAGCAACCATTGATACAAGGGACCCACACATTCTGTAGAGAAGATCACTTTGGAATAAGGAGAACTGGATTGACCCAACTACTACAGGAAATTTGGGTCATCACAAATCACAACGTTGTGTCCAGATGCTACTACAAGCAGAAAGTTTCCAGTGCAAACGGCAGCATCAAACAGACATCCGTCTTTTCTACCTCCTACAGAGGCACTGCAGCAAGTTTGTATCTTTTGTCCATGGCTAACTTTGTCAAGATTTGTAGGAACTTGTTATACTCTTCTTCAAAAGCTTCCTAACTCTCAGTGTGTTAAAAAATTACCGAACAGCATAGTAACTAAGTTTAACTTCTGTTGAAAGTACCACTTCAAGAGTGAAATTTAAGGCAATAAAGTTTAAGGGGTTTAAGCATCTTAAAAAAAATGAAGTCTGTTTCCTTTAGTGCAAGAATCATATTGGTAACACAAAACAAAACCAGGGCCCCAGAAGTTTCACCAAGTTACTTTAATTTTAAAAATGGAAGGCTTTACTCAAGTGCTTTAGGACAACCTGAGGGCACTCCAGTACTTTGAGCCAGAAAATAAGTTTTCCCGGCTGGTAGCACCTTTCATTAAACTGAAAGAAAGTTTATTTTTTATTACTTTACTAAACATAGGAAGGAGCTACCACAAATACAACACAGAAAGACCCATACAAAACCAACATAAACATCAAACACAGAGCTACAGTTTCACAAAATTTAGTCTTGAACAACCAAATGGCAATGTCTCTGGTTGTTTTGGATACTGTAACTTCAAATGAAAATATGTTTAATTTATTAAGTATTCTAAAGAAGGAGATGGAATCAGAAAAATAACTTGTTGTACTAAAGAAAAGAGACCCTTCCAAAAAACTCTTGATTTTCATCATCATTGAATAAATAGTCAAAAAGAAAATCATATTTAGGGTGAGTGTCCAAGAACACTTCCCTTCAGATGAACACCAGTAGTTTCCTGCACACTGAAACTTAGAGCAACAATTGAAAACTCAAGCAACAGCTGTGCTGCAAAGTATCAGACACATTACATGGAAACTCGTAGCAGATGTAAGAAATTGAGATTCTTAGATCTACTTTTATGGAACATCTCCCTCTCCCCCATCCCCCTGCACAATTCTCAGATTATTCTACAGCTTATAGCCACAACAGAATGTGGCCCAGTTCTTTCCTTTAACTCTTCCTCCTAACTTTTAAACAGGGATAGGACTAGAAAGAAACCTGTGGACTGTCAGTCTCCACAGTCTGACTAGCAGAGCTCAACACCTGACAAACTGAAACAAAACAAAACAAAAATCCCAAAACAAAACAAAGATCAAATACCTGTCTTACACACTTCTGCCATATGGAAAAAAACCATACACTCAAAGTGTCATTTTTTGCATCCCCATTCAATTTCTGAGTATTGCCATGAAGTAGTAATAACTGAATTTGAAAGGACAGCATTAGGCTAACATGAAAAAATATAAGCTAAGATTCCATTATGCTATTTGGATTTTGGGAAGTAGGACTGAGAGCTTTTCTGGTTGGGTGTTATGGGATTTGGACTATGCTTTAGCCAGCTTACATATTTTACACTTGACTAGAAGGTTCATGAATGTCCTTGAAGTAAATATTTTGGCTATATGAAATATATGTTGATCAAGATAAAAGTAAATGTGCAAAAAAAAAATGGCAAGGTGATTAAAAGGAATTTAAAGGATATTATCAGGAAAAAACCAATATTCATGAACCATTTTTAAATATCTTACTGTGTAAGACTAAACTTATTGTGAGCCACAAGTTTTGGTTTTATTAACAGCCTACAGGTGAATAAGCTGACCAATATTAAAACAAATTTGTTTATTAAAGATGTAAAAATGGAAACTTTGTTATAGCCTTCATCAGGCAAGGACCAACAAAACTACATATCATAGAATCACAAAAGAAGGGCCACATAAATCTGTAAGATCCAAACCAATAAAAGTTCTGACATTTTCTGTAACACTGTTAACCCTGTAAAACTGTTTACCTAGTCTTGTTTTTTTGGATCAGAACAAACTGAAAAGCTTCATGCTTTTGTCAGTTACTTCCTGATGACCAAAGAAACAAGAAAATCAAGGCCCATATTTCTAAAACTTCAGTATTTTTCTCAAGGGAAAAGTGGTCACATCATCACTTGAAACTATAACTAAGGAAACTCAGGCTTGTACTTAACATATATCTCAAGGGCTTTTTCGGCAGGAAGATCTTAACTGGTAATTCTCTCTTTACAACAAAACAGTACTAGTCTGCCAACCTATGAAGATTAAATATGCTTGTTGGGGTGACACAGTTTTCCCGATGACCAACTGATCAAGGTGTATGACTGCTATCAACTCTCAGCAGCATTAAACATCAGTGGAAACTCCACTGTTAGGAGAGGATGCATACAGAAATCAATGTAACTGTATAACCATACCCCAAACTAACCTAAGCATGTGCTCTGATGCTACATTTCTCAAGAGACTACAGATGTCCAGAGCTACTGTTTTGGTGAAAGGGTCATAACCAGAGCAAAATATTAATTATAAAAATTATACTTTATTATGCAGTCCTGACTCCTTCCAAAGCTACTATGCTATAGCATATAAATCAAGCAACTTTTATTAACTAAATTATCCATTAAAAATTATTGACCACTGAAAAAAGAGTTGTTTTTCAATAATCATAGAACATGCTGAATTAGAAGGGACCCACAAGCATCATCAAGTTCAACTCCTGGCTCTCCACAGGGCAACCCCCAATAGTAACTCTGTTTCCCTTGAAATTAATATTCCTCTTAGAACACAACATCACATTTCATATATAGTTAGCTTTTTCAAAAATCACTGCTATTAAAAGGTTTTTAATATATAAAACCAGTAAGAATTGATTTATTTCATCTACTAGCTCCAAAACCACATGAAGCTTAGTACTCCAAAATTTAAGTTACAGTGAGGAAGCTGTTGAAATGAAATTTTGAATATGCTTCCTGTCTTTCCCTCACAGGTGGTAGTGAAAGAACAAGGAGGTTGGCTTAGTGCAGATCTAAGTATGGTTTAAAAAAGAAAAAAATACTATGAAGCTGTTGAAGATGTGCCATATCACTCAATTCACTTACTTGGCATTTTAAGAACAAGAAAGCTTAACCAATTCATTTTCTGTTCTATATACTCCGATTTCTGACAATAGGGAGTGAGAGAGGGGATGGCAAAACCCAATATTCTCAAGAGAGTGCATCTGTATTGATGACACACATAATCTAACATGGAAACACAGCTTTGGTAACATTGTTCTTTGAAGACTTTAAAGCTTACATTTTCTTCTTGAAGTTTATAGCATAGAAATAGCTCATTATAAACCTATTTCACCTGGCAATTATGAGCAAAGTTGGTACTTGAAATGGTTCCCCTTACCACTTTATTTTAGAAGTAATGATGAAGTCACACCTTGCTACTCACAGGTCAGTCAGAAAAGACTTGTTTTACTGAGGCATATTTACCAGGTTATTCTCCATGGGCAATTTATCTGAACAGGTAGACTGCAGATCCCTTAGGCATCAAGTTCAGGAACAGTATATTGACACTTATTTTTATGCTACCATCACCATGGCAAATGTTTGTTTTCACCGGCACAGTTTGTTGTTAAACTGTTTCTGCCACTGTATTGAATTTCAGTTTAAGAAAATCCCATAACCAAAGCAATTTTGTCATTAGAAGACTAAATGCTTCTCCTGTAATTACTTTGAAACATTTGAAAAGGATGCCAGCACTATAATATTCAGAACACTGTGGTTCTGCAACAATTCTCAGCTCAAGGCAACCTGAGAACAGTTGTGACCTTTCATGATTTTGGAAGAAGTATGCTACATTTCTATACTCCTCCCATCTACACTCTCAGAATGCCAAGTCACACACTATGAAGTAAAAAAAATCTAAGACAGACTCCTTTTTTTGCTTGTTGTTTTGGTTTTCTTTTAATACAGCTCAGTACTCTGTACTTATCTTTTTACTACAGATTCCACAGCTTGCACCTTGTTTCTTTCAAGATGTTTGCTGTATCTTGCTTGTCGGTGAACATCCAGGAAAACACTGCATGTTATTTAAAAAAAAAAAAAAAAAAAAAAAATCATGCAACCCCTGTCTTTCAGCTTCTTTGACTTCGACCTTTGGTGTTTATATTTGCCAGTTTGCTTGTATGTAATGTGGCTATTTTAAACCCTTTTCACCTTTTTACCACCTACAGGCATCCCTTTGCTTAGCTACACCACTTACTGAGTTCTGTTTCTTGACATACTCGCTATTACATTAACACGAGAGGAGCCCCACAGGATATATGTTGTCACAAAAAGGCATTTTCTTTCATTCAACAATGTAAATGTAATATTCTAGGACTTTAGACTAAACACCTTCCCCTCCCTCAAAATCCACCATATGTAATAGAGAATAACAGAAGACTCTGAGTAGTATGAAGATTAATCAGGTATTTTAAGTTTTCTTAATAGAGGAGCTTAAGAACATTCATAAAAATGTGTCTTATGCAACAATTAAAACACAATATATTGCAGACAAATACTGAATGCATAAAAAAAATTAGGCAGACTCAGAATGGACAAATGCAGAGAAAATAAATCCATCAAGAATTATTAAACTTGTTAAAAAAAATCTATATATTTGGCTCAGGAAGATGCAGATGACTGAACGGTGGGAAGAGAATCGGAGCACTGTTGTATGCATCACCTGCAGTCAGCATGAGACAGGGTCAGAAACACTTTTGATTCTTATATTCATAGAATCATAGAGTGGTTTGGGTCACAAGGCACCTTTAAAGATCATGCAGCTCTGGTCCCCCTGCCATGGGCAGGGACATCTTCATCTAGATCATGTTGTTCAACGACCTACCCAACCTCACCTTGAACACTTCGAGGGATGGGGCATCTACAACCTCTCTGGAAAACCTGTTCCAGTGTCTCACCACCCTCAGAGTAAAGAATTTCTTCCTTATGTCCAATCTAAACCTACAATTTTTCATCTTAAAACTGCTGCCCCTTGTGCTGTTACTGTGGGCAGGTCATGGTAAAAAGTGTTTTTGACAAGATCCTGTTGTATATTGAAGGGCTGCAGTAAGGTCTCCCAGAGCCTTCTCTTCACCAGTTTGAACAACCCCAGCTCTCTCAGCCCATCTTCATACAAGATGTGTTTCAGCTCTCTGATCATTTTCATGGCCCTCTTCTGGACCTAACAGATCCATGTCTGTCTTTTAGTGGGGATTCCAGCACTGGACACACTACTATGGATGGGGTCTCACAACAGTGGCAAAGAGGGAGAGAATCACATCCCATGAACTACTGGCTTTGTTTGTTTTTATGTAGCCCAGGATACAATAGACTTTCTGGGCTGCAGGTGTACATTGCCAGCACATATCCCATTCTTCATCTACTAATATCCCCAAATCTTTCTCCACAGAGCTGCTCTCAATCAATTACTTCATCATGCAATCTACACTGAGATTAGGGACTCTCCCGTCACAGGAGCAGGACCTTTCATTCAGCCTTGCTGAAGTACAATGAAGTTCACATTGGCCCACTTCCCAAGCCTGCCAAGATCCCTTTGGATGGCATCCTTTCCCTCAAGCACATCAACTGCACCACTCATTTTGGAGCCATCTGCAAACTTGCCAAGGGCACACACAACGCCATTAGTAAAGACACTGACAGTACTGGTCCCAGTATGGACCCCTGAGGGACATCACTGATTACTGATCTGCATTTGGAGATTGAATCATTGAGGGCAACTCTGAATGTGACCATCCAGCTACTTCTCTATCATCCACAAAAATCTGTACCTCTCCAAGGCTACTGTGAGGGCCTATGTCAAAAACCCTAACATAAGTCATGGCAGATGAAGTAGATTATTGTCAGCAGCTCTTCCTTTACCTACCGATACAGTCCCTCTGTGACAGAAGGCCACTGGATTATTCAGGCACGATCTGTGCTTTGTGAAGCCATGTGTGGTGTACATTTGGGACAGCATGTTGGCTGTGGCTAATCACCTCTGTACCCACGTGCCTGGACATAGCTTGCATGTGTCTTTCATGATCGTACCAGACACAGAGACGAGGCTGACTGGTTGGTAATTCTCAGGGGCCTACTTACTACCTTTTTAAAATTGGTGTGATGTTTCCCTTTTTCCAGTCACTGTTCCTGAGGGACATACAGTTAATCTAATCCTTTTTTTTCCTGTTTAAAGAATTTGATGGAATGCTTCAAAGTCCTCATCAAACTTTGACCCAGAATGACAGTCATGTCTAAACAATATATTGAGTCTTTGAACCGCAAGTCCTAAAACTAGTGACTGTCACACAAGAAGAGTTAATAAAGAGGGAAAGGGAAGAGAAAGCCTTGAAGACAGGCTGAAGCTGGATGCAGACAACTGGGAAAATGCACAAGAAACCAGGAGACCTCAAGGTACTGACAAATTACATAACTACTAGTCACAGTGACATGAGAGTATCTGGCCAAAGAGAGAAATGCCTTAGTAGCTCACATTATTACAGAGTATGAAACAGAAGGGCAAGGCTCATTATATATTTTTAAGTACCCCAATAAGAACACTTGGCATTGGATTTCACTGTCATTAAGAACTAGTTTGGAGCCCACAGCACACCCCTACAAAAGACTTAAAACTCTCCAGCTGTACTATTTCCAAGCAACAGACTGTTCCACTGAACAGAAGTCATTGCTCCAGGTTATTTTGGGTGGATGAATTCCATATTCCCCATAATTCAGGCCACGTCACCACTCATCTTCAAGAAAATGCCCAGAACTTGTGTTGCAAGGTGATGGAATCTGATGACTTTTGCTTAAAGCAAGTAAAAAATGCTTGGAACAAGTATACATAAAATACAAATAACATTTTTCACTATTTTAGAACAAAATCGTCTCATTCACTTTTGTATGGTGCAAACACCTCCATCATCACGTCACAATATTACTCTAAGACGTATAATTAAGGTAGATATGAGTTTGATCTATTACTTTTTTCCTCATAAAAAAGAGGGAATTATTCTGAGGGAAAAAACAAAAAAAAAACACCCAAAAAAAAGAAAAAGAAAAAAAGAAAAACACCAAAACAAACCAAACAGACAAAACAACTTAGCCTATCAAAAGGAAACAATTTTATTAACTGTTTATTTTTCTTAGAATCAACTAGTACTAAAATCAGTTCCTTTCACATAGTCCCTTATATTGTCAACTAACACATCTAGACAAAGAGCCTGAAAATAAGCTTTGAAAAGGCAAAAGATACCTTATTTTAAAAAGGGGCTGGGGACAGGAATCCTTTGAACTTGCATCTGCAACTCTCACAGCAGAAGCCTTGAAAAAAGGCAAGGGTACTCTGCAGTATCTGCTTGTCCCCAAGACCACAGGGGCTAAATTCAGGATGTTGCCACCTGTAACATTCTAGGCTATCCCCTTCCAAGGGGAACCTTGTGCAGAACAACTGACAGAGCACAGAAGAAATACTTTGTACAGAACTAGCTTGGTAAAAGGCTATGACAGGTCCTGATCCCTTAGCAAGGCAGGTATTAGTAGACCTGTGAATGTTTGAG
This sequence comes from Corvus hawaiiensis, assembly GCF_020740725.1. Taxonomy (NCBI): domain Eukaryota; kingdom Metazoa; phylum Chordata; class Aves; order Passeriformes; family Corvidae; genus Corvus; species Corvus hawaiiensis. The sequence continues at coordinate 48,649,817 of NC_063213.1, forward strand.
CAAATGGTGGTTTTTATGTAGCCTGTTGTTTGACTACCTCTTAATTAAACAACTGTTTAAAGACCTGGTTTTAATGCTCAGAAACTTAACTGGATGAGAAGATTAAAACTTTCTTCTGTACATTTAATTATACCTTTGACTGACGCTTTATACACCTCAATAAAATTTTACAGAATCACAGATTGGTGTAGACTTTAAGAGACCTCTGGAGGGCATCTGGTCCCATCACTCTGCTCAAGCAGGACCACCTACAGAAAGTTGTCCAGGACCATGTCCAGACAGTTTCTGAATATCTCCAAAGATGGAGAATTTGCAACTTCTCTGGGCAACCTGTGTCAGTACTCAGTCACTCTCAGAGTAAAATAATACTTTTCATCATTGACACTGAAGTTTTCCCTCAGGCCAGAAAGCAAAACAATGCAAGAACTTCTCTGCTTTGTCCTCTGTTTTGACCACACGCAACATACAACTCAAAGTATGGTACTTACCAGGATCAGTTTTTGAACTCTTAACTGAAAAACACAACAAAAAACCACAAACACACTTATACGTCTTGCTAGGTTTACAGTAGACTTTCAGTAACAAAGGTTATGAAAGGTAAACCAAAGTATAGTATTTACCAGAAGATTTTAATGTTTTTCTTCTCAATGTGAAATTTTCCTCTTTTGGAGTTTAGAATCCATTTGACAAAACAGTAACAACAAAACCCCCCCCAAAACACAAAAAACACAACTCCCCCCATTTCTCAAAAATTTTTATAAATTAACAATTCCATTATAATTTTAAGCTAAGTATTTTTTTGCTTTACTAGTTCATTTACTACTGAAAAACTACAGAAAAAAAAAGTGTTTAAATATCTCCCTGTGGAAATAACTAGGAAAACCACTGTTCATGGAACAGAAATATGACACAAATACAAAAACATTTATTTATTGTGATTTTTTATTGTGATTTTTAAAGTTTTTTTCCTAGAAACTCAGCTGGCTTGATTGAAGGGGTTTAATTGAAGGACAAAGTAACTTCTTTTCCTTAACAAAGTTAGAGCACCTGAATCAATGCATGGGATGAGTTCCTCCCTCAGCCTTCTCCTTAATATCTTCTGGACATCCTCCATACAGCTCATTTCTAACACCTAACTTCTACTGCTCATTTGTGGTGATTGATCTACTTGTGGAGAGTTCAGCTTATTTTCAAGACACTTCACACTGGCAAGCTCAGGTACTGCAGGAAAGAAATACCAGTCTGCAGATATTGAGGTAGCTGAGCTGTTTATTTTTTCAAAAGGTTTCCTGCAATGATGCCTGGGAATAACAACAACAACAAAAAAAACAAACAAAAAACATTTCAAATAAAAACCAGCAAACCTGAGGAAGTTAACAGCCCTGATCAAGTCAGCTTATTCTTTTTAAGTGGCAAGCAAAGTTTATATCTTAGCATATTCGCAATTTTCTATTTCATAACCATTCTTTCCTTGGAATCTTAATACAGCATTAAGGACTGCACATCATGTTCTTCACTTTCCTTTCCATTCTACCACATCTCCCATTCCCAGAGTGTAGCATCAGGAAGTTTCACAGGACAGAAGCAGAGATAAGTAAGAGAAGGAAATTACTACCAGTCTCTTGCATTCACACGGCTTGTTGCTTCTCTGTAACATCAAGTCTTGGGGAAAAAATAATACCTTGTTGACTAGGGAAAGGAAAAAAATGTCAGAATACTTAGAGGGGTGGAGCAACTCTCCTATGAGGAAAGGCTGACAGAAATGGGGTTGTTCAGTCTAAAGAAAAGAAGACTCTGGGGAGATCTTATAGCACCCTCCAATACCTAAAGGGGTTACAAGAGACTTGGAGGGGAACTTTCTACAAGAGCATGTAGTGATGGGACAACGGGGAATGGCCTTAAGAAGAAAGCAGGTAGGTGTAGGTTAGACATAAGAAAGAGGGTTTTTTACCAAGAGGCAAATACTGGAACAGATTGCCCATAGAGGTGGTGGATGTCCCGTCCCTGGAAACATTCAAAGCCAGGTTGGATGGGGCTCTGAGCAACCTGGTCTGGCTGAAGATGCCCCTGACCACTGCAGAGGGGTTGAACTAGATGACCTTTAAAGGTCCCCTTCAATCCAAACTATTCTATGTTTCTATGATTCACTGCTGCCAAAAAAATTATAGAAACAGCCATAAGGCCTCCTGGGAGCAGGGCGGGAGAGAGTGGGCACAGTGAAGAGGAATTCAGTGGTCACAAAATGTAGTCTAGTTAACATACAAACACTGTATGACTAAGGCTTGGCTTGTCCAGGACCATTCTTGTGACTCATTCCCCTTCTTTCATCCTCAAGTTACCAATCTCAATCCCTTCATTTTCCAAAACACATCATATGCAAGCACAGGTAAGGTCAATATAACCAACAAAGAATATATTCAGAATCTCTTGCTCTAATTCCTGCTAGTGTGTACTAAACAGTAGTACACCATAAGTAAGCAGAGAAAAAACCTAAATGCAGAAAGGTTCTTCCTGCAGCCCCAAATCTAGGCTGTTCCCAAAGCAGGCTTCCTGCAAAGAGCCCCCTACCAAAGTACAGACTTCTATCTAAGAAAATGGTCAACCAGCACCTTCCCATCAAGAAAAAAAAGTGTTCCAAGGTAAATAGCAAGGTGCACAGCTATAGCTAACCAAAACTTCTCTTTGAACCATTACAGCTAAACACAAGGTCAAGATTTTACTTCTGATTACCCAGATTAAAGTTTGAGTGACACTCCTTAAACAAGCCAGGTTTAGTGCATCTAACTCAGCTCTTAGTATACCAACATGCCATCCAGTGCCACTAAGTACCACAGCAGACTAAATTCTCCCAACAGCAAATTTCTTCCTACTGAACTGTTTAGTCTCCTCAAAAACATTTCAATTAAAGAGAACAATCTTCTGCCCAGTGAAACATTTCTCATCTTAGTATATGATTATAAAAAAGCCAGACCATTTAGGAATTAATATGATACTAATGTTTGCTTATGCAGACTGGACAGCAGTTAAACACAGTGTGCTTTTTCTTACAGTTTTATACTAAAAAACCTGTGCTGATAGTTAGGCTGTTGTTAAGAAGAGTTTATTGTAACTACTACAATAAAAGATTTTTACTTCTATGACATAAACCCAAGCTTAGGTAAGTAGCTATCAAACTGGCAAAAAGAACTCCTACCTAAATCAAGTTTTATCTGAAACATTAAAAGTCGGCAAATTTTACATAGTTGTCCTTGTGAGACACTACAGAGACCTTGCACAGACCAGCATAATCAAACAGGCATTTCACAGTCCATATCAAAAGTTTAGCAGCAAGTACTGAAGTACAGTCACCAGTTGGTTTTATTATTTGTTCTAAAGCAAGCCACAGAAACTATGCTATGTGCAAGCACACCTTATTCCACTCAATCTCTTTGCAGAACTCAAACTTTATGAACTAGTGCAGAATGCAACGAGTAGTTCCATATGAATGCATGCCAGGAAACAAGATAACCCAGGTTACATACTGTCACTTCTCATTCTACATACCTTAAAAAGAGATTAGCAATACTGACTGGTTGGAAAAAGCTTTTTCGTGTTGTTTTTCAAACATATCAAAGCTCTAACAGTAAAGTCTCATGTTCACTTCTGGAGCCTACAGGTCTTTAGTAAGATGGAGGACAGAATCATTTAAGCATAGTTTATCAAATACAAACAGTTCCATTTCAATTAACATAACTGGTAATATTAACTCAGTGTTTAGCAAAAATATCAGCTGTTTTAAAATCTGAATTTTACTGGTAAGTGAAGTGTAAGATATTTCCTCACAGTTAAGGGTTTAATGTTTATTACAGAAAATTTTCAAAAAAAAGCATTAATCTAAAACCATCTGGTATTCTTGTAACAATAAAAAGAAACCCAAACCAAAGCCACAACCAACCACCTCAAACATAACAAAACAAAACAAGCCCACAAACAAGCAAAAACCCAAAACTATGTCAGACCACTCACCCGCAACGCTGGTAATGGTAACAGGAACTCCTTGAACTTGAACACCTGCAGCACTCAGGTTGGCAACACTTACTGTTTGAAGATTAGGTACTGAAGCAAGCTGGGCAGCATTCAGAGTGATGGGGGTACCAGCAACAGCCACCGGAGCAATCTGGGCAATGGTTGTGCCACCACTTGAAGACACAGGGGTAATGGTTAGTTGTTGGGGTAACCCAGCATTTTGAACTTGAAGATTTGAAAGGCTTTGCAGATTCTGAACCTGCACAGTTTGCCAGCTGATCTGTCCTGATGGTGTTAAAGTTGGAGCCCTGATGAGCACCTGAGTTGGGCTCACTGCCTGCAGCTGAACATTCTGCAAAGGCTGCTGCTGGATGGTCTGTATAGTCTGCCCTGACTGGAGCTGAAATGACTGTGGAGGAATGGCCTGAATAATTTGCTGTTGAGGCTGCTGGATCTGTATCTGCTGCAGAATAGGCTGCCCTACGATCTGGACCTGCTGAAGGGAACCTGACTGATCCTGGACATTCTGTAGTCCATTGGACTGAAGCTGACTGGAGCTCTGGGCTTCGGAGTCCATAGCAGTTGTTTGAGGTTCTTCAGTCGCCTGCTCTGAATTGCTGCCTGCTGTGCTTGTGTATTGGCCTGTTTCTGCAGAGCTTACCAGTGTGTCACTGCTAGTCAGAGATGTTGAGGCAGTGGTTGTAGCGGTGGAAGATGAGGAAGGAGACTCTGGCATGGTACTACCAGAGGCGGAAGTGACAGGTGTAGACGCCAGCTGATTTCCATTGGAAACTCCACTCTCAGTAGACTGGCCAACTTGCCCTGAACTTCCTCCAGTGGCAACGTTGTTAATCACAGGCAACGCCAGGGTTACCCCACCAATGTTTATAGGTAGCGTTGTTACAACTTGCGCCTGAGTACCAGGAATAGTTTGCAGCTGCAGCGGTATGGAAACACCAGGCCGAATTTGGACTGGAACTGTCTGATTTGCTAGGTTTTGAGCAATAACATTTCCCGAAGCTGTCCTGTTTGCAGTTGTGAGGATAGCTTGATTATTCCCTGCAGGAATAAGCTGAATCTGACCCTGTATGTCTTGTAGACCAGTAGCATTAGATGGATTGATTTGACCTTCCGTTGTCTGAATCTGTGGAATCACTTGGTATTGGACACTACCGCTTGGATTTTGTACTTGAATGACTTGGAATTGTCCCGGGGTCGTTGTAGAAGAATTGCCCGATTTGGTTTTTGAAGGAGATGTACTTCCATTGTTACTGCTGGAGGGACTTGCTGCACTTGAGGCAACAGAAGATCCTTGTTGAGCAACATTATTTTCTTTTGAAGCAGAAGGAGCAGCGGCAACGAGCTGCCAAGCATTTCCAGCAAGCTGAGTTGTTACCAATTCCAACTGCTGGGGCTGATTCTGAAGCTGCACCAAACCTTGATTTGGGTCTATAATAATCTGCTGCTGTCCAGTTCCTTGATTCTCACCAGGAGTTCCTATTTTGCTGCAAGTAGCTGCTAGCAAAGCAAGAGGTGAAGGCTGAGAATCCTATCCAAAAAAAGAGAAAACAGACAGGATTCAGGAGAAGAGTGCAAGTACGAACCATCAGAAGTCAGCATTAAGGTTTGCACAGGAAGCCAAAAAAAAAAAAAAAAGGTGCTTCTGCATATGATACAGCTCTGAATAAGGAAGTATGAATTGCAGTAAATAATCTTTAAACATGTCCTTAAAAGTCCCTAATTATCAGTGATTATGTGACCGCCAACACCTCAACTGCATCCTTATTTCAGTCCTTTTTCCCCCTTAAAATAAAGAAAAAAAAATTTTAAATGCTTCTATTACATGGAAAGCAGCTGATCACTGCAAAATCCAATCAAACAAACATGTCCAGGCAGTAAAAACATTGCACCCAACCGTGTTTCATCCAACCCAAAGAAAGATGCCCTGAGCAGGAAATGCTGTTAGCTGAATATTTAATTTTAAATGCTAATAGTTTGGGCACTTCCCTATTCAGGTGTGTGTTCTTTACCTGTGAGCCTCCAGTTTTCCCTTTTTTATTATTATTGTTGTTATTCTCTGCCTCGGGAGATTTCTCTCCCTCTGTGGGCATAGTTTCCTCCTTCTTTTGATCTGCAAAAATATCAAGTGTAACAGGTTAATTATTCACCTTCATTTATACAATAACAAAATCTACGAGCATATCCTTTTTGGTTCCCAGCTTGTTGCTTTTGCCTCTTCATAAAAACAACAGTACAAATCATTATTACAAAAGAACGAGTCCTAAGAAACGTGGTTTGAAACCCAACCCATGGGGGCTGGAGAGTTAACACCCAGAAAGGGGAGGTTTGGTTTCCTCTCCCAGAGACAGCAGGAAAAAACCACCCACAACCCTCCTCCTCCTCCTGCCCCCTAAAGCATCGACGGCCACTGAGTGGCCGCCGATGCTTTAGGGGGCAGGAGGAGGGTTGTGCATGGGAGGGAAAGAGGGAGGAAAAGAGGAATGAAGGAGGGAGGGATGTGCACAGGAGGGAGGGTTAGCGAAGAAAGGGGGAATGGAGGAGGGAGGTACGGAGGAGGCAAGCCGGAGGGGCAGGCAGGAGAGGAAGAGAAGAAAGGGGGCATAAGAGGAAGCAGCACGGATGGGCGGAGGGGCAGCGAGAGAAGAACGGGGTAAGAAGGGGGAGAACAGAGGGAAGAAAAGGGGGAACCCGGGAGGGCGGGATAGAGGGGCGATGAAGGGTGGAGGGAGGAGCGGAGGGAGGGAGGGGTGTGCACAGGAGGGAGAGAGGGAGGGGGTTACATACCGCTCATCCCGCATTAATGCCCCGCTGAGGCGCCGCTCTAGGGGGGAGGAGAAGGAGGAGGAGGAGGCGGAGGGTGGGGTGGGGGTAGCGGGGAGAAGGCCGGTCGCAGCCGGAGCTGGGAGGAGCGGGACGGCCTATTTTTCCACGAATGGCCGCCGCTGGGCTGTGGCGTAGCTGCCTTTCTCTCCGCCCGCCGCTGCCGCCGGCCTCAGCCCGCCGCCTTGAGTGACAGCCGGGGGCCGGGGTGGGCGGTGCGGGGGCGGGGCCCGCCGGGGCCCCAAACGACGCCCACTGAGCAGGAAATCGAACCCAGCCGCCGGCCCCTCGGTCGCCCCGCTCCGCCTCAGCCCGGCTCCCCACGCCGCAGGCACAGGGGGCGGGCCGGGGGCGGGCCGCGGCCCAGGGCCCTCTGCCTCCTCCTCCGCCTCCTCCTCCTTCTCCCGGTCCTCTGCCCGTCCGCGCCGCGCGGGAGAGGGCGTGGCCGCAGAGGCGCGCGCTCCGCGGGGGCGGGGGCGTGCGGGCGGCCCGGGCTTCCGCGCTCGCGCCGCTGGCTTGACAGCGCCGAGCGAGGGGCGGGCGGCGGGCGGAGCCTCGGCCGCGGCGGGGCGGGGCCAGGCCGAGCCCTCAGCCCCGGGTCCCGCCGCGGCTCGGGCCGGTGATTGACGGCGCGCGCGCCCCGGTCGCCAGCGAATCCGGCGAGGGGGCGGGCGGGGCCGCGCGCGGCCGCCGGCCAACCCGGTGGTGCCCGCCCGTCTCGCGCGCTCGTAACTGACAGCGCGCGGGAAGCCCCCGAACCGCCGCTTCCCTTGAGGTGCGGCCCCCGCGCCCGCTTCCCCGGCTGTCCCGGGAGCGGGGAGGAGACACCCCTACGGCTTCCATAGGGAAGCCAGGGCCTATTCCCTCTCCCTCCGCTCTACTCCTTTGTAAGAGACTCCCGCGCCAGCCCTCTGCCTGCGGGCGGGGGAAGGGCGGCTCGGGGATTGCTTCCACACCTGCTGCGAGGAGGCGGGAGCTGCTTCCCGCCTCCCCATTGGCTCGGTCGCAGCAGCGGGCAGGCCGGGATATGTAGTTCTGGGCCGGCTGTGGCGGCAACCGCGCATGCGCGGCGGGGGTGCCCGGCAGGTGCCTCCCGCGCGGTTCGGGGCGGGTCAGCCCTGAGAGCTCAGTCCTCGGCCTCGCTGCAAATTCGCCAAGCGGGAGTCTGTCCTCGGCGCGCTGTGCTGGTCCACGCTGGTCGTCATTGGATTAAAACCAGATGCATTACGCTTGTGCTGTTGTTTGTTCCCCGATGCTCGTGCCGCTGTTCCCTGCGGCTCCGCTCAGCCTGTTTTGGAGCGATGGCTGGGCAAGCCGGAGCTGGTTGTGGCAGCTGTGCGGTGCAAGAAATGGTAGATCTGCAATAAGCACCTCCATGGAAAAGCCTGTTAACCTTACTCAGATTTGGAAAAAAAATTGGTCCACGTGTGCAAATCTCGTCAGTTTAAATTTTCTATACTACATGCCCAAGCTGTTTTTCAAGTGCAAAATCACCAGCCTCCTTGATGATTAGTGGCATGGAGCACCTCTCCTACAAGGGAAAGCTGAGAGATTTGGGGTTTTTCAGCCTGGAAAAGAGAAGGCTTAAGGGTTAACTTTTTTGCAGCCTTCCAGTACCTGAAGGAAGCCTACAAGAAAGATGGAGAGAGACTATTTGCAAGAACTATTTGTAGTGATAGGACAATGGGAGAATAGGTTCAGTCTGAGAGTAGGTTTAGATTAAATACTAGGAAAAAAATCTTTACTGTGAGGGGGGTGAGGCACTGGAACAGGTTGCCCAGAGGAGTTGTGGATGCTCCATCCCTGGAAGTGTTGAAGGCCAGGCCAGATGGAGTTCTGAGCAACCTGGTCTAGTGGAATGAGCCTCATTTGGCAGAAGGGTTGGAACTACATGATCTTTAAGTTCCTTCCCTATATAGGCTGTTCTGTGATTCTGTGATGAGTCGAAGATGAAAGTGCCAAAGCAGTTACCAGCTGTTCAACGGTTTCGTCCTTCAAAGGGATCAGGCCACCCTCCCCTCAGTCTCTACCCCGGGGCTCCAACAAACCCGCTGGAAGAGAGGAAGTGTAGAAATATCATTGTAGAGTAAGAAAGTGATAGACATAAACGTGGGACAGGCTGTTTACAGGTATTGTACAGGCAGAAAACACAGGTCATAAGTAGAAAATCACAGTACAGAATAGTCTGGGTTGGAGGGACCCACAAGGATCGTCGAGTCCAACTCAAGTCTTACGTTGTCAGAGCAGTGAATGATGTTTGTTCCTACTATGAACATAACACAGCCATGCTCTGAATCTCTGCTTTACTATGTTGTATTGTAATGGTGAGACACCAGAACAGACCAACTGTTGGGCCAAAGGAACTTCCTTCACAGGAAGTTTTTGAGAAGTTAGGATGTGCATGTGCCAGAGTGGTCTGGGGCTATTTGATCCCACCTCAGTGCAGGGCTAGACAGAGTGATTTTCTGAAATCCATAACAGTTCTGCAGTTCTAAAGGTTTACGTTTTCTGAAGAGACAATTTTTTGTGTGTGTCAGTAAGTGTGGTGTGGTTTTATCCCCAGAGCTTTGCTCCATGCTTTTGAAAGGCTGTCAGTTTACCCTCTGTAGTCGTGAAAATTAAAAACTACGTTCCTGCAATTGGCCCATTTCCTAGCAACGTACCAAAGAAAAGTACATAGAAAAGGTATCACACATAACATAGTTAAGATTGCTTCTTCTGTGTTTTCTACAGTGTAAACATATTTTCCCTTCCTTCTCCCCCAAACTGTCCATCCCAGTTGTTGTTAACTGGGATTCTAAGGACATCCCACTATTGTGCTTTTACAAAATGTAATTAAAGTTTCCTTCTTTCATCTATAAATTCCTCAAGACTGCTTGAATTCCTGTTCTATTTACATGGCATTTTTTTTTGTTTCACAGCAACAACGGTTGGGAAGGGATAATGACCCTACAAATGCTGAATTATTTGTGTTCAGACAAGCAAGTGGTAGTAACTCACAGTTTACAGCTCAGCCAAATCCCAGTGTGTCCTAGTCAGTGCCAGGGAACAGCAAGAGTAGGGCTACCCCCTTAGAGAGTACACTGCCAAGGCAGGGCAGTGCCCTCCTGGTCAGGGCACCATCCCTCACATCCAAGCAGGTCTGAGGTAGTGACAGGACCTTCTGGTGATCCAGTGGCCATCAGATGAGCAGGAGACTGGGCCACCTCCACCACAGGGCCAGGGCTGAGGTCCATGAGAGCTCCAGCCCCTGGACAGTGTGTGGGAGTCTGCGGTAAGGCTGTTCAGAGCATCACAGCTTTCCCGTGCGCTCAGCTCTGGGAAGCAGAGTATGGAGCACCTCCTGAAGGAGGGGTTGCATGAACAACAGGCAAATGTACTATCAAGGTCACTCTCTTTTTTTTTTTTTAGTGAGAGACAGAGGTTTTAAGTCCTATGGAAGCTTTTAAACTTTTACTGGATTTCCATCTGGGGCTATAGATACAGTGCTTTTAAAAAATTTGCCCTAGGGTGCAAAGAGTAAAATCTTTGTCTCAGCTCAGCAACTGATTGAAGTGACAGATAAAAGATGCTGGTTCTGTCGGTGGTTTCAGTAGAGGCACCATGATTTTAATTTTTATTTTTGCTGTCCATAGTTACTCCCATATCACCTACTCTTTCCCAAATTCCAAATGTCACTCTTGCTCAAATTCTTTCTGCCAGCTCAAGCTTTCTGAGTCTGCCCCTTTCAACATTCTTCCCTCATGGACCAGTACCTTCCCTTTGCACCCTGCCACTGGTTGTTCTCCGTGGGCTTTGAAGTCAGCAGTAGTCACCTGTTGAGTTATATGGAAGAAAGATCAGGTCTGAGGATGTATGTCTGTTGGCATGCTATGGGGATCTATGAAAGAATAATATCAGAAATAAGAAAAAATTAAGTGAAAGGCTTTCGTCACTGCTTTTTTTCAGGCTCAGAACTTTAGGAGTGTGTTGTCACCCAGGAAAAGAGCACAGCATGGAAATGTGTGGGTGAGCAGAGACCCACTGAAATATGAGGTTCCTGGCAAGATGTAGCTCAGGCATAGTATCGCATGAGGGTGGCTCGTTTGCACAACAGCTCAAACTAAGAAAATCCATTTAGTGCTGAATCTCTACTGCTTTGTGTCTCTCACAGTGTGTATATTTTTTAACTACAAAGAGCTTAGCTCCTTGTTTTTGATACTTTAATTATCCTTTCTCTCTATCCAGATGTGCAGTTTTCTCTCTCTCTTGTTTGTCAGTTCTTCTACATTTTGTTTCTGTTTTCCTAATCTTTTAATTTTCTTTATTTTCTCCAGCTTTTTCCTGTGTGAATTTAATTCCCTGAGTCTTGCTTTTCCCATTATTTTTTGCTACTTTCTTTCCTTGTTCTAATAGCCACCCATTTCTCTGCCTCAAAAATATTCTTTTACCCCAAATCCCCACCTGTATGTTGCATTCCTTTTTTTTTTTTTTCCTTTTTTCTCCCCCTTTTCAAGCTCCCGAACTATCTTCTTCTGTATCACTTCTGGCTTGCTCTGTAAGCTGTCCTTAGTGTTCATTGATTTTTCACCTAACACACTGACTGATATTTTTGGACCTGTTTAGGCATGACTCTCTAGAGCACAGTGGGGCTTGCAATGCTGAACAGAGCAACATCCAAATATCTTTACAAAGGGAAAAAAAAAGAGGGGGCGTGAAGGGGGAGGGAAAGACAGCTGTCTGCGTGCTCCAGTTTCATTGGTTCCCCTCTCTGCTCTCTGCCAGCACTTACATAGGTTGCGTTTGGACAGAGAGAGACGAGAGGCCGGCAGCTGCAAACAGCAGAGACAGTAATGACATGGTGGCATCACAAAACTGTAAGTCCAGTTGTGGGGTAGCTTGTATTAGATCAAAAATGCTCCAACCCTTAGACACAAGGTGCTGAACTATAAGACCACACTGTTTGACTGAAGCTGGGGGTGGTGGTGAGAATATTTATATAAACATACGAAGGAGTAATTTTTGTCCGTCAGAATTAAGTATCAGATAACCATATTTCTGAATGAAGCTTATTTGCCAGCCCAAAGGCTCATTTGCGAGTTTTTTCATGCTCCCTTTGTGCTCTTGGTGCTACTTTGCCATGGAACTCAAATGTTTCCCAAGAAATAGATGGAGGTTTGGGTGCATATTTACTCTTATACTCCTGGTGGTTTTGTTGTAAACTGTCTCAACTCCATCAACAGCAACTTTGAAGAATTTGGTGATGGCGTAGCGTTACTGATCAGACAGAGCCTGGACCGGAGCCACAGTGGAAATCGTGTACTTGGCAAGCAAGCCCTTTCGGCATTGTTCCACATGATCCTAAGTGAACCAAGTAAGAGGTATTTGACCTACTTGGGTTCTGTGGAAAACATCTATTGACAACACCATGGGAACTTGAGCAATGATTTCTTCTGTAGTATCCTCTCTTTGCAAATGCATCAGCCTGGGGAACCTCAGACAGCACAGCACTGGATTAAGGATCCTGCCTTCAGGAAGATCAGTGGTGAAAATGAATGCTTTGATTCTGATTGCCATGGCCCTAACTTCTCCAGGCTTGAAACACAAAGCTCCCTTTCCTTGTACTGCATCTATATGCATTGCACCTACTTCTCATTCACCTGATGTTCTAGGATTTTTGCATGTCATTACTGTGTTATAGTTACCATGAGAAAGCAGGGATGTCTCAGGCACTGTATCAAACACTTATTCTGAACAGAATTTATGTGACTCTAGACAGGGCCTATGCATTCTGGACCCCATTACCATCTCAGCTCTGACTATTGAACAACATTGTATCAGACATTGTAAAAGTGAGCTTTCAGCTTAGAAAGGGAAAGCGACATCTACCTGACGTTACTCAAGATGTCAGACTTTATTCCTTGTCATAGTAACAGGTCACAGCTGCAATCTAGGACTTCAGCATATCCAAAGACACTGTGTGGAAATTGACTTCAGGACATTCACTGATGAGCTTCCCCTGCTAGGTCAAAAATGTGTTTTTCCAGCACCCAGAATCACGTCACCCAGCATAAAGGTGACCTGCATACATTAAGGGAGTGACAGTTCTCTTCTGTACACTTTTTGATGCCTGATCTATCGCAAGTTTGAAAACTAAAATCAAGTCTTGCCTGAAGTATGTTTGAACTCAAGGAGTTACTTGAGATTCTACTTGTCATTGTTATGAAGTATTTTTGGCTTCTCTCCTCCTGTCCCAAGCTTCTGTCAGGTGTAAGTCTTTGCAGACATCTTGCCTTCTCCTTTCTCCCAAGCCAGAGAGCCCCCGTTGCTACGTATGTGACATACCCTACCATCATCAGTGCTAGATTAAGTAGGGAAGGAAAACCTTTGAGATGTAGTTCCTCGTGATTAGGAGATAGATACTCTTAAATATGTTTAAAAAACGTAGGAAAGCTATGAGTAGAATAAAGTATGGCAGAAAATCAGAGATTTTTCTTTGAGGTGGACAAGTACACGCATCTAGCCACGTCTTGAAAGTAATTAAAGCAGTAACTGAAAAGGTCTTAGTGGATGAGCTCATGAGCTTGACTGCAAGGGTGCAGGCACAGTCCCCAGTGGCTCTTGATGGGTCAGTCTGTTGATCTCACTGTGCTGGGAACTTGAGGGGTCGTAGTTTGCTTGTGTCAGCATGGCTGTCAGAGAGCTGTGGGACACCCAGACATCATGTGCCTCGCTGTATCACCTAACACTAGCGTTGTCTTCTGTGGTTAGTTACAATATCTTGCAACAAAATTAGTCCTTGCTTTTGATCTAGAGCATGGAGAACTGAATTCGTGGATGTAGTGATTTAACCCCAGCCAGCAACTAAGTAACACACTCACTGTCCCCCAGCCCCGGTGAGATGGGGAGGAGAAACTTGTGGGTTTACATAAGAACAGTTTAATAATTAAAATAAAACATAAAACACTAAACATAAAATAATAATAGTAATAATAATAATAACAATAATAGTAATAATAATAATGATGATGATGAAAAGGTTGGCAACAAGGAGAGAGAGAAAAAAAAATAAAATCCAGGAAAGACAAATGATACACAATAAAATTGCTCAACACCTGTTGAGTAGCATTCAGTTCAACCCTGAGCAGCAATTGTCCCCTCCTGTCAACTCCACCCAGTTTATGTACTGGGCATGACATGCTGTGATATGGAATATCCCTTTGGCTATTTTGGGTCAGCTGTCCTGGCTATGCTCCCTTCTGGCTTCTTGTGTATCTCTTCATTAGCAAAGCTTGGGAAACTGTAAAGTCCTTGATTTAAAGTAAGTATTTTCTCAGCAGCAACTAAAACATCAGTGTGTTATCAACATTATTCTCATACTAAATTCAAACCCCACAGTACTGTACCAGCTACTAGGAAAAAAATTATCTCAGCAGCAGCCAGGATAGTGGAGAGAATTTTTTCCCCATCAGTGACCTTGATACAGCTGAGGATGTATCCAAGTCTACTACCACTTCCTATCAAAATGGAATTGTTTTTTTAATTTCCTAAATAATCTTGGTTACTGTTGATTTTCCAGTCTCAACATGCTGCCAGGGCATGTTGCATAGGGGAATTATGCTTTCGGTCTCTGCATGACTAGTTATTCTCCTCTACTCAACAACATGCTTACACACCAGTCTTCTCACCAAGAAAAGGGCTGAACTTATTACCATTAATATTTTACTTCCCATTCTAGAAATCTCTTTTTGCTGCTGAACTGCCCCACCTGCATTTGCAGAACTCTTCTCACAGAGCCAGACGTGATGCTCAAAAGGATCCTGTCTTTGTCATCATTGACAATATATGACTACACAGAAAGTCATGTCTGATGTAACCAGCTTTGCAATCTCATTTTATGTGGCCCATTGTGTGCAGGAAACGCTTCTAGCTCAGGAAGTCTGTCTGCATCTGTGCTGCTACTGAAAGCACTGCTGCCCTGCCCACATACATACTTTTTGCTCAGTTCATTTTGCAAAAATGGAGACACTCTGATGAGAGGTGTGGTGATAGGTCCAGGGCATTTTATACGATTTTTTTGAAGTTTTTCAACTTAAAGGGTTCAAAGACAGAATCGTAGAATATGCTGAGTTAGAAAGGACCCATCAGGGTCATCGAGTCCAACTTGTGGACTCATGATCTCTCTCACCTATTCCTTGCAGTTTACAAAGTACCAGAGAATGGTTAAGCGGGATGAAGTTCAACTAGGATACTAGTTAACATGCCTGTAATACATATAGGCATAAAAAGGATACCCTATGCTCTGTGTTACTTGCAATTTGTGATCCAAATTTTGTACATTGTGCCAGTGACTCGGTTCTGCACAGGTCTTGTATTAATAAATGTAGGAGAAATCTGCATGAAGGAGATGTCAATTACAGTGTTGGTTCTTGTTTGAGAAAATCGAGTGTACCTGGAAATCCAAGTCTACAGGTACAGCAGATGGAGGGGAGAATGGGAGGTAGATTTTTTCCTCCTTGAACTCTAATAGAAAAGAAAACTGATGAAACAAGCACATTCCATAGTCTCAAATAGATTTTCTAATCTTGACTCTTCAGTATGATAGTTTTACTTTCATGAAATTTCTGAGGAGAGGGGACCAAGAATCTGAGCCATAGTCTAGCTCCAAGTTTCAGTGCATTTATTGTAGAATGACCCTTGCAAAAGAAGTGCACAAACAAGGGTCCAGATAGAAATTAATTTGTAGTAACAAATCATTTCAAGTACCCAGTATTAATGGCTCAAATACCACTGAAGCATGTAGCTAAGAGTAGCAAATTCTTGTTACCACAAGGGACTGCTTTAAGCAGTAGGTGGCTTTGCTGGTGCACAAGAGATTTAGTTCTAAGTAACAAATGAGATCTGTTTTAAGATGTAATTACAGCTGACTCTCTGTCACGGTAGCTGCAAGATAGTGAAGATTAGTGTAGTGATCTTAACTGCAGAATGGATGTCCAGAGGCATAAAACCATGAAATCAAAGGCAAAGTATTTTAGAAAAGAAAATCCTCTAAATCAACCTGGTAAATATTTAAGCACACCATAGTATATTGATTAAAATAACAAACATATTGCATTAGATAGTTCATTTGAGTAATAAGTAAGCCTGTAAAGAGTTAAAAGCAGCCCCCAGGATGCCAGGGGGATGCATCAAGGACAGTGTCATCTGAATTCTGTAGTTGATGAATGTGTCAGAGGGGGTCCGCAAGGAAATGTAAAATTCAAGTGGTCAGAAATAAATCTGAAAGAAGATAAATATTTGGAATCAAAGACCTGCAGGCATCAAGAGATGCATTAAGCTGTCTTGAGAGAGCGGATCAAAGTCAGCAAGAGATCTAACCTCTGCAGATGTTACTGTTTAAAATGAGCAGATCACCAGGGCATGAATTTCTGAAAGGCAAGTCACTGTCAGAAACTGTCATAAAAATATTTAGTACTAAAAAAAAGTTAGCTAATTTAAGTTACAACTTTCTGTTTCTTTGAGACTGTAACAAAAGTGGCAAGAATGAAAATCCAGCAGGATCCACCGTTTGCCTCTTCCTCAAAGGAGTGAAGGAACTCTGATGAGTATTTTTCTAACCTCTTCTTAGAAACCTGAATGGTGGAGATTATACCTCAGATTTTGGTGACCTATTTCTATCTGTAGCTATCCTTAGAGACAGAAGGTCTTCCTGTTTCATCCTAAACCTTTCCAGCCACAATTAAAGCCAACAAGGTTTTGTCATGCCCTCAGTGCCATGAAGCACAATCATGAAGTAGGATCCCTGCTTTTCAGAATTTTCTACATATTGGAAGGTTGTATCACCTCCACACCTGCCATCAGCCTTTATTTTTTAGAGCAAATATTACCTCTCCCTTTTTCAGTCATTCTCCATATTTTAAACCATTTTTTAAAAGTACTCTTCTTTATGTACTGTTGTATTAAACTACCCCACACTGAGACTTCTGAAAGGTGAGTTAAGAAAAGCAATTACTAATCCTGCCTTACATATGACATATCTATAAAAATGTCCCAGGATGAGTTTTTCTGTTTTTCCATCAGCGTGGTGTCATTGATTAATTTTCAATATGTGTTTTATTTTAACAGCCAGGTCTCTTTCTACAGTGCTCTTAGTATTCTCGATTTTGTATTTATGCATTTGATTTTCTTCTAGCCTCAGTGTAGTACTTGGTCTTTGTATTTATTGAATTTCATCTTATTGATTACAGACCACTTCTCCCATTTATCAAAGTAATTTTGAATTCTAATCCTTCAGCTTCCTTGCACCCCTTTTCTTTGGCATCTTTTTGAGTGTGCTCTCCATTCCATCAACCAAGTGATAAGTGAAAATTTTGCATTGGATCAGATTTTGGCCAGACCCTAGCAGAATTCTATATTGCATATCCTTTTTGTTTGAAAACAAAATATAGATAAGTCTAGGAGTATTTTCTGCAAGCAATTATGCAGCTATTGTGTGCAGCAAGTTAGCCCAGAACAAATTGCTTCTGTACCCTGTTAATGAGAATGTCAAGTAAGATAGTGCCCAAAGATTCCTGTAAGCCTATACACGTCACTTCTACTACCTTTTTTGCTATGAGCCAGATAATCTGTTAAAGAAAGAAAACAGCAGTATATAAAACATTTTTTTTTGCAACAAATCTTTCCTGCCTGTTTCTTTTTCACTGATCCTCCAGGTGCTTTAAAAGTGTCAATTTAGTAATTTATTAGAGTATTGTTCTTGATGTTGAAATAATGTTGACTGCCGATTTTTCTTTTCTGAAGACGATATTTTATTCTCCTCTATTCAGACTACCCATTGTTCAAGAATTCTTGAAAACAGTGATGGCAATGCAGTGTCATAAATGTTTTAATTCTAGAACCACTCCACAGACAATATCTGAGGTAAATATTTAGGTACTCTGTGAACATAAAATTGTGTCTCTGTTCTCAATATTAATATTTGACACTTGCTTCAAAAGGGGAAAATTAGGTAAACACTTTTAAAGACAAAATTTGCAAGACAGAAAATAATGAAGTAAAATAACTTTTCAGAAGGAAAGTTGTATAACTAGTTTATTAGTATTCTTTAAGAGACTTTTCCTTCTAAATATTGCTGAAGCTTATTAGAAGAAGTTAGTTAGATGCTTATTCATTTTCTCTATCCAAACTACATTATAATACATTACTGGTTGCCAAATTGCTTCTTTGAAAGAAGTCAGTGGCAAAAAGAATTAAAACATGAAAAAAAAAACCCTAGAGGTAGTGAGATATAGAAATATTGAAATATACAGTATTTACACACAACTGGCCCTTTTTATCCCCTTGCCCCTCAATTTTCCCACTCTTGCTCCTCCCCAAATCACCTCTTTTCCCAGCTAACATGGGATAGGACATGAGGAAAAGGCTTCAAGTTGCACCAGGGGAGGTTTAGATTGGATATGAAGAAAAATTTCGTTGCTGAAAGGGTTGACAAGCCTTAAAACAGGCTGCCCAAGGAAGTGGTGGATCACTATCTGTGGAGGGATTTAGAAGATGTGTAGATGTGGCACTTAAGGTCATAGTTTAGTGGTGGACTTGTCAGTGCTGGGTTAACAGTTGGACTCAATGATTTTACAGGTCTTTTCCAATGGAAATGGTTCTTTGATTGCATGATTCTAGGTTCCTGCTTGCCACTCTGCCTTCCCTGTACTCCTCTGGGCTTGTGGAGATGGGTCTTCAGTGGGCTGATGGCTTCTGTGATGGGTCTGAGGGTAGCCCGACAGAGTATAAATTTGGGTTCCCCATCTTTCCACTGTCTCTCTGAGCATCTTTGTGAGTGTGCAGGTGAGCTTTATCACACAACTGAATAGCTCTTCTGCCACAGATGGCACTCCAGATAAAAATAACAAAAAAACCCCAACAAACCAAAAAACAAAAAAAAAAAGCAAAAAAACCCAAACCACCCCTCCTCCACCAAATAGTTGTAACCTTTCAATTGTAACTGATTTTTTTTTGTGAAATTTAAACCTCCCTGGAGGAAAGCACCCATTTGCTGTTGGCTTTGTAAATACAGGTGTTTGATGCTATGGGTTGTGGGAGGTGATTACTGGAATCTGTTCCTTCTTCTCTTTTAAGGAAAGAGTATCAGAAAAACAGTGAAGAAAATATGCCATTTTACATTGGTCATACTTTTATGGTTTCTTTAGTGGTTTCCTTTATACCTTGTTTTTGAGTTAAATTATGATGGAAATATAAGGAGTGATTTCTTTTTTGTAAAGAACTTCATGTAGATTGCCAAGACAGCTCTAAAGACTTAAAAGTCACATTCTAAATCATAACAAAATTCTTCTCTTTTCATCAAGTTTTAGTTATTATGTGAGAAAAAAAAAGGAAGTTGCTTTTGCATACTCATTGGAATTACGTCGTGCTCAAAGAAACTGTTGCTAAGAAATTGCAAAGTTCAAGTTTTTCTTCTTAGCAGAAGGATATGGCCATGAACAGCTCTCCATCTGCCTCAGAGAAACACCTTAATTTATACCTGTATGTTTAAATTTATATTTTAGAGCACAGACACAGTTGCCTGGCATCAAAGGCAGCTTTCCTAGGCAGCAAATTTATTGTACTTTGCTCTTGAATTTATTGTACATTGCAATAAGCAGCTCACAGAAGTGGACAAAACCAATCTGACATCATGCAGCCCATTCATGTTAGTCTTCAGATGAAGAAATACTAAAGAGTTTTAATGTCAGAGTTGTGTCTCTTGTAACAGTGGGTAACTGCACTGGCTAGATGCCTTCTGCTGCTCTCTAAGCTGAACAGGAAATCTAATTCATCTCTTGTGGTTTCCTGATGAAATACATACTTGCAATGACAAATGTATAAGCAGTGCTAAATTCAGCTGCTAGATAGTGAAAGATATCTTTTGGGTTTTGGTTTTTTTTTTCCTACAATGAAACATTAAACTTGCCAAACAAATGACTAAGGTCAACATAAAATATAATATAGAAATTGTTTCTCTCTTTACCTACCTGAAAAAATAATAATTAAAACATTATTAAGAGAGAGAGAGGGAAGATTTCTGGTTTAATGTGTATATTTTACATATTAAAAAATTGAAGATATTCTCACTGAAGTGACATCTGTCCTGAAGCTTCACAAGGGCACCTCACAGCTCTGGAGTAAGCTCTGCTCTGCTGCTTAGCTGAGATGACTAAAGAGCATGAATGGAGTGCCAAACTCTTTGGGTACCATTAAGTCTCCCTCTTTGGGTATGTATAGATTCAATCGCTAGGGAGAGGAAGGAGCAGAAAACTGCCAGACAGAGGCTGCTGAAACCACACAGTGATGCAGGTGAAATATTTGCCTATGAGCAGCTAAACTATTTTGTCAGTTTAGGAACAGATTTTATTCTAAGTAGGATTCCCTAGTCCACATCCCTATGCTGACACTAGCTGTTTTTCCTAGTTCAAACAGAGGGTGAGAAGGGGAACAACAGGGACGACCAAAGTCAAACCTGACACCTTCTGTTTCATGTGATCAGCATATACTTTGTGCAAAGTTCCTGCAGTCTCTGTGTAAAGCTGAGATAGCTGGCACAGCAAAGCAGGTACCAGCTCTAGAAGCAGAGAACTGGCACACTGGATCTTATGCCAGTTTGATCCCTTCTGCCATTCTGTATCAGAGGACATAATGTGGATTCCTTATTTTCTACTTTAAAAGTTATTCTTGTTTTGACAGAATTTGTAATCTCCCATTTTTAGTAACAGAAAGACTTCAGAAACGTTTAACATCTAAACTTTCTCTCAGTTTGCTTGTTCTTGACAATGCTCGTCTCAGAAAAGCCATGATCTTTCAGATCACAGTAGTCTATACTGATCTCACTGGTCATTGCAGCACTAGTCATTAGCAAATTCAGTGCTACACTACTAATTAAAGCCTTCTGGGTTTGGCGTTTAGTTTTATGTGCTGATTCACAGCAAAGTACTTACCTGTGCCAGGTTCATATGCAGCTGTGTGGCTTCACAACTGTCTTTAGCAAATTTGAGAAGGTACTCTTCCAAAAACAGTGATTCTTCTTGCCCAGGTGTGCATCACCATTGACTCCCTTGTGGTTGTACCAGTGTGGCCATGCAGCAACTCAGAAACTCACTTAACCCAACTGGAAAAAACAGTCACACAAAAGGTGTTTTCTCAGCTAAGCTGTCTCAGCTGCCTGGGGTAATGAAGCAGCACAGCCCCAGCACAAAGAGAAGGTGAGAAGATGTGGCCAGGCACAGATTAGAATTGCAACTTTCAGCAGTGGAGATCAGCTACAAGAGGTGTGACACCATTCCTTCACTGTGGGGTTAGCAGAACACCTCTACACCTATTCTCTTTGCTTTCATGATGCCTCTTCCTTCTCTCCTTTGTAAGAGGCTCAGGCACGCTGTGAGACTGTGCTTATATCATAGCTGGAAAGAAAGTGTTTGGATTCCTGAGCTGCCTTTGCTGGCAGCATGACCCACATGAGTACCTTATAGCTGTTGCTTCAGCTCAGGTTTCAAGCCCAGACTCCACAATCATCCACACTGGTTTTCAGCTTCAACCTGTGTACAGAGAGTTGACTGATGTACTAGGAGGGAAAACCTAAGCAGGAAATGCAAACAGGAGAAATTAGTTTGACCTTAGGACAAATGGGGCGGAATTAGTTTAAGTTATACCTCGTGAACAAATAAGCCCAGAATGAGGAATGTCTCACAAGGACTCAGCATGAGACATTGTATACAAGCAGCATCAGGACATGTGGTGGCCTCATAGTGATTTTAAAGCATATAATCAAAGTTTCATAGAACACGTGGATGAGCCTAAAAATAAGCAGGAAGGATGAAACAGTTACTGTTCTCAAAGCATTTGTGAAAGTTGATCCCCTGTCTATCATGCTGCCGATGCAGATATTTACAAAGAGAGGCTAATGCTGCTTTAACTGGTGCAGTACAGTACCTCTCCCTGGAGAGCTACTGTGGCATGTGAGACATGTTGGTGTAGTATCCTCTTTGGCCTTGCTCCTAGCCATTTCTCTTATGCCAAAAGCTGAACTGAGTGATCAGGCACTACCATTTCACTGGGTTTACAAATCTCACAATACTCTATAATTTGGAGAAACTCCTTGGCTGGACATTTCATATTGCTAAAGAATTTCAGGTCTAAAGCACGTCAGCTTTTTTTTTTTTCTTTCTTTTTTTTTTTTTTTTTTAAATCATTCTTTATTGCAGGCATTTTTTACTTGTTTTCAAAAAACCAAAAATGGTTCTTGACCGGTCTCATATCTCCCAGTCACACACACAAGTTAACAACTGTTTCCAATTCTGTTATTTGGCTTCTGGGGAGAGGATGCTTATGCCAATAGCTGTGTTGCTGTGCAATAGTTTGGGAAGAATCTGTTGGTGTTAGCCCAAGCATCTGATCTTCTAATTCATCAGAAGAAGACCCAGAAATCTGAAGAATGTGCCTGGGATGTGACTCTTCAGCAGATACCAAATGCACTCCAGAAAAGAAGCACTTAAACTTTCACTTTAGTATGAATGAACCTACACTGTGTACTGGTCTTTTTAGCCTATACTTACTGTTAGTGAAGGAACACATCAAAGGCAAGAGTCAGCAGTGACTGTAAATTATCTCAGTGGCCAAGAAAGCCTTGCTCCCCATGCTCTTCCTCCCTTTCTTCATCATCCACATGTTCTTGTCTCCTCAAGCACCCATCCTTCCTTGTTCCAGTTATAACAGGCTTTGTTGTAAATTGACATGACCCACTGCTGACTAAAACTGGTTCCCAAAAATACCTCCTTAGCTGTGGAGCTGGTGTGGTGCAAGCATCAGGAGTGAGTGGTCAGTGCTGAGGCAGAAAGGAAGGGTGGGAAGGGCAGGGAGCAGTGTGTGTATCAGCTGTGGAGGGGTGTTGAGTCAGCTGCCAAGAGCTGCAGAACCATCCCTCGAAGATGAAAAGTCTGTCTGGCAACCAATGACAGTGAAAATACTGATCAATAAGGTTCTATAAACTCTGGTTAACAGTGTTGCTACAATTACTAATGAAGGCAAAAACTGGAAGGTAATGCTCTTGAAGCCTGCCTCTGCTGCAGGTATACCACTGATAATAGAGTTATACGCAGTTGAAACTTAATTAGAGCACTAAGGAAAGCTTGAGCTATTTATAGTATTTAATAATTTTATAGTACAAAGTGCACTGATTGTAGTAGTATTCATTTTTCTATTTAATTTAATTATTACTTCTATTTCTTAATTAATAATGCAAGAGTATATTTTTGTGTAGCACTTTTTTTTTGTGTAGTTCCCATTTTGCACAAGAATTTAATAAAGATCTTCCTGTTGCTTGTAAAAAATTAGTACATTCCTGCATACATACATTCTGAAAACTTGCTGGAGTCTGTAATATATGAGATCCCTGCAAGACTCATAAAGAGGACCTTATCATTAAATGTTTATTCCAGGATGTGTGAGAGCCCTCTAATTTTTACATTCTTATGTTTACAACACTCAGGTAAAACCAGGGAATTTTGTTTCTCCTGCTTCAGCTGGGATATCAAAGCACAGAGATGTTAAAGTCTGTATTCAAAAAGGTTATTTAAGATCATGGATCCCACTAGCTGACATGCTTAGAGTGCTAAGAAAAGCTTTTGTGGAATGAGCACTGAACTTTCATCTGCCAAATCCAAGAGGATCTTCCTTACTACTGGACTTTGCTGTCTCACTAAGATTGCAATAGAGAGTTCTTTTAAAGCTGGGTTTAGAGTACTTTGTTGAGTGGGAAGAAAGATTTTCATGTAAGGGAAGTTTTGAATATAGGTCACAGGAGGGCAGAAAGGACACAGAATAGCTGCTGATGTACATGATGGCTTTTGTGGGCAAGGAAAATGAAAGCTGTAATGTTTTGGAAAAAAAGTATTATCCATGACATGAAAAACAAGCTTAAATTAAGGAACACTGGGTTATACTGAAGCCCTAAGGGACTGAAGAGAGTAAAGAATAGTCATTCCACTGGAAAAATAGAGGTACTCCACAGATTAACTTGGGATTGCTCTAGAGCAAGTTGTTGTTACTTAGAAAGCCAGTGTGCTGACAGTCTGTGCACCTATTCAGAATGTGTAACATGGAAAAAAATTATAAAAGAATCTGTTTTAAGGTTATGTCTAAAATGTGAAGAAATAGGATGCTGTTATATTTGTTGCGGGCTTGCTTTGGTGTATTGATGGTGTATTTCTCAGTGTTTCAGATCATTTATGAATATAATAATGGCTCTAAATTTTGTACTTCTATTTTATATGAAGTCAGTTTGGTTGAGATATTTATAGTGGACCTGCATGCAATTTTTATGGCTAAGAAAGCAAATTTTAAATTGAAGTGCATAAAATGAGGAACAAACATTTTCCAAAGGAATTTGCCCTCACATGAAAGAAATTCTTGGTGGGACCTCTAATCTCCTATGCTTGCTGTAGGAGACCAGCCTAAAGGAATAAAAAAGGTGAATTCCTAACAGGTGGCATAGACAGAATATGCTTTGTTCTGATATGCCCTGTTCTGGGAGTTTTAAGTATCATTGGTAACAGAACAGGACTTTAGATCTGTGCATGACCTGCCCCGGGCCTGCGCCTGGCACGCAGATACTCACATGGAAATGCTGACATTGTTTCTAGAGAGTAGTCCGAAGTTGGCCTCAGGGTCCATCTCAGGATGCTCAGAAGTGCTGTCCATTGGTAGCCTACAGAAGTCACCAGGCTTTGCACGAAGCAGCTCCATGCCCAGCAAGGTACAAAGAGGTGAAGAACACCATACTCGAAGCCTCTAGGAAGCCACTTTCAGACTGGTTTGTAAGTGGCTGCTCTGTGGATCTTCAAGGTCCTGTAAATCTTTTGTTATTATTTTTATCTAAGTGCAAAGGTTGTTATAGATGAACAAAATAGTCTTACTAGTCTTACTTTCCAGAATATAGTTTCACTCAAATAACTGTTTATATTTTCATAATGTAATATTTGACTTTTAATTTTGTTTTAATTTTTATTGTGACATTTTATTAACAGAACTGATGTTATGCAATGCATTGTATATAGAAAAATGAGTATTCAAGTGTTGTTATTTTACCAGTTCTATGGGTAATGTATTTTCTGTTCACAATATTTTCCTCTATAGTCTATATAAATGTACTGTTTATATGTGCTATAATAATAAATTATTATTTTCAGGATGTTCAGAATATTTGATTTAATATCTGGAAACTATTTTTAAATGCCAGAATTGAAGACAGATATTAATGGGTAATATTGAAACAACAAAAATATTAAATACATGAAAATCGTCAGAAAGCAGCAATATATTTTTTAAAAAGAAAACATGTTGTACTTATACAGTGGGTTTTTATTCTTATATTGTCCTGGTTAATACTGTTTCAGTGATTTTACAAAAAACGATCTGTTTACACTGCATTTCATCTCTCTTCCTTTCCCTGAGCAGTATTCCTGATAAGACTTGCACAGGTAAACACTGACACATTTGAAAAAGAAACAGAGGGTAAATTTTTCTGGGATGTATTTCCATAATCCGCTTTTCTAACATCTTGCTGTCCCTTGAGAAGGGGAAGTCTTCCTCCT
Organism: Corvus hawaiiensis; assembly: GCF_020740725.1. NCBI lineage: Eukaryota > Metazoa > Chordata > Aves > Passeriformes > Corvidae > Corvus > Corvus hawaiiensis. Next base: position 48,675,277 of record NC_063213.1, read on the forward strand.
CCTGTGCCCACAGGGCCTCATTGCAAGCCCTGTTGGCTCCCACAGAGTCCTTTCTCCTTCTCTCCTTGCTCTAATACTCATCAGCCCCCTCCCCAAGCCAGCTGAGCTCACTGCTCAAACAGAGAATGTTCTCTTTTCCTGTGCTTGTGTGCTGTGTCACTGAGCTGAACAGGTCACACAGAGGTCCCCAGTGCTACCTACATGGTGGGAGCAGGTGCTAGGGGACAGAGAGGAGGGGAGACACAGGGAGTGTTTTCCCTTTTCCGTGGTCAGGAATGGTTTCATCAGCTCACTCTGCTTAATGTAACTTCATTTAGTGAAAAAGGAAAGGGTTTTTTTCTGCTAGGTCAATTACTGTGAAGACAGATAGGGAAACCCCTAGAGGGACTGTAGCCTCTGAGTGACTCCCAGCAGAATAACAACCATGATTAAACAATCACAAAGCTACTATGTTGATATGGCATTTAATATGGTACTGAATTAGCCAATAAGAAATTTCAGGAACTGTTTGATTAGCTTTATCCTGAAATTATCTAGCTGGAGATATTTTAATGAAGAATGTTTTACAACAAGCAATGTCTTTTTTTCTTTTTTTTTTAATGAGGCTGTTCAACATTTCCTAACAGAAGTGATTTTTAGCTGAGATTCTGTCAATGTACATACTAACAGCATCAGCTTTTCACAGCAGCCTAACAAAGTGTTGAAGACTAAGCAAGTCTTCTCCCAGCAGTCTCACTTAGAGTATGGTTCAAAACATAGTGAGAACCTACCAGGCTGTATCCCTAGTCCCTGGATAATACTGAGCTAATTACATAGCTGGTGTTCAGAGCAACTGGGAAATTGAAATTGCAAGGAGGCAGAGATATTTTTCAGTGGCTTTAGCTTCCATTCCACATAGAATGACATGGCTTACTCCTTCCACCCCATGTGCTGGAAACTGCAGCTCCTTCATCTCCTTCCAAACTAGCCTCTCATCACTGCTCAGGATGAAGGTGTTCATAACTTCAGGCAGTGATAAATGTCAGGTATACATCAGTGAAGGCATGAAAACAAGCTAAAACAGGGCCAAAGTTCTGCTTCGTTCAGACTGGAAAAGAGAAGGTTTCGCAGTGACCTAATTTTGGCCTCCTAGTACCTGAAGGGAACTTACAAGAGAGATGGAAAGGGACTATTTACAAGAACTGTAGTGACAGGACAAGGGGGAATGGATTCAAACTGAAAGAGAGTAGGTTTAGATTAGATATGAAAAAAAAAATTGTTTCCTGCAAGGGCAATAAGACACAGGAACATGTTGCCCAGAAAAGTTGAGGAGGCCCTGTCTTTGGAAGTGTTTAAGGCCAGGTTGGATGGAACTCTGAGCAATCTGGTCTGGTGAAAGGTGTTCTGCCTATGGCAGGGTGGTTGGAATTAGATGATCTTTTAGGTCTTTTCCAACACAAACCTATTCTATTCTATTCTATTCTATTCTATTCTATTCTATTCTATTCCCTCCCAGGGAGGTGGTAGATCACCCATATCACCCATCCCTGTCAGTGTTTAGGAGGCATTTCAGTAATGCCCTTAATGATATACTCTAAGTTTTGGCCAGCCCTGAAGTGATCAGGCAGTTGGACTGAATGATCATTGTAGGTCCGTTCCAACCGAAGGAGAAAAAAATGAAACAAAGCACCAGTTTAGAACAGCTGATCATCTGAGTCTCATCTGTCTGGGTCCTTGCACTATAGGCTGTGTAAAGGTGACCTGCTCTGGTCAGCCCCTTGGCCCCTTCCAGCTAGCTTCCCTGCCAACTGCACAGAAGGCACAAGAAGGGGCTAGGTTTATAAATAGATATCTTGTCCAGATCCAAAAAGATTATTTTGCATTAATGAAATACTGTTGAAGAATGAGCAGTTTTCTCTTTTAAATTAAAGTAACAAGTAACAGTTATGTGAAAGGATATTAAAGCTAACAAGAAGTGCATGTTTCAAGAGACTGTAAGCAATGTCACTTGTGGCTGTCAGACACCTTAAAGATCTCTGATTAGGCTCGAACGGGAAGAATGACAAGTGTGGCTTTTTAAAAGAAAAAAGTCAGTGGTTTTTCTTTTCAGCACTGAAAAGATAGGATCCAATACTTTGGCATTGAACAAGAGCTATTTTTCTGTGTGCCTGGTTGAAAGGAAGAGTGAATGAAGAGAGAATGACAAGCTCAAACCTGAGATCCTTCTATTAGCTTACTCAGGTGGAAAAAAGAACAACTATTATGAAGAAGAGGTAAGTTACAAGTATATCAGATTACAAATAACACAAAAGATTATTCTCTAATGACAGATAGCAAAGCCAATATACCAATGTTTTCTGGAAATATTATGTTTTAATTTTATGTGGCAGATGCTTCCAGAGAATATCAAAAACACTTTCAGTTACTTCTTCAGTGGCTATAAAAGCAACACCTAATCACAGAGAGGTTAAGCTAACCATGTTAAAAAACCACAAGCCCCAATTCCTTAGCTGTGTTTAGTTTCAGATTGTACTATTTGCATAAGGCAAATATGAAGAATTTTTGCTTGACATAGAATAATTCTTAATTTTTTAGTGCTTCCCTGCTGTCACGATCCGTTAATACAAGTGGGGGTTGTGATGGTTCGTTTATCAATCTCAGAGTGTAAAATGACACAAGGGATTTCAGTTTTAATTGGAACAGTGCACCTTTATTAAGTGCCCACAACACAATAATGCGAGAGAAAGAGAGAGAGAGATAAAGAAAAACAAAGTAAAAGAGTAGAGAGGAAGAAAGAGGGGGGAATAGCTACCAACGAATGAGACGAAGTCCTCGTGGTCTTCTGCCAATAGATTCGTCTTCTTTCCATGGGAAGATCTCAATCTCAGTTATTTCAGAAAGTCCCTTTATAGTCCTTTTCAGAAGCGAGGGGCAACTGGCCAAGAGGTGGGGGAAATCTACAGCCATTGTTATGGGGCCCATTGCTTTGGGAAACAGGTACAGGACAGGTCGTACAGGACAGGTCATTCCTTTTTGCTTCAGCGCAGTCCTTCCTGCTTTGGCAACAAGAACGGCGCAGTCCATTGTGACCTGCGCTAATTTTCCTCAGGAATGCGTACCAGTTCCCAGTGGGCACACCTGCAGGCAACACTTGGCAGACATCCCACCTCAGCCAGGCCAGGACTCCTGTGTTCAGTCTCTGTCCTTGGCAATGATCGTGAGGCAGATGAGGGATCTTCGGACTGTCTCTTACACCTGCTTTATTCAAGCTAGGACATACTCTCCAGAGTAGCCTGGGCTTAAACTAGCTCTGATCACAACCTGGATTTTGGGATAGGCTCTGGTTTGCTGCATAAGTAAAAACCTGTTCAGAGACAGTAGGCGTGTACAGCTTTCTTGTAGCTTCCTTTTGTAACATGTTTATACTGGTCAGGCCAAATGCAAAGCAGCAACAGAAGTTGTAGTCATTTGTTGTAATTGTAGTCTTGAGTGAGGAGATGGAGGTGGCAGAAGCTGAAAGACGAGGAAGTGGTCAGGAGAGAATGAGGCATGTAGTGATATGGCCCTGCAAAACTCCCATTGATGCAAATGCATCATAGGACTCTTAGTAACCACAGCCTGCCCTTGGGCTCTTCAGCTTTCCCCCAGAAGGTGGTCTGTCCAGCCTTTCCTTAGCCACAGCTCTGCATTTGTTGCCACTGTAAGGACAGCAGTGTGCCCTTGTGGCCCAAAAGGCCAAAGGAATCCTGGGGTGCATTAGGAAGAGGATTGCCAGCAGGTCAAGGGAGGTGATTCTGCCCTTCTTCTCAGCCCTGGCGAGGCTGCATCTGCAGTGCTGTGTCCAGTTCTGGGCTCCTCAGCACAAGAGGCACACGGAGCTTGTGGAGCAAGTCCAGCAGAGGGCTACAAAGATGATTAAGGGACTGGAGCATCTCTCTTACAAGGAAAGGCTGAGGGAGCTGGGCCTGTTCAGCCTTGAGAGACTGAGAGGGGACCTCATCAGTGCCTATCAGTATCTGAAGGGAGGGAGCCAAGAGGATGGAGCCAGGCTGTTCTCACTGGTGCCAAGCAACAGGACAAGAGGCAATGGGCAGAAACTGCTGCACAGGAAATTCCACCTGAACATGAGGAAGAACTTCTTTACTGTGTGACTGACCCCACACTGGTACAGGTTGCTCAGAGAGGTTGTGGAGTCTCCCTCACTGGAGACATTCAAGAGCTGTCTGGATGCAGTTCTGTGCAGTGTGCTCTAGGATGACTCTTCCAACCTTTCCCATTATGTGATTCTGTGTTTCTGTGAAAGAAAACCTACCACTTTAACTACCTAGAACCAGGACAGCATCCCCTTGGAAGGATGTGCCCTAACATTCCCATCCATTTCAGAGAGGAAACTCTGCAGATGTCTTCTGCAGGAAATTCCAGGCAGATGAAGAAAAGGTATTGAACACAGATAAACAATACATTATTCTTCTTTAACCATTTGGTAGCATAGAATATCAGAAACTCCTTGGAATTTCCATGGTCACAGGCACTATGAGGCCATGATGAAAACGACTGCTTTCCAATCAAATTTTGCAACAACATTGTCTCAGCTGAAAAAGGAGGTAAAGAACTCATAGCAAAACACAAAACATTTGGTCTTCATAAATGTATATTTTAACATGGGTGCAACCTGGAAAACTATGTGTCACGAAGAGGTGATGTGTATATGAAAGATGATGAATAACATTACTGCAAATATTTGTTGCTTCTGCAGGGACAATCTTGTCATTTTCTGTATTTTTCATGTGTGTTAGCAACATAAACATTGCAAGAATTTTATTCTAAAATTATTAGAATTATTAAATGCCTTGTTTTGCATACTGTCTTACACCTGACAGTCTGCCACAGATGCTTCTGCATAAATTCCACTAGGTTTTATCTCAATTTTTACCCTTCTATGCAAAAAAATATTTCCATTTATTCAAGTTAGAGAAATAATGGTTTTTCTTTTAACAGTTTTCTTTTTTAACAGTTACCATCATTATATTCATCCTAATAGAGCAAACTTGGCTAAAATTAATTATAAAGATGGTGGTTTTTATAAGCCTCATGTCTGTGCTAACCTTAGAACAGCACAACTCTATATAGAACTAAAAGGTTGCATATAGTATTTATGATAAGGATAAGAAACAAGATATATAAAACAAAAAGGTTACTTGGGCCTTTTTTTTGCTAGCATTTACTATGTGATAAATATTTATCCTAAATATTTCATTTGACTTACATGTGAAAAGATAGATATAAAAGGAGGTGCGCAAGCTACTCAAATGTGCTTTAAAAACTTAGTATCAATGGGGTTAATTTCTATAGGAAGCTTGTGAGAAAATGAAGGATTATTTGTTTTAAAGTTGCTGCATAAATGTTATCTGTTATTCGACATCAAATCTCTGAGATACTTATAAATTTCTAATGTCTTCTTCAAAGAGTTACTATCTTCTAGTAGCCTAGATCAAAGAGTCTACATTTGACTGTGAAATTGGGGAAAGGCAATCACCAAAACTCACATGTGTATCCTTTCCTTTGCTGTAAAATAATCTAGCAATGTTCAATTATGTTCTTTTGCTGACAAACAGAATCTCATTTGGAAGATAATTTGCTTCAAAAGAGAAAAATCGATCCATTGCCTAAAATAGACCACATTTTTAGACCCAGTCCTCCTCCTCATTTTAATTTTGGTGTTTATTATTAGTACTAGTGGTTTTAAATAGGTTGGTTTTGTGGCAGAACCCCACATACACGTGACTTCTGGCAAAAATAGCTCCTGGCAAAAAATTGCAAAAATGGAGACCAGCCAAAGCTAGAGTGAAAATATCTTCTGTGTACAGACACTAAGAGAGGAAAGTGAGTCAGTCTGGAGAGGGAAATGTAGGGAGAAAGGAAGGCAGTTCTGCAAAAAGATGATATTGCAGTGTCTAGAAATCCTTTTCTAGCACATCTGCAGCAATGACTCTGTAGAAGAGAATGAGCAGTAACCATAATTTATGGCCTCTCTATTTATCTCCTAACCCTGACTCTAGAAATAGATTTTGCTTGCTCTGACATATACCCACCAGCTGACATTCCACCAAGGTAGTCACAGCAGACCACCATTCCAGCAAAAGTAGCAGAAGGATACTTCTTAGTCATAGACAAAATTCCTCAATTGTCGTTTACATTTGCTTATTCTCTGGTTCTCTGTGTTTGAATTACTATTGTAGTTTAGGAGCTACAAGTATGTGCAATTATTGTTGGATCTGTGGTGAGGGTGTGAATACTTTTTAACCATTTACCTTCTCAAATTTTGGTGATACTTTTCGGATACTGTGTTAAGCAAAGTAATCAGTTAGTGAGAATTAATGTAGTGAGATCATGAAGCAGTTCAACTGTGCATGAAGGATTGGTAATAGCGGGATGTTAGTACATGGATATTGAATTAAGCATTCCAGGCTGTAGAAAGCAAATATATACTATTGGTTTCCTCATTGGATCCCAAACTCTTTGCTTTTTCTGCAACCTATCAGTCATTATCAAGCTCTGAAGGCAAATGAATGAACTGGCTTCCTTCAGGCTGTAGCAGGACAGAATGAGAGCTCTTTCCAGCAACTGTCCCTCATAGTCTTAGAGTATGATATCACTGATTAATAGCCCACATGCATTAGCTTCAGTTTAGTCATCTGAATTTTCCTGGGTCTTCAGCATGCATCTTTAACTTTGCTCTTACTGCTTTATTTGTTATTAAAGCATTTCCTTCCAATATTGATGTAAATATCATCATCTTGCTGAAAATAGTCCACTGATATCAAGGTGACCTGTGAACCCCTGACTCTGTGGGACAGCAGAAAAGGGGTAGGAGCATGAATTAAGGCTGGGAAAACCATAGAAAGGATTGCAAAGATGAAGAAGATATGAAATGGGTATGATAAAAATCTATTACCTTTTACTTTTCTAGAAAATTCAGAGTGGATGGGAAACAGGACCAGGATAGTGATAGACATGTCTGAGCACTGGCACTTTCCTTAGCAGTCTGTGCAGTGAATTCTGTGAAGAAGCAGGGAGTTGGTCAATGCTACCCGTTTTACCTGATCTGTCATTGCTACAGGGAAAGGAGCAGCAGGGGAGAAGATGAGCTTTACTGAGTGTATATGTTACCTCTGCTTTAGAAAAAACAAGTCAGAGCACCAAAGTCACAGAGATGCCTGGAAGATCTATGTCTCCACCTACGGATAGACAGGTGATAAGTAACTGTGTTAACTGTATAGCTATCTGGTCTTCAACACTCTGGTGCTTGATGTCTCTGCATGCACTAGGGGAAGTGCAGCTATAGACCTGCACAGACTAATTTAACACCTCTAGAAAGTGATTATTCTACTCCAGGAAATTCTACACTAGGAACGTGCTGGATTCATTTCTAGAGGTGCTTAAGCACATAACAGGAACGGGGCATCAGAGTCCTTTTAGCAACTGAGACTACTGTGGCCTTTTCGCTCGCTTGTTTCTTTAGAATCTACTTTGTAAAGGTAATTGAGAGATTTTTGTGCCTTAAATTATGTGGGATCTGATTCAAAACCCAGGCAGGTTACAAGAGTTTATGGTGGAAAGCAGTGACTTGTGTTTTGTTCTCTTCAAATCTTGCCCCAGGATGGTGATGAACACCACCAGTCCCCACTGAATCCGACACAACCACAGTGGCAGTTGAGATCACTCAGTTGAGAATTGTCCCTCTTAAAGTAGATAACTGGTAAGTTGTAACATAATGTTCATAAAATCTGTACTATTTAGCAAAATGGCAATATGACCTTTTGAAATAACGCCTTCTTTCCTGAAGTGGCTGTAGCCCTTGTGGCACTATTTGACAGTCTAGTAGTAAAAAGTCTTATTAATTTGTCTGTAAAAGAAAGGTGTACAGAAAGAGTTTTAATGCACTTTGTCACAGGAAAATTTACTGGCTGTGTACCTTCATGAGTTACATATGTTGAATATAGTATTTATGATGGGGATAAGAAACAAGAGACCTTAATAAATAACTGAAAATTCCTTATGCTGCCTTTTTGCAATTAATCTCTGGCATAAATCTGGAATGAGATCTATGGGAATTTCAACATGAAAGCCTGAAATATAAGATTAATAACCTGAAATTGAGTACTGCTCTTGAATTGTAAGTAGAAATTTTGTATCTTCAAATATAATTGATTTCATTCAAATTCTGCTTGAAAAAATTATGAATGTGCCACAGGACATAATTAAGAAAAAATAAACGGATTAACACATGCTGCAGTTCTTGCCACACAATGTTAGTTTTGCTGTAAAACTTTAGATATAGGGGGATTCTAACTAAGGGATAAAGTTTAGATTTCCCTTTAAAAATAAATATTCACAATATACTTTTATTTAATTTTAAATTTAAATTTCGAATTAAATAAATTTAAATAAACAGTGTAATATTTGAAATAAAGTAAAATATAATACTAATAATTATTATAACAAAAAAAAGACAACAAAAAGAGAGGCAGGAATAAAACTCAAGGAAGTGAAGTGGTGCACAATACAATTGCTCACCACTTTCTGACTGATGCCCAACCCAGCCCTAAGCATTCATTAGACCCCCCAGCCCAGCTCACCCAGTTTATATCCTGGGCATGGTGTGGAATATCCCTTTGGCCAGTTTGGACCAGCTGTCCTGGCTATGTTCCCTCCCACCTTCTTTTGCACCTCCTCTCAGACAGAGAACTGGAAACTGAAAAGTCCTTGAAAAAGCATGAGCACTGCTGAGAAACAGCTAAATATCAGTGTGTTATCAACATTCTTGTGCTAAATCCTAAACATAGCACTGTATTAGGAAGAAAATAAACTTTATTTCTGTGGAAAGCAGGATATCTGAACATGTCACAGACTTAACCAATATTCAGGAATCAAGAAAAGAAAAAAAAATCAGATTCATTCTGATTTTTCAAGGGTTTAGTCCTGTGTTTTTCTTGGGGCTAAAATCACAGAATCACAAAAAATGGCTGTACTGAGTTCCATGCATTGCTTTATTAACTTGTACAGTTATTTTTACCCCTGCAAGTCAGCACCAATATCTTCTGCATCTTTTATTAGGTAATTATTTTTGTTCTTTTTGGCAAGGGACTCAAAAAGAATGTGGTTTGGGATAAGCCTATATAACATATAAGGTTGTGCTATCATTTGTTCAGAATGCTGTATGATAATGTGCACCTCAGTAAAGATGAGTCAACAGTTTAGAAAAAGAAACATTTATTAATATACATATTAAATAAAGTGTCTATAGGAGGGGAAAAAAGTGAGATTCTTTGTGCTCTCTCTTCTATATAGATTGCCTTTGCAAGGGAAAAAAAAATATGCCTTCTTTTTGAACTCAGTAAATGCCCTCTGGGTCAGTTATCAAAAGGGAAGGGGACTTCTGTACAGTCATCTTACCAAAGGAATTATAGAGCTCTTCAAGGAGATGACATGTTTCTGGGGACCGTAACGCCCACATCAATAATATTAAATAGCATTTGCTATTAAAGGGGATCCTGTTACAAATGAATCTCTGGTCTAAAACTCAGATTCCATCTAATCTTTTGGTTGGCTTCATTCCTTTGAGACAGTCTTGAATAGAAGCATTAGGTTTACTCAAGCTGTATAGCATTTCTTTAATGCCGGCAACCACAAAAAGGTTTTTGCTCAAGGTCTTAGAAAAGGATCTGGAATTTCAGATATTCTTTTGGAACTTTTTCAAATCTGTTGTTTTCTAGTAGTATGAAGCATTCTCTTTTTTCTCTACAAAAATAAAAAATCTTTTCTGCAGCTGCACTTAGAGCCCCATTTTACACCTACTCTTTCAAATCACTAATAACCTGTAACTAAATGCCTGTCATGTCCTATCCTTCATCGACAAGGAAGTTTTATGCATGGATGTGTGCACTCTCACAGACAGAGTCACCAAAAAGGAATGTTGGAACTGATGTAAAATCATCATCTGATCCTCCACCCACATGCTTATTGATATGTATAATATGTATGTTTTCATATGCACTGTGTTGGTGTATGTTATCTACATGCAAGAATAAGTAGTTAGCCGTTTGGCACCTAATTAATAAACAATTACATTCTGCTCAGAGTTCTTTTTCTTCAGGAATCTTACCTGCTGGAATAGAAATTGTCTGACAGATATGAAATAAAAAGCCTGCCAAGTGTTCAAGAAACCTGTCAGTTAAAAAAGAGAAAACATCAGCTCTTGAACATTTCCTCCTAACGTTGTGTTTCTCTTTATAACTGAAATTGCTTTTATGAGAATGCCTAAAGCAATTTCTGTGCTTTGTGTTAGTGAGAAATAACACCTCTGATAAGGAATAGTGTGGGTTTGTTTTCTGATTAAGTATTAAAAGGAATCCCATTGTGCATTCTTGTCTCTGCGTAGTTTATTCTCTTAAGTCATTAAAAATCAGGAGACACTTCAGTTCTCCCAGCTGATCATCACAATGAAACTGTGAGATGAAAAGTGATCTGAATTATACTTTTCAATTTAAAACTGAATACACATTTCCAAACATGTATGCTAACATCCACTCACTGACCTATTTTTAGGATTCCATCAAGTCATTCCAATGATGAGATTTTTGGTAAAATCCCTATCAGGAAAATTGTTTGAGGAAAGAATCTCCAAAACCAGAATAGGCTCTAGAGTCCATCTTCAGAGACAATTGTACTCACTGTTACGTACAAGTTTTCACCCTGTGATCTGTGGAGTGTTGCAAACAACCCTTGGAGAGGAGCATACTCCAGCGTAGCTGCCAGGTAAAAACACATTGTACTTTCTGTAAAACTCTGCCCATGTGTGCAGTTGTTATTGTTGTCGCAAGAAAGTTGTGTGACTGTGGCTGAGGGGTGTAAACAATGCAGACACAGGTAGAGTGTCTCTATGCAGTTCTTAATGGGAGGAAGGAAGGACTCAGAGATATTTCTATGCTATCAAAAGATTTAAAAGTCCTAATTCAGGATACAACTTTAAAAAAAAATAAAATTCAAGGACTGTCTATAAAAAAATCTCGTTAGACAAACTATTTTCCCATTGCAGCCAAAGAACAGGGCAGGAAGTGTGGAATGTAAAGTAAAACAATCCCTGAGGGAAATTTCTCCCATAAATCACCAGCAGACATATCTGCTTTGTCTCCCGCTTAACAGGATGGGTAGCCGAACCCATACACTTTTCCCCTCTTCTGAAAAGACGGATTTTCTTGAAATCTCTTCCCCGAGCGCTGGGAGCAGCGGTCGGTCCCGCGGGGCGGGGGAGGCACTCTCCAGGGTCCTGGACAGAGGGCTCCTGCCGCGCTGCTGACGGGCTCAGGATCCTGGAACAAGATCGTTGCTCTAACTTCGAAATAGAGGCTAGAAGAAAGTAAGAGGCTTTCACCCAGAGTCCTCAATACCGTTTCTGCTTTTCTCATTAGTAAGCAGAATTAGTAATTTAGGGGAGCATATGGCTCATTTCTAATCAATTGTACATTAGCACTTGGGAACAGGTTCTCTGCCCCAAAAAAATGCTTTATGAGATATGAATTGCACAAAAGGAAAACTAGTCAAAGAGACTGGAACAAATGAGAACAGACAAAGCAGTGGATCTGCTCTGCAAATGTGTGAAATGGGAGTTCAAACTACAATTGGACAATTTAACAAAGAAAAGAAGGTCACCCTCTCTGATTGAGGAAGTGAGCAGAGATTCGGGCGTAACGTACTGATGTTCGCCCCTGCACACCATATGGGAGACTGTCACTGTATTTCTTCCTTATTCAACAAAATAATATAACCAGAAGTACTAATACTTGTCATATTCCAAGGCAGATGAGCTCTTTCTCACGTGAGTGGTGAGTGTGGATGTAAAATTGAGTTGCATAGAAATCATTAGCTTCTGCTCTGAACATGAGCCGAAACCTGCAGAAAAAGAGTAGGACTTATTTAAGAAAATAGCTACCAAAATGACAGCAGGAAAGAAAAAAATGAGTGGATGAGATTCTCTCTTTCTTTTGCAGTTTGGTTGTGTGTCATGTTAGTTCCCAAAGGTAGTATCTTTTCTCATTTTCTGAATAAAAATTCTGCGTGCAGTGTACTGTGCCCTATCTCCTCTTCTGTTGATCCCTGCTGCCATCAACTTTGCTGAAGTTGATCTTTGTTTTCATGGTGAGGAATATTTAAAAAGTATGAATGTTATAGGTTGAGGATGGAAAGTAGAAGTTGAAACTGAGTTTTGGGGTGAATATTTACCTATATAACTACCTTTTTTGACCTTAATACCTTTTTTGAGTATACTATGTGAATTCTCCAGCTTCTTCTAGGCTAGTGTTTGTGACAACAATGGTAGAAAGACAAAATTAAATGCCTGAAAACCCTTTCTAGCATTGGAAATACAAAAAAAAAAAAAAAGCCATTCCAAGGAACTTTGAACTTGGGAGCTAGTTTTCCCCAAAACATTATCCTCTCTTTTCTCCCTCCAGTGGTTCTTTGAGGAATATGAATTTATGATTGAGAAGGCCAATGCCAGCCTGGCATTGTATCAGCAATAGTGTGGCCAGCAGGACCAGGACAGTGATTGTCTTCCGCTGTACTGGGCACTGGTGAGGGCACACCTTGAATCCTGCGTTCACTTTTGGGCCCCTCAGTTCAAAAAAGGCATTGAGGTGCTGGAGCATGTCCAGAGAAGGGCAATGGAGCTCGGGGGGGGGGGGGGGGGGGGGGTGTGTCTGGAGAAAAAGTCTTATGAGGAGCAGCTGAGGGAGCTGGGAGTTTTTAACCTGGAGTAAAGGACACTCAGGGGAGACCTTATCACTCTCTACATCTACGTGGGAGGAGGTTGTAGCCAGGTGGGGGTTGGTGTGTTCTCCCATGTAACAAGAGACCAGCTGAGAGGAGTTGCACCAGGGGAGGTTTAGACTGGGTATCAGGAAAAATTTCTTCGCTGAAAGGGCTGTCAAGCAGTGGAATGGACTGCCCAGGAAAGTGGTAAAGTGACTGTCCCTGAAGGTATTTAAAAAATGTGTATATGAGGTATAATTTAGTATATGTGTATATGGGGTATAATTTAGTGTCAGGCTTGGCAGTGCTGGGTTAATGGCTAGACTTAATGATTTTAAAGGTCTTTTCCAACCCTAACGAGTCTATGATTCTATGATTTCCTCCTCAGCATTCGTGCAAGACTTGGAAATAGATGTTGAGGAAATAGAACTAACCTCTGTTTGTGCAGCGATTGGTTCCTGACCTTTGTCTCTGATTATCTGACATCACTTGCTTGAGGCCAATGACCGACAGTCTCTTCAGTACACCTGAGTCTGAGAGCCCCAAATTTCCTAGGAACTGCACCATGTTCACTGAGTAAATGATTCAGATGCCTGTTAAGCATTATGAAAGACTCATTTGCAATTTCTGTCTGTGTGAAGTGGTTTTTAGCTAGAGAAAATGTGGGGCAATATTTTTAAATTTACCTAAAGCCTCATTAATTATAAATGTGTTGTATAAAGCGTTTTTTGTGTTTAACTCATGGCGTTAATTACCCAGGAAAAAAAAAAATCAAGCAATTTGTACCTCTAAAAAAAATATGTGCATATAAATGTAGGACTTGCGAATATAGCTGGAAAGCTGGAAAGTATGAAATAACTTTGGTCTGTGCGTTCTTTGTACAGAATGTGCTGTGCCACTGGCCAATCCCAGTACACCACAACACAAGTGATCTCTTCTAACACAGCATGTAACACATAAGAGAATAAAGAGAAGAAGTCCTGTTTTCATTCCAATTGAATTCTAAAATCATCACTAACACTTAGGATCCATTACTGGGAAACTATTGTCAAATGGTATAATAAATCAATGTGTTAGGAATACTCAGTACTCTGTATGCACATCACACTTGCACATTTTATAAATGTTCTTTTGTACACTGTAAAATTTGTAGATAAATACAGATGTGCCTCTTTATTCAGTTCATTTTCTGGTAGCTCCCCTGGTCCTAGTCTTTTATCACAAAAATCTCTCAGCTTTTGGCCCTCGTTCTCATGGTGTCCTTTCAACACAATATGTAGGTTGCCTAACACAAATTACATTCCATGCCCTGCATTAGGAAGTTTGGAGTGAATTCCTTTCTGGCAATACAGTGCCTGGCAATGGGACTGCAGAGCATTTGCCATAGACATGGAGCAAACCAGAATGCTTTCCAAATGCACAGCTGAAAGGGACCGCTCCACACCAACAGCGAGGAAAACCTGGATAAGGAGCCATATCTTGATCAGGCAAGGCTGATTCTTCTTTTTTTTGCTATGATTCGTACAAATGAGGCAAACCCCACATAAATTAATTGTTCTTTCTGCATGTAACATGCTGCTTACTGTATTCTTTAACCAAGTGGTTGACTTAAATCTTGCATGGATGTGTGGCAGGTAGGGAAGAAGTGGGATCAAACCAGTACTTCTGTGACACACAAGCACTTCCTCCAAAGGCCAGCAGTACACAGCAAGAGTAAGGATGCCACTCACCTGGTTATGGGTGCTGCACTGTTTTAGTTCAGCCCTATTGCACCCAACTGGGAAGGCAACTTCTTTTTTTGCATTCAGTCAGCACCTGCTCCACTTTGTGTACTGCCAGTGGACCCTGCGTGCTTGACAATGGTGTAGGGAGGAGGATAAGGGAGAAGACTACCAGTCACATGCAGATAAATGAACCTCTGTGCTTAAGAAATGGAATAGATGAGGCAGTCTACCAGGGAAACCCAAAATTAAACGTGGACTACCTGTGGGTTTAAGTATAACCACATAATGAATTCCTCTGGTCACCCAAGCCTTCATGACCACAAAGTGAGGTTCTAGATGGAGACTGGGAAGACTTTTTCAGCTCACCAGAAATTATGAATAAGTATGTTGGGCAAGATTTAACCCTGAGTAAACTGCTCACCTCACCTAGCAGTATGGACAGCAGTTCAAATGCTCAGTTATTGTCATAACTTGCTTACAAGTTCAAATGGCACCCCAAGTAAATAAAACTGCAAATGGCAAGGAGAGGACATTATTTACCTCTACTCTCTCTCTCTTTTTCTTTTTTTCTTTTTTATTTATTTTTTTTTAATTTTAATTTATTTCAGGACATATTATACATCAAAATCTGACGGTTTCTTATTTCATCACTTCTGATATGCTAGGCAATGTTTCCAGACTATCTGATGAAAGATTCTACAGAAGACTTCTTTCCAAAATGACTCTTCTCTTCAGTCCTGAGAACATCATAAAGTTAACATTCAGAACATTTTAGAAATTAAAATGAGAACTGTGTCTGCAGCTCAGGCTGGGACCCTGTATTTTCACTGTTATCCTTATAGACCGCAGAATGGAAACACTGAGAAATATCTACACTGGATCATTCTTCTAACATCATACATTCTGTTAAGATCAGACTGGTGGAAGAAAGAATATAAAAAGGAGAATCTCACACTTCTTTTTTTTCCTTACTCTTCAGGACATTAGCTTATATATTACTTCCTATGAAATGTGAGTTAAACATAACCTGTAATAATATACTTTCTAGGATTAAGAATTTTTTTTCTTCTAGATTTTGTTGATCTGGAACTCATTCCTGATTTTGCAGTTCATATGAATTGCAGCTATTCATGTGTATGTATACATATTTAAAATTTCCCTTAAAATAAAATGAACATATCTGTAAAAAAACCCCTAAGCATAAGTAAGTTCTTTGCCAAGATAAACATACCTTTCAGTGCAAAGGTGTGACAGTGGTGACAGTACAGGTCAGAGTATGTAAAGTAATGCTCATTATTCTGAAATTTTTCCCCAAAGACTATGACCTTCAGTGAAAATAAACAACATTTTGAAAGCAAAGGTAATGCAATTATTCATAAGCTGTTTTGGAGTAGTTGGCAGAAAAGCAAATATTTCAGTTTCAGCTTGAAAATCAAGCCATTATTTAACTTTCAGTGTGCAGTTCCCGTAGTAAATTCATTTTTAATGGGATGGTGTACCTGGTTTGTACTTCGTAATTCAGCTATAAGAAATCTGAGCTGTGCCCCATAAATCAATCTGAATGGTATGCCATAAGACTGCAATAAATTTACGAGCTGCCTTAAAAAAAATAATAAAAAAAAGAACAGAGCATGTATTAAGTATTTTATGTCTTGTACAGATTGCAATGCAAATCTTTGACTCTAGAAATAAAGCTATGGGAGATTTTAAAATTGTAAAATCTCATTTGTGTCCCCTGGAATTCTTTGTATTTAGTCTGTTCCCGGCCTGAAACTGATTTTTGGGATCCCTTTTGGATTTACTGGGAAGATCTGGCTGTAAGCCACTTTGAGGTAGTATTGCAGAAGCAGCTGAAAGGTAATGTACATTTGTGCTCCTGGAAAATCTTTACTAATGGGGAAGTGTAGCACATATGTGACAGCTCTGTTTGTCTCTCAGGTCATTTGTTTCATAGCTGGCAGCAAGGGCCTGGAGTTTTATGACAACATCTCCTCTCAGAGGTCCTGGGTGAGCACACGGACCTGCACCTTTGCTGAGACACCAAAGGGGCTTTAGACAGCCACAGAGTCTCTCCCAGGGAAACAGAGGGAATGTTATACTGGATTGATTTAATAACTAGTTCATGCAAAGCTGAAAATCTGACAGAGCAAGCAGTAATAATGTCATTTTCCTCTTTCTACCTACAGAAGTTAAAAGAAGAGAATGTACTAATATTGAAATCCTGAAGGACACATTGAAAAAGGGACTTCTCAGTTACATGATGCTTGATTTGGTAAATCAGAGAACAACATGGTATGTTGTGCCAAGCTTTTGCTCCTCTCCTCTTGCATATACATACCTTCATTTAACTATCTCAGGTTCTGTTTTGGGTCATTTTAAAATGAAATCTAATTTTCATTCAAGCATAGTTGGTTCAAGCCATATAAAAATTATGTCACCCCTTACTATGTAAAGAGATAAAAATATGAAAATTAGGAATAAGAATTACCGTGTTAGATATATGATAATTTAAATAAATGTCTATGTACATACAGTATCTGATATCACTGTCTACCAAAAAGTCATTCTGTAAAGGAAAGGGAAAAAGTTGAAATTTTGTTGACTTTGCAATGAATTTTTAAGATTGAAGAAGACCTCTAAGACCATGGAGTCCAACTGTTAACCCAGCACTGACAAGTCTGTGAGCCTAAGGGTCGCACCTACAAGAAGGGCCCTTCTGAACCTCCTTTTCTTCAGGTTAAACAGCCCCAGCTCCCTCAGCCATTCCCCATAAGTTGTTCCCCATGTGCTCCAGACCCTTTCCCAGCTCTGGTGCCCTTCCCTGGACACGCTCCAGCACCTCAAGGTCTTTCTTGCAGTGAGAGGCCCAAAACTGGACACAGGATTCGAGGTGTGACCTCACCAGTGCCCAGTACAGAGGGACAATCACTGCCCTGGTCCTGCTGGCCACACTATCCTTGATCCAAGACAGAATACCCCTGGCCTTCTTGGCCACCTGGGCTCACTCCTGGCTCATGTTCAGCTGCTGTCAACCAGCACCCCCAGGTCTTTTTCCACCAGGCAGATTCCCAGCCACTCTGCCCTCAGCCTGTAGGGTTGTTGTGACCTGTCACTTGGCCTTCTTGAGCCTCATACAGTTGACCTCATGCCATTGATCCAGCCTCTCCAGATCCCTCTGCGGACCATTCTTACCCGCCATCAGTTCAACACTCCTGCCCAACCCAGTGCTGTTTGCAAAATGACAGAGGGGGCACTGGTTCCCCTCGTCCACATCATTGATAAAGATGTTAAACAGGACTGGTCTCAATACTGAGCCCTGGTGAACACCGCTTGTGGCCGGCCACCAGCTGGATGTAACTCCAATCACCACCACCCTGGACCTGAAGCATATTTTTTTTACCTGCCCAAGCCATGAGCAGTAGTTTCTCCAGCAGACTAACGTGGGAAATAGTGGCAAAGGTCTTACTAAAATCCAGGTAGGCACATCTACAACCTTCCCCTCATCCACTAAGGGGATCTCCTTGTCATAGAAGGAGAGCAGTTGCTCAAGCAGGAGTTTTTCACATTCTTGACAGCAAATATCATGAACAATACTGGTCGTGTAAGTGACTTTTATATGAATCTGTTTATTGAGGCTGAAACATGTGAGCTAAACTTAAAGGGAGAAAAGTATGAGCTGAAGAGGTTGATGCTAGACAGTTAAAGACTCAGAACTCTTTATTTGTATTTCGAATAAGTGGTTAATGAGTTAATGTTTCAATTTTCAGGATGAGAAATAATGTATCTTTTGTTTTCAACATCTGGATGGCAAATTTTTCTCTGTGTCGGGTTTTGTCATTAGTTCACGTTTTGCCTCCTGCGTATTTCTCACCTCCAGATATTTTGAATCTATTACTCTCCAGAAAGCAAGAACTTAGAAGACCTAAGAATCCATCATGCTTAACCTTTCATACAAGGTACTGAACATATGTTTTAAATAATGTAAAAAATGTCGACAGATATTTCAGTGAAATGCATTTTCCTTATTAAGAACTGCAGTTCATTTAGTTGTTAGTTCTACTGTGCACTTGAATTTTCATCATCAGTTTCTGGAAATGTAATGCTTTTCCATGGTTTTATATAGTTGGAGAGTTAACAGTTCTTCTGAAGAAGCTCCCTATCTTTGAAATGATTGATCTAGAGAGGAATATGTTGTGTGTTGTATGTCTTGGTAATCTACTGAGACAAAGAATAGAATAGAATAGAATAGAATAGAATAGAATAGAATAGAATAGAATGTTTCAGTTGGGAGGGACCTTCAATGATCATCTAATCCAACTGCCACTAATAAACTTCAGATAACTTTTAATAATGAGACTGATTATGGGACTTAATTCACAACATGCAGAGTCCAAATGCAACATCCTGCAATTGTACCCCTGCATGGAGCAGAGCAACATGCTGTATTCATTTTGATTTGACACTACTTCACCACAGTCATCTGATTTTGGGTCAGTTTAGAGACTGATCAGTGAGGGTTTGTGTCTTGCATTTGATAAAAGTTTGATATAACCTTACTGATATTTTAAAGTTCAGCACGACCTAGTTCCAAGAAATATGGTTTTAATACCGTGAAAAAAATAATATCAAAGACAAATGAGGGTTGCTATAAGTAGACTATAAATTCCAGCTGAAAAACCAAGCCCTGCAGGTTTCTTCTTAACCTTGCCATGAGACAGGTCTTAAGCAAGATGAATTAAAATAATTTAAAAAAATAAAATTAATTCAAATATTGACTGAGACGTACTTTCTCAGCAGTGGTAGTGAGGCACTAGGTGACATCCAGGAGGCAGCCATCTGAAGAAGTATAAACCCTATTGTCAGCTGTTTCCCATCATCATTCTCTGCTTATACAGCTACATACGTGGTGATGGAAAGGTAAGGTTGTCCTCCTTTCACTGAAAACAACCCTTTGTAGGGCTTTGCTTCTCCTCTAATGATACACCCAAGTGCCCTATACAGAGCCTATGAGAAAAGAGGGACTTTGGCTGGTCATTACCAGCCTTTACTCATATTCCTCCTTCCCCTGCTCTCTCTTCCACCAGTATTTCCTTGCCTGCAAGCAAAGAGGGGATTTTCTGAAAGATCTGAGTAAAAGACTTACCTTTGATTTATGTATCAAAGGGAGCACAGTCACATCTGCAACACACATCTTCACAGCCTCCACATCTTCCTTATAAAGCAGAAGCCTCTCTTTTACATGTCCTCCTAAGACTTTTGCTACCCTTGAAATGCAGGTAATGAGCTAAACCTCCTGAAGTTCTTCATGGTGGTGAAACTGGTAATTCATGTTAAAAAAAGTCATCTTACAGAAGACATCACTATTTCCTTTTCATTTCTTCACATCTTTAGAACAGAATTTTGAAAATATCCGCAGATTTCCTGTCCTATTCCTCTTGCTCCCTTTTGTTGAAGGAAATCACTAAAACCTCTTACTTTCCTCAAATGTTTTTAAAATTAGCCAAAGAAATACCTCTAAAAGAAAATAGCTTTTAACATCTTTCCAAGTTTGCTTTCCTCAGTAACTTAGTGTTTTAATTCATGTTACTGGCCACATACCTCCAGTACTGAAAAAACACCTTTGAAAGTAAACTGGATGTTGTCAAGAAACTTTTTTTCATCAAGTGTAGTCTTAATATAGCAATATAGATGTGATCTGGCAGAAATAGCAGCAGAAGACATTTTCCAGGCTATGAAAATCTTCCTCTAAAAGCCACAGTAGAGCAGACCCCAAGCCACTTGGGTGCTTTGATCTCATATCTCTTAATTCAGCAAGTTTGGATTTCTTTTAAACTGAGCAATCAATACCTGAATTTCATGAGTTTTTGTAAGATTTAACATTTCTGCTTTTGGAGATATCAGCAACCTGTTAGCAGCTCCATGCTTCTTTACAAATATTTCTTGTCAATCCTATTTCTATTTTAATATACTTCTAATGTTCAACATTTTTTTATAATTTTAGGAATTCTCTAGATGTTTATGAATGTCTGAAAGTGATGGTAGTATTTCAGTTCTGCAGTTTTGCCGAAACAATGCACCTTAATTACAGATCTATCACATAAACTGGGCAGCGCTACCTTGGTTTTACTTGAAAAGATAGTATTGACTGAGAAGGAAAAGAGCATGCAGTGCACAGCAGAACATCTGCTACTGCAGCAACAAGTGTTTTGATGGAGCTACCTAATCTTTTGGCTAAGCCAGACCTGTTCTTTTTAAGTGGAAAAGCTGAAGAAAAACAGATCTTGAGGTAATAGAAATGTAAATGTTCTAGTCTGGTTTTTCTTTTATCACAGTATACACAGACATGTGATGTTGTTGCCTAAAGCTGACAGAAGTGTTTCAAATGAAGAACAATAACTGTGTGCAAGATAAATAATTTTTCTTTGTGTAACTGTCATTGATACGCCACATGACTATTTTTTCTGTGTGTGAGGATTGATTGCTGGTGAATTTCACAAATGGAAACAATCTTAATTGCAAAATATTCCACCCCTTTCTTTCTTTTCAAAGGAAAAATGAATGTAATTTTTATTATAACATTATGATTTCCAGGCACAATAAAAGTAGAAAGAGAGGACAAAAAGCCTCTCTTACATTTTGCTGACATTAGCTAGGTTCTCAAAGTGCTCTGCAAGGCTGAGTGAATTAAAACTCATCAGACCAATGTGTTAAGCTCATAATATTTTCACTCCTGTATTACAGCTAGGGAAACTATGGAAAAAAAGCTACCAAGTAGAACACATGAAACCCAGAAGAATCAATATCTGTTTCAACTTAATTGTGCATTTTACCAGCTGTCCTGTGTTTTTCAGGCAATTTCCTCAGTTGTGCAAAGAATACACAAGTTTTCCTTGCAAAACTGGAAAACATAGAGGGAAATGTCCAGGTTGCCATGCTCAGATGTTTTATAAATTGTATTGTCCCTTCACAAAAATGCCAGACTTGTTCTGCCAAACATCGTTGCCCCCATTATTCTGATATAATACAACATTCCTTTTGACATCTTTAAGAGCACGCACTAGGTAGGAGGGCATGAGTTAGACAATGGCATAAAATTAATTGGAGAGTCAGACAGAGATCATTGTCAGAAGGGATTAAAGATGGAAATATTTTATGTAAAACTGTTCTCCATTATATATTAGATCTATTTGCAATATTTTATGTGCCGTGTGAGAAATACCTGCATCATAAATTATTGTCTTGGGGTGATTTTATGATAATACGGTATTCCCCTATCATCTGCTGTATGCCCAGAAATTGGTCCTGCAGCTGTGTCCAGGAGAGGAGAGGAGAGAAGCCAGGAGAATTCTTCAGCGCAGCTTGTATTCAAGGACTCACACACCCCCCCGTATCACTCGGCTCTGCTTTCAGTGGGAGAGAGCTTCTTTTCCTGCTTCTAGCCAGCTTGTGATCTGGGGCAAAAAGTTTCCCCAGAACTGTATACTGAAATCCTCGGCTAACTTCTTCTTTTTCTGGAACTGTTCAGCCTCGCTGTGACCCGAGAACCAGATCATTGGGCACTGTGGACCAGCCGGGAGGCTGCAGGGATGCCGCATCCCGGCCCAGACCTCAG
Organism: Corvus hawaiiensis; assembly: GCF_020740725.1. Classification (NCBI taxonomy): domain Eukaryota; kingdom Metazoa; phylum Chordata; class Aves; order Passeriformes; family Corvidae; genus Corvus; species Corvus hawaiiensis. The sequence goes on from NC_063213.1 coordinate 48,697,402, forward strand.
GAGAAGCCAAGCTACAGACAGAACTCTGAAACCATCAGCTTCCTCTGCATCGAGGAGGTTTAATACCTTAACAGTTATTCACTTTATCCCCGTGCCCTGCAGGCGCTCTGCATGTTAAATAAATAGTTTTTTTCACTTTCATCCAAGAAATTCCTTTTGTATCCATGGGGGAGGGAGTGTCTTTAGAGGAGATGTTCCTTCCAGAGCATTTCCCCCTAAACTTGTCTCAAACTCAGACAATTATATTGACTAACTTCTGCATGATACCCTCACTCTGAAGGGGAAAGAAAGCTGTCTTACATTTCGAGGTTGCCATTTCAGCAGCCTTGAGGAAAGGAGTTGCTGCTGAGCCATGTAGAGACCACCAACATCATCTGCCTGCAGGGAAGGGCTGTCTAGAACTTGCAGGGCTGGTCCCTTCACAGGTAGCTACACGATGACATCTTTGCCTGCTCACTCTAAAAATGATCAGAGATCTTTCCTGTATGAAATTAGGATCTTTCCAAGAGGCAGGAGGAGGAGTGAAGGGATTAGAGCAGAGGAAAGAATGTCTGAGAAATTCATCCTCTAACCAGGTGCACTGCTGAGTTCCTGAAGATAACATATTATCTAGATTCATTGGATTTACATGAAAGACATTACCAGGAAGGATCTTTCCTTTTTTTCCTTTCATTGCTTTGAGGGTGATTAACAGTGCCTGTACTTTCACTGCTGCACCTGCAGGTAGTGAAGAGATGTATTCACAACAGCAAGCAATTTCACAGCATGAGCACTCAGAAACATTATTTATTACTACCGTTCCAGCTAAAAAGTCTGAGACTGCAAAACAGTAACACATACTAGATCTCATCACTCATCTGTAATTTGCATTTTTCATGGATACAAACCTAGCTGGCTAATTGGGAAGTCATTTGACTTGAGACTTAATATACTTTTACCTTATGATGGATTCAGCATGAAGAGAATATATTGTGTTTTCATTACTTAGAGCCAGGAGCAATTTTCAACTGTGTGTTTTCTAGTTTCAAACAAGAGAAAAGATTTATCTGCGAGAGTAACAGATTGGCCCGTCTAATTCAGCATACTTCCAGCAGTCGCCACCAATGTGGTGGCTGTTGCTGAGAGTGTGCCCTTTCCTGATGATTTTATCAAAGAATGCACAGTTATACAAAAACAGGCAGTGGTAGTAGAGAAAGGGAAATTCCTCTTTGTTCAAAGAGCACAGGGGATGAGCATTGCAATGAAGGAAATCAAACCTCCCTCCAGTTTTTTTGTTTTCCCTGGTCAAGGTGAAGGAAAGAGGACTAGAACTTGAATGTGGAAAGATGGTTAATTTCTAAAACATGCCACAGATAATCCACAGCTACAGAGTGAATGCTATCCATCTTTCTGTGTGTCACTGTCTGCCAATACCAAGTATGGGCCTGGAAAAGGCCCAGCTAAAGGGATCAAGCTTGCCTGTGGTTTGTTAATGATGAAGTGCAGAGAAAGGTTTTCCAGATGGAGATAGACTGTCACAAGTCTAAAACGCTGGAAAACATCAGCATCCGTCCCCTTGCAGTGATGCAGCTGTCAAGGAAAAGCATCCTATGCTTCTAAAAAGGAGTGATGCATGGGCACTGAAAGGACTGTCCTGTGGCTTTCCTGGACAGCTTTCTTCTTGGAAAGCTTACTTGGAAACCTAGGTTAGTCAAGATTAGTCTTGTGTGGTCTAGGGTTATATATGGATACTGAAAAGCCAAGGTAGCCTTCTGTGTCTAGATTATAAATATACCTGTAAACTTTTGTTAATGTTCCTTACTTATTGTGTACAGAAGAAAATACTGTTTATTCCAATAGAAAATACATAATGAAAAATATTTCTATGTTCATGCTGCTGCGTATCACATTTAAAATCACTAACAAAGTAAATATTTTAGGTCAGGTACGAGGAGTACAACTTACACCTGGCTGTATAATATGTTGCATTCAAGGCACAGCCTGATAGAAAAACAGATTTCATGGAGGTGTGTTTACACCCACACCGTGTTCCTTCGGTGTAGTCCCTCTTCTCAGGTACTACAGGAGCTCTGCATCCACTTCTGACATGACTCAGAAGAGCGAGTTCTGCTTCTCTTTAGTGCTGCCCAGGAGTTCTAGCTGTCCATGAACCAAATCTCATCAGTGGTGGGTTTGGTGTATCTGATATACTCAACACAACAAAACAGTTTGTGTGCGCTCCGGTAGCGCAATGGCAGTGAGGAGGCATAACTTGAGCAAGCCATTGTACAAGTGTAGTGGCACATTAAGGATTTTTGACTCCATCATTTCATCACCTCGTTATATAAAGCAGTAAAATATACAATCTTTGAAACGGGATGAAAAAGGGGGAAAAAAGAGAAAGAGTATTCCTGGTAAGGCAGCACATCCCTGAACTCCAGAGTAGTTGAAGCACGTTACAAACAAAAGCAGAGCGCCCTCGTGTGGCTCCTGGGACAGGTGGGACACGCACAGGACAAGAATTTTGTGTTGTCATGGGAATATTCTGCAATTAGGGTCTTCTGTATGATTTCCGCTTCCTAATTCTGAGATTTCCGCCTACTAATTCCATCATTTTTGAGGGAATTTGCAAAAGCTGTCCTGGTAAGCCTAAGGAAGCTTAATTTAAATGCACACACTCCAAAGTGTTTTACTTCCTTCCAGTCTGGCAGTACTATACTATGTTATTTTTCATGTCTGTGAGAATTTCCTTTAAAAAATGCAAGGACTATTAGTCTAGTTACTCCTGGTTTTTTTTGTTGTTGTTTGTTTTTTTCTTTTTTTTTTTGGGGGGGGGTGTTTGTGGTTTTTTTTCCTTCTATCTGCATGCTACTAAATTTTATTTTCTAAATTTAGTTAACTATATTGCCAATTTTCCTAAACATTCTTGTGTTTTCCTTTTGACATTTACTCTTTTTTTTCCTCTCCACAAAAATTTACTTGACATATTTCATTTCACAATTGAGTTTAATCTGTGGACCTGGAAAAAAGATCTTAGCAAAACTGATAATGTTGAATGTCCTTAAAACAAAAATACATTCCCATATTCTCAACTTAATAAAACCTCGATTTCATTAATATGTGGTTTATTTATAGGATTAGGATAAGAAATCAAATATGCAGAAAAATACAGTGCAAGAAAGAGCCAAGATCAGTGAAGAACTGTATTTCTCTATGTTTTCTCTTTAATTTCTTGACATCTGGCTTAAGTCTGTATGTTTTATATTAAGAAATAAATGTTAATTTAGTGCAATTACTAGTGATTTAACCTGATTCAACAGGTGAATTGTCATGTGTTTTTATAGTTGCCACCATATTTCTGAATATACAGACATTCAGCATTAGAATCCATTTCAACAGTTGGAACTGAAGTCCTAATATAGTAAGGAAATCAAACTACACAACCCTTTCTTTTTTTTCCCCTGCATATTCAAATGGACACAAAAGAATGGAAATTGGTCTTCCTTTATTACAAAATATCACAGAAAAATCACTTCTACAAATGAATCATTATCTGTACAATGACACAGGATAAATGGAACTATTTCGTTAACTGGTTTTTAGATTAGATATAAGCTAATATTTATCTCAATGTTCATCAAGAAGTGTGAGTCTTTTATCAACATTTAAATACAGTATATCAGATGTTATTTTATATGTTATTTTAGAAGATATTTTAATGCAAGTCAATCACTTTCAGTGTTGACATCCTCAATCAATTAACATGTGAAACAGTCCTAAGTATAACAATGCTTTCACTCGGCCAGCAGATGAGAAAGGAAAAATGACGGGAAAAAAAATAGAACTATTCTCATCCTCCTATGAATTCCTGCTCAGAAATTGCAATAAAATTTACTGTTTTATCAAGGCTTGCTGGAACTTATTTTCGAAGAGTCACCAGCAAGCCAAGGCATCAATTTTTCCGTGTCATATGGAGGCAACATGGGAACTGAAAACTGTACTCAGCTGTTTTGCGTTTTGGGAGAACATGGTGGGATTAAGCAGTCACCATTTACCACACATTGTCTGTTGCTCACTGTATACTGTGTCATGTAGTCTCTGTGTCAGCTCTGAGTTTTTACAAATTCTATTTTTTTTTTTCATTGTATTAATAGAAATGTGCATGTCCAGGACAGTAGGCACCAATGAACAGACATGTGCATTCCTATGCACACGCAGGGAAAGAAATTGCTCTCAGCTACCGTTGCCAGGTGCGTATCTTTCCAATCATCACTATTATGTGCAGATATTTAGTAATGCAGTTGGCTGTAGTTTGGGGGTTTTTTATACTTCTGCATTCTAATACCAGTCTTTAAACGAATATGTTCACTTTTGCAAAACTAGCATTTTTTTTTAAGTGAAAAACTGGAAAAGATGGAACTGTAACATTTTCTGTATGAAAGATTTAATATGTTAAAAGGATGTGTTTCGATCAACAGAGGGCACTCTATGGTTTTCAAAGGAGCCTAATAGAAGCTTAAAAGGGTTCAGCAGGAGATAACTGAGTGTGGTTTTCAATGAGCCTTTAGTACTGGTCAATCTATAATTTATTGGAAATGCTACTGATTTCCACAATAACATAGAATACAGGAATGAAAGAGAACCCCATCATTTGATAAAGTCAGATACTAGGATTAAGGCTGTGATGTACACAGTCAGCTCTTAGTTACATCTTCAAAATTGGAAATTATGTGCAAAAGTTCTAACATACTCTGAGTCAAAAGTGTACTTATACAGTAATGATGTGTTTTAACCATGCTGTTTGTTTAAAAATGATGACTTTGAATATCATAAGTGTTGACAGGTCAGGCCCCACTGCTGTTCCATACAGGATATTTCTTCCAGTTCGTAAATAGGTTAGTTTCCTGACTCCAGCCTAGCTTGTGCTATCGACTTCACTGGCCACTTTTACTTCTGTTGTTCACTTATTTTCAAATAAAATAACTGCATTTAGAATTAGAACCTGAAGGGGAATTTTGGTAGAAAAAACTTGTTATTTTTAGCCTGTCTGCCTAGAATGCATGGAAATAAAACAATAAAGATATAGAATAAAAATATTTGTTGATACCATGTAAAACTTCAGAAATTACTTTAACTGACATTTTCATATAGTAGCCAAACTATGAGAACTTGGCAGGAGTACTGCATGCAGAACTATCATACATTAAGGTAGCATGCCTGTATTTCTATAAAGTAGACTCATTCTGCTTAAAAACCTAAGACTCAAATTGGGAAAACAATGCTACCTGCCCACCCTGGAGAACACAGGAGTTAAGCACTTAGACAGTTTTAAGTAGGTGCATGTTTCTTGTTAAAGAACCTTCAAGCGTGTGATCTATGTGTAAAGGTGGGGCAGTACAGGCATCTCCAGCTAGAGAGAAGATGCTAAAAGTTAAAGCAGAGAGAAGAGCAGGAAGTCCTCATGTTGTCCATTCCTCCTACAGTAACCCTCCTGAGAATTACTGTATAACATGTGCCTGTAATCACAGACAGTAGTAGAGCCAGTGAAGAACTAGTCAAAGTTTAAAGGGCAAATTCTTATCTCTTTGCTGTGCCTGTGACTGTGGAATGAATTGAGAGAAGCAGCTGGCAGTGAGTGTCAATCAGAGCCCGGCTCTCACAAGGAACGAGGATTCCTTTACCGCAAACCTGGCGCGTAGAAGTTAAAAGCTGTTTTCCTTGCTTTAACACTTATATTTGCCAACAGCTGTTTCAACATTTATAAACACAATTCCCACTGGCTGCCAAATTACCATAAATTCATTTCTGCATATTTTTGAGTACTAGGCATAAAAATGATTACATCTGATTAAATCCATTTATGCTTTCACGCCTTTCAAATGTATAGCAGATATGAATTGTTGCAATATATTATATCTAAACAAAAATTTCATTATGACTTCGGGGCAGGTTATCTTCAGAAGGTTATGAAGAAATAATTTATTAGTTGCGGTCAGGTCATGGTATTTCACGGTTTCATTCCAGCTAGAGTACACAGTGTCTGGTAAGTGGCAGCACAACTCTGGGCAGCAGCATGCTCTGGGAGATTCAGGTGTTCTTTCTGTGTTCAGCTTCATTTAAGTAAACTCTTTTAATGTTATAGTACCTAAAAATATTCTGTCTATAGGAGAAGGAGAACTTCAGAGTGCTGCTACAAAATGCTGCTTCCGTACTGGGTGCGTGTTCTCCCCCTGGAAATTTAAACTGTGCCTAGTGTTGCTGAACATTTGTTCCTGCAGGAAAATGTGCATTCAGATTGTTCAAATATGAAGTGTGTGTGATGCTGGCAGTCACTGTGCTTGAGAGTGTGGAGCTACAGAGACCGAGTTTGCTTCTTCCCGCTGAGCACAAGATGCCTTTCATCACATAATGTTTAACCTTTCGTGTTCTGCCGCAATCCTGTCTAACACTTCATTTTAATTGTGCCAGCATTATTAATTCATTTGGAATTCACTGTAATAACACTGATCATAATTAACCCATTCTGTAGCCTTGTGAGTGTTTTAAGTGCTCACATGGAATTCCGCTGCAATTCAGCATTAATTAAGGTACCACCTAATTTTCGCAGAGAAACAAGAGCGTGTGATCTGTCTCATGAGGTAACTCCCTTAACATCTCAGAGCGGTCCAAATATTTGGAGTGTATGGATCTTGTGAACATGATGGATATATTCCCTCTCTGAGGAAAATTGTGTATACCATGTGGATAAATTACGAAAGAACGGTATATTCTAACATGCAATGCACACATGCCAATTCTGTATGTCACTATGTAGAGTACTATTGCACTGCATTTATACTGATAAACACATTTCCAGTGATAAAATACAAAAAGAGCCAAGCTGCTTTTCAGGAACTTAAAAGAAAAGCTATGAAAGGAATATCTTTAAATTTAGAAAATGCCCTCCTTTTAATTTTCTAAAACTATAGCCCATATATACATATTAGTATACAGCAGCTGGAGCAATCGTATTACATCAAATGCCATGTATTAGTTTAACCAACCTGCTTACTGCAAAGATACTGTAAACTAAATAATCTCCTTTAATTGAAAATAGGCATAAAATTGTTATGCTTTTTTAAAGTATGTTGTAAATCTGAAAATTAGTACACTGTAAAGTAAAAATACATGCTCCATTTCATAGCAACTTAGCAAAGTACAGATATAGCAACATGATTTTAATGCATCCTTTAAACTAATATTTTCAGGGATGATTAACTTTTTTTGGAGAAAATTATTCTAGGCAAAAACTGGGCAGGTAAGGGCTCAGCCTGCAAGCTGATTTTCTCCGCTACAATTTCTTGAAAATTCTTTCACAATTACTCACTTTCGCTCATTTTCAAATGATGGAGAGGGCAGATTTATGTAAAGTATATCTATACATTGTTTGCTCACACAAACCCAGATCATTATCCACAAAGTATTTGGGATGTGTGTTTTATCTTGTTTGATATTCCTCAATTTGTGTGTCAATTTTTCATTTTGCTACGCTAAACCCCACCTTGATATTAAAAGGGAAGTTTGAAAACTGAAAGCAATGTCATATGATTTGGGTTGTTGCCTCATGTTTAAATCATATTCATTAAACTATCAGTCCAAAAAGGCCTCTGAATGAATTTATCTTGGTCTACATGAAGGAATCAAGGGAACTAAAAATAAACAGAATTCAGCCAGTAAATGTCTCAAAATAGTATTGATTTCTTTTCCATTCCAAATCTGTATCATGAAACACTCTCACCATTGGAAATCAATGGCAAAATTTTAATTGACTTCCACAGAGCCAGCATATCATCTATGAAATTTAAGATTGAGGCTGTGCTTTAGTTTTTAACCCACTGCACTGCAAACTGCAGCTAGAATAGTGGTCTACTGTACTTTAATCAGTAACTATCATTCTCATTAGCAAAAATGTGCTATCTACTAAGTAGAAGAAGAATCCCAATATTCTACACCATATTGATTAGTGAGACAGCAAATATGAGGTATTTAGACAGAGCACAATGAGGTTCAAGATTGCTTCTAAAACTCACAGTATCTTAAATTTCAGCATGAAAGACATTTTATTTTTGACCACAGAAGTGCTGAGGAAATATGATCTTACTTTAGAAAATACCCACAATATTTGATTTATAACTTTTCAGGTTACACTGGCTACTTTGTAGGGTGACATCCTGCTTCAGAGAGTTCAGCCAAAGGGGTTTAGGTGCCCATTAGTGAGTTTTTCAGAAAGATTAAGGGCAAGCCCTGAATGCAGCTCCCTAACCTGAACTAGTGTGCCTTTAACTCTATGTTTTCTATCTCTAGAGTTTGGGGTCTTCATTTTCTAGAAGCACTACAATTCATGCCTCATAATATTGCTGGATTATGTTGTCTGAATTTATTTAGGCAACAACCCCCTAAGAGGGAAATTAATTTTGAGAGCCTTGTTGTTGCAATAGACATTTTTTACCTTGTGCAGTGATTGTCACCTCTTAACTACTCTCAGAGAAAGAGCTTTGAAAACCCATTTGACTGAGACAGTAGTACAGTTATTTCATTTATTCTTGAATTTCTGTAGTGTTTCTTATGTGGAAGGAGAGGTGGATCTTGAGTCATGCAGCTCAGCTCTCAGTTTGACCTTCCCAAGGGCCATTTGTAGCTTCATCACATGGAGCTTGATGTAGTCACTGCCTTGCAAATACTCCAGGTGTGATTTCAGTTTGTTTTGTTTTGTTTTTTGTTTGTTTGGTTGGTTGGTTGGTTTTGTGTTGTCTTATTAATTTGGTGAGAAAATTCATTTTCTTTCTCTCAAAGTTCTCTAACATGAAAAAATGTGAAGTATTTTGTCAGTCTCAAAAAGATTCAAAGAAACACGACAGTCGTCCAGATGCTTGTTCTCCATGTGTTTTCTGTTATGCAGTGATACAGCAAAAAGGAGCAGAGGGGAATTAGGGATATCTCCTTTTGCTCCTTGCTTATGAAAAGTAAGATGGAATAAGAATTAGTTAGACTATGTGTTTTGGAAAACATGGCAGAGGTACTGATGTCAATAAAGAAAACCTTGTACTTGAGACAGAATTAGATAATGTAATCAAAAAATGGTATCTTCTCCTAATACACTGAAATAATTAATAATTGGAAGCATACAATAAATGGTATGAAAAGGATAAATAGAATTAGAAGTAATATCATAGAACTCAATAACCCTGCAAAAATCTCCTACTAAGGTAGTGTTTACTGTAGTGGGTTAGTCCCATGTTATGAAACATTTAATTATAACGTTTACAACCTCGGTATCAACACAAAAGGGGCATTCTTTCAAATTAGATAGAAGGAACATGAATACAACATTTTCACATGTTTTTACTTGATTTCTGACTTATTTAGTTTCTCTTCACTGGCAGAAAGAATTAATTTTTCTTCCAAGTAGGTATAATAACTTTTTAAATTGTAATAATAATTAAAATACTGATAACAATAAAAAAAATATGATGCTGACTCAAATTTATCCAGAGCATGAGATACCACATCATGTAAGTGGTATCTCAGAAGTTTTTTAAATCATTGAGAAGTCACATCAATTATATTATACTAATCGTCAGCAACATATAGGATGTAACAGATATTAATAAGCCATAGTAGATTTAAATCAGATTATGAAGTAATAAAATGTAGACCAAAAAAAATTGCTTTTTCATCCCTTGCTTCTATGCACAATTTAAATAGATTGCTCTCTAAATCAAAAGGAATATACTATTTAAAATAAATATAATCCTTGAAGAAGTCAAGCTAGTGCCTGAATGTACACTACAGTCTCTATCTCATGGATATCCTTTAGCAGTCATAAAGCTTTCTCAATTCCTTTTGACTTAACCACATGACATCTGAGCTCAGGATGGTGATGTATATAAGCAACACCTCTACTCTTCCCTGCCTTAGTATCTGGTCTCCTCCTCCATGTCAGCTGAAGCAGGTCTCAGAACTCAGATCCTGGCAGATTAGGAAGGATGTCTTAGCACTGCAGCATTTAAGTGTGTCACTTTGCATGCATAAGCACACATATTTCCTATAGGGCAGTGAATTTGGGCTCCATAAGGACCCACAGGAAGATGAATTCTTTGTCTGTGTGTGACTTTCGAGAGACTAAGGCTATAGCCTCAGAACAACACTGAGAAGTGATGCATGATATTTTTAGCTTTAAAAAAACCCAAATAAAGTATTGTTAGATTTTTACCACATTTTCTTTCAAAACTATAAAGCCGGTGAGTGAAACACAGAACAGAGAAAAATGGTGGAACTGTGAGAGAATCATCAAGAAGTTGATGTTGGAAGAGGTCTCTGAAGATCATCTGGGCCAATCTCCTGCTCAGAGCAGAGGCAGCTCCAGCAGGCTGTTTAGGAAGACAAAACAGCAGTTCTGGGCAAAAGGGCAGCAGGTTTTCATGACCATCCCCTCAGCTGTTTTATGACATCAGGCGACTCATTAGCTACTCTCTATCTCAGAGATCCCATCTGTGACAGAAAGATATTAAATTCTAGCACAATTCCTAAACTTTCTCATACTTTCTAGAGAAACTCCTTTCCCATAGCAGTGGGACATTTTTCTAAGATTATTTAAAAAGCTGCTTAAAGACTTTAAGACTACCTAAAGCACCTGCATACTATACTTCAACAAAGTTGTAACTTCTGTCTTCACAGAATGTGTCTATATAAATCCATCTATCCATCACTGTTGGAGGAGACTTGAACACATCCTGCTGACTCCCTGCAACCAGTTGCAGTGTTGAGCATAGGGAAGCAGATAACCTGCAAGAACTGGAACTTCTTTGATGGAAGTTGTGAGCAACACTTCAAAAGCAGTGCTGTCAGACAACATTCATGGTAAGCCCACAGTAATTACCCATTTAAGTACCAATCAAAAAGTAATGGGAGATGATAATTCCCACTGAACATTTCCAACATGCCCTGTGTCCTAGAAAAAATGTGCCTTAATTTACACTGAAATTCATTTAAAAAAAAAACCACCTTAATCCTAACCCAAACCCTAAAAACAAAACCAACACCAAAAAACATTTAAGGTTACATATATCCACTCCAGAAAAGACTTCAGACATGTAATGCCAGTGTTTAAGTTTCAGCTCCCCAGGAATGCAAGGGTAACACCCAGAAAAAATCCTAGTCTTTTTCAAATGCCACTCACTGTAAAAGTTCTCAGAATTGGGATAAGAAGTGTGAAGACTTTCCAAGGCTGTGCAGTCAGGGTGTGTTACATCGACTCTACAGCTGGGGTTTGTGCTTATACAGCAGATTTCCTCGCTATCTTCATTTAGTGAGCCTTTACCTGCCAATCTCTCCAGAGCAAATTCCTTTGGAGCAAATTCCTGCGGCATGCAGATCACAGGATCAGACTAGAGCATGTCAGAGGTGGAAAAACCCTGAACTGTAAATAACGAGATCTTCATATCCTCTGCACGAGCTGTTCCACTCCAAGTAGCCACTCTTGGCCCCACACTCCTTGTTGTGGGTACAGCCCACAGGCACTATCTCCATTAATACTGTTTCCAAGAGGGAATGAATTAAGTTGATTTATGGTACAAGAATTTCTTGCATCTCCTCTTTGAGCTGCTCCATAGAATCAGAACAGAAATTGAGTTAAAGTCCTTGTAAGTAGTCCTTCTACTTTACCCAGCACTTCATCTGTAACCCCAGTGGGTGAGGAAGCTTGGAGATAGCACAGTGTTCCAGAAGCCATTTATTCTGGGAATATGTTATTGAGACAACTTGGTATCTATTTAATCTTTATACTTTTAAGAGACCAAGAGGGAAATGCACTTTTTCTTTCCAGAAAATTAATATGAAATTTAAAAAGGGGAAAGGGAAATGGATGGCAAACTGCCCCATCACTCATCATTCCCCTGCCTTCCCTACCCACCCCCCCCCCAAAAAAAAAAAACCAAAACAAAAAACTATAGGACAAGTTTGAAAGAAGTTTTGAAAACAAATTCATCATTTTGGGATTGGTCTGAAGCAGTGCTTATGCACACTAGGAAATAAATTTGATAAACAAGAGCTAGTTCTTCCTATATGTTGCCATTGGTGATTACTTTATATTTAAATGTTTCTAAGATAGTCAGAGATCAGCCTTTCACAGGATCCAAACATGAAATTCACCCAAACTCAATGACTAACTGACCCCTGTTAGTCATATGTTCTCTCTTCAGCAAATTACTAATAAATGCTTGTAGGAGGAATGTCAGACAAGATTATACGTCAGTACCATTAGTAACTGTGGATCATCTTTCTTATTCCACAGTTAGATAAGAAATGCTTTGTCATTTTCAGGAGTCATGCAGAAGTGAATTTCATATTCATTTACATCTCTTAGCAGAGATAACATGGCAAGTAGCAAATGGATCATCCTTTCAGCTGTGAGCTCCTGAGGGTTCATTTATAAGAATTCCTGCAATCAAGCATGTAGTCAGATAAAACACCTCCTATTCCTATTCTGGTTTCACATGAACTTAAATACTGCCCCGACTTTAGGTCTGAATGTGTGTGCATATACATACATTTATATATATACAAGCATGAATTCTTCATTTTTATTGTCTTCCCTATTTTTTTTCTACGTCATTTCGAACTCTCCGTTATTAATTCACCCCTTTGGTATCTCCCAGCAAAGGGTGAGCAGCAGCTTGAAAGTTCCCTGTTGCCATTTAGCAGGACTCCTCAATCATAGCTGTCTAAATGTCTTTAGATGTTTAAAGGTGTTATTAGGCACCCACTGGGATCTACAGACATGACTCAGTGACACCAAAATGTAAGGAAATCACATGTTTAATCTACTTCAGATTTTTTTAAAATCACATGCAACATATATCTCTGTTTAACCATCAAAACAGCTTTGTGTACACTACTTACACATTGCTCCCAAGTGTCTAACACTGGCTATGCCTTCTGCTTACTGCCCTTTCAATATCATCTTGAAAAATATGACCAAGTAGTCTTTCTGTTAGTAATTTTAAGGTTCATGAGACTTCAATTTTTAAATTCTGTAATTTCAAAATCTGAGTGTATATTGCAATGTGCTTTCTTGTCTTGTTCTTCAAAAGGATGAAACATATCTTACATTACTACTGTTACAATTGTCTGTCTCCTTTATAGATATGAAAGAATGGGTTGAAATACCCATCAATAAGAAAAAGGTTCAAAAATGTAGTTAAGTACAATGTAGCAATAACAATAACTAGCAGATGCAGTAGTCAAGGATTCCACTAAATTGGTGTATGGTGCTTCAGAAAAGCAAGCATTTAAATCCGTTACACAGAGACAGAAAATAGGTTTATGCTTCTGAGATGGTAGGGGAAGAAATAAATAGGTTTGATAGAAGAATAATTCAGAGTGGTTAATGGGATGGTGAGCTGAAAATAAACCAGAGTAAGATGTTCTCCCCTCATAGGAAGGTTATGTGAGGGCTACAGAGCAGCAGGACTGTGGTGGTCCTTCAGAGGGGGAGGTGGCCATGGATTGAGTCTGTAAACAAGTCATTCCTAGCATTTGGAAAAGCCATGGCTAGAGAATAAGCTGCAACATTTAGCCCAAAGCAATCATCAGGCCATAGCCACTGGGATCAGGGACTGAGCCAGGACTGATGGCCAGTTACAAGTTGTTTCACAACCTGCCTGGAATCCATTGGTGGTGAACATTGATCTCCAGCCTCTTGAATGACTGCTGCTTTCTAAGTCTGCAAGCTCCTGCTTTAGGAAGGGAGTTGAAGCTAGAGGTGCCAGCAGGTTTCTGTAATTACTCCTGCCTGGTGAGAGCAGTCTGAAGTTCCCAGAACCCTTCACTTTCAGCAATAGACTTCTGCCTCCAAACTCATCAGAGTATAGGGCACTGGCTCTGGAACCCATTCATTGCTCAGACTAAGGTCAGCACCTTCTCCCACATAAATCAACACCAGATATTATTCCTAGTCCAGTCACTGCTAAAGGGGACTCTACACCTGGGACCAGTTTTCTTATTTAAACCAAATAAGGAAAACTGACTTACTAAAAAGGTAATTTGTTTCAACTTTCCTGACCTAAGCAGCAGGGACTGAGTTATGTTACATTTGCAAGAGAGAATCTGGAGAGAAGCTGGTTTTTGACAATCACCATGCATTTAAGTCCTGTCTTTGTCTTTTAATCACACTGGGCCTAATTTTACATGTGACTCTGTGCAAGTGCTGAAGCATAAGCACATTATCCCAGCTGGGATGTCAAAGGGGGATCATACTTCCAAGCAGATGTGAGATTTTTTGGAGGGATCCCTTTCATGAGTGTCTGCAAGGCAGGTGTCTCTCCTACGTCAGGCTCAGTGATGTTGCTTGTGGTTCTCAACACATGCAGCCAGCAGGGGAGAGCTGCAGCTTGAGCTGCTCATAGTAGCATCTCTCATTTGTAGAATGATGACACTAAGAGTTCCTACCTTTACCTATCTGTGCCATACAGTTACTGATTTACCAAATAAGCCACAGAAGAGTTTGGGATACTTTGCATATGTTAATGCTGTCTAATGCTTTACTGTTGCATTTATTCCTGTAGGGTCTACTTCAGCAAATCTACAGTGCATATTATTTTTCATTCACTTGAGATGAATATGCCTGATAAACTTCTGAAATGTCCCTTCACAAGGTAAAATAAAAGAATCTTTGTAGCCATCATTAAATGTCTTCTCTGCAATATTTATACTGCAATCAGAACAAAACAAATAGATATTTTTGGCAGGAAAAAAACCAGTCTTAAAAAGACACAGGGTATTGTTGTTTCCTTGCAAAGTATAAAATTCCTCAAAAATTACATGGTGTCACACAGCCTGCCATAGCTTATAAAAAAAATTATGCACTGCCTTTAGTTTTATTAAGAAAATTACACTGTGTTAACTCTTTGTATCTTTGGGGGCACGTCTCTGCATTGCACAGTAAAGCTTCTTCCAGACAGATATGTGCCATGTACATGGCTCAGAGTAACACTGTGTGGAGATACTCACTCTGGAAAGGTTAGCTCAGATCATTTCATCAGCACAGGCAAAACCTGCAGCCAGGGACTGGGAGCCAGACTGTTCCTGGCCTGGGAAGAAGAGAGGTCTGGATAATGGGGGACCTGCATGGGAACCTTGTTGCTGCTGGAGAAATGAAGGCATGGCAGGAATGAGGGAGGCTGCAAGGATGAAGCACGTCTTTGACGCCTTTCTCAGAAGTATCAGCCAGCTCAGGGTTTTTTTGTCTCTGGCATAAGCAAAATAGGCAACAGAGTAACTCTCAATGCAGCAACAAACTGCTTGACTTATCTGTGCTTAATCACCTGATTTACTAAAACTTCCCTGCTGCAGAACCCACTAACTCCAAACACAGGTCTCCACAAACAAGCCATCCTTCTAGGGCTGACATAGCCTGGCCAGTGCTTTCATAGGGATCTGTGCACCACACATCCTTGCATAGGGCAGACCTTCCCTAATACTCCAGAGCCATGCACTTTTAACCATAGGCCCAAAAAAGATGCCTCTGTGAGCCTGGTGTTCAAAATGGGAAGCCTGAAGCCAGCCTCCTGAGAAATTTTTGAAAAACTGGTCTTCTGAAAGTATGGGACCTTGATATCCTTAACACAACTAAAACCTCCTGTGAGACAAAGTTATGAGGCAACAAAGAAGACTCTAACTCTTAGAGATTTTATTGTATTAGTGAGCACCTTCTTGTAGGTATTTTCTAGTCTTTCAAACTGATAAAACATAAGGTCAGATGTCTTATGGCTACACTGTCACAAAGCAATGATTTGCAATCTTTTTCACAAAACAGTTTAACTTTTTCAGAACGATCTCCCCTGTAGCCAGGTATTTAGCTGGACAAGTATTCTTTCCCATATAAAAGACTGGGTGGACACTGCCTGTTTGAATTCCCATGATGAAGATGCCAAAAAGTATAGGTGAGAAACTCTTGGTGCTAATTTTTTGTTCTATCTGTGGCAAAGGAGGAAAGAAAACATAAATGAGGTGTTTCTGCTTAGAGCTAATGTGGTTGCAAGAATAAGTCCTACTTTGCACACAAAGGACAGAACTTCTGCTTAAAAGGCCATGTAGAAAATAACATTGGTTTGAGGTTGTAAAGGAAGCATTTTGTAAAGGGAGTCATGATGTGTGCATCAAATATTTTCTTTGAAAGTATGTCTTGTTGGCAATGCTTGCAAATTCAAGTGGCGTTAGCTGAAGTCTAATAATCACATCAAAGGACTGTGGGGCAATAAACTCCTGTTTAGGTATGAAGTTGATGTATTCCATATGCACAGAGCCATTTATTGTAAATAAAGTATAGAGTAACGGGAAAGATCCTCAGGACCATCTCCTTGCTCCTCGGTGTAGCCTTGTGCAGTGGGATCCAAAAGAGAAATAACAGGCACAAAATGTAGATCAACTAACTGAGTGACCCTGGTAAGACTATCAGAACCAAACCATGTTATGGCAATGTTGTTCAACGTTGTCTGTCAGCTTCACCATGCAACACCAAGACCTTTCCATACAGAAAACCTAAACAAAAAATATTTTTTAAAAATACAGAACTTGATCAAAATATAGAGTCATAGTCAAGGATTTCATGTCTGTCCTAACCCCTATATTGCAATATTTTTCACAGTTTCTCACTGGTTTCATAAATCTGGTTCTCACTGGCACTCAGTAACAAAAAACTTAAAGAATAATGTCTTTGATTCAAGAGGCTTGTAAGGCAGGTCCCAAAATTTTTATATATAAAGAGCCAGAAAAAAGTGCTGTTATATTTTGACATCATTCAATATCTAATTTTAAATATTGAGTGACTGTATGCTAAAGGCAGAATTGAAAAAATCTGATCAAAACTGCATCTATTGTTAAATCTCTTTGTTAAGGACATGCAGATAGGAACTCATCTGCTGACAGCAGAAACTCAGTCACCGAATATGAAAGACAAAGAGTGCAGCAAATGCAAAAAAAATGTCTCATCTAA
This sequence comes from Corvus hawaiiensis, assembly GCF_020740725.1. Lineage (NCBI taxonomy): Eukaryota > Metazoa > Chordata > Aves > Passeriformes > Corvidae > Corvus > Corvus hawaiiensis. The sequence goes on from NC_063213.1 coordinate 48,714,413, forward strand.
GTCATTAGCTAAAGAGGTCATTTTATAAAAAAATCTTTAAGTGTGTTATCAAGAAATCACTCAGATTTAAAATGAGCAATTACTGGAAAATATCCAGTGAAAGGCAGAGCAATTCTCCAAGTTGTCAGAGACTCCTGGCTGTTCGCATCAGCCTTCATTCTAGACCTCTTTTTAGTATATTTTCAAAGAAAATCTTTATAAGACCTCCAAGGCTCATGAAGATGACTGAAGTGTAATTGACCAATTTGTGGTTTTCCTCCAACTTTTTGTCATTCAGGGATTTCTCAGAATTCCTCTGAAATCTTTAGGACTTTGAGTTTGGTTTGGGGTTTTATTTTTCTCTCTGGCATGTCTAAAGCTGGGTATCTAAGTCTGCCCCTGTCATCCTTAGCTCTTTTTATGGTTAAGCAGGAGTAAAAGGCAATTCTAGTGGGGATTTGCTCCACCCTAAGGAAAATGTTTAAGTTGTGTGAAATAAATCCCTTCTGTGGACACTGTACCTCTTTATCTTCTCTAGCTTTAGATGAAACCAGGAATAACTGGTGTGGACTTCAGCATCTGTCTCTGAGACATCTACAGTCAGATGAGATGAATCTCAGCTTGCAAGAGAAATATTGGTTCTAGTGCCAGCTGAGGTTACTACACAACGTGCTGCTTTGGGGACCTGGTGGTGTCTGGAAAAAAATAACTAGAAACCAGAACACAAAACCTGGCTCCTAATATTTGTGTTCTTAATTCTGTCTCTTCCTGACTGTTGCTTTTGACCAACATCTCTAATCTGATGCTTATTTTAGGAGGTCCAGTGTAGTCCATATCTGCTACATTGTTTTTCAACCTTCATATTGCAAACACCAAGAGATGTCATCTTTTATCTGCCTGTAACACCCTGATGCATACTTTTATTACCATTACATATAATAAAGCTCAAGAAACATATCCATGAGCGAAAAGCATTTCAACTGTTTGCAGGATTTTTGTTCTAGCTCTAAATTGTCAGGAATCATTGCGTACTTTGATGCAGACTACCTGCCCACCAGAGATAGCTGGGAAGAGGATCAAGAAGACAGCTACATCAGCCTGTGCTTGTCTTCTCTGTATCAGCCCTTATGGCAATCAGAAAATGAGGTAGGGGATGAGCCCAGATACTCTTTAAAAAATCAAAACACAAACAAAAGTAACAAAACTGTTTAAAAAAGGGAACCCGGGTCAAAATCTGAACTAAACTCTGATTTTATTTATGTTTCTGCAGATCATGGCCAGGACAGAGATGGTGGGATGAATGCCCTACCAAAGCACACACAGTTGTACAGTTGTCTGTAGACAGCTTTGAAATGTGGGAGAAGTTGATGCCTACATCTATGTCCTGGGTTCTCTCCTGCTTCAAATTCTTGCAGCTTGTGAGTGTTTGTTATTAGTGACATTACCAAAACAAGCGCTGTAATTACTTCTTTGTATTAAAACACAATAATAAAGACATATCTATATTACCTAAAAGCAGAATTGCCAATAATCCTTGCTTGCATGGTGTCTGACATCAAGTGGGTAAATAACAACACAGAAACAGAGGAAATAAAAAGGACTTTTTTTAATAAAAGACAGTGTACCAGAGTTGGGGAGATTTAAATGAAGGGAATACTTTCCTATCCAAGAGGAGCTGCTATGCTACCAGCATATTTTTTGGCTGTACTTTTTGTGTTTCAGCCCATTAATGATTTGCCATGTCAGTTTCAAGAGAAAAGGGGGTTCTCTGTGGGAGAACATGGCATGAGTGTGATATGTTTGCTGGGTGCTCAAGATATTAACCTCTTCTCTAAAAGTGGGGAAAAGAGCAAAATCCACGCAACATGTGTGAATTAAACACTACAATGGAGTGTCAGTGTAGCAGGACCTTTTCTACCTTTTTTTTAATAGAAAGAAATTACCTCAGAAGAGACCCAACCTGCAATCCATGCTCAGGGAATCTTCACTCCAAAATAAGAACAGGTGGAGGCATCCAAAAAGAGAAGGGACAGAGCTGTGATTTTGGGCAACCATGGCTTTCAAACCAGTGTTTCATTAAGGATGACTGGCCTCTCCCTCTAGTCTTTTTCTGAACACTTGCTTGAGTGGATTATTTTAGATTAACATCTGTTCTATATTTTTATAAAAAAGAAATCCTTCACAATGATGGCAGGGATTTTTTTAAAAAAAATGAAAGGATATGGTTAATATTAATGATAAGTGTTAATAAATTCAGTCAACTCCTGAGCAACGGACATAATGCTCTTGGCATCCCTGCAAGAAACAAAGCAGAACAATTATGAGTCATCAAATGTATTTGTCAGAGGATTTTGTATGGTAAAAAAAAGCCTGTTCATGTTAGCATAGTGCTGAAAGACAAGGAGTGAATTATAGCTTGGAAAGTGATGGGATAGATATAAAATCCAAGGGTCCAGAGGCCAACTGACTATATAGACTCAGCTGGAGACAGAAAATACATGTTATGTATTTTTTCAATGGATTCTTCCATTTATCCTGTTAAGAAGTAGTGACTCCCCAAATCAAATGTGAGTTAGGCTAGAATTTTAATCGTGCTAGAAATGTTGCCACTGCAATTGGTGTTTGAAGCTCTCCTAACTGATAGTTATGCTATTTGTTCTACTGTGAATGCAGAGAACCAGCAACACAGAAACAGGAGATGTGGATAACAGGACCGGCACAGCAACACACAGGCAACAGAAGTGTATTTTTCCTGATGAAGTGGTACGTATGTGTCCTGTTTTCATGGATGCTGGTGTCAAGGGGAATCCTGGACCTGTTTTGATAACCTAGAGTTTACAAGCATCATTCTCATAAACCTTGAATTTCCTTTTGTCATTGCCCTGAGAGGTATCTTCAGGGGTACAGGCAGATAAGAATCTGTCTGTTGGCATTCTAATATTAGTGACTAGGACTAATTTAGAAAAATTATGTCATTCTTTATGGTATAGCAGAAGAGGTTTATTAGTCTCTTTTATATTTTTCTAGGAAAAGAAACATGGTTGCAATTGCAGATCTATTTTATTTTTTTACAATGAAGACATGAAACAAGCAAAAAGCATATATGTACCTTTAAGGTTTGAATTTAAGATAACTAATGAAGAACTTGAAAACTCTTGGACTGAGTTCCTTCAGACATGTAAATGTACAATTAATTGAAAGTGCTGCTGTGATATAAATGGGATAATATTAGCAGTTTGTTAGAATGTATGGTTGTTACTATTTTTTCTAATCCAGTGAATCTGATTTGCCATTCCCAAGCATTTTATTGTACTTCCCAATTGTGCAAGAACCTGGGTGTTCTATGTAAGAATGTCACCAAACTTAAATTCTCCCACTGAGATGGAGGTTGGATGTAACTGAACACTGGCAGTGAATGACTGAAGTGACAACAAGCTGGGGACTGCCACATCTCACTGAGGGAACCTGGAGCCCTTTCAAAAGAGGGCTGGATGAAAAGATCATGAAACAGGTCTGAAGTTATTTGTCTTCAGTACTGTGTGTGATAAACTGATACGAATTTCACCTTCTGCTTTGTAAACCCGCATGGACTCTGGAGCTCTTTCACAGCCTTTCACCTGAGTGGTTGGATGGATGAGTGGTGTGGTGATCACATCAGCCAGAATTCATGAGTGTTTGGTTAACACTGTACTTTCATATGCAGATTTAACAGGATGGGAACACACGCCATGTAGTCGGATTCTGATTTTGATTCTGACAGTGTAATTCACAGACCTAAACATACTCCTTGCTTAAAATAGTGTCTGGCAAAATGTGATTTTACTTGCATAAATTAGAATTTGAATAAAGACCAAAGCATTTTGTTTATAATATTCTCAAAGGTAAAGAAAACTCCAGTATGTTGAAATACATGCAGAGCAGCAATTGAATATATATATTTATAAGTAGTAAGGTGTTTCAATAACAATTTTAATACTAAAAATGTAATGGTTTATTAGACTAATTCAGGTACTTTTCAGTACTTAACTTTTGGTTCAAATGACCAAACGTGCACAAATAAGATACTTAAAAATTTATAACAGTTGGAAGAATACTAAACTTTCCGGTGCAAACACTGTACCTCAATGCAATACACATGGAAGAAAGATCAGCAACACCTAACTGTTTTTTCAAAGAAATAGTACATTCAAACATTCTGCACAATACTACAGTAGGAGCAGATGTGATGTTATCAGGGTTTGACAGCGTTTTCACATAAATTATTGTGTAAGCACAGTTAATCATTATGTACAGGTGGTCAGCCACCTGTTTAATTCAGTTTCAAGCTGATTTACAAAGCTTTTAAGGTAAACAATCCCCCCGCTCCAAAATTACAGTTTTGCCTGTGTATCAACTAATGTGGACAATTTTATTTCCCTTCACTTCCCACCACCCTGCAAAGACACAGAGAGGAAGTTGCAGCTTCTACTCCCCCTTTACAGCCTGATTTTAGCTGCCAAGTTGTAAGAAGTGCCATTATACAGGTAGGAACAGATGGTTCCAACCCTTCCAAAATGAATTTTTCCTGCTATATGAACAGTGCGGAGTTCATCACTTGCATTGTGCTTCTAGCTCTGTGTTTCTGGTAGTATACTGTTGGGGTCTCCCCCTGCCATGTAGTCCTGGGAGAGGGGACCTGAGGGGGAGGCACAGGTTTTCCCTGCTCCTGGTCAGCCTCGTTCCCCATTGGTTGTTTTGTGTTCTCCTGCGCGCGCAAAGACCCTCGGGTCCCGTGATTGCCACAGTTTCTTGGCAGAGCCCCGGCCATGTGGCTGGAGAAATAAACATCTCTCTGAAACATTTATCAAGAATCGGTCCATATACATATATTTCTTTTCCACGGGCCTTGTTGTCTGATACGCATGTTACAGTATCCTCACTGTAACAAATGGTGGTAATGCGAGCAGAACGATCCCCAATCCCTAAGGACAGTGACTGATTTGTGAGTAAACTCTGGATTTCTCTTCTTGTTTTCATTTTGCTGTTCCATCTCTAAACTATGGAGAAACCGTGAAAAGACTCTTGGCTCTCAGAGCCGCATATGGACATTTATCTTAAACTTGAAAAGATTCTTGAACAATGATTTGTAAATTTTAGCTTAATTCAAGCTCAAAAGGAACTGAAACATTTCCTTTCATGGTTGTTTAAGAACTTTTTCTACGTTTCTTGGGATTTGATTCTTACCAAAGACTTTTGGAAGACCGTTTGGACACAGATAATTTCTGAGTCAAAATATATGCCGATGGAAGAATATTTTCGTGAATATTATTTAATTACCGAGACTGTTGAACAACATCAGCTGTGTCCTTGTGAAGTTAAAACTGCTTCAGGGACCATGCGACCACGGCCATGTGGACCAAGCCCTCTCCGAGCAGCAGCGAGGCAGTTCCCACGCGCGGGCAGAGCAGCTCAAGCTGCAGTGTCGGCAGTGGAGTGAGGTGTGGCGGGAGTGGGGTGACCCAGCGGTGCCCGCCCGGCCCCTGCAGTGCGTGGTGGAGCGAGCCCCGTGAGAGGGGCAGCACACGGGCAGCGGCTGGTGGCGGTGGCAGTGGAGCAGAGCTGCGCCCAGCCGAAATGCGTGCTGGAGCAGGGCACAGGGGTGTTGTTGCTCGGGGGCCTGGCTGAGACGTGGGCAGAGCACCAGGCAGCGGCAGCGCAGCTGAAAGCAGAGGTGGTGGCATGCGGGGAGCTGAGTGGCCCGGCTTGGCCTGAGTAGCATCAAATGCGACCCCGGGAAAAATGCGCAGGCACGAGCAGCTCCAGCAGCCCTGGTAGTTCCAACACAGGAGCGAGCGAAAGAGAAAGCAAGAATGCAGCGAGACAGAAAACAGCAGCCACTTGGAAAAAGGAAAAAATCACCATAGCTAAGGTTTTAGGAATAGTAAAATGGTATCATGTTAACCAAAATTATGGTTTTATAACGAGATGTGAAAACCAGCAAGACATATTCGTTCATAGAACTGCTATTAAAAAGAATAACCCTGAAAAATTCATCCCAAGTTTAGGAGATGGAGAAGTAGTAGAGTTCAAAATTGTGCAAGGTAGAAAAGGGTTACAAGCAGCAGAGGTCACTGGGCCTGATGGTGTTTCTGTAAAAGGCAGTATATATGCTAAAAATCATAGTCATGTTAGACAATATCTCCATTATAAGCCCCACCTACAGTCTCCCTTTCCTAATCCCACCTTTCCCTTTTACCCTATATCCTGTTACCCCCAGTGTATTCCCAATCCCTTTTTTCACCCATGGTTTCCCTCACAAAACCATGCCTTTGCCAACTGTTTCCCCCAAAATCCCTTTCCAATGCTGAGTGGGGGATGAAGAGGGGGAGGGAAGAAATTAACTATTGTTGTTTAGAGTTCCAACAGGTACAAATGGAAGAAACCCTCTCCTGCCTCAGTTTCCCCACAAAGCATGCCCAGAGAGTCCTGTCTCCCTTCTGTCAGCCTTAAAATGTTCCAGAGAATCTGTTTGGACATTTAAAGACTCAGGAGGGTGGCTTGTTTTGTTTTGAAACTGTCCTTGTTATGTTTATCCAGTTGTTTTCAATGTTAAGTTTTAAATCTCTTTTTGTAAAAAATAAATGGGTGAAATGTTGGGGCCCTCCCCCCTGCCATGGGGTCCTGGGAGAGGGGCCCTGGGGGGGAGACATGGGGTTTCCCTGCCCCTGGTCAGCCTCTTTCCACACTGGTTGTTTTGTGTTCCCCTGCACAGGCAAGGACCCTTGGGTCCTGTGATTGAGCAGTTCCTTGGCAGAGCTCCGGCCATGTGGCTGGGGAAATAAACATCTCTGAAACATCTACCAAGAATCGGTCCATATATGTATATTTATTTTCCACGGGCCTTGTTGTCTGATACACTTGTTGCAGTATCCTCACTGTAACAGTACACTGCAGCCTGTGAGAAAGACCAGCCCCAACTTACAAGCAAAAACTCCTCTTCTGCAGGCCTTATATAACCCAAATAGTTATGACATACAAATCCTGGTTATCTCTTGGTTAGTCCTGATGATTAGCATGTGTAAGTTGTGTAAGAAATGCTGACAGCTTTGCAGCAAAGTAAAAATGAAGCAACAATCTCAGTGTACCTGCAGGTGTGGATCCCAGCATCAACATGAATTCAGTGCATAGTTATGCTTGTGCTAATACGGGAAGGGAAATTTTCACCCTACTTTCAGGCAGATTAGATGTGCATTTCAGTCTATTTTTTCATCCTGTGGTTATCTGATTAAACCTGTAGTGTACCCTGGGATTATTTAGAGCTGTCACTGGCCATCTTTGTTTTGTTGTTGGGTTTTTTGGGGGGGTTTTCTTTGTGTTTTTGTTTGTTTGTTTTTGTTTGGGCTTTTTTTGTATTTTTGTGGGGGTTTTTTGGTTGGTTTTTGTTTGTTTTGGTTTTGGTTTTTGGTTTTCTTTTATATTTTTTTTTCCCTTAACTTGAGGTAAAGGTCTAAAATGGATAAGCAGACCCTGTTCCTATGAGGTATCCTAAATATCCAGAGAACTGTTAATATTATTAAGCCTCTTCTGAATTCATTGCTACATATCCCGTACTTGCTTTTAGGGATATCAGCAGTCTTTTTAACTTGTGCCCTGAGCACAGGGGAGAAGTGGGAGGGACGTTTCAGGTCTATGGGAGAGATCCTCATTCCACAATATTCCCCTTCCTTCCAGCTCTGAAATCTTCCTCTGGCACATTTCTCTCCAAATATGTCCAAGATGATAAAAAATTTATCAAATTAGGTTCTGTCCTGGTTCCATTCTGTGCTCTGTGCCTGTTCACAAGCTGAAGGGGAGACGGCTTTACCTTCACTTACATGGGAACTGTGATTTTGTAGGAGTTAAAGTAACCCCCTGGTGCAGACATCCCTACTGATTGTTAGAGTATTATGTGGGCTGCTGACATCAAGCCTTCTCAAACAGAAATGCCAAGATTTTACAAAATGTCCTAATCCTGTACCCTTCTGTGTAGCTCCTATGAAAAACATGACCCCCAAACTGAATTCCTTTACCAGCCATTTGTTTATTGAGGGTGTCATAGTTTACAGACAGATCACATTCATGTGAATTTGATCAAAAATAGCTTTTTTAGTTTACATGCATGCATATGTATGTGCATATTCTGCAATAAGCACCAACAGGACAAAAACTTTGCAGCACTACAGGAGGCTGCTGCCTCCCACAGATAAGAAGGCAACCAAATAAACAGAACATAGGAGGAAGCAATAAATGCCTGTACAAGCTAAGGAAAGGCTCAGCTGTGTGTCGCTGAGACCAGGCAAGAAATGTAATGTTTGCTAGTGCCATGTCCCAAGATGACGTGCTCGACACTGCTTGCCTTTATAGTTCTCAGGTGCCCATGTGCTCCCACCCAAGAGGCTGATAGCCGTAATGATTTTGTAGCAAAATAGATTCAGTCTTTAAAAGTTTGTGATCAGGGTTGTTTTGGGATGGTTTTTTTAACATACATATATATATATATATATCAATATCCTGCTGTAGGTTTTCTGAGAAATGCACATTACAGGAGGGAAGGAGTGATTTTCAACACTTTGTCTTAGCAAATGCTTAGTTAAATTTCCTGAAATGAAAAACATAAAAATGAAAAAAAAAAAAAAAAAAGAGAGCCAAGGGGCATTCTCCCTGGTCCCTTATCAATTTTCAAAAACCTGCTAAGGTAGGCAAGGTATAAGTGCAACTTCTTAAAGGTTGCAAAAGCTTTTTATTTGCTGCTGGTCTCTGTCAACACATAACAGAAGCCAAGTCCTTCCTTGAGAGTTGGATGTTGCAGTGCTGACATAGACTAAGAGAGAGAAAAAGGCATCCATCTGTTGATTTAATGCACCTATGGAAAGAAAAAAATCCCACATTTTCTATTCAGTTCTATAGGACTGACCCACATGTGGAAGATGATGATGTGGGGTGTTTGGGGAACAGGGTAAAGCTGTGATCATTTTCAATATAAAGATATTTGGACATGAGCTTTACTTCTCTGCCCATCATTCAAACTACCTGTGTGGCTGGGAGCTGGCAGGGAAAGCACACATCTTTCACAATAGGGGAAGAATTTGTCAGAGACATATAACGAAGTGCTGCACAGAATTACAGAATTACAGAAGTTTTAGTATCCCTCATTTAGGTTATGGGGTAGGAATAGGGACAACATCTGATTAGGGAAATATATCCAGTGTCTGGAAAGCAGATGGGCTGATCTGAAAGGCTTTTGCTGCTATAAAGAGGTGAATGAGTGGTGGTGACAAGTACATTTGTCTACTGTTTTCTTGTCTAGTTTACTGCAGGGTCCCTAAGGGTTAATTCTGACTGATAGTTTAAGAGGTCATCCAGAATTTTTCATCTCCATGCACTGAAGAGCAGACATTGGGTGTCACCTGGAGTTTTGGGCTTATTCCCCAGGAAAATGGTAACAGCATAATTCATTTGCATGGGATTGAATAGAGGTGGAATTTTGCTTGTGTGTTTTGTTGTTTTGCAAACAGTCTGAAACGAATTTTCCTAGTTAGAACTGGATATAAGTACCTTAGGTTAATGGATAGGTAACAGAGGTTGCCTATTTTATTGCAAGCTGTTAGCCCTGTTGAGAAGGTGCAAGATTTGTTTGATTGTACCTATCATCTTAATGTCGTTTACCTTACCGCTTCTCCATCTCTCTCCCTGTCCAAATATTAGAAGGTGTGTTTACACAATTATAAATACAGGACCACAGGAAACGTTCATGGCAGCGGTCACTCAGTGAGGGAACTTATTTAATTGAAATCATGAATCTGAGTAAGTTCCTACTCTGATGCGATCTGACAAAAATGATCATAGGATAAAAGTGCTGCTTGCTGATCCCCACCTATCTTACATCTCAACTTGCTGCAAGATTGAGGCAAACTGCACCAATTTACTGCTCCCAACTGCCTGATAATGGACACTTTGCTGTGCACTCTCCCTTCATTACAGCACAGGTCATGGCTGTTAACAGGGCTCTTGCCACTTTTGACAGATAGTCACTACGAAGATGAATGGCACTAGCCACATGACCACTTAGTACTATGGTTTTCCTCTCTAGCACCTTTAAAGCACTTATATTTTTTAAAAACTCACTTCATCCTTTAACTGTTTATTAACTAGGAGAATCAATAGAAATCTGCTGAAACTGAACTCATGCAATTCTTCTAAACTTAATTGGGCGCATCACTCTGAATACATCTGGGCATTTGTTGCATGGCAGTAGTGAGAGATTCATTTAAGCATTTATTTTAAATTCCTTAAGGACTTTCAGACAATATGCTCAGATTTTCTGTGTGTACTCTTGTGCCAGGTTTTAGAACGATTAAAGGCATGAGAGCTGCAAGGACTTAATCAAAACACTAATTACCAATTTTTTTTGCCTTTTAAATGAAAATATTTGTGCTTGAATTTATGACTTCTTAAAACATAAAATATTTCTATTTTCCATATTTCCTATGTCTGCTTTTAACACTGAATATTAACAGTTTTCTGTCAGACTAAATATTAACAGTGTTCTTTTTAGCAAATTTGTGTTTTACTAAAAGACTTGGGGAAGCATACTTTAAGCATGCAAATGCCAAGCACTTAACAATTCTGTTGCTTAGGTGCATTCAGTTAGCTAAGACAAATTGTTTCTGAGACAGTGCCAGGCATTATCTGTATTTTTGGTTAGCCCACTGCATTACATGACAGATCAGTAAACAGCATTTATTTTCAAAAACAATAGGAGTGATTAGACAGAGAAACTTTTTAAATAACATGTATCCCTGTGTTTTTTTGCCAATGCTAGTTTTTATTGAAAACTCCCAGAATTCCTAGTTGTAGAAATAGAAAATTAGTTCTTTGTATCAGCCAGGATGCTTTACTCCTGGCATGGAGTAAAACCATGGGTCAGGGCTAGAAGCTGACAGAAGTGTGATCAGCCAAAACAAGTTCTTTATGCTGAAGGTCCTACAAAATCTGAAAATCTTCATGGCTGTGGTCGTTGAGTGAAGGGATTTTCTTGAACCAAAACCATCAGTTGTCAGGTAAGCATATTAGAGGTAATGGGTGTGCCAGGAATATCAAACTACTTTTTAGGAGCCACATATGAAAGTTTTGGTGAAACAAATTTCATTACAACTCTCATGGAAATTCTCTGACCAGCCTTGGGTTACTGCACCTACGTGCACTGTTTTATGCAGTAGCACACAAGAAACTACACTTAATCTGCACACAAACTTTGATGACCCTTCAAAGAAGTTCAGAAGCACTCAGTTCCCTAAGGATCTTTGGCAGATGGATGGAAAAGGTATGCTAGAGAAGACCAATGGATTATCCAGTTTGATGATGGCCTGTTTTCTTTTTGTGATACCTGTTTCTCTCTTCTTCTTTGTTCAGCCTGTGTATGTATCTCTTTCCTATTTGGACTTTTCTGTTGTGCTTCCTCCTGTACAACTGATAAAGTTGAGACTTCAAAAAGAGCATACTGTGGAGCATGTGCAGCCAAGGAGGCTCCTCTTGTTTCTTCTCCTATCCTTTCTCCAAATCTGAAGGAGCCAGCAGAATGCTGGGAACTTAAGGTTTCCTTTTTTAACCTTAATTCAAGGTATAAAAGTAAGGTTTTATGACAGTGCATGCCTCCAAGAGCCAGCTGCAGTGTAAATGTCTCTCTTTCCTACACACACAGTCGGCAGCATTGCTTGGATGACAAAAGTGGGTATAGAGGAGAAGACTCACAAGAGATGGTATCTTGCCTTGCTGGGGAGCTGCTAGGAAGTCCTTTCAGCCTGGAAGGTGAATATTGTTCTCTCCTGTCCAGATCTGCAATTCCAGAATGATGTCCAGAACCTGCTTCTTCCATCTTCCTGTTCAGTGTGCCAAAACTGCTGTTTGTTTTTCAAAGGTGAAGTGAGGATTTTGCTGCTTTTGGTCGAATGTGTGGAGAACCGGTATCTTCCGTCCCCTTGGATGGCTGGTGGATTATCACACCCTTCCCTGTCAGCTTCTTCATCTCCTGTGCTGGCCTGTGTGCCTCAAATCCCAGCTGTTGGTAAAGGAGACAGGGATGGGTGCACATGTGCTATAGGCCAGACCATATTTTCTGGTTTAAATTACACTGACAAGACTTTTTCTTCAGACTATAAACAGGAAAAATCACCCGCAAAGTTGTGGTTCATAGGATTATAGAATGGTTTGGGTTGGAAGGGACCTTAAAATCATCTAGTTCCAACCCTCCTGCCATAGGCAGGGACACCTTCCACTAGACCAGTTTGTTCATAGCCCCATTCAACCCGGCCTTGATTCCTCGGTATTTGGTTGTAGAAAGAAAAGCACTTTGAGTCTTTCTGATGCGTTTTTTAAATTTTTTTCTCATACTAACACAAGGAGGTATGACGTTCCTTGATTCTATAGATTACTACAGTGTCACTACCAAGTGAAAGAGACCATTGCTCTAAAGGCAGACCTGTATCCATGGCAACATGTATTTCAACATGTATATTTTCAAACATATGAAAGGACAACCTCTTTATATAATATTTATGCTTTAACATAATCATGTGTCCTGTGACACATCAGCTGAGATGGCCACGATCTTGCTGCTGGTGCTCCACGCTCCGTCTGTCGCGCACAGCCACCCACAGTTGCCATTTTGCTTGTCAAGGCCTCACTTTTGTTCTTTCCAGTTTTGTTTTTTCCTTAACCTGAAATAAATACTCCACTCAGATGGAAAGCACATGACTGCTCTGTGTGCATGGAAAAATAACCATAACAATTATCATGGCTTTGATTAACAGCAACAGTGACCTGGGGGTTGGGCATTTCTCCAGTGTTAATGACCACATGGGTTAAGGACCCCCTGCTCGACGTAGGGTCCTCAGCTCTTTCAGCTGGTCATTAACACACAGAAATGCCAGCTCTCAGGGCCATTATTGATTAATTAATGCAGACCATAAAACAATTTTCACTTAGTTTCAGTCTATAAAATCTCTGTCAATTGCATAGCATCTCTGAATTGAAAAAAATCATGGAAAAGTTATTTTGTATTATTTATTAATTTGCCTGCTTAATATGAATACATAATTAATGATACAGAACGATTTTAGGGAAAGATCTAATAGAAATAATTACACTGAACTCACAGGCTTTTAGGGTTATAAGAAACTGTCACTCAGTTTACACACAATTAATGTTTTTCGCTCTGTGTAATTCTTGATCATTTCACTATGCTTTGCTCTTGACAAACAGTCAAATTATGTGGTTACAACTGCTATTAGATTTACATTGCATTGTCTAATTCACTTTGCCTCATGAAATTAGATGAATTATTAAACACATAATCTGTTATTCCCTATTAAAATTAATTGATTTTCATGTCAGTTTAAAACTAATGAGTTGTCTAGGGATATTCTCATAAACCTCATCACATAGCAGTAAGATTGTTTTATTTCTCATCATTTCTGATAATGATCTTTAGAATATGATACCTGTAGGCCTTCACACATTAGTAAATATATACAGGTTTTTCAGCTTTTTTCACAGAATGATTTCAGTTGTCCTACATCCATTAAAAAAAAAAAAAAACAAAACCCCCAAAAACCAAACAAAAGAAAGTTATAGGTTATATGAAAAATAGAGCAAACACTTGTAGGTAAAGTTACTTTAGCCTGACATGAATGCAACAAAGACCACAGGCTGGTTCAAGATTATACATTTTCTAAAGATGTTCTGCTGACAGGAAGGAAGAAAAGAAAAGAAAAGAAAAGAAAAGAAAAGAAAAGAAAAGAAAAGAAAAGAAAAGAAAAGAAAAGAAAAGAAAAGAAAAGAAAAGAAAAGAAAAGAAAAGAAAAGAAAAGAAAAGAAAAGAAAAGAAAAGAAAAGAAAAGAAAAGAAAAGAAAAGAAAAGAAAAGAAAAGAAAAGAAAAGAAAAGAAAAGAAAAGAAAAGAAAAGAAAAGAAAAGAAAAGAAAAGAAAAAAAGAAAAGAAAAGAAAAGAAAAGAAAAGAAAAAGAAAGAAAAGAAAAGAAAAGAAAAGAAAAAAAGAAAAGAAAAGAAAAGAAAAGAAAAGAAAAGAAAAGAAAAGAAAAGAAAAGAAAAAGAAAGAAAAGAAAAAGAAAGAAAAGAAAAGAAAAGAAAAAAAGAAAAAAGAAAAGAAAAGAAAAGAAAAGAAAAGAAAAGAAAAGAAAAGAAAAGAAAAGAAAAGAAAAAGAAAGAAAAGAAAAGAAAAGAAAAAAAGAAAAGAAAAGAAAAGAAAAGAGAAAAAAGAAAAGAAAAGAAGGAAAAGAAAAGGGAAAAGAAAAGAAAAGAAAAGAAAAGAAAAGAAAAGAAAAGAAAAGAAAAGAAAAGAGAAAAGAAAAGAAAAGAAGAGAAAAGAAAAGAAAAGAAAAGAAAAGAAAAGAAGAGAAAAGAAAAGAAAAGAAAAAAAAAGAAAAGAAAAAGCAATTTACTGGGTAAATTTCTGGTAAAATGAGGTAATGTCCTCCTCAAACTAAAGTGCGGAAACTGTGTGCCCTCTTAAACCACAGAAAACTATGAGCAGTAGCTTCTGAGAGACATGTTCAATGCATAATTTCTCACCATATTAATATTTCAGGGAGTGGTCCAGCTGTGCCTGAATTTACAATTCATTTTATTAATTAATTCTTTTATTCAGATGTCCTCCCCTCATCTCACCTCTCTCCCCAACTTCTTTTCTAGGTTGGTTACTTTAATGCTGCTGAATTCAGCTGCATGTTTGGTATATTTGACTTCATTATATTTTTACAGACGTGTAAAACCCCATTCAGCTCTTTTGTCTGTAAGCAGCTCCATTGCTTCATGCAATGCAATTCACTAACTCACTTTTAATACTCCTGATTGCAGTGCTCATCGAAACTAGTGGCACTGGCATCAAACAGTGGTCTCCAGTGTGTAGCACTGACACAATAGCTTCCCAGGGTTTTGAGAAAGCTGCTAATTTCACCTTTGCAAAACTGGAGCAGTCCTACAGTGTTCCACAACATTAAAGTTCCTAGGATTTCAGCTGAATAGACTTTCTCTTATTTATTTCTTTCTACAGCTCATTCCCATTTTATGCATATGATTGCTATTTACCAAGAAACAAATATTATTTATGCCTCGCATTTTAAAAATCTTGAAAGATTATACATTCCCTGACTTCTTTCTAACTCTGAATTCTAATGCATTTTTGACTTTTCTTTCTTTCAACTCTCAGAAAAATAATTTCAAACGAGCCAAATTATGCTTTCTTTTAACATGTCTTTGTGTTTTACTTCAATCGAAAAAATGTAATGGCATGATGAAAATTAAAAATGTTTGAAGGAACAAAATAGTGTTTTGCTATTGTTTTCATAGACTTATCATGTATAAGCCTACTAGTATGTCTAAATAATATTTATAGTAT
Source organism: Corvus hawaiiensis (assembly GCF_020740725.1). NCBI lineage: Eukaryota > Metazoa > Chordata > Aves > Passeriformes > Corvidae > Corvus > Corvus hawaiiensis. The sequence goes on from NC_063213.1 coordinate 48,729,824, forward strand.
AATTTTAAGCAGTTTGTAAAGCTTATTGAATTTTACCCTGCATTAGCAGTTTGAATTTCTAGGAATTTGAATTCAAACAAGGAGGAGTTACAATCCTTTTAGAAATGTTTGGCTGAATACATAAACTGTAGTGCAATGGCAGAATGAAAATGCCTGTGGTTAATCTGTATACTGATATCCAAACTAAGGTTTTGTTTATACGCTTCTTTCAGACTGCTGAAAGATATGTTGAGTTAAGGGATGCTGATTATTCCTTCCAAAGGCAATTTTTCTGATCTGCTGTCTGGCTTGGGTATCACAGCTATTCTTTACAACTATTATTATCATAGGATACAGATACTTTTTGCATAAACTGCATCATAAAATTAGTGATGCTGAGGCGCTACATAGAGTGCCTGTGAGTCCTTCACAGAGGTCATGATCACAGAGTTCTGCTGATAGGAAAACCTGAATAGGACAATTCTTTATTTTTCATTTTGTTTTTCACTATCACTCCTCATTTCATTTGTTTTGGTAAGTTTCCACTGTCTCATTTTCACCAAAAGTATGCTGTAATTTGCAACATTTTGTCCTGCAGTGTTGCAAAAGGGCTTTATCTGTGTGGTCTGAGCTGCGTTGTCCTGGACAAGCACAGCTGGAGACTGACTTGTTAAAGACCTTAAACAATAGGACCAAGGACCTGGCATGGTATTCTATCCAGAGAAGAAACAACTCGTTACACTCTCTGTTTTCCGCAGTATCAGCTACTTTTTGCCTTTGCCTTTCCTATTTGTTCACATGGGTGCTGACTCATCACACACAGTGTGTCTCATTACCAGGCTCCTGTCACACCTAAGTGGCAGATTGCTGTCAGTGAGGTCTGTCACCTCTCCGTACAATGGTGTGTGGTCTCCCATGTTCAGTGGAGCAGGGCAGGGACAAGATTCACGCTTGTAGAAGAACTTCCCATGGGGTTTTCAGGGCTTTTTTTCACACATTGCACTTTTCCCCTCCATTTAGACATGGTGAAACAGATGTGGTGTGTCAGGTACTCCAATGGTCTTGAAGACAGAAGCCAATAGTGGTTTGCAAGCAACCTGAGGTGAGGAGGTAAGTCACCACAGAGGTGACTTACATCACCAAAGTTACTTCCAGTCTGCAGCCTTTCTTACAGCTGAGTGGCAGACGCTGCCTTGTGATGACCAGGTTTGGTGGAAGCCTAAAAGCCATGTTTCAAAACAGGGACAAAAAGGTTTCCACAGGACATGTGACCTGCTGGAAGGTGGAATAGGCCAGTGAACGTTGTTATTCTTTGCTGACTCCGTTTTCTTTGGACTTCATCTCTTTGCAAGTAGTGGGACTGGCTCGGGGGAGTCACTTGTAGTCTTTCCCCAGACTCAGCCCTACAGCAGGAGGCAGCCACTGCACCTGACCCATGAGCCTGCAGAGCCAGGGCTTTCACTGGGTTTTGGGAGATGAAGACTGTCTCTTAAAAGCCTGATGTCCCTTCCCAGGGAATAGGAAATGAGAGGGAGAGGAGAAGCTCAAGAAATGGCCTGAAACCTTCACCTGTAGGAAGGATGAGGACTACCCTGAGTGAGCCCATGGGGCCTTCCCAAATCCAAATTTAGGGATAGAACCACAATCACTATTTCCCAATAAAAACCCCACCAATCTCTACAGTGGAATGAGGTATTTTTATAGCTCCAGAGTAGGGGGGATATACCCACCTAATAAAGCCATTAAAAGAAACTTCCCAAGTCAACACAGTAAAATGTAGTTTATACATTATCAAGGCCCAAGAACTTGCTTGCCATTATTAGATAATAAGATAACAATAAGATAATAAGATAATAATAAAAAAATTAATGTTCCACATACCTAGCAGCATTCCAGCAGCAGCAGCAAAGCTCCAGGGAAATAAGTCTCTGTGAAAGATACCATGGAAAACATGTTTATTACAACATTCTTGCATTTATTAAAAACACTGTAAAAGCATCACTTTATATGAGCAATTTGAATCTTTATTTTTCTTTAATAATGTGTAGCTTTCTAAACTTTATGATCAAAAAGAAAGGGATCCCTTCAATTATTTATTATTGATTCAATAAGTATGTGTATAATAAATTCAAAAAGGTATTTACTAGATGATTAATATTATTGTTTATTATTTCCACTGCTTTGGCTTTTAGCACAATGATTATTTTCTGAACTGAGAGATGAGAAATGAGGAAATAATTCTCCTTCTAATTTCAACAGTTCCATCAGTCTGGTTAGTACAATTTCTTTTTTCATTATATTGGAAAATAAAGAAAAGCCATATATATATGTGTGTGTGTGTGTGTGTATGCATATATATATATACCTTGAGGTCCTCCATCGATTCCAGTGTTCAATATGATTTTCATGAAGATGGTGTAAACAATAAAAGATTGTTGTTTATGAAAGACAGAATATAAAATTAAATTTAAAACTTTGAAAACCAGGATAGAGGTATTCAAAGCCAGATTCTATCTGGGACCATTTTTTCCTCTATTTAAGCTGTATCAGAAGTTTTGGAACCATCCTGAGTCCAAAATGCTATGCAGAAATAAGTCATGTGGGAGTTTCAGTTACTGCTGAGGTGATTCCTACAGGAATGCCAATCTATTGTTTTACTGTGAGGTTTTCCTGCCAAATTATTGAAGTAGAAGTTTAATCTGTTCCTTTAGACACCAAGTAAATTCTTTGATTTGTTAGTATGGAGACAAATTTCATGATTTCTTTGTGTGCACATTGTAACTAGTTTATCAAGAAGAGGTAGCAGGGTGGCAACTTGAAAATTCTACAGCACTGAATGTTCAAGTGCTAAACAATGAGGAGCAGACTGAATGTTGGCTTTGATGCCAATAATAATATATAAAGGAAAACAAATATAAAACTTTAAAGCCTTACGGATGTAAAAATATAGGTACTTCACTGTCAAAACCAATTGCCAAAGTAAAAAAAAAAATAGGGAAAATCTCCATACACACCCAAATGCATAAGCTTGCAAAGAGAACAAAGACTGCTATAAATATTCCAAGAAGCCAATAAAAAAACTAGGAGTGGTTAGTTCTCCTGTGTAATGGGCTGCCATAAAAGCTTTTATTGTTAAGGGAGTTACTTTACTAAGAGCTGTATGAAGAAAACTGAATGAATGTGAAAAATTGCATGCAATAACCTGAACTGAAAGATGATTATCAACCTCTGAGTTCTATGCTTTTGAGTGGGTGCTGCTGTTAGAAGATTGCCGTTGCGGTTAAAGAAAAGCTTGTTTTGTACTACTATCCCTCCTCCAGGTATACAGAGAGTCACTGTGTTCCTCTCCAGTGCCTTTGTCTGTCCATATTAAATGTCATTTTTTAAAAATTGAAGGGCCTGATCCTGCAGTTTTGCTTTCAGGAGGCATTTCAGCATGCTGGAACATTTCCATTGAAATAATTTTTAGGGTCTGATGGCCCAATCCTGGACAGAGAAAAAATCATTGCTCACTCTGCCAGCTATGTTGCACTGAACTGAAGAGAGTGTAAGCCTGCAGGCCAGAGTTTGTAAGTGAAGCTCGACGTAAACCCACAGAAATTCCCGTGCATGACTCAGATGACTGCTGAATCCACTACTTCCCAGGAATAAAAAGAATAAAAAGATTTCTTTCTGTGACTGTTGATCTATTTATTTTTTTTTACTTACTGAGGTATTTACAAGTACACCAAATGCACACATTGGTAAAAAGCAAAACCGCTGAAAGCTGTTTCACTTACAGCTGCAAAGGAAGGAAGTAAAAGCCACAGTTATTTCTATACTTCACTATATGGGAGGTTCTGAGTGCTGTGCTAATTAGGACCTTATCAGTGGCTAAATGAATAGGCAGGTATCATGTGCATTCTTTGCCACTTCAAAGGGTGCTCCAAACTCTGAGCATTTACAACATCAGCCTTTTAGATATTGCCACTTTACAGAATATGTTTCTGCCTTTGATTTTTCAGCTTTTTTGTTTTCTCAGCATCTGTCAAACACAACAAGAGCAGAGGATGGCTGTAAATCAGAAATCCACTAGATACATCTGCTTAGATTTTCCATGGAAAATGCTAAGACACCATGCTTGGGGCCTCTCAAAGTTTCATGTTTGAATTCATAATTCTTTATTGTTCTTTCTGACTTTTGCAGAGATCAGGTAAAAGAGAAAAGCACTAACATCAGCGTTACTACTTCTCTTTCTGTTTTGTTTCCAAGGAATAAGGTAGTCTCAAAGAAAAATTTAAAGGAAGTTATTGTTCAATTCTGTGCAAAATCATCACAATTAGAAATTGAAAGCAGAGGAATTGAAGGTGTTTCCATAAATGAGAACCAGATTGTCCTAGATTTGCTCAAGTTTGCATTCTTTTTCTATGAATCTCTAAGGATTGGCACACTGCGTTAATATAATTTTAAGTAATTTTGATATTTATAACCTTAATTTATCCTAATTAAAATACAATTCAAAACCTCTGAAGCAGTAACTCATTTTCAACATTACCAGACCACACAGAAAGTTTCACTAATTCTCCATAACAGACACTATTATTTATACAAATAAATTTTGCCCTGTACTGGCCATTAGGCTAATTTCCTCAGAGGTTAACACCTTGAACACGAGACAGAAAGTGCTGTGCCACAGCAGGAGCCTATTCCAGTGATCTGAGGCTCTTCTGAAGAGCACCTAGCATGAAATCGTCTCTCCCAAGAAAACATCACTTGGACTGCATAAATGCCCCTTAGGAGGAGAGAAGATTGGTTTCAGACCACTTGATTTCCCAATGCTTAAAGGCCATAAATTGTATAAACTTCAAACTCTGTGAAAGAAAATAGTTCCGACACCATCCATACTTCTCTTTCCTGCAGCTGCTTTTGGAGGCGGTTCACTGGCTCTAATCGTGTACTCCAGGCTATTTTAACACCTTCAAAAAGAAGCAGCAAGGTTGGCTCTTTATTATCAGGTAGTATATGTGATATGTACCTAGGAGATTAAGAATACTGTCTGATCTGGCTTTTGCCTATAAATCTCACTGGCTCTCAACAGAAGAACAGGCTGCACGTGTCCAATTTAAATGGGCCATTTTTGCTAGCTAGCATCAGGAAGTTCTCTGAGCCCACATCTCCTAGAGGGAATAGTGGGTACCTAAAAGAGAGAGCTTGGCCAGGAGTGTTAGATCTAGCCAAATTTGCCACTTTCACCTTGTGTGTCCCCGATGGAGGCTGCCTTTGACAGGGAAATCAATCACATTTGCCTCCTTCAGCTCTGGCCACACAATGAGTTGGTACACCATTAGTCTGGGAAAAGAATACTAGAGGGGACAAGTGTTAATAGGATACATGTTCTCAGCAAAACTTGTGACTGGTGATGATGTGGCTGGAGACTGAAACCACTCCTGGGCATGTGGGATGGAGAGCATGGTTTGACATATCTCTACATCCCATCTGACCTCTGCAGATCCAACCCAAGCTGCTTTCTATTGCTCGCACAATACGACTGCTACAAATCCCAGTTAGCCTTAGTAATTACATAACTTGTTTGCAGAATTTACAGGTGATATTGAGTTCTGTTTCTCTCACTGTCATTTGTCTGGCTGGGATAGTAGGTTGCTGCAGACCAGCTGGAAAAGCCTGGGTGTATTCCTGCAGGAGGAAGTCTTCTGAACATCACACTGAGCTAGAAATAGTGGAAGGCTATTCCAAGCTTGCAGGCAGAGGAGCAGCTGTGTGGCAATGGTTTCACAGCTTTCTTGGGATCAAAACTCAGCCTTTGAAATTCCCTGCAATGTACTTAGAAACTTGTAAGGTATGTTAAACCACAATTTTGCTAAAAGTAGCTGTGCACATGGATCCACCCATAATACCAGCAATACTATGGATGTGCTTGAGAAGTATCAGCATCTCAAGCATTGCAGAACTACGTAATTTTGCTTCCCAAAATTGTAAGGTGTCTTCTTATTCTTATCCTCCCACTCTTGAGCATTGCCTCACTGCTCTGCAGTGAATTCCTTAAGCTGCTTGTAAGGCAACGGTGTTAACTAAAGAGGTGTACCCTTGTCATTCCAAAAAATCAAGCGTATTCTTGGAAGCCCTCATAATAAAATATTTCCTAATTTAGAGAATTGTTATGGCTAAACAAAAGGAAATACCTAAAAGGCCAGTGCTGCAACATCATTCAGGGAAACTTCCATTGCAATTAATGAAAGTTTTGTTTGAGAAAAGACTTAATATTGGATCTATAGAGACATGATTAAGGAAAGGGTATTATCATGTTTGGCTACATATGGTCACTTGTTGAGGAACAATAAAATATTTTGTTCCTAATGAGAGCTTATTGAGTTTGGTTGGCATAAGTTTTCAGCTTCTAATTATGCTCTTTAGAAGACAATGGGAAGGCTTAAAATAATAAGAATGCTGCTAAAATTGCTATTGCTGCTGCGGTGTTACAAAGCCACGTGTTGGCTCCCTGTGTATAGTATACATTTAACCTGTCACCAAACACAGAGCATTTTGCAGGTAAAATGCAAAGGGATGCATTTAGTAGCTATCAAATGAACATTTTTTGTTGTACTTGAAAGTAACTACTTAACTTAAAATACTAATTCATTAAATTATAAATTAATGTATGCTGCATCAAAAATGCTCTCAATTTCCTTCAGTTATTGCATGAATCATTCTAATGCAAAGTTACAGGTTTCTGGAACATAATGAAATTCAAACTTGCATTCTTAGTGCAGTTGCCATGGCCAATTCAGCTGAAAATGAGAATTATAGTGAGAGCATTTCCTGGTCTTTGACCCCTCTTATAGGGTTTTAAAAAGCAGATTTTTTGTAGAGCATTAACCTCATTCCCAAGCAATTCATTTCTCTGAGTAATATGAGAGGTGTTAAAACACTTCAACAAAAGGAAAATTATTTAAACATATTTTATTTTATGTTTCAAAAGACTGGACATTTAACTCCAAGGATTTCTAGCTCTGTAATGTGAAAGACTGACAATAGAACCAACTGTAATAAAATATATTCTCTAGTATATATACATATTTATCAAGATAATGCCTCATGACTGCCTAGGCAGCAAGAGACAGCCATATTTGACAAGTTATAGTTACATATATACTCTGTATTTGTTTCCATTTTACTGTTAACTACACACACTAAGAAAGAGGTGAGGGGGGGAAAAATAAAAAAAGCGCTGACCCTGGACAATAAAAGGGAATTTCATGGGTGCTGATGGTATTCCATGAACCTAAGTAGTCATCATATGTATTCTATAATCCTATAGCACCAGATGAATGGTCCTGAACTAAACTGAAATGCTTTGAATATGTAAAAAGTGTGTAGTTTAATTTATTTTTCTTTCTTTTGGATTCTTTGTAACTTGCACTAAATTATGCCAATGGATTCTTGTAAAAGAGAACTCTGCTGAAGTAAATGGGACTTGTTTTATATATAAATCTGTATATATCTATATCTATAACTATATCTATATCTATATCAAACCAGTTTTATCATCTCCAGCACAAAGAACAAGTGTGTCTGAATAACAAATCCAAAATTAAATATTAAAGATTGGATGCTGAATATGAAATATTAGATACTGCATAATGAGCCTACTCAGTTCCAACATTTTAGCTGCTTTATGACAGAGGTAAGAATGAGTCATTGCAAATACCGTGTTATTAATGAAATAGTCTAAATTGCTTATTACAAAGGTAGGTCCTATCCAGTTTTTGTCCCTATAAACTATATTGGCATTTTGCAGCTTTTGTTATATTATTTTTCAGCTTTGAAAAACGAGCACCAACTTATCACTCAAATGGCTTGTCATGGCCTGTACCTTTCAGACAGTATTAGAAAACACAATGAACTTTACACAAAAAGTACTAAAGTAATTTGAAGAAATTATCCTACATATAGCAAGAACATTATTTCATTATTCTGGAAAAGAGCTATAAAATTGTAGTGTGAAAATATTATGCTGATAGAGGGGAAACTTAACAAGGCAAATACTTTTGTTCAAGTCAAACTTCAAAAACATGAGAAGTGTCACCTAACGTGTGAGCACCTTAATCTGTGGGTTTGCAGGCTTTTGAGGCAAAACAGTGGTGAAATTTTGTTATAGGGCTTGTCCTGTCAGGTACTGATATGTGTACATAAAATTATGTATCTGATGGGAATTACTGGAATTTCTCAAAAGGAAACCAATTGTGTCTCATTGCATGCTTGAGATTGGCCCAGTATTTGGGAAGATTTTCCTTCTTTACTCAGAGCATGTTTGATGTCCCTGAAACTCCCTTTTGGCTTACCGGTATATATTCACAAACCCATGATCTTGAATATAACAATACATTAATTGCAATGCAAAAGAGAAGCATGCAGCCCTCAACAATATGTCTGGGGGCACAGAAGGCATCTCGGAAGGGTGCACCTCATGAAAATTGTGAATTTGCAGCTACAGACCCAGCTGGAGATGCTTTCTTTGGGGAAAGCCAGACAAATTCATGGAAGCATCTCCTCCAAGGTGAGTAAAAGGGCACAGTGGAGCTATGTGCACCCCAGAAGAAGATACCTCCTGCTAAAGAGTAGGGATTGGTCACTTAGTGAAATGACTGTAGAATGTATCTTTACAATAACAACATTTCTACGTACAGCGGAGCTAATCCCAAAAGAAGGTATGCAAACGCTGCTGTTATTGAAGGTCCAAAGTGTGTTAACTCCTGTAGACTGAAGAACCAAAATCTATAATCTCCACAGTTGAATTCAACCCCAACATGATGTCATGGTTTAGCATAGTTAAAGAGGGCTCCAGCCACGGAAGTGATTTTTTGCAAAGAGGTGCTTACAGCTTCCTCTAGACACAATGGAACCAATCAACTGGCAAGTTTGAATATTGGCAACTTTTTTAAGCCACTTAAGAAGCTTGACACGCCTCTGTGATCCACATTTAAGAATGAACAAACCCTGGGAAAGCTCTCTTGCTTCCAGCTTTTGGACAGGTAAACGGGGGGCCCGCGCGGCCCAGTGGGGCCGGGCCAAGCCCTGCTTGGCACGGGTGGGCTGGGACACAGCCATCCTGGAGCCGTGCGGCCCTGTTCCAGCCACAGCCCTGCGCCATGCAGGCAGCCCTGGTGGCGTGGCCAGGCCAGGCTCCCTCCACCCAGTGCAGCCGAAAATTCTCTGAGGCTGCTGTCCAGCAAAGATCACGTGCCCAACAGCGATAAGCGAATTCCGGCTGCGGGGCCCAGGTGAGATTAACCCTTTTAGTGCTACAAGATTCCTCCAGAGCAGATGAAGCCTGCAGACATCAATCCTCTCCCAAATCAAAGGAAAGGGAACGGTGAAGGCATGTGAAGAAAACACCATAAAGACACCAAAGTCAGTGAAGAAGGAGGAGCTGAAACCCTGAGAGAGGAGAAAGAGGAGATGCTCCAAACCTAGAAGCTGAAATTCTGTTGTAAAGTTATGGTGATGGACTATGATACATCAGAGTATGCGTTGTAATTTCATGAAGCATGGGGGGTGGAGCATTCAAATTGAAATTGCGAGCAAAAATATCTGTGCTGAAACAAGCAAATGTTGAAGTAGCTGTGATTTGATGAGAAGCTTGAACAGAGAGAAATGAAAGCGATGAAGACCCTTGCTCCCAGGGGAGGAGGAGGGCCTCTCTTCCTGGAGATGAAGATGGTCTCAGAGATAGGTGACGAGAACCTTTGTTTCTGAACAGCTCAACCTTTAAATGGTACCCCATTAGCAAAGATTGGACCCTCAAAAGCAGTTGTGGGGAAAGCTGTAAGTTGAGGGAAGGGACTTTCACATGCGAGCAGAGAACCAACCTGGGCAGCTGTCTTGCTGTGATATTGAAGCCATGAGAGAACTGTTTCTTGTGGAGATGTCTCCATAGCATGAGCAAGAGAGACTCCTCTCCCTAAGCGAACTGAAAAAAAGATTATTATAGAGGTGGTAAAGATTATTATAGAGGTGAAAATCTCAAGGGTTGTCTTTTTACGTTGTCAGTGGGAGAAGGGAGAAAGGTGGGGGGAAGAGAAGTGTTCTGAAGGTTTAGTCTGACTTTTTTTCCTTCTTTTCGGTCTGTTAATAAACTTTATATTCTTTTAAGTTTTGTGCCTGCTTTGCTTTCTCCTAATTCTTATCTCACAGAAGGAAAATAAGTAAGTAATGTATATTTTGAACCAAACCACTACAATTAATTGGTGTTTCCACCTAGTGCTGTGCACTAGGTCCACTCAGGTGCATCTGTCACAAGTGTTGCTTCTCCTTACTGCTGGAGAAAGCAGAATCTATCCACTGAAAAAACATACTGGAAATGTTAGGAATGGAATTGCTAAGTAAATACATTATTGCTTTCCTTATGCTAGTGGAGAATAAAAACCCATCAGTTGGAGAACTGGTTTACAACAGAATGACAACTACTCAATAACGTGTATTTTTTGAGACACATATCTCTTTTGGAAAAGAAGAGAATGTAACTTAATTGACACCTTTGCAGGCAATGGTTGCTTCCTTTTCATGTGTTCACCTTGCTGAGGAAAAAATTGAAATGCAGCCCAAGATGTAAAATATTGATGTTGCATTATTCAAACGAGAAAGCTTTGGTATGTGTCTCTTTTGTTTAATCATGCTAAAAGCAGAAGTGCACGGGGCATAAATGACAGAACAATAGGGCTCTCATGTATTTAAATGACATCAGACTCCCAATGCAGAACAGAAAATAAAACGCCTCTAAACCTAGCATTTCCTAAAAAATCACAGACACGTAGAGAGATTAGAGTTTATTAACATGATCCTGTTGTGGGTTACTTTTATTAATGGCAGTCTTTTTAAGAATGATGTTAAGCTTGCATGTGCTAATGTACACAGAATAAATAGTTGTCTATATGTTAAGACCATCGACTTAAACATTAGAAATTATGCAGTTCCTGTGGAATACTTATTTGGGCCATTTTAGTTTCTCTGCTAAAAACCAGTCACTAATTATACGATCATACACTGTATCTGCCACCAGCCTTCTGCTTCTTCCAGGATGCAGGATGGACAATGCTCACTTAACAAAGCACTATTCAGCATTACATTTCATCTCTATTCAGCATTAACTTTCATCTCCATTCAGCATGTGGCCTTATGACATGTTTATTGTATTCCTTGTTCTGAATATCAAACTGTTAATATTCTCTTGTTCTTCTCGTTTTGTTGTACTCCTCACTGCAATATTTGACTGAGTCACAAACGACATTGAATTTATCTCAGTGCTCCTGTGAGGCAAATTTTTTTCTGTGTTACAAATGCGAAATGAGCATTTATGCAGGATAATTCTCTGCTCTTAAGAGTCCAGTCTGAGATCCCTATAGTCTGATTTTTCAGTAAGTTTCTTTATAATTTTGAACAAGTCTGCATTATTTATGTGAATGTATTTCCTAAAATGTTAATATTTGAGTATTGTCAACACTTACCAAAATTGATGCTAAGGGTTTTTTTCCATTGTTTAAAAGTAAAACAAGTTACTATTAGATTAGACTTAATCACAAGATAAAAATCTTTTACTGCTGGTATGGATGAACATAGGAACAGGTTTCCCAGAGAGACTGTGCATTCTTCATTCTTCAAATGTGATAGCCAGAACCCAACTTGGCAAGATCCTGGGTAATGTTCTTTGGCTGCTCCGAGCAGGGGATTGGACTAAATCTCCAGAGGTGCCTTCCAGTCTCATCTACTTTGTGATTCTGGACTTCTGTGAGATCTTAGCTAAGTCAGCTGAAAACGTTTATAAGAAAGCAGAAGCTGAAAAATACAGACCATATTTGTGCTTATCTCAAATTCATTAAAATCTTATACTGGAGTTGTTTTTATTTAGTCTGATGCTTCAGTTCAATCAAGATAATGTCAGCATAAATTTAAATTAATGAAAAAATGTATAGCTGTGTTTAATCAAACTTGATTAATAGTCCATATCTATTTTTATTAGCTTTAGTACAAAGATTGTGAAATGAAGCTAAATATTTTCATATTTTAAAAGATACCTACAATGAAGGAGAGATGACTCATTTAAGATCGTGAATTCAGCAGCTTAAAAATAAAATAGTAAGCAGTTCCAGCATAAATAAGATTTACGTAAATAGTATTAATTGTGTGATTTAATCTAGGGAAGCAGATTATTAGAATTTGGAAAACAAACTTAACTATGTTCAAACAACCTCTTTTTGTAACATAGAAGAAAGAAAAATATAAATTATTTTTTAATACAATATACCTTACAGTGAGAATATCTTGGAGCATAATGCACAACATTTGAAGATTCTGCGGTTCAAGGTGACATCTGTATAAACAGGTGTGATAGAGGAGGATTTGCCTATCCTCTCACTGTCCAGGTGATGGAGAGATCTGGTAGGGCCCACAGGCTATCCCATGAAAGAGCTCTCTAACAGCTTTTGGCCAGTAACCTAGAGCTCCTTAAGTCTTAGCTCTTGCACTGTAGTGCATCATGACTCTTAAGATCTTGAATGGATTCCTTCGATGATGCTCAGTGGGAGAAGTTTTAGACACCAAAATCTGAAGATGCTGTTTTAAGCCCTGAATATTGATGTGATGCTTTTATCATGAAGAGAGTCCAAATGAAACCAAGCTGGAGTCTGCAAAAGTCTGGAGCCTGATAGGGATGACTGTAAAATTCTCTTTGCCCACAAGAGGGTACATCCCACACTGTGCCACTTCTTAGGTCAGGATAAAAATTCTGTTTTAACAGTCAATGAATGTGGTGCAAAACTGGTCACACTTTAGCTGCTTTCTCTTACACTGAACAAGATAAAAGGAGAAGGATCATTGTGTGGAGATTCTAGAGACAAGAAAAAGACAGAAAGATATAAAAAATGCTGAGCTGAGTAAAATTATACTCATATGGACTTAAATTGAATCAGGATGAAAAGAATAAAACAGAACACCATCATCATACTTTTTACAGGTCAGGACCCAATTATGCTTAATGATGTCCATCCACAAACACACAAATGAGTGAATATTTGCTTTATTAACCTAATCTAGCAAAAATACCCTTAGAATTTTTTTTTAAATATTAAAAAATTATTTTGGGAACTTTACTCCAGAAATTACTACCTACCTGCTAGACAATCAGAAAACATAAATAAACCTGAATCTAAAACCACAGTATTTCACACTTGGTAAAATCCTTATGTTTTGCTAAACCTTACCAACAGAAAGAGATATTGGTCTTTCATTTCTAATAAATTTTAGCTTTCTTTCATAAACTCTACAAATATCCCTTAAAGCTTACAGACAAAGCTGTCGTGTCTGGTGACTTTTAGGTGTGTACTTTGTGTTCGGTCAAATAACATGAAAATATGGTTCACTGATAAGGCAAAAAATACATACATAAGAAAACAGAGATGAAGAGAACCCACAGGTCAAGAAATTACATATTTGCATGACAGAGAAGGCTTATGAAGCGAGCAGTCAAATCTGTATTTCAGTTACATTTAGGAATTTAGAAATGCATATTGCCTTGGGCAATTCTGCCTTGGGCAGAAGAGTGATCTGGTGGGATGAGCTTAACCTGGGAGAGGAGTTATAATGGCCTCTAATGGCCAAGTATTAATTATCTGGTCCTCTTTTTTTCATCTCCATCTTCTTTTCTCCTGTCTTTCCCTGTGGGTTGAATGCATGGATGCTGTCTGCTGTGCTGCCTGTGCCCTGAGAGTGTGCACATCCTCTTGTATTATAGATAAGTAGCACTTGACATGTACACCCACATCTGAGTAGGAAGGCTTTATTTTGTCTTGAACCTAGCACTAAAGGACCAGTTCATTAAGGCTGGGCAGAATTTGTTGACCAAAGAGAGTTCCCTAACTCTGTGATGGTTTATTCAAACCTTCAAACCCCTGATAGGGAAAGCAGAGACAAGGCAGAGGCTAGGCACAGAATCACAATCTGCTGTGTGCAGATTATTTACAATCTTTTCTTGTTGCTACATTACACATAGCAGCTATGGATGGATAATTCCATGTATGCCATATTACTTCTGACAATTTAAGAAGAAACAGCATGCTGCTCTTGCAGCTGCCATGAATTTCCAAGAGTTGTGTTACTTTTATGTAGTGTTCTCTTTCTCTGTGTTTTAGTCCTGCACATGCCTATACATGCACTCCTTTGATCATACAAATGCACTTTTAAGGTGGAAAAAAAATGTAAATAACAATGATAAATTTTTGCACAACCCAAGTTTTTTTCCAGGTCAGCCAAATGTTTATTTCTGTGCCCCTGTGTGTCCCAAGGAATTCATTTTCACAAGTTCCCACCCTTACTGCTTTAACTCTGATGGCTATGGAAGTAACTTCAGAGGTGTTTCAATCACCACTAGAGTCCATGTGCAAGAAAACAACATCCCTGAGTTTTAGACACTTGACTATTAATGCCTTATGACACATAGCAGTAAAAGAAAAAGATTTCCAAAAAACATGGTTGTTTTTAGGATTCTGGTTTCCGTATATTTTCTTGAACCCATCTAACAACTGTACTCCAAAATAAGTGGGCATACAGCTCTGGAGAAACACAGTTGAAAAGCAAGTGGACTTAAGCAAATGCTTCTCAGTGTCTGATAATAAACAGCTAGAAGATGTGAAGGGAAGGAGAAAAACATCATGGGCTTTCTTTTTCTCTTTGTGCATGTCTTCAGTAAAAGTCATTAGTTTTAGTGGAAGTCACACTGTTGTCCATATATCTCCACATCTTCAGCTTTCATACAGTGTCATTGCACTGTCTATAGCATAAACCAGATATGCAGCAATGAAGGAGCACAGGTCTTGAATAAGAAAGAGCAACATCTCATTCACTTTTTGCATTCAATGGAAGAGGCTGTTTCTGAGGATTTGTGGCCTTCCAATACACACGGGAAAAAATAGAAATGACAGACTGTAATTAAAGACTGCATTAGTGCATGTGCAAAAGCAGACAACATGAAAATTTGAGGAGTGAATTTAATTCTCCCATTCCCGACCATTAAAGTGTTTAGCTTTGTAATTTCAATATTTTAACATCATTTTTGTTATGTTGTGTATATCTGTAGGACCCCACTTTTTAGTTTATACCTCCTGAGGGACTGAATGCTTCAGAGTTAATGAACTTTCTCATCAGTTGGCCATTAGTTTGAACTGAAGCCAACTCATCAGGATGAAAAGCATCTTGCATCTAATGGATGTTTGGGGTTCAGTATAGAATGAGTTTGGCAGGTCTCTTTCTCTAACTGCCACAACACAAACATGCCATAATGCTCTGCACTAATTGGCAGATTCAGTGAAGAGGCCAAATGTTGGCTGATCTATTGAGTCTGATCTACCCTTTTTGCCCCTGGAGGAAATCTTCCACCTCAGGTATGCTGTCATGGTTTGTCAGTGTTTGTTAAGCTTACCAGACTGCTTTTTTTCCAAATCCAGGGGATATCTGTCATGAGGGATGTCTGGTGATGCTTCTCATTATTACTAAAACCACACAACTATTTAAAGTTGCCATGAATACATTTTTTGCACATAGGCAAACATTTCATTAGCTCAACTGAATAAAATGTCACCCGCTGCTATACAAATCTTGGCAGCTACATGAGTTTGCAAAACTCCTACTTGCTTCAAGGAGAGTTTAGCAGTTTATGCATGTCTGAGTTTGTGTCCCATTCTTGTATCAACAAGTGTTTGTGTTTACCCAGAGTTCCCTTATATTGTAATCCTTCAGCCTTTCATTTGTGCATTCCAGGATGTGTATATATATTTTATAATATCAGTATATAATATCAGTGTATAATATCAGTACATTGAATATTTCTCCTTGGAGGAAAAAACCCAGAGTCTGTCTGATTGTACATACTAATTGGAAATTCAAGGTGTGTCAGTGAATGAACAGGTAAAAAGCATATTTTTCAAAATAATCTTTTTGATTCTCATCCTTTTAATCTTTTTTTTTCCTCCATTAATGCCATAAAGTTACTGAAACAACCAGATAGAAAGGTGCCAGACTAACATGGAAGAGAGAGATTTGAGGTGCTGTTTAAGCCATGCCTATCAGCCTTTTCTGCCTTTTCCAGGGAAGATTTTAGGGAGAGATTCACCATCAGAAATCAGTCATGTACCCAGTAAAGCACAGAGAGCTTTAGATGCACACATTGTCTGATGTATCATGCTTTTGGGTGTCTACCCAAGCTGGGATACTCCATGGACAATTCTGCGGTGCACTCTGCTGGAAGGTATCTGTTCTTCCCGAGCACCTCTTATGTTTTATAACATAAAACAAAAAAAAAGAGTCTGCTTGGAGCAGATTTCTGTTTACTCCAGCTTTTTCCGAGGTATAAATCTGCAGATGAACTGTGATAGCTTTGAGGGCTGGGTATCATATTTGCTTTGCTGTGTACAGGCTTCTCCCTCTTAAAAACACAGCAGCTGGCCTCCAACTTCCACTACTCCCTTCCCTCATTCTTGCTCAGTGTTTGACTGTGCTTTGGGCACTTTACCCCATTTTCCCTCTCCCTTTTATTCCCTTTCTGCTTTTACTTCTGATAATGCAAGAACATATTGGGTTTGTACTCATAACTTTGTGTTTATGCATAAAACACTAAATGGTAATATCTTTATCTGCTTCCATCCAATACAAATTACAACCATTCTCATGCCCTCATATGAGGCAGGAATATTGTTTTCTCTTAAACCATTACTTTTTTTTAAAGTTACAGATCCTTTTTTCCCCTTCACAATCGATTTCAACTCAGGATACTTACCCATTACTTCTCAAAAAAATTCATAATTATTTAACATTTATTTAGTCCTTTTGACAGGAAAAAGCTTGTTGGTGTGCTAGGGTGAGTGGGACATAACATGTACGTAATGTGTAATATGTTAGAAATATATATAAAAAGTCTAAAAAGACATGATTGTTCTTGCTAAACTCATAATTCCAGTCTTAGATCAATTCACTAATACTAACCGTTAAATATTTCTTTAAAATACTTTTAAATTCTGGCTTTATTTTTTATGGAATTATAGAAAAACCTGAGTTGAAAGAGACCCACAAGGATCACCAAGTCCAGCTCCTGTCCCTGCACAGGACACCCCAGGAATAACACCATGTACCTATCCAAACACTTCTTGAACTCTGTCAGGCTGGTGCTGTGACCACTTCCCTGGGGAGCCTGTTCCAGTGCCCAACCACCCTCTGGCTGAAGAACCTTTCCCTGATATCCAACCTAAACCTACCCTGGGGTTTTGCCAGTAGGTTGGGCTGTATCTTTTATCAAATATGTAATGAATTAAATAGAAGATGGGACTGTAAAACAGATGTGTTTATGTTACCAACTGTGTCTGCAATGAAAAAACTAAACATTTCAAACCTAAATACCATTTGTTTTCAGATGTTAATGAATGAAGTCAACAGTCTACACTACATTTCCACCAATGCTGTAATTTTTTTTTTTTTTAGGTAATCAGGAACACTTTTTTCACTTACACAGCTGTGGCACCAATTCTGATGTTTCTTTTTTTTCTTCCAAACCCACCTGAAGCATGTTAAATTTGGGGGCAGGACTATACTGACAGACCTTCTTTAGGACCTCTTCCAGCTCCTATGCTTTCACTGTTGTTGAGGCGCTCTCAACAACATCAAAATCTTTGTCAGACTGTTGTCCCTCCAAAATTCAACAAAAAGGAAGGATCAGCCTACAACACAAGCAAGAAGTCCATAAAATCAAAGCTCTCATGTTAGAAGCAGAGGGACAGAGACTTTCAGAGTTGTCGTTGGCATCTGACACCTTGATGTTTTAATATTTTTTCAATAACATGCTTTCAGAATTACTGCCACAAATTTAATCAAACACTGAAAAAATCAGTGCTTAGATCTTCAGTGAAGGCACTTGTCAGTGAACTGCATCAGGCAACAGCTTTAAACACTCCCATTCTGTCCCAATAGGACTCATCTATTGCAGAACTTATTGCAGATGATGCTGTTTCTTTGAACTATATTTGTAAAACTGCAGGGTGGTGGGTTTTTTTCCTATTTTCAACCCTTTTCACAGGTTGCCTTTATTCCATATAGTCCAGTGAAATTTACTGAGCCATAATCCTCTCTATTTTCAGTGCCTGTCTTGGAAGTGGAAGGAGAGGACTTAAAAAAAAAAAAAAAAAAAAAAAAGAACACTTGAAAGTGCAGGAATGTCAAAGAAATGAAGATTCAAAATTTCTGAGAGGAGGTGGGACCAGCTTTAGTAGTAAAGTCCCACATAAATCCAAGTCAATAAGAGACACTGTCATTTGCTTCCTGACTTGGGGTCAGAAACTGCTCATCTTGTAAGAAGTTTTCAGAAAGATACTAATATGTATGATTCAGATAAGAATGTTGCCCTTTTTATTTGCATTTGTAGTCTTATTTTACTTATATTTATACAGATATTTTAAATGCTTACTCTTGATTACCTAAAATAGAGAGGCTTAGAAATTGCATATAATAGGCAGGTATGTCTCAAACACTTCATAGAGCTTTTTTTAGTTTCACATAAAGCTATTCATCTGCAAAGGCAGATATTAAATGATTAAACAGTGATCTATATTAAATTTCTACAATTCTTCCATAGGTCTAATTAGCTTTTCTTTTGTATTTTTAGTATTCCACGTATAAATGTGTGTAATACCACAGGAATGCAACAATTGTTATCTGCAAGTAATTAAAGGGGGCCTTGTTGACTAATGCTTTCTTTTCAGGATACTTTAGAATATCCCAAATCCTGTATCCACAAAATGGTGCATAGTTTTCATGTGTGATTACAAAGTGAGTCAATAATTAATATTTTACAATATTTACTGCATAAAAGGGGTCATGCTACACTTTTTCCATTCACAAGCTCTGGACCCAGACTTTCCAACCCTTTATTTATCAAAAATGAAATATTATGCTGACTATGACCTTTTAACAGCAGCCTATTCACAGTGGCCAAAGGTTTTTATTGCTGACCTATTAACCTATTATAAAACAATAATTTCCCCCAATCACCTTTTTTTTTAAGGAGAAGCAAAACAAAACCACAAAGATTAAAAGAAAAAGGATTAAAACTCCCTGAAATATTCACCAAACACAGAATTTCTTCTTGTTTCCTCTGCCAGAACACATCAAGCAAATACTATAATTTGTAGTTTACCCCCCTTATAAATCATGAATCCACACAGAAAAAAAGAATCTGTTCTGTACATACGTCTCTTCTAGTAATTTTAAGTTTTCCCATGTCCATTAGGCCCTTACAACCTAATCTTGCTCTGCCAATTGCTCCCATGGTGAGATCATTAAGTAAATTATTTAAAGATCAAACAGCCTGCAGTGACAATGGAGTTCCATGTAAGGTAAATGCTTCAAAGCCCCCTTCCCCCCTTCTCAAATTATAGCTCTACAGGCTATTCATCACCTCTGGATGGGGCATGCCCCACTATTACTTGGCTTTTTGCTCCAGGCTAAGGTAGCACCACTAATTGGCCTTTGTAACAAAACTGACCTGTGGACAGGATAAAACTTGTTTGGAGCTTTAGAGACAACAATTATTCAAGGTTAAAAACACATCAATGCCAGAGCTACGTCACTATAATAAGAGTGAATGAATTTCTTCCTCTTGGGTCTTAATGTGAAAGAATGCGTTCATGTTGTGCCCATGCCAAACAAAAGCTCCTTCAGGTAGTTGAACTGGTCCACTTTTCTTTCTTTCCCCCACCCCTTCTTTTTTAGCTCAAGGACAAGTAGGTCTATCATTTTCTTTATTTCTTCAGAGCCCCTCACAGTGAGGGCCCTTTGATCTCTGAGAATAATGGTAGATGGAACAATTTAACTGCTTCATACAGGTGCAGGAGTTTATTTGACAGGTTGTGGCTTTTATTTCTAGCACATTAGCTGCATGCATACAAATGGGCTCTTGACAGAGTCAAGCAGGTAGATCAGAGTTTTTAACGTTTTTTTTTAAGACGCCTCAGCAAAGCCTGACCACACCTGCAATGATGGCACAATTTGAAATGCTGCATAAATTAAGGACAGGTATGGCCAATGCGTTCCCTGCTGTGAATGAATTTTTACAACCAGCAAAAACAACAGGTAGGAGGAAAAGCAGCACACATCAAGTAAACAACAAGGGATCCTGTCTCTTATCTCTCAAATTAAACAGATTCTACTTGATCTGAGTTATTTTAAAATAAATAATACTACTAGACAAAATTTTATGTTGTATTGCCTGTAACAGAATAGAATGCAGGATAGAAGAAAAGTGAGGGAAAACATTTTCAAATCTCGTTTACTCAGGCCAGCAGTTTTTTCCCAAAGGAAGGTTATCTGTATGAATTTTCTTGAATTTACAGTTACATATGAATATGACTAGTAAAGTGAAAATCTGCCCTTGGAAGCCTTGTAAAATGAGGGTTTTTACACTCTTTTTTCGTTTTTTTCACTTAAAGTGTCATTGAAATGTCATGCGTAAGGGGATTCTATTCAACAGTGTACCAGCTAATAATAAGTCTGCTAAAGATTGAGTCTTCAGAATGCTACCACTTATGGAAGACACACACACATTTTTTGTTTATTTGTCTCCACTTTCCTGTTTTGAGCTTGCTTTTTTTTCAGTGCATTGCAGTTTTTCAATGAGTATCCTGCCCTCAAAGGCATGAATTCAAGAAAAATGAGGTGTGGGACATTGTGCCAACATAAACAATTTGTTTGGAAGTGTTATGTCAAGACTAGTAATACAGATGCAGTTATGCTAGAGGCAAGATATTTTGTATTGGTTTAGTTTATTTGACTTGTGGGAGTATTTATTCTAGACTAGCAGTCTTTATGGCAATGTAAGTGCTTTAGCTTTAGCACTTAAGATGTAATACTATAAATGTAAGTGTGACACTGCGCTTAAAACTTTAAACCTCGACACTACATTGACATCACCTCTGCTGACATGGCTATGACGGAGGTGAGAGAGGAGTCAGTGCTGAGAAAAACCCTATATACACCTTTCCAGTGTGAACTGGTTCATTCTTAGCAAGTGTTTTGTCACTGCAGCAGGTTGGTAATGTGCTGCTTCATATCTGATGTGCTCCTGTAGAGCACATGGCCCGTTTATCACCTGTGTGGTAACCCATTAAACAGATTTGGTGAAAATTACACCCCAGTTCTCTGGGCAATATAATGTTCTCAGAAAGGCAACAGAAGCACAAGATTGAAATGAGGAATAAATACTGAGGATAACTATAAGTCAGTTTAACTGTTTCAAATTTGTGCATAGTGAGTCATGTTCAAACGTAATTAAAACATGGGGTGTTTCTTCAGGTAAACTGGTGTTTTACTCCACATAAATGACCCCTTCCAGTAGAGAGCTTGAGCCATACCTAAATGCTTCAAAGGAAAAATCCTAAAGTGAAGGTGAAGGTCCTAGAGTGAATTTTTCGCTGATAGAGCACAGAATACTGAAATTCTGAATTCGATGAAATCCACAATTTTCTGCTGGCACAGTATAAGGCAGTGTAATTATCCTGGGAAGACTTCTGCTATTGGCACATCCCTAGAGGATTCTTGTAATCAGCTGATGGGAGAGGTAGTTTAACTACACTGTTTTGTTCATCTTTTGCATATTGCAGTTCCCGGGAGGTGGGGGGTGTGGGGGGGCTCCACATTGCTTCAGTGCTTCAGGTCTCGTGTGGATCAGTAACCACCTGCAGAGTTATGTCTCCTGACAGTCTTCCAAGAAGTTCTGCTGCTCACAAGCCGGATTGCAAATGGCTGCTGTAGAGCATGCTAACAGAGCCTGCTGGGGCCACTTCACCAGGGAAGGTGCTACCCTGTAGCAGGGCAGAAGGAAAAGGTCCTACCCTGCGGAGCAGAGATCGCTGCAGACCTCGCAGCTTCCATGTCACTGTGGGAAATGCTGCCCGACACCGGTAACGCAGAGGCTCCCCCAGGCCAGACCACGGGCTCTGCCGAGGGTCTCACCAAGAGATTGGTATCTGCAAACAAACTCAATTACATATTAACTCCTTTCTTCTCCACCCTGCACCAGCTGTCCTAGGATGTTGACCAACAGGCACTCGATCTAGAACAAACAGCCTCCTTCTTTGTTTGTTCGCCTGTTAATTAAAAAGCAAATTCTCATCTGGAAAAAGCCGAACATCAGGATGTGGGAAAGACTGGCTCAGACAGAGCAGAGTTCTGTCAGCAGTCTGCTGCTCCAGCTCCCATAGCCAGAGTCCAAGAAATAAATGTGAGGTGTTCCAGCTGCCAAAATAGTTTCCATTAAAAAAAAAAAAGAATATGTGCAATGCATTAATGATCAGATATTTCAGAATACCTAACGAGAAAAAAATTGGAGACCTACCCTGTTCTGCCTGTTTTGCCTTTTCTATTTTAACACTGGAACTAAAATATGCTGCAGCAGATTGTATTTCTGTTAAAGCTATAACAGGTTTATGACAGTACTAAAACAGTGCAGCAAGCATGGAAATTAGTGTAAGAGTCTTTTAGCATGCTTTATTACTCTTATTTAACAAAAGTGTGTAATAGCTTTGTAGCACCTAAATATGCCTAAGTAGCGACTTTTTTTTCAAGAATTTGAATTTGGATCTGGTAACAGATCAATCAAACTTCATTGCCAAGGATATTTAATATACAAATCTTAAAGAACTCCAGAGTACCTGTTACCTAATATTCAACAGATTAGAAACTGAGCTACAAAAACACAACTTCCAAAAGTTCATATGTGACAAGGTACCAGTTGATACAGCATATGATGCACCAGTTAAAATAGGGAGATGATAAATTCTCTCTCAATGCTTCATTTTTTTGAGGAAAACCATAATATTAAATCAGTGGTGGTGCAGTGGTGGTGGTCAGAGATGACACCAGAATTTTTTTTTTTTACTTATTCTGGGTTTCTTTCCAACAGATTTAAAAAGAAAAAATATTTCTGCTTCAGTGGAGAGCATTTACCCTATCAGTGGATGATTAATTTACAATGTCACTTCATGTTTTTTGTCACTGGGCATCTGAAATGGCATTCTTTGTCACCATGGCATTGACCATGGAAACATCCATGAATTGTTCTTGCAGACCCAATGTTCAGTCCATATGCTGACTGTGACAACTATCTGCAGAGACTCACTCTGAAATCACCCTAAGTGATTTCAGCTGGACTGGTGTTCTTCTGCAGTGATGCATGCAGAGAAGCAGCTGTAGTTGCTGTAGCCAGGCAGAAGTGCATTAGGAAATATGGAGAATAAGTAACTGCACAGCCATCTCCAAATAGTTCAGCTGCACAATCATGTTAAGGGTCATGCTATAGCTACTGTGGTTCCCAAAAATGTAACAGAGCTGTTAGTTGTACCACCTATATCTGTAATTTTTGCACCTCGTCCCAATGTGGATCCCAGCTGGACAAAGCATGTTGCTGCACTTCTGGAGAGGTCTACTTTCAGGACAAGGGATAATTGGTCAGTGGCTCTTTTTCACTCTAAATTCTCCATCTCTGCCCTTGATTCACTACAGAGATCTCAGAAAGTAGCTCCAATATTCAACTTTTTAGTTTCACTATTGGAGATTGAAAAGTTGTCTTCCTTCTATACTTTTCAGAAATCTGGGTTTATTATCCTTTTCAAATGAAATATTTAAATGAGAACTGAAATTTATACTATTTGTAGCAATTAAATTCTGTAATCTTTGCTTTCTATATGCAACTGAGTGTGTAACCATCTTAACCTATAGTAAACAAAGCTACATTTGAAGTCACAGAGAAAGTAACACAGAAAGCTGTTACTTCTCAAATGACCAATGGAGAATTGTCATGACTTGCTCATCATAAGACTCTGCTCCAAACTGAGAAGAACATCAGGGATGAAGGATCAAAACTGGATATGGCATGAATGGTTCCTCTCAAGCAATTAGCTAAAACAGCAAAGACTTTGGCTTGCTAAGATCTGTATAGCGAAAGGACAAAGAATTATTAGGGTTATTATTATTTAACTTCCAATACATATCAACCATCAATTATATACTCCATTTAGTTACTATGTCTAAAAATGACAGGTTAGCATATGTCCGGGGGTGATGTTATGAAGCCGCTTAATTCCTTAACCGTCCGCTCAATGCCCAAGGACGCTGGATGGACCTGGGGCCGGGGTCAGAGCCATGGACCCGAGGGGGCATTGAACGGTTCAGCCCAACGGCTCGGGGGTCTCTGGGGCTCGGGAGGGAGTGTGCTGGGAGCTCTCTGCTGCTCTTTGAGTTTCTTTTGTGTTCTGGCTAGCTGGGAAAAGGTTCTGTTGGGGTTTTTTTCTTGTTCTTTTTTCCCTTTCCTTCCCCTTGCCTCACTGCCTCCCTTCCCTCCTCACTGGTCCAGGGAGCCTGCGTGTGGCCCTGGCGGGCCCATAGGGTGGCCCCGGCTGGTCTGAGCCCAGGTGTCTGCTCCGTGTCTGGGAATTTGTTGTATTTTGAGGGGTTTTTTTATCCTGTTCTACCCTGTTTTGTTGGTGTGTTAATAAACAGTTTGGTTTATTTTTTTCCCACTTTCATTTCTTCTGACCCATTTGTCTCATTAACAGAGGAAAAGGGGAGGCCCTTTTCCCTTTGGAGGAGACACTCACTCCGGAGTGTTTCCTCCTGAAGTTTTGTCTCCAAAACCGGGACGGCATAACCAGTGTTTCTTTAAAGCTACTATTTCGCCATCAAAAATTAATGTAACAATTATGTATTTGTCTAGATTAACTACATGTAGAATATTAAACAGAACCAAAACAAGAATTTATTTGTTTTTACCTACACAGAACAACAGAGTTTTCTTGATTTTGCAGCTCCTTAAGTGTCTACTTGTTGCAGTGGGGATACTGTAACATGATGCACCAAACAAGGAGGCCATGGAAAAGAAATATATATGGACAGATTCTTGACAGATGTTTCAGAGATGTTTATTTCTCCAGCTGCATGGCCGGAGCTCTGCCAAGGAACTCTCTAGTCGCGGGACCCAAGGGTCCTTCCCATGCAGGGGAACACAAAACAGCCAATGGGGAATGAGGCTGACCAGGGGCTGGGAAACCCCATGCCACCCCCCCAGGGCCCCTCTCCCAGGGCTACATGGCAGGGGAAGGGACTCCGACATTTCACCCGTTTATTTTTAACAAAAAGAGATTTAAAACTTAACATTGAAAACAACTGGATAAACATAACAAGAACAGTTTCAAAACAAAACAAGCCACCCTCCTGAGTCTTTAAATGTCCAAACAGATTCTCTGGAACATCTTAAGGCTGACAGAAGGGAGACAGGACTCTCCGAGCATGCTTTGTGGGGAAACTGAGGCAGGAGAGGGTTTAATTTCTTCCCTCCCCCTCTTCATCCCCCACTCAGCATTGGAAAGGGACTTTTGGGGAAACAGTTGGCAAAAGCATGGTTTTGTGAGGGAAACCATGGGTGAAAAAAGGGATTGGGAACACACTGGGGGTAACAGGATATAGGGTAAAAGGGAAAGGTGGGATTAGGAAAGGGAGACTGTAGGTGGGGCTTATAATGGAGGTATTGTCTAACATAGCTACGATTTTTAGCATATATACTGCCCTTTTACAGAAACACCATCAGGCCCAGTGACCTCTGCTGCTTGTAACCCTTTTCTTCCTTGCACAATTTTGAATTCCACCACCTCTCCATCTCCCAAGCTTCGGATGCATTTTTCAGGGTTATTCTTTTTAATAGCAGTTCTATGAACGAATATGTCTTGCTGGTTGTCACATCTTGTTATAAAACCATAATTTTGTTTAACATGATACCATTTTACTATTCCTAAAACCTTAGCTATGGTGATTTTTTCCTTTTTCCGAGTGGCTGCTGTTTTCTGTCTTGCTGCATTCTTGCTTTCTCTTTTGCTCGCTCCCGTGTTGGAATTATCAGGGCTGCTGGGGCTGCCGGGGCCGCCAGCGCTGCTCGTGCCTGTGTGCTCTTCCCGGGGTCACGCGGGCCGGGCCGGGCTGGGCCGCTCCGTTCTCCGTGCGTCGCCTCCTCTGGTCACAGCTGCGCTGCCGCTGCCTGGTGCTGCACCCACGTCTCGGCCAGGCCCCCGAGCAACGACTCCCCCGCGCCCTGCTCCAGCGCGCGTCTCGGCTGGGCACGGCTCTGTTCCACCGCCGCCAGCCGCTGCCCGTGTGCCGCCCCTCTCGTTTGGGCATTCATGGGGCTCACTCCACCACGCGCTGTGCAGGGCTGGGCAGACACCACCAGATCACGCCGCTCCCGCTGCGCCTCGCTCCGCCACCGACACTGCGGCTCACTTGGCTCCGCCCACGCGCGGGAACTGCCTCGCTGCTGCTCGCAGAGGGCTCAGTCCATGTGGCCTGGGTCGCACAGTCCCTGAGCCAGTTTTCCCTTTGCCAAGACACAGCTGACATTGTTCAACAGTCTTGGTAATTAAATAATATTAATGAAAATATTCTTCCACTGGCATATATTTTGACTCAGAAATTAACTGTGTCCAAACGGTGTTCCAAAAGTCTTTGGTAAGAATCAAATCCCAAGAAACATAGAAAAAGTTCTTAAACAACCATGCCAGGAAGTGTTTCAGTTCCTTTTGAGCTTGAATTAAGCTAAAATTTACAAATCATTGTTCAAGAATCTTTTCAAGTTTAAGATAAATGTCCATATGCAGCTCTGAGAGCCAGGAGTCTTTCCACTGTTCCTCCATAGTATAGAGATGGAATAGCAAAACAAAAACAAGAAGAGGAATCCAAAGTTTCTTTACTCACACATCAGTCGCTTAGGGATCGGGGATCGTTCTGCCCACATTATCCACCATTATGTTGCAGTGGGGATACTGTAACACGATGCACCAAACAAGGAGGCCATGGAAAAGAAATATATATGGACAGATTCTTGATAGATGTTTCAGAGATGTTTATTTCTCCAGCTGCATGGCCGGAGCTCTGCCGAGGAACTCTCTAGTCGTGGGACCGAGGGTCCTTCCCATGCAGGGGAACACAAAACAACCAATGGGGAATGAGGCTGACCAAGGGCTAGGGAAACCCCATGCCACCCCCCCAGGGCCCCTCTCCCAGGGCTACATGGCAGGGGAAGGGACTCCGACATCTACTGCATTAAAAGTTGCTCACAATTAAATTGTAATCGGTTGACCTTTCTATAGCCCATTGCACGTGCACCCACATCACAAACAAAACAGCAGCTGGAATACTGCTGACTGAGGTAATGCTCATTTTTTTGTCCTTCAGAGCCATAATAAAAAAATCTTCTCCTGTTTATGAACTGACCTATAGCCTCATACTTGAAAAATTTATATAGCTCTGATGTTTTGCACGTCTCTGTGAAAAAACATGCATCTCTACTGTTTTAAAAATGACAGAGAATAAAAATGACAAGTACTTTCAATGGTCCCGCTAAAAGGTACCCAGCGTGTTAGATCCTGAAGTTCCTAATTAATGCTGCAATGCTTTTCTGTTGAGCAGACATTTTAAAAATTAATTCTAAGTCAGTGAAAAGAATTATAATCTTTCCTGTGACTTCAAGGGCTTCAAATCTGAGTTCTAACTGAACTTGCAATTTTCCAGATGTTTAAACTCATGTACATATTCAGCCAATTCGCGTGACTTTGCTCTCTTCATTTCTCAGTTTCTCTTCTTACCTCTCCTGTTTTTGTTTTGATGTGCCAAGTAGGTTGAATGACTATTTTCCACATTTGCTTTTTTCACAAGCTTCCTCCAAGGGGCTTTCCTCTCAGGTTAGCTATATTGTCTACCTGCTCCTGAAATTTGTCTGTTTTCAGCAGATTTTTTCTTGCAGAGCAAGCTGCTAATTCTCGTAGTAGAGGAACACATTCTCTGATGGTTCCTAAAGGACAGAAATTTTGGGGTTTGGAATAACCTATACTGGCTATGTTGTGTCCTCAAATGTGCAGTTACATCTTGTAGCTTGCTCTAGCTACACCTGAATCTTCCTGAATCTTCTTGGGCTCTTGCGTGCTCTTCAAAATTCCCTGGCAAAGCTGTGATTGATCATGAGGATGGGATGTAGGAATGCCTACACTACTAACTGGTGAAGTGCATAGAGGGAAGGAGTATGATTTGCTACAAGCCACTTTGAATCTAGTTCATCCTGGCTGCCTCATAGTTTTACTGGCAATGAAGTTTGCTTTGGCCACTGGCCCCACGTGTGCCCTGTGCCTGTGTCCAGTGCTTGCTGTTGGAGGAAACCAGGTCTGCCTCAGAGGGAGGTTCCTCTGTATGGTGCCCACATGTGTGACTTCAGCCTCACTGCCACCAAGGGAGAGATCATCAGTGGTACATTCAAACATGTGTCTCCAGATTCCTGTAGATACAAAGCAAATGTCCACCAAAGAAATCCTGCAACCAGCTCACTGTATCACTGGTGCAGCTGTACCCATTAGATCCTCCAGTAAAAAAGCTGGTGCTAAATTGTAGGATTTTCAGTCCATGTGAAACTTGTCTTAGACAGCATGAAGAAAATTTCTATGGGATTGGATATCATTGTCTGTGCAGTTTAGGATTTTTTCATCTCTAGCAGTTGTTTGCAAAGAACTGGCTGGCAACAGAGCTCTTGCTGTTCTCATTTCCAGGTGACCACCTGCTCTGAAGAGCACTACAACCCTGACATCCACCCTAAACCTAAAAACAAAAGCAAAACCAAAAAAAGCCAGCAGAACAAATTAAGCGGACTGGCTAGCTTTGTCAAGGTAGTATCACTTTATTAGAACTTTTAAGCAAATTTTGATCCTGAGTCTTTCACTACTAATTTAGGTCAATTTAAGGTTATCATATGAGCCAAAATATTATTTTGGCATCTCCACAAGGAAAGCATTATATATTTTTTAAAACAGTTACATTCTTACTTTGCTATTTTGACATAGTTTGGTTTGAG